>NC_140528.1:80142088-80820695 GCF_057382185.1 Mchenga conophoros | reverse complement strand
TGTACTTGCACAGCACCACTTTCTGTCTTGGTCTCCCTTTGAATTTGTTGTAGATGCCACTTGGCAGAGGCAGTACTGGATAATTTGCAATGCAGATGTTGTGTATTTTCTCGCATAAACACAGACACACAGTGCCTGCTGCTGAGTCACATGGCACAGTCCACCATACACACTGTTGCCCTGAAGCTTTCTACCATTTACTGAGCTCCAGTGATGACCCATCACAGCTTCAAAAGTCAGGGAAAGAAAGAAGGCACCTTTAAAAGATATGTGAGAAACAATAAAGCCAATGTTAGAGAAGAAATGAGGCCACACTAAATGCTCAGTATTTCTGGCATATGCCTCTGCTCACTGACAGTCAGCTCAGTTGTTACGCAGTCCTCTGGTACATCCGGTCTTTTATTTTTGGTACTTTTTTTAATAACCTCCTCTATGGGCTCAAGCTGGTCCTGTTTGACAGGCATTCACCTGTCATGTCAAGGATTTGAATGCATGCTGTGCTTGTCCTAATTGTACCAGGGTTCAAGTGATATTCATTGTTTTTAAGCTAATGCTGAATACTCTTAAAAGGTTGATCAAGCAGGAGACCATGGGCTAGTTCTAACATGCTGGGTGATGTTAGCAAGATCTTGAGAATGTTCACCATGTGGCCATAACATGTTAGTGTGCTAACTTTGTTAATTAGCACTTCACATGATGCTCATGGGAATGCTGTCAGTTTTGCAAGTATTATGTCATCAACCAGAGGGGTTAGATCAGCGGTCCCCAACCCCCGGGCCTCGGACCGGTACCGGTCCGTGAGTCATTTGGTACCAGGCCGCGAGAGTTGAGGCTCAGGTGTGAAATGTGTGGTTTTCAGGGTTTTTATCGGTTTTCAGCGTTATTTTGTTATCGTTTTTATCGTTAATTTGGTTTTCCTGGGTCTTTTCACGTGTGTTATCAGTAAATCTTCTTTTTTCGGTACCGGTACTAGTTTTATTTTTTTGTATTTATCCGCGACACCTTAAAAGCCGGTCCCTGAAAATATTGTCGGGCATAAACCGGTCCGTGGCGCAAAAAAGGTTGGGGACCGTTGGGTTAGATAATGTCCTCAGGTCAGAAGAGTGACCGCAGCACCATAGAGTAAAACTCTACGGTGCTGTTGTAGCTGTAAAAGCAGAGGTAATAATGAGAGTTCTTCTGGTGAACTGAACTAACATTTTTATTTCATTTAATTTGTGCACTGTTCATGAATACAGTACCTTCATAGGCACAAATTGTACAATTTCATTGTTCCACTGTGACATCACCCATTGTGCTGTTGGACTCCTAATTTTGAAGCTTTAACATTAGTTTTTGGTGTTACCATGTTGGTTACTTGAAGCCAGTATTTAGGATAAAAGCGATAACTTTAAGTTATCAGCTAATGCCAGTTAGCTTGGTTAGCAGGTTGCAATCATAAACTCGGTCCAATGCCAAAAAAAGTCACACTGATTCATTATAGGAGAACCATTAATGTTGCTAACTGTCACAGCATTTCACTCAGAACATTTTATCCTGACTTTTCGATGTTGCAAATATGTAAAGTCTAGGAGATCGCCAGAGAAAACTCAAACCTTTAAAAATGCCTGTCACTATTGCAAATTAAGAACTCAGATGCAAGATGTTGAGATGTTTTGCCAAACATTCATTAAACTCTTAAGAAATGTTAACTTAAGAAAATGTATTATTAAATTTCAGTTTTATTTATGTAACACTAAATCACAACAGCAACTGTCTCAATGTGCTTTATATTGTAAGGTAAAAACCCTATAATAATACAAATAAAACAGAGAAAAACCCAACAATCATATGACCACCTATGAGCAGGCACTTTGGTTACAGTGGGAAGGAAAAACTCCCTTTCAACAGAACGAAATCTCCAACAGAACTACGCTCAGGGAGCGGCGTCCGCGACTAGTTGGGCGTGAGTGTAGTGCTTTAATGGAGTGATGCAGTAATATGAGGTTTTTAAGATAAGATAGGACCTGATTATTCAAAACCCTATATGTGTACACGTAGTGTACACGTCCTGATAAAAAACAACTCCAAGATTCCTCACAGTGTTACCGGAGGCCCAGGTAATTCCATCCAGAGTAAAAGTTATTATGATAATGGCAGAATATTCCTCTCAAATCATCTGGTGGTTCAGTTGTATTATAAACGCCTGGCTTAGTACCTAATGAGTAATTACTTAACCACTGAGGAAGTGGCCATTGTTTTATGGAGGCCCAAAACATGGAGAGGATCCAAAATCCTTACCATTACCCTAAGGTGACCCTACACCTGCTGAATAAAGAATGACCTCATTGTTTCTTTACACTGTGCATACATTGTTCAGTTATATCACGCAACTATTTTGCTTTGGCAGTAAAGTATTGTTTATGGAGTCATGAAGCATCATTCAGAGAGTTAAGTCACGCTACACGTCGTCAGTCATTAAAAAGTGTTTATGCAAGTCAGGCAGGTAAAAGTTGCAGATCACCAACTAAATACATTTCATCTAAGTTGTCCTTAATTAGCAATATTGCTAGCTAAATGCTATGTTTACATTATTTATCCATTTATCTCTCTGTACAGTACATTAGATCTGTCCCTATGTGTCTGTCTATAAAGCAGGTTTGAATCGACAGCAATAAAACCTTATTTGGATATTGTTTAGATACCAGGTCAGATTAACTGGGGGAGTTAAAGACAGTTTCCAAATATAACTAACAACAACTAAGTAAGTGTTAGTTTAATCTGCAGGAGCAGTTATAGAAAATATTCTGAACCTTTGCATCACCAACCTAAAAATATGTGGGGAACAATATAATGATATAATAATAAATACTGTTTTGTTAAACGTCATCTTTTACCACCGAACAGACTGAAAACCAGTTAGCTTATCACTGAGCTGTGAGAAGTTATTTTGGTGTGTACTGGAAAGACTGGGACACACCCAGTGACAGATTACCATTCAGAGGTGTCATTCTCTTAAACCTCCACATCTATTTATAACAGATAGCTGCAATACCTCAGAGAGGTGAGAAAGAGAGGGAGAGAGAGAGAGTCATATGACCTACTGCTCATTCCACAGATAGTGACGGGCAGCACGCTCACTCTGTGCTTCCATCTGTAATTTCACCAGAGCTGCAGCGTGTTCAGAGGATGTGTTGCAACACTGTCAGTGTACTCTGAACAGATTTCTGGGATTTTGTCTGTAATTATTATCAGCAAAGGACGTAACAGTATATCGCATTTGGGCTGACAGCTGGAGGACAATGCCAGAGGAGAAAGGTAATAATGACCTTTAATATCCTTAAATGAGCCGTTTGTGATGCGTTCACCTGCCGGTACCAGAATTGATTGTATTTAATAATCACTTACCTTTTACAACCACTGGAATGCGGACTCATCACTCACATACTAAATACTATTGGGGCTTTTTTACTTTAATAACAGCAACTCAGACATTAGAACATAATTTTTAAGTTAGTTCTCGATACAGGGTGTTTGTGTAGGAATATATGTGCTTCTATTAAAATGAACTTTGAATACAACCAAGCCGCCCTCGTGTTATGCAATCCTGGTCTGGAGCTTAGGGCACTTTCTCTTTGAATGTGAATGTGAACGACAACAAGCCTGTGGCAGCAAGCTGAATGCTTATACTGCAGGTTGATATGCAGCCTGCCTGCAACATCCCTGGCAACAACACTGTTGTTTTGGTCCATTTCCCGCATCTCAAGCTCTGGGACATTAGCCATTTGGGCTGCTTACAAAGGTCTGAGGGCAGGTTGCTAAGAAGAAATCCCTATAATAATTCCAATACGTATTTACAGTGTTTTTGGTATTATACCAAATTATAGAGTCATCTTTTGTGTTGTTTTATGTTTTATTGTGTAAATCATCTACTAATATTCCCATGTCTCTATGATGACTTATAGTTTGCAGTGAGAGTTCAAAACAAGCTTATCTGCAAGTAGTATGATAAATTACACATGTTTATATTAATAGTAGATTTGAATATATAAAGTTTAAAATTTAGCAGTAAAGAAAAAGGAGCTAAAGAAGCTTCTTATTCATTGTTGAGTTCAATGAAAGAAAGTGAGCTTACATTGTGTGCCTTTTCTTGGTCATTTTAAATGTATAGCATGCATACATACATGCAAGTGACAGCTTCACTCTCATTCGTGTGCACCTCAGTTAGCTCAAAGCTGAGTCAATGCCCATTTTTGCAGCGTTAAAGGTTTTTTCACCAAAAAAGATGCCGCTAGTATCTCTTAAGAAAAGCTAGTACCTACAGGGTAAAAAGACATGTACACTTCCTCACCTGCCCATGGTGAGGAAGTGTACCATGACCTTAGCTATATCACATTTACAGTTTTATCTGCTGTTATCAAAAAACATAAACATTACACAGTCACTGGTTAAATGGATCTAAATCAAAAGAATGAGAATAGTGAGCCAAGTGGCTATTTCAGACGCAGGTAAAACAGAGCAATTCAGCTGATTTTACTACAACCTAATATATCAGACAAACTTGAAGATATCATTATGGATATTGAGATGGGAGCTCCAGGATTTTATATAAAATTGGTTAAATTCAAGTAATAAGTGCTGCATATTTATCTTTTAATAACAAGCATCGGAAACATGTCACATTTTGAGAAGTTTTATTTACAAAAAAACAAAAACAGAACTCGTTATAAGCGTGGCCAGCTCTGAAACAGCATCAAGATTTTGGCTCCCTGTAACTGGCTTGTTGAGTTTAAGCCAATTTAAACCTGATACTGTATGTTATTATGTAAGGTAATATGACATGACTAGAATATTTTGTTTGTTCGTGTTTTTGATTAATTTTGACTGACTTGTAGCTATACCTATCACATAAATGTCATGAAGTTAAAATATGATGCAAAAACATAAAATACTACTACAGTATCTCAGTACAACAAAGCTTAAGTACTGGAGTAAATATAGTTTTCATTACTGACCTCCACCCAATTGGCTGTAAAGAGAAGCCTTACTGCCATTCCTCATAAACACCCTGTAAATGTCTCCTGCTCTCCACTGCCTTCTTTTCCAAATTCAGCTAAAGCGTGTTGCTTTGTTAACACAGAGGCACTACTTTTTTGTATAGAGCTGCATTGCCATCACAATGTGACAAAGCTTGTTAAGTTTGATGGTGAGGGTACACACACACACACACACACACACATACACACACACACACACACACACACACACACACACACACATACACTTCCATTTCTACATTGATGCATATATGTAGAAGACATGTACACAAGAATGCACTACAGATATGAGAGGTAAACACTGAGTCAGTAGGAACAGACATACACTCCACTCTAGGCTGTGTCTCAGTCCCCACCAAGGACCGTGTATCCTGGATGTGTGATGTAATGGTTGGCTTGCTCTCAGCAGTCACAACGACGCCTGTCACTATTCCAGACTTGCCAGTAAACAAACCATCTGTGTGCTGGTCGCTTTACTAGCACTACTATGACATTTCATAATAAGAAATAAAACCAGAAATTACAAAGGTCAAATAAAGCTGGTGTTATTCTTTTCTGTTCTGTCACAATCTGCCCTGACCCTAGCGCCTCACATGTTAGTAACCAGTATGTGCAAATCATTCTAAACCTCACTGGTTCCTGTTGAAAATATAAATCTGTTAAATGTGTCAAAATGTGCATTTTTTAAAAAGGCTTACTACTTTTATATAACAAGTGGAAAATAGCACATTTATTGAAGACTGTTTTCAGCTGTGTATAAATATAAATGTAGTCAGCTAGTATGGTGTATGTGGGATGTGACTCACTCCAACAATGGAGCTCTATCACATGGGCCTTAGATAAACATAAGTGCAAAGTTTAAGTCATTGGTAAAAATATAAATCTGCATTTCTTATTAAAAGTCAGTGTTTTTTCTTTTATTCGGTCTGTTGATGCCAACTAAATACTGATCAGTAGTATTACTTGTAGCACTATTACTGTTTCCTAGTACTTAGGAAACAGTATTAGCATTCACTCTGTATGTTTTTTTTCTACTTGAAAAAAAAATTGCTTAAATCTACTTTTAGTTTGGATTTGGTCTCCACCAAGTCCCCGAGAAAAGATCTGATTCTTTAGCTAAAAATTAGTCTTCTATGTTTAAGTAAGTGTGCCATAAAAGCACAGACTAAAACAGTGATCAGTCTCACTTCACTTTAAACATACAGTTTGTGTGTCTCAGTGACCCTTGAAATTAAAGTTATAGCTCTCTCCTTTGAATGGTGGTCTAAAAGTAGCTTTTCAGATTTGATCCATAATGGCTGCTGAGTTGTCAGACTGTTTCTTGATTGGTTCTAGAAGGTTTTTGATTTTACTCAATGTTCTTTAAAAAAAAAAATCCTGTCCTGTTTGGCACCTTCTGCAAGGGGGTGTTAATAAAACGATAGAGTCGGTGTACTTTATGTTCTTTCATTCTCAATAGACCCCGTCTGGTCAGTGTTATCAAAGAAATATTAAGTATTGGTTTTAAATTGTTGTTTCACTCAACACATGGTCAACTATGGCAATTAGTGCTTTTAAATTCCGTTACAATGAAATTGTATAGTAACAGGCGAATCATGTGTGATTGAGATCAGTGTGCACACTCAGTGACTATGTTTACATTCGTGCAGTTTCATGTAGAGTTGTCCTGTGGATTGTGATAACAGGTTTGAGCCCAACTACTGCTCCCCTCTCAAACACATCTTCAAGCTGTGACCATAATTTATCCTTCCTTTATCCTAAGTCTTTCATCCTGTCCAGAGTTTCCTTCCAGAGTTAACATATGAGTATACTGTGTACACCTATATGGTGATGTGCTGAGCAGTTTAGTGACTGCTGAAGTGATCAAAAAGCTCTCCAGTGGCTGGACCATTAGGATGGATGAGATTCTCGAGTTCCTCAAGGCTCTGGATGTTGACGCACTGTCTTGATTGCCTCTACAGAATTGAATGGGAATCGAAGACAGTGTCTCTGGATTAGAAGACCAGCAGGTTGTCTGCCAATCAAGGATCCCTTCTGTTATCAATAATGACATATTTTCTAAAATTTTCTAAAAATATAATAAAATACCATCAAAAAAGAGGCAGTAGATTATTCACTGACTCTGTGAGATATTCCTCTTTAAGAACTTTTTTATTCAACTTCAATAGCCTTCAGGTTCATACTGAAGACATGTGAGGGCAAGAAAACTGACCTCAGCTGTTTAAGGTCAAAGTCATGAAATGGGAGATGGAACCTTTGGACAAGCTGGAGGTACGCTATAAAGCTTACAGTTTACACACAGTGTGCTCGTTACCTTGCACTGTTTTATAATGAGGCAAATTCATGGACATATTACAGTGCAGCCTCCTGCAGTAACACATGGGATCATATCGGTGGGTTGTGTCATCCACGTGGAATAAGCCAGCTGTCACAGGAAGGGCAAAGAATCATATGCTCTCACACAAAGGCCACATTCAGACGAAGGCATAGTAGTTGCCTATTCTTGCTCTGCTTTGTGCCATTATGGTGGTTTATGACTGCTTAAATAATGTCCTGGTGGTTATTCTGGTTACTTGAATAATACATAGCATTATGAAAACTGGTAGTCAGCACTTGTACTTTTCTGTTTGCCTTAACTAAGCCAGCAAAAGTATTCTGGTGTCATCTGCCAGAGAGGTTGAAGGTCTGCTTTTTGTAGTGTTTGACCTCATGGTCAGAGATCCACTGCCGCATGGGTCAGGTTGCAGGCACCATTGCAAAGGTGGATGTGACGGCTTAAAGCAGGGAAAATCCTAAATCATAATGTCTGACTAAATTCAAAAAAACTGCATGTTCCTCTTTTTACCACTGGGGTTGTATTCAGTGAACTTTGCCAATGACGCTTGCCTTGCGTCTTTTTCTTGGCTTCTAACAAGGGTGAGATAATGGAGGGAGTGTTCTGTTAGGGTGAAGGACAGGAAACTCTTTAGCAATGAAGTAATGGCAATTTCAAAGTAAAGCAAGGTGTCAGCAGCCCGTAGAAAATCTCACATGTTGTTGATCATATTATTTAGGCATGTAACTTTAAGAGGATGTGAATACACCCAATAAAAGTATTTGAATTCCAGAATTTAGTTTAATAGGTTTCCTAAACATTCCGGGCTATTCTGGATTTTCTGAGCACTTACCACTTTGGTCAGAAATTTGACACTTAGACCTCTGGTGCAGAGACTATTCTGACATAGTCAATGTTTTATTCAAATACTAAAAGAAATAATCTGGTAACAATCACTAGTGTTCTTAAACCTCTGTTGTCATGCAAAGTTGATTTTGTATTACTTCAGAAATGTTCCACATTCATTAAAGAAACGTAGTTTATTGACACCGTGATATTCCACCTAAAAAAACACTGTCAATCTGTGAACACCTGGGTAGCTACGTAGATTTTCTAGAAGATGCGTTGCAGCATCCTAAGTACATTTTAGCATGTTCTAACAATTTAAAGTAATTGTCATGGCTGTGTGGCAGGCAGGCAAGCAGGAGTGGTGGACCCAAAATGCAGAACTCAGACACGGAAGTGAAACTTAAAGCACAGCTTTATTGCTGGAAAAAACCTCGTACTAACTAAACTCACCAAAAGACAAACAAAAGTCTGAACAGAGGAACCGAGGACTTGAAACACTGGAAAAGAAATACTAAATTGGAGCAGGAGACGAAACGCAGGAGACAAAACACAGCTAGTTGAGGGTACGATGCGACAGGGAACACAGGAAAACACAGGGCTTATATACACAGGGAGTAATCAGGGAATGGAAAACAGGAGGGAGACACAGCTGGGAGGGTTTGGGCTAACGAGACATGGGGAGCAAAGCTAGACCCGCTGAGATGAGGCACAACCTTTCACAATAAAACGGGAAACAAGAAACAGACACAGACTTGACACTGAACTGAACTTATACTAAACGAGAGACACAACCTAAGAACTAATCCCTCACAAAGAATAACTGACACATAGAATAATACTAATAAACAAAGCATGACAAAAGGATCAGAATACAAACCATAATACAAAGGAATATAAGAACTGAAAATGCTGGGTCAAAATGACCCAGGACCGTGACAGTAATAGTTGAAAGAATTTTCATTGATCCTTTCATGCTTTTTACAAAGATTTTACAAAGATTTTCAAATGTGTGAAGAAGAAAATGAAAAGTCCCCAAGGTCAGCAGCTCAGCAACCTCAAAGTACTACTGCTGTGGTTCTGTGAACATAATGATCTCCTGCCCACCCCTGCTGCCTCTGCAGATGGTTCACACAAGGAATGCTGCAGAGCATCATGGGATCCCTGTGAGTGTGAGGGAGCACTATTTTTAGGAGCTGGACCATGGCTTCTTGAAAAGGCATTAGAGATAAGGCGCTTATATGTGGCAGCAATGGCCTCTGCGTATTATACACACATATTAAATATATCTATATCTATTTATATATATATATATATATATATATATATATATATATATATATATATATATATATATATATATATATATATATATATATATATATATATAGTGTGTGTGTTGCATTGCACAGATAGTGTTTCCTACCCGACCGCGACCTTTGGGATAACAGCATCAGTAGCGCAGTAGCGCCTGTCAGCCAACGCAGGCACCAGTGAAACTGATTGATGATGGGGACGACTGGCCCCCTGGAGAAGATCAGATACTGGCAGGAGTAGCGGACTCCTGGGGAAGACTCTCCACTCACAGCATAGTAACTTTCTGTCTTCCTTCACAGAATAGAAATTTATTACATTTTCACAAATGAATTATTTCAAAATCCCCGTACTTCCACTCTCAACCTTTAACCTCTGCAGTGGTTGTTACTTGCAGGGACAGAAATGACTTGGTCAGAAATATATACGAGTGCACTTTGTGAATTTCTTTTTAAGATTTATTTTTCATTTAATCATTGGGTGATGTTAAATGAGGGATTATGTGGTCCATTCTGAGAAATAGTTTCATTTTCATTTTTACAAAAAATGGTAGTATCTCCTGGCAGTCATGCTATCAAACTGGGCTAAATAGAATTACTGCAAAACAACTGATGATTAATTGTTAGATTGATTATTTGGCATTTTTAAACACGAAGATGAAAATAGCAACCGATCAAGGATCTTAGCAGTTATTTAACATGGATGGAGCAGACCACTCTTTATTTATTTTTGTCAGCTAACTGCATCAAATATAAACAGTAAATTGCTCAATCCCTGCACAGACAGAATATTGAACCCTTATCACATACCGCTACAAATGTCTTCTGACAGCCTGAATGCCTGGTTCAACTTGCCAGATTTTACATCTGGTAAAAATGATCAGCTCCTGTCTCTTCCTCACCCCTGCCTTCCTCTTCTGTTTGCTATTTGAATAGGAAGTAGTGACACTGGACACTGGATCCCTCCCAACAGGTGCAAGGGTTCAGCAGCACATGCCAGGTCAGATCAGAAGGCAGAACCCCTCCAGGCTTCCCTGTTATGGCAAATCCCTATTGCCCTCCCTCCTCCCGACACTTTCTCACTTTTGGGCTGTTGTCTTTTCCAGATGGTTCCAATTAGCATGGTCCTGGACCTTTTTATGTATTTTTTCAAACAAAGACTCAAGAGTTTCCCCTCCTAAATTCTTGTCTTTATTGGTTGCCATGCCCATATATGCTCTGCATGGTAGCTTCAATAAAGTCCCACTTCCTGCACATGACAACATTTTAAAAATCTCTAGTATTCCCATTATTCATTTTGGGTGTCAGCACATTTTCAAGTTAGCGATCCAGTTAAAGAATGTCCTTTCTTTAAACTAAGAAGAAATGGTTAGTGTCTAGGATGTCCTATTGCTCACATTTAGCACTACTGTAAGTCCACACACACACTGCTATAGATGATATCTGGCCATTAATTGGTTGTTAAAAGTGATAATCATCCCTATAGTAATGGCGCTTGGGTACACTTCTGTACCAACTAATGCTGCAGAAGGTGTGCTTGACCTAAACCAAAGGGCTTTTGAAGCCAAAGGTTGTATTTTAATCCTAATAAACCAATGATCTTTTCTTAATTCTAGCCAAGTAGTTTTCGATCCCCACTCAACTTAGATGAAAGTTGCTTGATTTGTTTCTTGATGTCTCAGTAAGATTTAAGAGATTTTATATTTTAATGTCTGTGACTTTTACTGAACAATGCCTAACTCTAGCTTGCAGTCTGCTAATTTGTTAGCAGTACTTGACAGATGTACAAATGTGTTCATAAAGATTTAGTCATATAGACAAGCTTCTTATCACATAAATGGTTGTCTTTTATAAGACAGTGCCATACTTACTTTGTGTGTTTGATACGAGCCTCATATTTATCAGCAAGCAGATTAATCTTCTCATGTCATTCTCAAAGTTAATTATTTAGAGTTTTTTATTAGATCAATAAAGAATGACAGAAAATGAATTATTTGGATTCGACTGAAAAGTTTTCTTTTGACTTTCTATGGAAATGTTTTTTTCTGGCTTCATTTTACTAGATTACACAGTTAAGTTGAACTAAAAAGCACTGTAGCATTAATACAACATTATCCCAATAGAACAACTAATTAACATCCAATGAAGTGAGTAAAGTGGGATGAACGATAATGTTTACCAGCAACAAGTTCTTGGTTAGCTTCCAAAAAGTAGCTCTGCGTGGCTCACTGTTATTATCCGTGACCTTTCTTCTGTTTCTCTTTCTCTGAATCAATTCATTTGATGAACTCCCCTTTCGGAGCCCAATTATTGGTAACCATGGAGGCCTGATGAAACCGGTCTGACGACACAAATGTTTCCTGAGAACACAAAGGGCCTTTTGTTTAGCTGATCTCCCAGTCAGTACTGAAAGGCAGATCAGCATGCGAGCCTGTTCTGCTAGGCTTACGATGAAAGGGCAAAGGGGTGAGGTGTATTGATAGAACTGTTGGGATGGACATGTCAGGGTCTTACAATGTGTGTGTGTCTGTGTTTTGGTTTTTGTTACTGTGGCTGGTTTGATGTTTTTCTTTGCTGGTGTCAAATCTCTTGATTCACTCCCTCCTTCCTGTGTGGAACAAACAAAGAGAAGAAAGAAGTTGTAAAGTCCATTTATTATAGGGTTTATTTAGACTTTCTATGATTTCTACTGTGTGCCTGTTAGCAAAACATGCCATGAAGGAATATTTGTCCCATCCGACATACTAATAGTAGTTTTTCAGGCCTGATTACTGGCAGATCTATTAGATCAAGTTGAAGTAGGCTAAAAGTAGGCTAAAAGTAGGCTAAAAGCAACACATCATGACATAGTCTAAAGAAACTGCTGAGAAACAGAGTTATTGATATTAGTCTGGAACGGGTTACAAAGCCACTTCTAAGGTTTTGGAGCTATTATCCTCAAGTTGAGGAAACTTGGAACAACCTGTGGTCAGTTGTGAACCTTCCCGAGAGTGGTTGGCCTGCCATTATTATGTTGCATTGGCAACCCATTGACAAGGTCACAAAAGAACCCAAAACATCTAAAGAACTGCAGTCTTCACTTGCCTCATTTGGTGTCAGTGTTCATGATTCAGCAACAACAAAGAGACCAAGCAAAAATTGCATTTATGGAAGCATTCCAAGGTTAAAACCACTGCTGACCAATAAGATCACAAAATGACTTTTTCAGATAGGGCCAGGTAGGTTTGGATTTTATTCCCCCTTAATACATGAAGTCCCTGTTAGTATTGACTCAGGTTGTAGTACTCTAATATGATTTGTTTGATGATTTGAAACACTGAATTGTATGCCCTCATATTGCTCAAGATAGCAAATGGCTCAATAGAGAGTAGAGTAAGAAGACAATCCTACCTGCCAGGAAATTATGAATTTAAAACCTGTTTCAGCGTTGAGACTCAGAACAAAGAAAAACAAATGAGAATGTTATATTTATATCTTTGTGTCACAGTCAGAGTGTTGAGTTGGATATTTTTGGATCAAAGCACTGTTTTCTATTTTAGCAATGAAATCTGACATTGCACATAAGATTTTTAGGTGTTTATTAGTCATGAGATACAAGTATAAGATATGAATAAAGGGCTCATAGAAATTAAACAAATCACTTTGGATTTTATCAACCTTATAAGCAGTTTTCTACCATATATTAGGAGTATTACTCCAAACACATATCTTCTACAGTATAATCTAATATCGTTTTCTGTGTCCCTGTGTGTGCCCCCTCCAGTGTTTCAGCAGCAGGCTGTCCACAGCCCTCTGGAGCAACAGAAGCAGAAACAGAAGCAGGGTAGCAGTGGAGGACCTGTCGCCTGCCAGAACTGTCGAAAGCCCTGCAAAGGGGAGGCACTCCGAGTTCAGAATAAACACTTTCACATTAAGTGTTTCATCTGCAAAGGTATGTAACACCAAATCAGAGCCACAGCCAAGACATAATGCAGATGCATGAACTGCACAATGAGATGGGATGTTACAAAAATGTTTTTGCAATATTGTGTGTGTTAATGTGCATATTGCAGCACATATCCTGGTCAATAGTCACTCCAAGAATCCTCACAGCATTACTGGAGGCCAGGGTAATGCCAGCAATAGTATCTAGTTAGACACCGTGTGGCTGAGATTTAGAGGACTGAATAAAAAAGCATTGGTTTATCGTTTTTCTATGTACTGTGATAGCACATCTACAGTTGAGCAATACAGTCATTATTAATGGATTGGTCAAAGCTAACCAGCTGTGTGTGTGTGTGTGTGTGTGTGTGTGTGTGTGTGTGTGTGTGTGTGTGTGTGTGTGTGTGTGTGTGTGTGTGTAATTGAGGGGTAGGGTGGGAGTGAGGGGATTTTTTCTTTGTACATATAATCTGGGAGGGTAGCTGCAAGTGTCAGAAACTTGAAATGTGAGCATGTTCCATTTGTGTGTATGTGTGTGCTTGTGGGTGGGTGGTGGATGTTTTTGTTTTTTCTTTTCACATGTGACTTTGAGTGTGTATTTTCACCACTCCCAGGCCAGACTCCCAGCTCGATTCTTGTGTCAGACTGCTGTTGTTGTCAACACACGCTCCGGTTGCTAGGCAATGGTTGGGGTCGCTAAAGTGTCGGCAGCTTCCTGGAGTTTAATCTTACACTGACCAGCAGACTCCCTGTCTGTACATTTACGCCCCGCCATTACCACTACCTCCATCTTTAACTCTGTTATCAGGTGATAAAGTGGCAGTGTTTGCAGTGCCATCACAAGATTATAAGTGTACTGCACTCAGTGGTCAGCTTGTTTTTGTTTAACTTAACAGATGATTCCTTTTTATTGCAAGTTGTAGCTTAGATTTAGCATTTAGTTGTAGCATAGTTTTGGCCATTATTGTTGTGTAGACCAACACTGCATATTATGGTGCATGCTACAGACTACTGTATTTATAGCCTGTATGGCACAAAATAGTTAATAAAAATGTCATCTTTGTGGCTATTAATTTAAAAAGTCTGATTTGTCAATAATGACAGCATCTATTAAGCTGTCACGCTTTACTGATTGAGCTGTTCCTTCATGAAGAGCTTTTATGATTGGTTTGAAAAAAATGAGCAAATTGAGGTGATTCATGCCAAGTATTCAGTGAGTATGCTAATACCAACACACAACAGTCAGAGGAGCTATGTAAGGGTTCTCTTTACCCCACCCAAAAGTGCTTGGCGGTTCCTCCCATCTATAAATCTAAAGCATGACCACAGTAATTCGATTTCCAACGAATCTGGCCTGTTAAATGTGCTGATTATCTCAGCATTGTGAGCCCTAGGTGGGGAGTCAGGTTCGGTTAGTTATTAAAACTTCCAGATGTGGAATGATAGGAGTTTGAAACGTTTGAGTATGCCAATAAAATAAACCATAGCAGGCTTAGTGGCAATGGCGCTTGTCAATCCGCAGTTGGAAATTTAACATCAAAGAAAAGAGGAGACACCCAAAGGAGTGGTAGCAGCTTAATTCAACAAAGTGTAATGCTCATTAAGATTTTAGGTTTTTCTCTCAGTGCATGCTTCATGGAAGAGAATCATGGCCCCTGATTTTATTACAGTATTATCATCAGTTGCCTTTAGCCTGGGTGTTAGCCAAGAGGTTAACAGTGGCCAGATCTGAAGCAAGGAAACCTCAAAGCTCAGCTAGCTCTATTTAATGTATCAAGATTTCTGCATGTTTATCATAATATACATAGTAGTAACATATATTCAACATATACAACTGACAGTGTGCTTTCAAGTGACAGCAGTTACTTACTAAAGTGATTAAGACAGTACAAGTACCTTCTAATGAATGTATTTCACTATATTTAGACGGGTTTCAAAGATAAGACATCATCAGTGTAATTTGAAACAAAGAGGAGTGACAATATATAGAAACCAGGTGAGGCCCAAATGCCAATCACAAACAAGAGCTTTCATTACATAAAAGGAAACATCTGCAAAAGCCTCAAAGGGTAATGAATGAGAAGATAACCAGAACCATGTGACATCACTCACTGATAGAAACCAACTGACAGCATATAAAAAATATACTTTTTGAGATATCAACATCAAAATATTATTAACAACTGACATAGAAAAAATATAACAACTTCTGGGGACTGCATTAGACTAAAAACAGAAAAATATTAGAAACAAAATAAGAACTGAATTGAAATCTGTGTCTCATATTGGATCTGTCTCTCTCCCCTCAACCCAAGCTGGTGATAGATGCCCCTCCCAATGCCTAAATCTGCTGGAGGTTTCTTCTTGTTAAAATTTGTAAGAATTAAACTAAAGTTTTTCCTTCCCATTATCGTCAAGTGCTGGCTGATTGGGGTAGTCTTTTTTCTGTATTATTATGGAGTCTTTACCGCATTGAGGAAACTGTAATTTGTTGCTATATAAATAAATTGAATGCGGTTGGACCAGATAAGCTAATTTTCTGAAACACTTCACTGGATTCACGTAACCCTCCAAGTTGAAGATGAATCATTGAAAATCATATGTGGGATAAAGTCCCACATAGAACTTTAATCGTCTTAAATATATTTTTAAAGAAAAGAAAGACAAAGTCCTTTTCTATTTTATTATAAACATTTGACAAACATCCCAACCACCCACCCCCTTCATTAGTGATGAGCACTAATTGGTGTTTTTATTGTAGCTTCCAGCAACACCTAAGTGTGTGCTTGAGGAAGTGTGAAGACTGTGGCCTTCTGTATATCCTGTTTTGTCTGTGTCTCATATATCTTTAATCTAGCAGTGAGACCCCATCAACAGCAGACAGCTGCAGACAATACGACCTGGCCGAACAGCTCAGACAGACATTTATCCCCTTTCTGTTTTTACTCGCTTGAATGGCCATCACATCATCCAAACAGCATTTGAATACAGCGGGGAATACTCAAATGTGAAAATATGTGGACACACCCTAAAACAGATAAATGAGAAGTGTTAGGAAGTCCGCAGCTAAGAAACAGAGGGAAACTGAACATGTGCTTTACAGGAAATTTTTTTTTGCTTTAAATTATGCCATTCAGTAGCTTCAGAACATTTTTTTCAAACTTTTTCATAGTTCTAGTAAATGTTAAATATATTTCTCCCTTTTTTCTGTATCAAATCTGCAAGAGCTAAGGCCCATTGCAGTTCTTCCTTTTAGGGTCTATTTTACCTCCTGTGTAGTATATAGTTTCCCAGCATATACTGCGAATTGTCCCAATGTGTGCCAACATGTTCTCATCCCAAAACGTAACATACCGGCACTATGTGACAAATCGTTGGTATGTTACGCTTTCGGCGGACAAAATGTCTGCACGTTATTTATTCAGAGACATGAGAACCGTTTGGAATGAACCTAGAGATCTACATTTATTTTACATTCTGATCATCAATCGCTTTGGAAAACACTATGAGATACGGTTACGGTTATGGTTAAGGTTAGGGTTAGGGCTGAAATACACGGCTGGAGCGTGTGTTACCACCACAAGTGTCATTCTGTTGGATTCCATCCACAATCTGGAGCGTGTCATAGGAACTATAAGACACCTCGGGATGTGACAAATTGTTGGTATGTTATGCACTGGGAATGAGAATGCCCTCAAGTGTGCATTGTGTTGTCTAACACACACAATTTAAATAGTATTAGTCGTATACAACATAGAACTTAGTGAAAGATTAGATTTACAGAATAAACCAACAGCAGGGATCGCAAAATCGCTACCCCGACGTCCCGGAGCTAGCGATATCTCCGGTCGGGCGACGAAAATCTATCTCAGCAGCGCCCGTCGGGTTATCATATAGCTAGCTCCAGCTATTACTACAAAAATAAACTACTTGCTTACCAATATCATTATTTGAATAAATAAACCGAGTCCAAAGTCATTAAGAAGCAGGTTACAATGGGGTTTCCACTCTGTGTTGTATGCAATTACAGCCTTTACGCAGAGTGTTTTGACATATTTATGGACTGCATTGTTTTTTTTGTACAATTACCCAACCAGTCTGTGCTTCTTCCTGGAAGTAAATAGACGGTGCTGGCCACATGTTAAGGTCCTCGCAGTCCAGTCATTGATGTTATAATAGCAGATGGTTGTGATGTTCTCAGTTGGGTGTTGGCTATTGAATTGTCTCCTTCTTGGAAGCCAACTAACCAGAACATATTTAGGGGAAGTGTGTGCGTGTGTGTGCATCAGTTCAATGACCGGCCCAATGGCTGGTGGAGCTGACCTCAAGCACATGTGTATTAGGGGTGCTATTGGGAGGGTGGACGGACGGTGTGGAAGTGTTCACCTTCAAGTAGAAAATAGACCTCCCTCGTCTGTACAGCAAGCATTTAACGTATTAGAATAATCAACCTTGGATTTTCTTTCCCAAGTACAATTCAATTAGCCTGCAAAAAAATCAGTGTAAGCAGACTGAAGATGCTATAGTTAAGGTTGTGAAATGGATTGGTATTGACAATGTCCTACCCACACCCCAACGATCCCACCCCACACGTGTGCATGAAGCGCCTTGAGGCAACAGTTGTTGTGATTTGGCGCTATATATAAATAAAGTTGAATTGAGTGGTGATTCATTGTAAAACACAAGCTGCAGTCAGGGTCTTACATTTATAGCAGCGAGCACATGCCACATGTATATTTAACCCTGATCACACACAAAGAGTCAAGGTCACCTTCTTGTAACGACACAGCATGTCAGTATATAGGGCCTCTGAGGATGAAGGATGTATAAAGATAGAACATCTTAATTTTTTTTGGAAAAACACACACACAAAATCCCAAAACAGTACTTGGGTACATTACTTGTGAACATTTGAAAACGGATTTTCTTGAAACTGGTCTTAATTCAAACTGTAAAAAATATTGTGGGTGAATGCAATAAGTGGATGCAATCTTGACTGAAAGCTATCTTTTCTGATACTATTTTGAGCTTCATTGAAATAACACAAACCACAAATTATCAAAAGATTACAGGTCTTGTAAGCTTAGTGTTTTCAATGTTAGTTTACCGATTGCTGAAGAGTTCATGAGTATATCCAGAACACATAAGAGAAGGGTTGCAGCCAATCTGGAGCTCCATAGTAGGCAGAAACATGTGACCTGAATAGATACAGTGGAAATCGCGCAAGTCTATCGTAAAGGCTAGGACAGAGTCAGCCATATGCTGCATGGCTGAGAGCAGCTATCTTGGGTTCGAATCCAACCTATGGCCGTCTGTGTTCCCTGCTCTCACTCCCTCAGCTTTCCTGTCATTTTTCAATTTACCGTTTCAAATAAAGCTGTAAAAAGCCCAAAAAAACCAACATGGAACCCTAACCATACTGTGTGTGGAGGTCCACACCTGTTATTGCCACTGTGGAGCTCCATAGTGGCTGCAGCCAGGTGCTCTTGACACATAAATGTTAGCTTTGTTTGTTTTTCCTTTGAGAAAAATATCTGCCTTCTTAGCTGCACTATATACAGCTAAGATTTTATGGTAGTTGTTAACTCTTTCTTTTATCTTTTACTTTGTGGCATGCAGCTTAGCTTTTTGTACTTAATTAGGAGGCGGCTGTTGCTAGCCGGTGAACCAAAACAGTGGGGAGTTGGGCTGAACAACTAAACGATGAGCCAACAAAGGTTAAGGTTAAAGTTGCCTTACAAAACTGTAAAATCTGTAAAGATTTAAACAGTCGCTTTGTTCATTCAGTGGGCTGGTTTCAGTCATTATGCAAATGTAAAATGGTAAATGGCATGTATTTGTATAGCGCTTTACTTAGTCCCTAAGGACCCCAAAGCGCTTTACACTACATTCAGTCATTCACCCATTCACACACATACAAAATGTACTGTTTATAAGATTGGGGAAACCTGCAGTCAGCTGAGACTGAAGAAGTCCATAGGATGGGTGACGAAACGTTTCTCCCACTGAAAACACTACGTCCAGATGAACAGAATCAACTTTGGAGATAACCAGAATGTTATTTCATATCTATATCAACAATGCAGCTTCAAATCAGAAGTGAGTCAAAAAAAGACCACAATCTGATTAGCGAGTCAGTTAGCCATTGCTAGCCGTCTTTTATTTCGTTGTGTCAAAATTAAATATATTTAGGACATTTTTAATATTTTTAGTAGGATATTTTTAGGATACCCAGCATTATTTTTGACTTGGTTTCTTCTCCAGAGTTTTAAATCTGTTACTTTTCTCTCTCACTAGACCTCACTTGTACATGAGAAAACAGATGCACCATATTTTATTTATAGACCACAACAGGGTAAGTTGGTTGTACATCCATCCATTCCGTTCGAGGAAAAGCTAAACAGACCTCATTTAGCATGAGGGAAGCACATTCACAACACACTGAATTCCTCTCAAGTCATTTGGAGTTACGCAAGTGCCTTCACTGTGCATGAGATAAGCCTTCAGAGACAGAAACAGTCTTGTTTTTGTAAAGTAATGTCTGTCAGCCAGAAGACATTGTAAGCATCTTTCTACTGTAGTGTAACCCGTAAACCTACATCACGCTGACATATTGAGAGCAGGTAGCTTTCTTGATGTTGTTATTGCTTCTAATTATGACATAGATATTCCATGCTTATGGTGTGTGGTGTGTCAGAGGATTAAAAGGATTAATGTGCAAACAGACGCACTTCTGTGTAGCCCGAGCTAAAAAGTTGAAAACCTCTTGTATTTGTTGCAGTTTTTTGTTTTTGCAGTTCAGCGCCCGGACATGTTCTGTTCTTATCAGCTGAGTCTCAGGACAACGTGTCTAATAAGATGCATCGTGATCTCGTCTTCTTTGGTCCGAGTCCAGTGAAAACACCCACAAACTCACCTTCTGTTGTCATGGAGATTAGATGATTCTAAAATGACACCATTTTTGTTCTTCTGAGTTCAGAGTTCAGAGTTCAAGGCTAATTCTGACACTTTCATGTGGCTGTTAACACTTTCTTGTTTTTTTTACATTTTTGGTCACATCAATTAAAACACCAGTTTTTCTTTAACTCCATGGAAAAAGATGGAAAGCATTTCTGTATTACTTTATAACAAGTTACAGTTTTACCAAGTACACCACTGATGTTAGAATTCTAAATATGGACAAATCAGTTTACTGATTTTTATTTCCATGTCTACTGAGTTTATTCAACTTTATTTGGCTTTCAACATATGCCCCACCCCCTGCATTCGTAATACACATTCCAGTTTGCAATGAGACGGTATGTCATGTAGTCAGGCAAAAACCTTTTGATCTGCATTAGAGGCAAGTTTACAGTAACTTTGAGTAATCTGCAATATATGAACTATGTTACTCTGCTTCCCATTAAACAAATAACATACAACGATTTAGTGTGCTGTCACCTTTAATGTTTTGTGGAAGAGTTATCCATGAAGGATGAGCTCATAAAGACTCAAGTGTTGAGCTGCTTAAGCAAAAAAGTTATGATACAGAGAGGAGAAAAGCCTGTGTGCCAACTGGCAGTGTAGGTATAAATACACAGGGATTGAAAGATGAGCTGATGGGAAACAGCATTTAGGACTGAGTGAGGACGTCTGTTTCTCTATAGGTTTCTGCCCACTATGTCTCTTTCTATGTTGCTTAATAGCAAAGCTGTTTTCTTGTTTTATTTTCTCTCACAGTCTCAAGTCTGTCAGTCTAAAGTCTTACTTCAAGACTTATGTCATTTGAAAAAATTCTGAATCAAGCCTCATGTGTATTAAAGGACATTTACATTAAGTCTCAACGATTCTGAGTTCCTAAACCTTAAATGTCTCATAGAAGTCCACATCATTTCTGAAGACTCAAGTCCGAAGTCTTTTAAAAGCAGTCTTAAGTCATTTATAAACAGTCTCTTAGCTGTTCTTTCCCAATTTAACTGAATCACACGAAACCTGTTCTAAATCCTAATGTTCGTAGAATTACTTGAGTCCTGTTGTCCTTTTGGTGTTGGACGAAAAGGACAAAAGCTCCTTGTGTAGTGTCTTTGTGGGCACTTGGCTTCCAAATTTTATACTGACTGTCTCAGAGCATTTCAAAAGAGGCTTTGCTGAATTATTGTTTCTGTGGTTATATTTTATTCCTCGAAACATGACTCCACCTATCCATCCACTCAGAGTTACCATGTAGTGGTGTTTATTCCATCAAATCTGAGCATTATCTCATTGTAGACAGGTTGCCAAATTTCTGAACCGGATGAAAGGGAATTGATTGCAGCTGCTGGAAAAGTTTGTCTTCCTGCGAAAACATTCCTGCTTGTATTGTTGTTTTATTAGCACATCATAAGCCCTGGTAGAGCTTGATGAAAAAAAGAGAAATTGTGCAAATGCTCCACAAAAGTTATCCAACGTATCATTCAGAATCAGAATCACAGTAAAAGGTTGTAGTTTTAGTTTAATGTATGTCAGTGAAGAAAATTATTGCTGTACCCAGTGGGCTAAACCTCCTTTCAAGCTCATCCCCAGGCCTGGTTCCAGAGTGGGACCCTGGTATCCCTGTTCCTGGATCCTTTGATATTTACGTAGAGGGTCATGTGAAAAAGTCTTCTTTTGTTTTGTTTTTTTTGACAAAGTTGCCTTGAGAGACCCCACAAAAAGCCCCTAGTAGCACTTGGACACACCTCTACCACACTAAGGTGGCGATTTACAGAGGATACTTTTTTCTTTTTGTTAATGTTTTTAAAAAGCAAAATGAATGCAGACATTTTTTTGTTTAATATGTTTATTTTGATTAAATTTATGTGATAACAATAAAAAACATATACTGATTTGAGCACATGAGGGACGCTGGTCATTAACCAGTTAATGACAGAAACTTAGGCTTGGTTAAATTTACTGGTTTGACCTGTCTACCAGTGAAATGGATCTTAATTACCACTGGAAAAACTCATCAACACTGTTTTTATGCAAGTTTGCTGACACACATCTTCCAATGTTCATGCAAGTATGTGTGTGAATTTGTGCTAAGAGCATGCGCTAGAGACATGGACAAAAGCACAGCCATGAATACTCATGCAATGAAGCTCCTGGTTCACAGTTTTTGTGCTGATGTTAAGAGCAGAAGAAGTTATTAAGTCAGCAGAGCATTAGCTATTTCTCATCCACTATGTCCCTCTGTACTCAGCAACATCACTCTACAACTTTACGTGGTCTGCCACTTGGTCCTTAAAAGCTTTCACTTTGCATCAATGCCGCTTACAATTGATGATGGAATATCCGGGAGGGAAGAAATTTCACAAACTGACTTGCTATTATAGAGGCACGCTCGAGTTCAGTGAGCTCTTTAGTACCAAACATTCTTTCACATTCTTTTGTAAAGGCAGACTGCATGGATAAGTGCTTGATGTTATACACTTGTTGCAATGGAATTTACAAAACACCTTAATTCAAAGATAAAGAGGTGTGGCACTTTTGTCCATATAGTGAACTTTTGGACATCCCTGCAAGTTTAAGTGTGTAAAGGTTCACTGAGCAGTGTCCAGGCATGACACAAAGCAGCACAAACTTCTATCATGTGTCTTTCCTGTTGTTTTTTCCAGAAAGAAAGAATTGGGGGGAAAGGCAGGAGGGGTTTTGTTTTTGCTAATGGAGAGGAAAAACAAAGCAAAGCTTTCCCTCAGGGCATAGCAGCTCTGTGATGTCATATGGTTGCTATGTTTGCTGTGTGTAATCAGGGTGAGATCCTGTCATGTTTTGTTCAAAGGCAGACAAACAGACACGGTTCATTATTTGCACACGGGCTAATAACACACCCATGCTCACGTGACCCTACTGAAGAAAACAATCAGACGTCTCAAACTGGCTCTGCGTACCACAATACCGTGTCTTTCTTTTACTTTAAACTCTGTGGATTTTTCTGACTTTGTTTTATAAAAGTAATATAAAAGAGATTAATTATAAAAGTATAGAAGTGGCTGTCTAGATTTAGATTAAAACTTTACCCTCGTCTCTTAAACTAACTTGTGGAGTTCCCATTCTAATGGTGCATGCAGATTTGTCTTTGAGCATAGAGCATACATTTTGAAGTTAGGAAGACTTTGTGTTGCATCCACCACCAGTTTGGATGATTTTGTTTTTTTGTTTTTTTTATGCGCCCTAATTTCATTGCTGGGTTGTTCACAGGTTGTGAATCAGCTGATTGGTGGGTGTGTTGCATGTGACTGATGTGTATTTTCCCAGTGAGGTGGTTTTTTTTAAAGTTAATTCCCCTACTTTGTTTTCTCCACATTTCTTGTATTTCTAGGGTGTAGCATTTAATAAAGTGGATGCCTAACAGGTTTCTGATATGTTGTTTTAGATCTCTGAAAAATGCAAATTCATTCACTATCATCCAAAGTTTCCACGGTTGTTTATTTTGGCCTTTTGTGGAGCTGTTACTAACTGAGGTTAAGTTATTTTTAAATAAATAGCCAAGGGATAACAAGGCAATATCTTCTGCCTCTTTCACTGTGAGCAATAAAATTCTAGTATAAAATTCATTTGTTTTTCATATCTTTGTTTTGTTTACTATACAGTCCTATGTCTGTTGAATTAAACCTATACACTATATATTCATTTGGCTTGCTTTTAAAAACTGATAATTAAGGAAAAAAGGGAGAACAAATTCTGATGTCTGGTTCTTTTCCCTTTTTTTATCCATTTGGTTATTTCCTAATTCCACCCTTCCCTACATGTTTCTTGTCTCCTGGCTATAACCTCTGACTATTTAGAATTAGAATTAGAATTCAACTTTATTGTCATTGCACATGCACAGGTACAGGGCAACGAAATGCAGTTTGCATCCATCCAGAAGTGCTTTAGTGATATAGATATATTACAATATATATTAGCAATAGGGCTGCCACGATTAGTCGACTAGTCACGATTATGTCGACTATCAAAATCGTCGACGACTGATTTAATAGTCGACGCGTCATTTGAAGCTTTGTAAGATCCCAAAAGCAGGAATAAGTAGCAGGATTTAAGAGTGTAATAACGGACTGAAACAGAAGATGGCAGCACTGCATGTACAAGGATGCCAGCTGCCGTTAAACCCCGAAGAAGAAGAAACTGTGTCCCAGAATTCATAGCGCGGCCCAGCGCAGTTGTCAACAATGGCGGCAGCTAGTTAGTTTTAATATTACTCTTATTATTCTTTCTGGGTCACAAAATAAACGTTTAACATATTTTCAGGCGAGAATGTAGCTGTGTAAACCTCAAATATCTGCTCAGTTTATCAAGACACCACATATTTTCAAAAGCGCTCCGACGTTTTCGGAGGCGTCTGTTACCCACTAGCTCGATAGCTAGCCGGGGGCCATGAGAGCACCGGACTCCCGGCAGATCGTTTTCAAACCCACCGCCCTACTCAGGTTAAACATATACAAGTCACTTAGATAACTTAAAAATGTTATTGTTTGGCTTTTTTCAGTATTTTATTTGTTCCTGAGTAAATCGGCTGAGTTTATTAAACTCCACCGAAACAATCTGCACATTTAATTAGAATTCAATTAACTATCATCTTGTCTTTATTTTTAGTTAGCACAGACCTTAAACACTTAAAGCTGTAAGCTAATGATAGTTATATAAGAGCAGATGCTGCTGGTGCAATAAGCTGTACTTTTACGTTCAATGGATGATGATCTGATTAGTCGACTAATCGCAAAAATAATCGGTGACTAGTCGACTATCAAAATAATCGTTTGTGGCAGCCCTAATTAGCAATAATATAGATATGTGAGTATATTACAGAAATGGGTCTATTATGGTATGTTATAATGTACACGGTATGAAGTATGTTGTGAATATTCTATAACTATAAGTATGTACAGGCTGTAGTGAGTACAAGCTATGTACAGGCTATGAACAGGATATAAATATGAAAAACTATACAGAATATGAAATAAATAACTTTACAGAATCTGAGATATACAGCTATACAGAATGGGAACTATGCAAGTTGTAAACAGTTGTAGGATTAAAGATTATTGAATGTACAGAATGATTATTTACACAGAGCTATACAGTAGTGCAGTTAAGATAAGTGAGATATGTGGATAATTCTACAGAGGCTATATAAAGTGCTAGTGGTTGTGAGTGGTGGTTCAGTCCATGTTATTATTGTGTGTTTGAGGGTACAGTTGTCCATTGTGGGTGTGTGTATGTTCAGTCCATGAGTTTAACGTGGGTCAGATGTCAGGAGGCAGAGTTCAGGAGTCTGACAGCTGTGGGGAAGAAGCTGTTCCGGTACCTGGTGGTCTTAGTCCGGAGGCTCCTGTAGCGCCTCCCAGAGGGCAGGAGGGTGAAGAGTCCATGCGATGGGTGACTGGGGTCTTTGATGATTTTCCCAGCCCTTTTCAGACACCGCTTCCTGTAGATGTCTTTTATGGCAGGAAGTGGTGCTCCGGCGATGCGCTGGGCAGTTTTCACGACCCTCTGCAACCCCTTCCGGTCCGAGGCAGAGCAGTTCCCGTACCAGACTGTTATACAGTTGGTCAGGATGCTCTCGATGGTGCAGCGATAGAAGTTCACCAGGATGTCTGAGGACAGGTGGTTCTTCCTCAGAGTCCTCAAGAAGAGGCGCTGGTGAGCCTTCTTGACCAGCTTGGAGCAGTTGGTCGTCCAGGTGAGATCCTCGGAGATGTGGACTCCCAGGAACTTGAAGCTGCTCACACGCTCCACAGCCGTCCCCTTAATGTGGATGGGTGGATGTGGGTCAGCATTCCTCCTGTAGTCCACGATGAGCTCCTTGGTCTTCTCGGTGTTAAGCAGCAGGTTGTTACTGTCGCACCACTCAGCCAGACGATCCACCTCCTCCCTGTAGGCGGCCTCATCGTTGTCACTGATGAGGCCAATCACCGTGGTGTCATCTGCAAACTTAATGATGGTGTTGGAACCATCAGCAGGTCTGCAGTTGTGGGTGAAGAGGGAGTAGAGGAAAGGGCTCATCACACAGCCTTGTGGTACACCGGTGTTCATTGTGATGGTAGATGAGCAGTGGTTATCCAGCCGGACATGTTGGGGGCGGTTGGTCAAGAAGTCCAGTAACCATTTGCAGATGAGGGAACTGATGCCCAGATCTGTCAGTTTCCTGATGAGTTGTGAGGGGTGGATTGTATTGAATGCTGAACTGAAGTCTATAAACAGCATTCTGGCGTAGGTGTTGTTGTTGTCCAGGTGTGAGAGGACAGAGTGCATTGCGATGGAGACTGCATCCTCTGTGCTCCTGTTCTGGCGGTATGCGAATTGGTGGGGGTCCAGGGTGGGGGGGAGACAGGATTTGAAGTGTGCTAGGACCAGCTGCTCTAAGCACTTAGTGATGATGGGGGTGAGTGCTACTGGGCGGTAATCATTGAGGCAAGATGGGTTGGAGTTTTTGGGTATCGGGACGATGGAGGTGGATTTGAAGCAGGCCGGTACCACAGCGTGGGCCAAGGACAGATTGAATATGTCTGTGAGCACTCCTGCAAGCTCCCCAGAACACGCTCTGAGAACACGCCCGGGGATGCCATCAGGGCCTGCAGCCTTGTGGACATTGATCCTGCTCAGCACCGCTCCTACATCGGTGGGGGAGAGAGTCAGAGGTTGGTGGTCTGGCGTCACATCTGCTTTGGTTGTGGTTGTGGGGTTCCCTCGCTCAAAACGAGCATAAAAGTTGTTGAGCTCGTTGAGGAAGGAGACATCAGAGGATGCGGGGGAGGGTTTGGTGGTCCTGTAGTCTGTGATGGTCTGGAGTCCTTGCCACATGCGTCGGGGGTTGGAGTTGGAGAAGTGTTCTTCTACCTTCTTTTTGTAATGGTGTTTGGCTTTTTTGATGCCCTTCTTTAGATTAGCCCTGGCTGTACTGTAGGCGTGTGCATCTCCTGACCTAAAGGCAGCGTTGCGGGCCTTCAGGAGGAGACGAACATCCCGGTTCATCCAAGGCTTCTGGTTGGGGTACATGGTGATCCGTTTCTGGGTGGTGACACTGTCTGTGGTTTCGGAGATGTAATCCAGTACAGATGAGGCGTACTGGTCCAGGTCTGTGTGGGTGAACATATTCCAGTCTGTGTTTTTAAATCTGTCCTGGAGCACTGCGTCTGTCCCCTCTGGCCACACTTTAATTGTCCTCACAGCAGGTTTCACACGTTGGATGAGTGGTGAATACCGAGGTGTGAGGAACAGGGAGAGATGGTCCGATTGTCCAATGTGGGGGAGGGGTGTGGCTTTGTAGGCTCCAGCCAGGTTGGAATACACATGGTCTAAAGTCTTGTCTCCTCTGGTGTGGCAGGAGACATGTTGGTGGAATCTGGGGAGGACTGTCTTTAAGTTGGTGTGGTTGAAGTCGCCAGCAACAATAAAAGCAGCCTCGGGGTGTTTATTCTGGTGTTTGTTAATGGCTGCAGAAAGTTCTTTCATGGCCAACCTAGCATTAGCGTCGGGGGGTATATACACGGCAGTGAGTATGATCGAAGTGAGTTCTCTGGGGAGATAATAAGGTCTGCATTTGACCATTAAAAACTCCGCATTAGGTGAGCAGTGACTCTCAGTAGTAGTGGAGTTCATGCACCAAGCATTGTTAATATAAATGCACAAACCTCCACCTCTGGTCTTGCCGGAGTCATCTGCTAGCCTGTCGGCTCGGTGTGTGTGGCGTCCTGCTAACTCGATAGCATTTTGTTCCTCTCTCTCTTTTTCCAGTATGTGGCTGTGAGCTGGCCCAGGGAGGATTCTTTGTGCGGCAGGGTGACTACATCTGTACTCTGGACTACCAGCGGCTGTATGGAACTCGCTGCTTCAGCTGCCAGGACTTCATCGAAGGGGAGGTCGTGTCCGCGCTGGGCAAGACCTACCACCCACGCTGCTTTGTTTGCACCTCATGCAAGTAAGAAATTAGCATGTGGAGCAGAATGCAAATAACAGATTTCATTTTTTACTTTGGTATTTCCTAAAACTAGCAAGTGGGAGAAACATGGCTTTGAGAGCAGCTTATTCATTAAGCACATAAAGTCGCTGCCATTAATATACTGTGACCTTCTAAGCACCACTAAGCCATGTGTCAATAAATCGGGCCTGTGGCACTTAAAAAAGGAACTTTGCAGTTCTGCTGACTTTCATGACATTAACAGAAAACTGACAAAAGCAACCAAATTTTTGAGACTTTGCAACTGAGATGTGTTTTTGAAAGCATACAATAACGTGAAAAGGTGTCCTGCACATTCTGGTGCATCATCAGAGGCCTTGACTTAACATAAGCAAAGTCATTTGACCAGAACAGTTTATATAAAAATGGTGCTTTAAAAACATTCAATCAAATACTTCTTAAGGATTTGTTGTTTTAAGCGTTGGATGTAGGTGACAAGTGGATAATGAGTTAGCGCTTAAGTCAAAGGCAGTGACGAACTAGGTTTTGCTAGGTTTAGTATAAGGATTTGTGGTGATTAAACTTTAAGACGCTTAAGATTGCATGAACTGCAATGAGTGTCCTTCCAAGCATTTCAGTGCATGTGTATGTCCCTCTCCCCAAGTAGGGGCCAAGTCAGTCTAGGGGAACAAAGATTGTTTTTTAGCATGAGAATAGTTCAACCAAATGACTAAAGAATCTGTAATGTTGTGAATAGCAAGCGCAGATGTGGAGTTTGCTAAGGAAGAGATGGATGGACATATGTTTATATACAGACAGGTTTTTTCTTAGTTTTCAAACCCAAAACAAATACAAAGTGATAAAGAGTGAAGACCGTCAGCCTTTAATGTGACGAATTATTAATGTACTCAGCACAATACAGTATGCAGTAACAAGACTGTTTAACATATTTCTTTCTTCAGTGTTGCAGTTTTAAGTTATTTAATTGCTTCTTAGCTTTCAGTAGATTAAAGGTTCTACAATATCTTCTAATTTGACAGGGACAAGTGCTCATTTCTTAGTGGCGATGAGTGAATACAACCGGTAGTTTCTTTTTGCTAGCATATAAAGGATTGGTTTGATAGCAGTCGCTGGGTTGACCAATATGCAGAACAAGAGGAAAGTCCAAGTAACTCGTTGAAAATCTAAGACGTAGAACTGTAAGTTTACTTCCCATTTGGGAAGGTCTCTTGGTGTCATTTCTAAACATCTGTAAATTCTGATCTTTGGCTCAATTCATTTCAACTGGTTACAAATACAAGTTATTTGTATATGTCCACACTTTGCCAAAAATCTAGAAGAAAACCCAAAACTGTTTCCTGAAATGAGAGGAAATTGGTTAGGGTGTTCAGGAACAACCCAAGGCTCAAGCCTGCCAAGAACTGGAAACTTTAAAAAAAATTGAACCATTCAGAGAAATCATTAAAAGCTCCAAATTGCCATGACATTCATGCACATGATGAATATATGACACACATATTTAGGTCAGTCCCACCCTTTTGAAGACATTTACCTTTTTACATACTCTTAAGGTAAGAGGACCTTTTTCCCCATTATGTTGGTAATGGGGAAAACCACAACCAATACAGCCTTCGTTCTCACAATATCATACAATTGATTGTCCCAAAAATCAGAACAGAATTGGGGGAAAAGGCTTTTAAAACGCTGCCCCTGCTTCCTGGAATAATCTGCAGAAGGAAATGAAATGATCAGAATTGGTTACCTTGGGAGAGTTGAAGTCTGTCTTAAAGGAACGAGAGAATAACTCTTTTACTCAGTGTGATAGTTTTTAATGTACTCTTAATTTGATCTGTTATTGTATATTTTACACATGTTGGTATGGGATATTGTATTTGTTTTAAATGTTATATACTTACGTGGTAAATGTATTTTGACTTTTGTTGCCATGATGCCAGGTCTCTCTTGGAAATGAGATTTTTAATCTCAATGAGATTTTTTTTTTACCTGGATAAAAAAAGGACTAATAAAAAATTAATAAATGTTTAGCCCTACAAATCCACCGTACCCACAGGTCAACTACTTTTAAATCTTATTTACTGGAGAAATATTGTGTTTCAGAATTCCACTCTCCCATTATAAAGAGAACTCAAAATCGATCTTTACAGATGGAGACATCTCATAAGTATGTTTCGCACATCTCTCTTGGTGTCATTTACAAGCACATAAAGCTATAATAGACATACATGTATAAATATAGGACACACGTGTCACTGCACACCAAACAGTTGCACTCACCTTTTTCAATCTACGTGCATGCGTCTCCTGTATAGTGTGTCTGTGTGAGAGTGTTGTTTTCCAGGCCCTGAAAGGTAATGGAAGCCTCTCGCAGGCAGGAATTTTAAGTGTGTGGTCAGTCAGTGCAGCCACTTTGCCCATTCCCACAGCTAGTGTAAAGTGTCTTTTGAGCTGGGGGTGGGTTTTCTGTGTGTGTGTGTGTGTGTGTGTGTGTGTGTGTGTGTGTGTGTGTTCATCCGATCATACTTTGGTCATCCCGTTGCTGAACCTGAGATCAGAATGTTCCAGTGTGGTATTTGGAGTTCCCTTACAACAAATGGTGCCTTTGTGATAGTAAATCACACGGGCCTTTTGTGAGCAATATAAAAATGAGGCTAATAGGACAAGTGCTGCTTGAAATGAGACATCATATTGTGATTAGTATATTTTTCGTATGTATGTCACAGTGAAAGGCAGTTATTTAGTAATCGAGCTGTTTTTCATTTTGCTGTCTGGATTTTCTTTATGTGTCTGTGTCTCTCCACATGCAACGGTTTAAAAGTTTAATGTGGGCAGCTAAGTGTTTATATTGGAGTTTTTCCAAGGTGAGTGTGAACAGGCGGTGCAGCTAATGTTAAAATAATGTCCTGCAGTCTGGTATTGTAAGCAGGTAGTCTTTGCATCTTGTAAATAAAACTCACAAAATGCTACTCTCCTGTTCAAACATATAATGATGAGTAAAAAAAAGCATTGCTGGTGTGGATGAATGGCAGTTAAAATTACATATGAGTCAAAACCATTTACAAATAGTGTCACTAAAATAGTGTATTTTAGACAGTAACCTGCTACCAATAAAATGATAAAATGATATTTGTGTAATATTTTAACATAAACATGGTAATATGATGACATTAATGCAGTAATAAACCAATAGCAATGAGGGAAAATGGGTTGATGGGTTTCAGATTTTATGCTTCCATCAACCTAATACCAAGAATTAAACTGTAAGCAAGACTTACAAAAACTCACAATGTCAGGTTTGAAGACATAACTTTTTGTCTATTTATGCATGAGTCATCTTTAATCTCAGCCATTCACAGTCTGCCAGGATGTCTTCCTCCCTCAGTAGCTGGCTGTGTCAGTGTGACAGCAGCTCCTAATATCACATTTCAGAGCTGTAGGAAGCTGCACGTGGCAGCAAGTCAGAGCCCAGCTCTGCCAAGGATCCATCATTCCTTCTGCATTTGACTCGATGACGGCAGCTGTTTGTGAAGCAGACTGCACAAACAGCCAGCAGACATTAACATTGTTTCATTGTCATTGCAATAACTCTTTAGCTGTATAATGGCATTTGTCTTTGGCTTGTAAGTGAAGCCAGTGTCCGTGTTGCACCTCTTTCATTTCCTACTAGATATTACAAACAAGAAAAAGTAGAAATTTAAAGATTTGAACATGAGATGTCAAAACAAAGATCTCCATCCAAAACCAATGCACTGACAGCCCACTGTTACAGGTTTTGGGCTTCTGGTGTCTTTCCAGCACATGCTTAAACATGACTGCAGGGATTTATCCACATTCAGACACATCAGCATTAGTGGGATTCAAGGCTGTCGTTTAGGTGATAAGTCCTGGTACTCAGTCACTGTTCCACTTTATCCCGTAGGTGTTGGATAGTGCTCCTAAAAAGAACCCAAGTACACTTCAGCTTAAGGTCATGAACAGATATCCCGTCATTCTCCTTCAGGATGTTTAGGTAGACAGCAGAATTTAATTTAATTCTATTTATGCAGCACCAAATCACAACAACATGCACCTCAAAGTGCTTTATATTGCAAGATAGTCCCCACAATAATACATACAGAAAAAAAGCCAACAGTCATATCAGCCCCTATGGACGAGCACTTTGGCGACAGTGAGAAGGAAAAACTCCCTTTTAACAGGAAGAAACCTCCGGCAGAACCAGGCTCAGGGAGGGGCGGGGCCAATATGCTGCGACCGGTTGGGGTGAGAGAAAGAAGACGGAACAAAAGACATGCTGTGGAAGAGAGACAGAGATTAATAACAAGTGTGATTAAATGCAGAGAGGTCTAAAATTCATGAATTCATGGTTCCATTTATCACAACAAGTCTTTCAGGTCCTGAGGCAGCAAAACAGCTGCCAGACCATCACACTACTAGCACCATATTTTACTGTTGGAATGATGTTCCTTTCCTGAAATGCTGTTACTTTTACACCAGATGTAATGGGACACACACTTTCCAAAAAGTTTAACTTTTGTCTCCTCATTTGAGTATTTTCCCATAAGTCTTGGGGATCATCGAGATGCTTTCTGGCAAAACTGCGACGAGCTTTTAGGTTCCTTTTGCTCAGCAGTGGTTTTCGTCTTGGAGCCATTTTTGCCCAGTCTCTTTCCTATGGTGGAGTCATGAACACTGACCTTAACTGAGGAAAGTGAGGCCTGCAGTTCTTTGGATGCTGTTCTGGGGTCGCGTCCTTTTGGATGAGTCGTCACTGCACTCCTGGGAACGTTCACCATTGTTCCATGTTTTCGCCATTTGTAGATAATGGAGTCCCACAGCTTTAGAAATGGCTTTATAACCTTTTCCAGCCTGAGAGATCGCAATTATTTTGTTTCTCATTTGTTCTTAAATTCCCTTGGATTACTGCATGATGACTGGGATTTGAGGATCTCCACTGTGTCAGGCAGAACCTGTTTAAGTAAATAGTGGCAAAGAAAATACAGCAGGTTTTTAGAGACTTAAGTCTCTAAATATATGCGTTAACGACTGAACCTGATGTAAATAACCAATAAAAATATCCAACAACAGCTGACAAGCTTAATATATAAACAATTCTTTTGAAAGATTTAGGTTTTCCTTTTAACGGCTATTAAACCAGTTTTACATCAGTCTTCAGGGGATTGCATTTAGTCATAATAGCAGAGAAGAGTAAATAAATACATTAAGTTATATCAGAACATGTAACAATAATTAGTTACATATTTTGAGTAGTAGGCTTAGAGCTTGGGCTTATGACCTCAGCATTTCTAACTTTCTAGAGCGCTCTCTGGCATTTCTTGTGAAAGATATGATGACAGATCCTCCTTACAGGTGAAAGTCATCAGCATAAAAATACTTTCAGGGGTTGGAGGATATTACTGATTGGTCTGTAGGGCCTTCTGAGGAGCCTTTTATGCACCCTGATGGACCAAATTTCATTTCAGAGTAGAACAAACTGTAATGTATCTGTCAAACCCCTCTGATCATCTACTGTTTTTCTCTTTGTTTGTAGACAGCCATTTCCAGCCGGTGACCGAGTGACATTTAATGGGAAAGAGTGTATCTGCCAAAAGTGTACCCAGCCTCTTCCCGCCAACAGCCCTGCACCCATACAGGCTGTCCACAGTCAGTGCTTTTCTCCTCTGTTTGCCTGTTTGAAAGCATAACTCATGCCATAAGTAAACTTCGGATTGTTTGTTCCTTCACTTAAATTGGCACTTTCCTAAATTGTGTTTTCCTCATAGAAAACAAAATGTCCAAAGTTTCTTTTGCCCTTCAACTCAGTTAAATCAAAGAACTTTTCCACTAAAAGAAAGCAAACTCTAGTGTTTGAATTTGACCTAGTCTTTGTTATTTTGTTCTCTGTACAGACTGCTGTGGCTGTGGAAAGGAATTTAAGAATGAACAGTCACTCGTGGCACTGGACAAGCACTGGCACCTGGGCTGCTTCAAGTGTAAAGTCTGCAACAAGGTGCTCAATGCCGAGTACATCAGCAAGTACGTCTGGCTGAATATACTTTCATTATCATAATACTTCATTAATGCTGTTATTTAGATTTAATCTAGATGCTTGCGCCTGTCTCTAACCTGCTTGTTTGTCTTGTGTCATTTTTACAGGGACGGGATCCCCTACTGTGAAATGGACTACCACGCCATGTTTGGCATCCAGTGTGAGAGCTGTAAGAAGTACATTACAGGGAAAGTCCTTGAGGTACAGCACTGCTGGCTTCCATTAAGAACAAAACCTTTTTTGGCTGTTAGCATGTAGCATGTGGTTCAACTTACTTGTTGTCTACTCTATATGAACATGCACAGGGAGAAGAATAATGGAATTACAGTAAATATAAATGCACAAAAGGAATAACTGTTGAAAACACTGAATAATCTGAATCGATAATCCCACTTAATCCAAGAATGTTGGTTCAGTTTATTCAGTGTTTGGTTTACACAGTAGTTAAATCATCAGTAAGGTGGTATTTCTAGGACAGCTATAGGAAGTTAAACCTCAGACTTGGCCATTCCTTCTCTTGGCCAACCATACAACACTGATGTGCTGATAACCTTCATTTTTTAAAATCAGATTGCTTGCAGTATTTTTTCCTACTTTGTTCAAACGCTTCTTGTCTAATTCTCAGTGACCCGACAATTAATTTATTAAATAAGCTTGTTCCTTCCAAGAGCTGCATTATTAGATTACACTGTTGACAGTGAGAGAGCATTATACTTAGTGCAAGAGGCTTCTAGTTGACAGTACAACTTAATCACAACTGCCATCTAAATGAGTGATATCAGTGTTTGTATGCCAGTGTGAACTGCAGGATATGATTCTGCAGGTCATTGTAGTGATGTTTCTGTTGGGTAGTTCTGTCATAGGGCACATATTTAAGATAAAGTTCAGTATGAGACAGTGAACCTGTACACAAGCTAAAGAATTATTAATAGAAAGTCATCATTAAATGGCTTACTTAGACTGGTTTTCAATTCAGATCAGTTTAACTCATTCATCCATCCATCTTCTTCCGCTTATCCGGGGCCAGGTCGCAGGGGCAGCATCCTCCCTCTTCCCGGCCACTTCCTCCAGCTTGTCTGGGGGAACACCAAGGCGTTCCCAGGCCAGCCAAGAGATATTATCTCTCCAGTGTGTCCTTGATCTGCCTCCTCACCTCAACTGAGCCAGTTGAGGTGAGGAGGCAGATCAAGCAGCGGCTCTACTCTGAGCCCCTCCCAAATGGCTGAACTCCTCATAGGGAGAGGCCAGTCACCCTTTGGAGGAAGCTCATTTACCCGCAGAATTCAGTGCATTTCAGTTCACTTTTATTTAAACAACAGTTGCCTCATGATGCTTTATTGTGCGTTTTATAATATAAAAGAGAGAAACCCCCAGCAGTCCATCGACGCCCTATAAGCTTAAAACAGAGTGGGTAAGTATGTGATCGGAGACAGAGAAAGAGGCTACAGAAAAACACAGCGAGTTGCATTTTACATGTTTCTCATGCTCATATTTCCACTTAATTGATTCCAGGACTGACCTCATTTCCCCAAAGAGACCATTAAAAATTCATCATATTTGCAAATGCAAATACATTACCTCTTGTCATGGGGGTTTACAGTAACACCACATACCTTAAAACAGCCAAAGGTATTTTGTGTGTTAGTTTTCTTGTAATTGCTGGTGTTTACTGAGCATACAATTTACTGAGCATATAGTTGTTAAGGGTGCGTCTCTTTCCAGGAAACATATACTTAATATCCAGGTTGAACTGCACGTAGTCTAAAGTGAAGTGCTGCTTTTGTGGTTCCATAACAAGCTTCATAACTCCAGCAAAAACAAACACCCATATCAGAATAAAATGTTTGCCAAAGCTTAGACTTCTGATTGTTGCATGAAAACTACAGGGAGTTGAATCTCCGGGGTGATATGATGTAACACAAGTTAATGACATTGCAACAGCAGATGCAGATGGTGCGTGCGTTGATAAGTGCTGAAGGAATGATCCCCATTCTGGAAGAAGGAACACGGCAATAACAAATAAAAGAATAGTGGCAGAGAATCACGCAGCCAGGATCTGCTCTGTTGTTGAATATTCAGTGCAGTCTGACTGAGTCTCATGTTTTAGAAATGGAGCTATAGCACAGATTGCACACTGTCACCTGCCTCTCACCTCAGTGTCCTCAAATGATCACTTTCTTTGACTGAAACCATTGGTTCATCTTCATCGGTGAGCGTGATGACGCAGTGCATGTTTTAAAGTGTGTCATCAGATATGTGGGACAGAACAATGGCATTTGTGATCCTTATTTTAACACCTTTGCTAGAGTTAGCAGCATGAGGTGGAATTGCAAATAAAGTTATAAATGTCCATAGGATCTACCATAGAAAGACAACTTCAGCTAGCTAATAGTTAGCTGGGCTATTACTGTCTTATCATCAACATTCAGGGTTGAATGATGATGCTGTCTCATGCTAGCTGTGCAAGGCTGCACTTTGAAATAGTAACTGAAAGACTGTTCTTTCAAAATGCCGTGACATTTGGTTGAGATCAAAGAGCACACAGAGGTCATACTGCACTGAGTCAGTAACTGCAGATAGCAGCAATGGAATTGAAGCTATGTTTATTGTTGCCCGGTGTTCCTTTTGCCATGGCATTTATTTCTCATCCAAGATGTTAGTCAGTCAGTCACTTTGTCAGTGAAACAGTGAGAGTAGACACTGTGATGTGTAACTGGAAATACTGGGAATAGTAAAACAAAAAGATGAAGAAGAACCAAGAACCTAAAAGAAGTCTAGATGCCTTTGAGTCAAGCACTTGAAACATATGTAACCAGGATGGCAGACATATTGTCTTGTATTCTGCATCTTTAGCCGATGCAGGAATATGAAAGGACATGAAATGAAGAAACATTTTGGATGAGCAGCCCAAGGTAGTTCAGCTCATTTGACTTAAGCACTTGCCATGACCTGGATGATTAAGAACCTACACAAACATTATTGAAAGGTTTAAACTTACTGAGCTGAGGGAAAACAATATGTAACACCCAAACTATACCTGATGAGATTAAGTATTTCTGCTGTCAGCCAAGCATCTGTGCTACTGATCATTGCCTAATTTGCTTCATTGGCTTTTTTATTTCTGTCACTGTTCATACTGACTATTAAGTTCAGTGTTAGTTTGAAACACCTTCAACATCAGAAACAAGGCTTCAGTATTTTTTAACCATTTGGTTTCAGTGTTCAAGATCACTTTGTGGTGCAGTGGAGATATGAATGTCACTTTTTAATAAGGTTCTGTATTTGAATGAATGAGTAGATGAGAAGTGCTCGTATTCTAAAGCACTTTGAGTGGTCGGTAAGACTGGGATGTCAGTCCATTTACTTTAAAGTTGAATATATTCTGAGGTACACTTTTGATTTCAGTATCAGATGACGCAGCATTCGTGCCAGTACTTTTCTCTTACAGTATTTTGAGCTGTAAAATCATGAGCTGCATATAGATCCCATTGCTGTTGTGTTCTAATAACCTGTGATGCAACACAGAGCTTGATGTATGTGCAATCAACTGGATTGCAGACCATAGACCATGTTTGTGTGTCTGTGTGTTCATACTGCCACAAATTTATTCCAGCCTTCTAAATGAATCACATTCCTCACCTGACTGGTTCCTGGAATTGCGAGATGAGCAAATGGAGAGAGCATTAGAGGTAGGATAATTTTGAGAAAACATATGGACTGTAGGTAGCAAAGATATAAAAAGCAGCTCTCCCATTATCTAAAGCCATACTCTGCATGAGATTCAGCCACAAACTTCAACCCTGGCTGACCAGCTACAGCCTCATTCCTAAGTAAAAATCAAATTAGGCTCTTTCAGTCTCAACTTCCCTCCAAACCATTCCTGAGCCCCCCTCTTCTTCCTTGATATGCCAGTCCTGCAGGATCCTGAATACGATCATTCTCCTCCCTGTGCTGAGAAAGGAAGGATTTGATAGCAGTTCTATCTCCTTTCCGCCTCTCTCATACTTTCCATGTTTGAATTTCAATCCTGTTCCAGCCTTTTATCTTCTTAGTTCTTTGAGTTCCTATGTCAGCTTCCTCTTTTCTCTCAGTTTCAGTTCAAATATGAACTTCTGGCATAGCATCTGCACCGTCTACCAGTTTTTAAACAGATGGCCTTTTGTTTTTCTGTCAGTAACACCTAGACTTGGAGTCTTCTTGCTTTTTTTAAGTACATTTCTGTGCCTGGTTGCCTCCTCTTTCCATCTGCTGTCCATTTGGTTGAGACAAGCATTAAGCAGGGTGTTAGCCAAGAAATATGATGTTGACATCCTGTTTTCTGGTATCCTACCCTATTAGAATGACGCAGCAAAGTGGAGGAGCCTCAGAGGTGTTGTACGTAATCAAACTGCTGTTACAGCAAGATGAAATCTCTTTGCATGGAGAGCAAAAGAATGACTCAATTGCAATAAACCACCTTGTTTTGTTTATTACTGAGTCCATAAATCACACATGTTTTAGGACAAGAAAAACTGCCAAGAATGAGACAATTCTGCTCACTTTCAGTAATGGTGGTTTTTGTTGCCATGAAAAAAGACAGAATAAGGATCTGGTATTAAGAAAATCACCCAAAAGACTGTGGAACTTAAGAGAATGGGATGCTTTTTAAGGTTTGCTAGTTTGAATCCATGAAACAGCTTGAAAAATCTGTCAAGAAAAGGAAAACTCCCTCTGAGTTCCTGCTGAGGAAGCCACTGACCAAATGTAATATTTGCTCTTAAGGATGGAAGTAGAAAGCAGACAACTTACCCAAACGATTCAATGCACACAGTGTCAGCATCAGTCAAATCAGCTTCCACAGCCAAAAATGAACCCAGACAGTCCCCAACACTTGACCAGGTCACATATAGACTAGCAGTTTCACAAGTCAAGAAAACAATCCACACTATGCCTCAAAATCAATATCACAGACTCATTCATCCTCACTGTGACAACTCCCTCCCATCACACCGCTTTGTGGATTCTGACAAGCTCTGGAGATAACATGTTGCCTCCATACTAAACACACAAGGAGCTTCATGCTTAACACACAGGCCATCATACACAGTGCTTATGGGGAAAACGTATTGGGTGAATTTGTATAAATACAGGATTAAGCCGAATGTCATGAATGTATTTTAAATCCTTTTTGTCAAAAGGACTTTATGTGTTACTCCTGCAGTGCTCTGTCTGAATGGCAATGTCTCCACCTTGTGGCTAAATGATAAAACAACCTAAGTTTTGTAGTCTAAGTTTCCCTTTGTCCCTCATTTAGCTTTAGCTCAGCAACACTCCTGAAACTCAATGTTCATTTTGCAACTAATTTATGAGGTAATTATGCATTTTCTAAGAGAGCTTATGTATATAAACATAGATGCTAACACAGAGGTCTTTCAATGAATGTGTTAGGCATAGGGAATAAATCACATCGTTCATTGAATGAAAAGAACATTTAAACTGCAGGCTTGAAAGCATACTGGTTGCCATCTGAAAGCAATGTATTGATTCCTCGTCTGCTTTGTTAGAAGGTGTCTTTTTGGTCTGCATTTCTTAGGAGACATTATAAATTGTAACTGCTGCAGTGTGCTAATGTGTTTTCATTCTTCAACAGGCTGGCGAGAAGCATTACCACCCCACATGTGCACGCTGTGTCCGGTGTGAGCAGATGTTTGCAGAGGGAGAGGAAATGTACCTGCAAGGTAGAAGCAGCCTTCATATCTCTTATTATAGCTCCTACCTGTCAGGATAGGCAGTGTAGTTTTTCCTGCCTAACCACAGAGGATCCAGTGCTAAAACTCATGATCTATTATTAGACTAAAGCACATTACTTTCTATTCTTAGGCAATAACATGTCACTCCAATTTATGAAGTAATGAGTTATGCATATGTGCTTCTCAGCCACAATACTAGCCTATTATTGTGAAGGCTCTGCTTGTGAGACGGGATTTGTTGGGGTGTCCTATGATGTCAGGTACCAAGTTATTGGCAGCAGATCGTTTGGGTCTGAGGGTTTTAGCCTGCAGCCACCATGGATCTGGCTGTTCTCATGCAAAGTCCTGCTGTGACTCATCAGGGCATTTTATAGTCGTGACATACTGTATGATTTAAATCAATCAAATAGTTCATTAAACTAAACCATTTTTGTAATATTTGACCCACTTTCAACAACATGAAAGTGCAAATGGTGCTGTCTGTCTCTGTGTCTTCAGGATCGTCTATCTGGCATCCTCCATGCAGACAAGCAGCCAAGCAGGAGGAGAAGAGTAAGGTGGGTGGTAAAGGCAGTCCTGACAGATATATATATATATATATATATATGTGTATGTGTGTGTGTGTGTATATGTATGTGTGTGTGTGTGTATATATATGTGTGTGTGTAAATATCTGACAGAAGAGATAAAGCTCTGATACTCCCTTGTCATGAATTCCTCAGAAGTTAAAAAGGAAGAGTTTGAAAAACCTCTGAATATAGCACAGTCAATGGATGAGTTTAGCTGCTTTTAATACAGAAAGTGGAATATCACAATGAGCCCAAAAAACAGTTTCAAAAACTGAATTTTTCATAGTCCCAGGAAATTATAATGGAGGTCTCCAACCTTCTTGTGTACATGAAATGAGCAGGAGAAAAATTTGGGTCTGTGTTAGACAGTCACTGAGGTTTCTTTCGAGTTCTTAACATGAACTGCTGAACTGCAGTTTCAGGAGCTTTTTGCCTTTTTTTTTAATCCCTACAAGCTACGCAGTTCACAGTTCAATCTTTATTACAAATATTTGTTTAAAAGTTCTTTTTTGTTTTTAAAGTTGTTTTTTTTTCCCTAAATAGACCCAATACCTAAAGTAGAGGTACCAACACATCCCAGCGTCCACTGCAATAGTTACTGAAATAAAAAACAACAACATTAATAATTTAGAACATTTTTGCAACTCATCTGGCATTTTTTCATTTAGTTTTCTAAACTTGAACATTTCATAATTTGTTTCATTGTAAATAAAAATGTTCATCAGTAAGAACATTCCTATGAATATTTTCATGTCATTCCTTTTGTTGTTGCTGGTTCCTTTCAGTCATTAAAGTGGTACAACAATTTATACAGACTATAGAGTAATAACAGACACAAAAATGTCACCAACAACAATGCATAACAAGAATCACCATCAAAAGAAAACTGTGTGAAGCTGAAGTTAAATAAAGAAAAATGTAATTGAGTCAGTAAAAAAAAAAAAGGTTCTGGTTTGAGCATTGCATCAGCCATTGTCTGCCCTTCCTCCATCTCCCTTCCTCATTCCTCATCGTCACCCCTCTCCTTCCCAGAAGCAGGTCCGGATACAGCTCAATGATGGCCTCGAGGAGAAGGTCGGTGCTCCTGTACGTCCCCGCAACCAAAACCCCACTCAGTTCCCCTCGCCTAACAACCATCTGCTGCATGGGTTGTTTAGAACTCACAACTTAGTGCTGCATTTTCTTCATGCTGAGAAGCAGTCACAGCAACACAAAGTGTTAAAGTTACATGTGTTACTTACTCTGGTGCTATGCAGAGCTGACATATGTGACTAAAGAAGCTGAGGATCTGTCTGCGCATGTACCCAGAATGGTCCCCTGGGCAGTTATGATTAGGATTGATGTGGCAGTGTGAGTGTTGCCATCCATAGAGGGCAACACTCACACAGCTTGGCCAGACAGATTGGATGCTTCTGTCTTGTTTCAGCGTGCTAAAAATATCAAACACAACTGTTACGATTCTCCAAATATTTAATTTGCCGTATGATGGAAAGTTCACTCTCTCTCATTCAACTTGTGACTTAAACATCATCGGTACTGATCCCAGTACAGCTTCACTAATACAGGCACTGCGCTCTCTGTGTTAAGTAGGTATTTGCTGTTTGAATTTTTGAGGAATTAAAATGTGTTCTTGTATTGTTTGTGTTAAACAAAATGCCCCTGTAATAACAGAAAAATTAAGTTATGCAGAAGTGGAATTAAAAAGGGAGATGAGAAGATTTAGATTCTCTAGCAAACTCACCTCAAACTGTCTTTTTATATAAATAAAATTGATAGAACCTTTAGAAGTGATACTTAGCATATTTCTGAACTTTTTACTTTTTACTCCTGCTTTGAGTTTTTATGCTAAGCTAGGCTAACCGGCTGAGTCTGAAGTGTGATCATAACATCAACGCTAACTGTTACAATTTACGTACACTCGTGTATGATACGGCTTAACCAGGTTGATTGTCATGAAAACAGTGTTGGAGAATTACAGTTCACCATTTGTCTGCTAAATATTCAGCATTGGGTTAACATTACTGTCGTCCTTCTCCATGGTTTAGTTCCCTCTTGTTGCCATCTTCTAGATATTGTGTCTAACACATATTATCTTTTCAGTTATACTTTCAAGTGTGTTTTTTAAGTTTGAGTGTTTGCAATATTTATATAAAGCCATTGGGACTGTTAAGGCATGAACAATAATGCAGCAATACGGTAAACGCCATGTACATCAAACAAACGAACAAAATGTTCCCCAAAGGTAGTTTAAGGAGGAGCTTATTTCCATCTGTTTACAAATTACAAGCAACTTGAAGAGTAACAGTTAGTCAACGGTATAATGACACGACAGTGTCCCCTAGTGGTCATGGAAATTATGACGGGCACAAAGCAGGACTAACATGATGTAATTCTACAGATGTTATGGTTTCTCTTGGAGAGTAGTCTTATCTTGGATCTGATTGGCTGTTGGATGGATTTAAAGAAGACTTGAGAAAAGTATAACAGGAATGACTAGTAATCCCTGTTTTCTGCTTGTCCATGTCCACAGCTGGGCATAACTCTAACCTTAAAGGAGCACAGTTTTTGTAGAGAGGTGATCTGGATGGATGGGCGAGTTGACATATAATTGGACTTTGACTTTAATTCTGTTTTTTATTATTACAATGTTAAGGTTTAAAGCTGTACTTTTTATTCATTCTAATTTGTGTTGTACAGTTATTTCATTTTTAACCTTAATTTATATTCTATTCCTTCCTAGTTAAATTTACCCTTTTTAATTTTTCATATTTATTTCCTATCTTATTCATAGCCTTTTCCTTTTTTGTTTTCTTTAGGTCACGAGCAGTTGTCCAAGCATTTCACTACATATCGTACTGTGTATGACTGTGTACGTGACAAATAAAATTTGAATTTGATTTTGATTTGATTTGATTTAAAACATGACTGTGATACGACTGTGGTCTAGCTTGACTTATTTCACTGTAAATGCAAAACTTTTGGGGTTTGAGTTTAAGAGGACACTTCTCTGGGAAGACGATTGTTTTTACTATTTTTTATCAATAATGATGAAAAAACGTGCAGCAGTTGAAGCAGCCATTCAGGATAAGACGTTTATAGGATTTTCTGTGTTGTTACATTACTACCCTAAAGAAAAGAAAGGGCAGCTTTGAATAATAAAAAAATGTATATGATATACGTATACATATGGGTATCGGTCTGATACTGACGTAAATTACTGGATCGGATATCGGAGAGAAATAAAAAATGTAATCCGATCCATTAAATATCAAAAAAGCACCTCACAAAACTTGCGACATGGCGTAACTCTGCTCATAACCGTAGCACGTGGCAGCAGTGTGCGTCACGTGATAGAGCAGCTGTGCGTATTTGTAGCCTCGCTAACAATCCGGCATTTCATCTCCGAGGAAGTTATCCCAGAGAGAAGTAAAGCAAATGTGTAAGTTCATCTCTGAATGTTTATAAAGAATTCCAGCGTTAAGCTTAACAACGATATATGGAGCGACTGCCTCTCTCCCTCCCTCTCCTGCTGCTACTTCAATCATGAAACTGATTAATGATCAGCTGATCGGCTTTTCTGTCGCGAGTCCGTCTCTCTTGTTTGTGTGCTTCTCGCCAGAAAGAGGAAACCAGCGGCTGAACAACAGCAGCACGTTTAAGCTTGATAATCTGTTGTTAGAATTTATTTAATATTACTTTCTACACCAGGATCTTTTTCTACGTAGCTGACGGCTGGTAACTGTGCAGGGGCGGATCTAGCAAAGTTTAGCCAGGGGGGCCGATAGGGCATGAACAGGGAAAAGGGGGCAAAGACATACTTTTCTTTCTTATTCTCATTTAAAATGTCTAGCTTTTAATAAATAATTATCCGAATCTTACACCCAAAGATTTAATCTGATGTAAAATGTATAGAAGTCCATTACTGTATATAGTAACTATTAAGTCTAATATACCCTAGTAAGCTATAGTACATAGAAATATGTTGAATCTATTTAATTATTCTTCAAAAATAATTGATTTCTGTGCATTTTTTTTCACACTGCATCAAATTGAAGTTGATTATGTCAATTAAGCATCATGAGGTGGAGGGTGGGGGATGGTTCCCTATTTTGGGGGGGGGGGGTTTAGAACCCTATTCGTTAGGTTGCTTACTCTTTAAAATACCAGAATAGGGAGGATGGTGCAGGTTTAAGTTTATTAGATTGATCAGTGTTGCTGAACTATGAAATATTTTGGGTGCAGTGTATTTTTTGCATACAGGTATAACAGAATAGCTTTAGTGGGGGGTTTTTTGTTTGTTTTTTTTACTTGAGTATGAACTTATATAAAAAGCAGCAAGATATTAAAAAACAGTTTTATTGATTAAAAAACACACTATATCGGATTCATATCGGTATCTGCAGATATCCCAATTTATGATATCGGTATCGGACATAAAAAAGTGGCATCGTGCCATCTCTAATAATATCTTACTACGCATGAGTTTGAATGGATGGCAGTAATTACATGAATGCCACCTTTCTTAACCTGTCATAATTCAGTGTGTTTAAAACTGCTGTGTGTGTGTGTGTGTGTGTGTGTGTGTGTTCCAGGTGACCCGGACTTCATCAGAGAGCATCACCTCAGTCCCGGCATCCAGCGCCTCGGGCTCTCCCAGCAGAGTCATCTATGTAAGACTGCATCACCTCTATTCACCCTTAAGGGAGCAACAGATGACTTTTGTACCTCTGTGCTCCTCCAAGTGTCAGTAGGATGCAAATAAAAACTAAATCTGTCTCCTGTCTGCTGCCAGGCCAAGCTAGGAGAGGAGATGCTGGACTACAAGGACCTGGCAGCCCTTCCAAAGACCAAGGCCATCTATAACATAGATAGGCCTGACATGTTGTCTTACTCTCCCTATGTCAGCTACCCATCTGACGAGAGGCACTATGGAGAGGTAACTCCGACTCCATTTTCATTCGCTGCTGTGATGAAGTTTGTCACTAGTAATTCTTATGGTTTGTCATGACTCCGTTATGAGAGTAGAACAATACTTCTATAAAACAAATTTAAGTTTCAGTAAAATTGTAACTAAAGGGGTTTTAAATGGCTCAGAAAGCAAGTAAACATAACTTTGGTACAGTAACAAGAGTAAATGGAATTCACTACACACATTCTTACCTGCTTAACTGTTAATGAGTGTCAGCCAGAGACTAGCCAAATATGGGCGATATGGAGCAAGTGTTTCTGTCCTGATATTTTTTGTTAAGGTGAATTTGAATGTATGCAGCATATATCCAGACTTAAACTGAAAACCAGAGGAATGTGTCTTTTTTCTAACGATTTAATACATCCAATCATCCTTTTATCTCTAAAGAACTGATTTGTTCACAGGTTTCTTTCTGTCTCACTCCAGTGAATGAATGCAATTTGAGCGAGAAACCTTCCTTGTGTCGCTTCTTCCCTGTCTTTTCGTTTTATTCTTCACCTTCCTCATCCTCCATCATCGCAGTGAAGTCATTCATTAATGTCACACTGACGCAATCCTTTGCAGTTCAGCCACAGCTTCACAGCCCTGGCCTTATAAGCCGAACTGTAAACTTCCTCATTCACTCATCAGCAATGTCCTTGCATTTGGACATCATTGCTCACTCCCACTCTCATTGCTGGTTGGTTAACTCATATATTCTCACATATGAGTTTTTCCTAATCATTGGCTCTTTCCCCATTTTCATTTGCAGTCTCCCCAGCTGCTTTCTCCTACTCCTACTGAGGTAATGTGATGCACTGTGTCTCAATGTGGATGTAAATCATACTTCATCAGTGCCTTCTTGTGTGCTTGTGTGTGAGTGTATGTGTTTGTGGACACAAACAAGTTGTTTGCCATATTTGGGACATAAGAGTTTTCTAGGGTAATTGACAGTTTTAAATGGTTTGTGGGATGTGTTTTAATTTTTGGATTATGTGCAGATATGATAACATTATACTATGTGTTGAGGGGGTAAATCAGCTGTGTTGGATGAAGGACACATCTAAAAGCTGCAGGACACTGGTCCCTGAGGCCTGGAGTAAAGCATGCTCTTTAGTTTCCCTGCCAAAGGCTAATATCAGTAGTGCAGGATTCATTTTCTTAGAGTCACAGTTTTTCAGTTTCAGTTCTTGGCGGATTAGTATAACAGCACAAGCAATAAAAATATATGTAATCAGATTGTTTTTAAAATAGAACATGCATGTTGTTTTGAAAGTTTGAAAAACATCCAAACCATTGGCTCCATTTGTTGATACATATTTGAAATGAGTTCTGCTCTTAATCATAACAATAAGCGCACACATTTCTCCTCACTCCTGTTATGTTGACGTTATGTTATCTTCGCTCCTTGGTGTGACTTGTGCAACATAACTCAGCTGCCTCACTATTAATATTTTAGAAATTTTTTCTCTGATGTTGAAATTAAGGACTGAGTGCATAGAATGTACTCACTCTGTTTTTATCTTCTGTGTTTGTGTATTCAGGGTGATGGGGAAAAATCACCCCGTCAACGGAGGCCATCGAGCCCCAGCTCTAACAGCTCCCTGGGGGGCTATGGGCGGTACACCCCGTCTCGTTCCCCTCAGAACTACAGCCGACCAGGTATTAGCAAAACCCCATAATCCATACATCACTGTGGCCTTATGAAAAGCTGAAAGGTCTTACTTTCCAATTATGTCCAGGTTTAACCTGTATTAGATCCAACAGTTTATGGCTCAGTCACACTAGACTAATAATAGGACAGAGGGTGCTCACTGAGTGCATTACTTTTTTATTTTTAATTTATAAATGGTTGTTTTTGGTTGTATTACTATATAAAAATAAGGTTGCAGAGTGCCACTGTTTTCACTCGGTCGACGCAGAATTAAGTAAAGTCCCAATACAAAACTTGCATTTGCACCATTATCAAGTAAAGTACAAGTGCATTAAAACTGCAGGGATAGTCTTGACAGAACTTGACAGAAATACCAAATTTATTTATTATTTAGAAAATCAAAGCCTCCAAGCTAGTTTAGTCAAACATCTCAAGCTGCGCTGTATCATATACATGTAACATGCTTTACTCTCGTCATAGACCAAACACACTCTCCCAACTTGGTGGTCTGTTTAAGCTACACATCTTTCTTACATGTTAATGCTGCTGCACAGCATCACTGCTTGCTATTTGAGCCCCTCCACCACCCCAGCGTCCACCTGTATGCTCTTCATCAAATCATTACATATGTTTAGCGTAGTTGCAGGTGTCTGATAAGATAAGCCTAGGAACTGTTTTCTTCTGTGTTCTGAAATGTATATGTATATCGGGCCTGTTTTTTTTTTTTTTTGTGTGTGTATATATATATATATATATATATATATATATATATATATATATATATATATATTACTTTGTGGTTTCTTACCCTTTTTCCAAACAGATTTAAAGGCTTTAAAGAAACTTCGTATCCTAATAAGTTTATCATATGCTTTGTACTCTCCTGTGATTTGCTTGGATACCTAGGACCAGAGATATACCTTGCCGGTAGACACAGCAGCCAAGCTTTACCCCCAGCCCTCATGGGGGGCATTAAGTACCCCTCCACCTGGGCCAGGAACACATCCTCCCCACCCATGTACTATTCTGGTGGGGCTGAAGGGAGCAGTGGTGGTGGTGGTAGTTGTGGCAAGTACTCACCTACACCAACAGGTGGTAGTGCAGGCTTGTCTTTACACCTAAATCCCACCACCCTGGCTATGCTGCAGCAGCACAACTATATCCCTTACTTTAGAGGTATTAGTGACTAAAGACATGGTCCAATGCAGACAATGGACTACTTGCTAGAATCATTCCTGCTAAAATTTTAAAAAGAGAAAAATAATAAAAGCCAACTAAAAATCTATATATTTAAATATTTAAAAGAGGCTTTAACGTGTCCCAAAAGCTGGTTTCCAAGATGCCCGAAAAGAAGCATAGAAACCTGGTGATTCAGCAGCAAACCAGTCCTCTCTGTATTCGACTAAGATCTAAGGTCTTACAGAATGGAGTGCTGTGACCAATGACCCAACTTCGCATGGGTTTACCAACAGTTTAACCGTGTGCTGTAAACTCTCACTGTGTGTCTTTGAGGACCTGGATTTACCATAGACTTATGAGCCATAATGGGAATAGACTATACTGGTGTGAACTGCTGTAAACTTTGGGTCACTCATGAAACTTTATTTTCATTCTGTATTCTCACTGATTCTTGAACTAAAGCCATGAAACCACTGATGCGGTTTTCAGTGTCACACATCCCTGAAATCAACATCACAAACCAGTACCTTTCACATTTCCCTCGCATAATGTAACCCCTGCCCGGGGGCTTATTCAACAAGCTCGCTTTCCTTCATCCCCTGATCTCCCTCACCTCTCAGGGTTCAAACAGGACCCCCTACCTGACCCTAAACCTAGGACATCCCTGCATCTCAGTTTACCTCCTCCTAACGGTAAAGACAATAGCAGTTCTGTTCTCTGTGTTTCCTCTCCCTGTAGTGGAATGGATAGCAGGTTTTGTGATGTTGTGTTCTGGTATTGTGGTGTTAACAGGTTTCATGGGATGCATCAAGGCATATTTTTAGGACTGCTCCTTTTTTCTCATTCTGCTTGCCCTGTTCACTTGTGTCTGTGAATGTGGTTATTGTTGTGCATGGTTTAACTCCTTGTAGACCTGTTTGTGACCCTGATACATCTGGTATTAACTTTTAGAGAATGGTTAAGGGCGATTTCATCTTTGCACTTGTCTGTTCTGCCTAGCTTTGATCTTAGATCTAGTCTGCTATTTTTCTTGAATGATTGTCATTGTCATAATACAGTCTTTATCACCGTGAATTTGATATAAATCTTGAAGACAATGTAGGTTTTCTTACTTGATGATTGACAAAGGGTAAATTCCTAACACAGAATCATTGGAAAAGTCTATTGTGTACGTCAGAGATCTACATTGTGTCAGAGAGGATTAAGAGGATAAGTAGCAGCTTGGTGCTTGCTAATCAAATGCCGTACACTTGAATAGTTGGTCATTGGCAAGTGTGTCCAAAACTCAAAGCTCTGGCAGTTTATTGTTCAGTAGTATTCAGGTATATGTTAACACAATACCACAATCTGGGAGTGGAAGGAGCGCACACACCAGGAGCTACATCACAGACTCTATAGGTTTTGCTTAACATGTTACATGTTGAAGTTCATAATAGTACAATAAGAAAACACTAAACAAGTATGGCTTGTTTGGAAGGATGTTCTAAAAAGAACAGGCCAGCATGGCTTGGGTTTGCAAAGTTGCATGTGAACAAACCACAAGACTTCCGGAACAATATCGTTTGGACAGATGAGATCAACGTGGAGATGCTGGCCATAATGGACAGCATGCAACAGGAAAATGATCCCAACAGATTGGCTGAAAAAGAAAAGAACCAAGGTGTTGCAGTGGCCCAGTGAAAGTCCAGACCTCAAACTGTTAGATATCTTAAGAGAGCTGTGCATGAACAAATGCCCACAAACATCAATGAGCAGAAGCAGTGGTGAAGAGAAGCAGAAGAACATTTTTCTTAATAATGCGAGATAGTGATAAAGTGCTCGTGTGTGTTCAGTTTTTCACAGGACTGCATCAGGCCCTGTGAAAACTTTCTTTTTCATATCATTGCATCTGCAGATGTTGTCAATTTTTCCGCAACAGGACCCAATAAAATGTTCCATGACACGGTTTTAAAAAAACACTTGGCTTAATACCACCAGTAATCAGTTGATTCAGCAATAAAACCATAAACACAAACTAGTGCACAGTGAATGTGGAGTCTAGAGATATTCCCACCCTGACACTTTCAGGCAATCATACACGTGTATAAAAAGATGTATCACCCACAATAGATAATAATATATGAATTGATATTAATATACCACTTAACTTACCATTTCAGTTTTGCCCTACTGTACCTGCTCCACCCAATAATATGAACATTAAAACTCATGTTAGCAGTGTTGTCTGCTTGTGCCTTGGGCTGCATTTGGCTGCTGTTTTAAACGTAGTTTTATGAGCACATCCATATTGGTTTAATGGGTAAATTAATGGGTAATTAGATAAGCTGCTAATAATTTTTTAGAACTATATAAATTTAAGCTTGAGAAAACTCTTGTAAAATGGCATTATGAGTTTGACCTTTCCAGTCGTTTCAGCATTTAGCACTATCAGAGAGAGCCTAGTTTACTGATGGCTGAAGGGCATGCAAGGTCACAAATGCCCACTCCTTCAAAAGGCTGCACAAGGACTATTAAGCTCAAATATTTGCTTAGTAGTTTTAATTTTTAATGCAATTTGAAGATTACTTGTAGAGTGATTTAAGAGGTGGAGACACATTTTGCACAGAAAATCACGAGCACTTGGGCTGTGGTTTTTTTTTTCACAGTGGGGTGAAGAGGCTGAGATGGGAACTCTTTTATGGGGAAGATGAAAGAGAGGAGTAACACAGAAATGAAACAGACCAAGCAGACTGATCTGTAATTTGGGATCTGGTTTTCAGTTGCAGTGGCATGCAGCGTAGTGTTGCCTTAGAACTGCTGTTTGTCTTTATGCAACAGACTTGTGTTTTAATGATGTTTTATTGTAGTATTAAGACTTGCTGTCAGCTGCACTCAAGTTATCCAGAAGTTTTTGCTCTGTAGATTGGCCCCTATGGGGCAAAAAGTGTTTTGAAATGAAGTGACACTGATGAAGGATATTTAGGAAAGAACCTTGTAAGGATGAAAAATGCATGTTTTCGTTTTAATCCCCAGATTCCTTGTTAATGATCCCAAGCCATCTTTTATATCTTGTTTTGTGTTATTGGTTTTTGATTAATGAATGACTTTGCCATTGTGTAATCTGTTCAGATAAACTGTAATGCATCTCCTCCCAAACTCTCTTAGCCTCGTGTCTTAGCTCCAGATGTTTGTATGGATGTTCTGCCCTACATTTAGACCCGCACTAACAGTACTATTGTGTGTATGTGTGTGTTTAAGTGTGTGAAGGGGATCCACTTAGACTTGCGTGACAGTGATCTCATCCACTTGCATCCAGATCCCTGACGATAATTCCTCTGTGTCTAAGGGGAGAGACACAGTCTCAGTTCTTCCTCAAAGCTCTGGATGTAGAGTGTTTATTACTTTTGGCTTCACTGTTGTCAGTGACTCCATCACCCAGCCTGCTTGTGTTGTAACAGTGGGTGTGCCCTGGTTACGCAGCACCCATATGCATGCAGTCAGCAAAATGCATGTCACATTGTTACACTTAGCACATGGAAAATGTTACGTGATGAGAGGTCATCCGCCCTTCAGGCTATGATACTGACTTTTATTGTCTTTTTTACATTTATATTATAAGGTAAAGACCCTACAATAATAAGGTCACTTATAATTCAAACAAAGATTTGTAGTAGATGTGTGGTAGAAGCTTTTCAACAGCTGTTTCCAAACATTTCGGAGGACTTTCTGAAACCACAGAGTAGCATAGGGTTGACAACTCCGACGGCTTTATATGTTCCAAGTAAATCGCTTGATTGGTTTTCAATAATGACTTCTACGGCATCAGAATAAACAAACTAAAAACAAGTTCCTGCTGTCCTGTGCAGAGTTGCAAGAGGCCTTTTCTATCTTAATGTGCGAGCCCTCTGACATGGCAAGACATGTAAAGAACTCTGTGGACATCCCACAATTGGTACTTTTAAACTGGCCTCATACGTTGACATACTTTAAAGAAAACTCTTGAATTAATAAAGTTTTGTATTAATGTCTTTATGCGAGGTAAATTTGACATGTAGCGTAAAGCTGGCAGTAAGACTGAAAAAAGAGTAATAGAAAATGCCAATCTGAATCCTACAGGCTGAGATGTAAGTGGCCTAAGATAAATGAGCATCTGAAACTCTACTTTGCATTTAGCTTCTTAATGATACTTTGAAAGGAAAGTACACTAGGCGACAGACATGTCTTCCTGTGCCTGGGAATCCCAGTAAATATCTAAAAATATCTCATTTGGGCTGATGAACAACATAGTGTAAGATTATTTAACATTAAAGTGCTAGCAAGAATTATTTATAAATCTCATCACTTAGCAGGTAGAAGACTCAAATAACATCCCACAAAAATTTGATTATTCAGGATATAATGAATACAGACACTGTAAATGGCTGGGTTATCAAGTCACTGGATAAGGTATTATAGTAATAGCTGCATGTCTGAGCTGTATAAGTAACCTTACCATAATACTGTTTTCTGCCCCCCCCCCCCCCCCCCCCTTCCCTTTTTTTCCCCTTCCTTTCCCAAAACCTTTCCCCTTTGCCTTCCATACTCAATGCCCTCCACGTTTGGAGGTAGTGAAAGCGGTCGGAGTACCCCCAGCTTATCCACCTATTCCGATGGCAAATCTCCCTCATCTACTTCTACATACATGGCTGCTCCCCGGCATTTCCACATACCAGGTAGGCCATACAGGACTGCTTAGCTCACAGCTCAGCCTACAATTTTCACATCATACCGCTTTAAACAATAGGCCATCATTAACTGTAGCCATTATAGAATCCTGATCAAACTAAACTAAACTAAACTTGCTGTAATAATCTGTTGTGAACTTAGGTGCAGGTTAGATTAACTGCAGCAAAGTTAAAATCTCAGCCAGTGGAATTCACACACTTTGGGTGTCTAGTTTGTCTTATTCATTTATTTATTTATTTAGTTATATAAAATGAAATTAATTGATGCAATTTCTTTCCAGTAATTTGCACAGAAAAGCTTTTGACACTATTAAGAAGATCAAAGACATAGAGCTCAATTATTATTTGAACAAGTGTCAGTGTCTCTATTAAGCCAGTGGGTTCTTCTAAATGGCCCGAATCAGCTTGATGAATGCCACCAGTAAATAACTATGCCATCACAGCAGAGGAAAGTTTGTCTTTACCTGGACGGAAGGCTTTGAGGACCAGGCAATTGGTAACATTGGCAAGATTCTTCTTACTCATAAGAGAGACACTAATTATAATTTTCACAGGATTATTATGGTTTTTTCATGCAGACTATTTTAGCACATTACTTCTTTATGTTCTGTTAGGCTCTTGGACTTTAATTCACAGTGTTCTTACTGTTTACTAATTTCAGAATAACTGCACAGAAATAATCAAACAGCAGTGACACAAGAGCCCAACATTTGGAAAAGCAGTAACATTTTAACTGTGTTGTCTTCGCTGTTTCTCAAAGAGGGAAATGGAAAAATAATTCCCATTGTCAATTATACTGTCAGTCATGGAGAAGGGGGAAAAACCCCTCATGCTGGAAGCAAGTTATCCACTTCATGGCTTTCACAGTCATTGCTTTTATATGGATATTGTTTCAAATGCTGACAGGCACTGAAACAATCCAGAGAAATGACCAGCATCTGTTGCTTTATTGTGAGTCCTGTTTCTGCCGTGTCTTAATGTGTGACAGTCGTTACTAAGCATCTCCATCAGAGGCCTAGACAGGTTCACTGACACTAAGATGGATTAGATCAGCTTTAGGGGATAACACACAGTCCTCATCATTCTGCAGAGGTCCTTTATCGAGCACTGCAGTGTTTGCAACAATTCTTGAACAAACCTTCAACTTTGGGCTTATGTTTAATGTTTATGTTATTAATTTAGATGCCATTTTTTAATGATTTTATTTGACATTTTCTCAAATCTGCTAATACAAGTGGACTTTTTGATGCCAGAGGATTATGTGTGGCTGCTGATTTTAATCTTTTAGTATCATTCAATTGTTCTGCATCAAATGACCCGCCATTCCCAATAAATGTATGTGTTTTGAATATGTTGCATGAATTTAAAATTGCTGATTTATTTGAGGTGCCAAAATGAAAATGACAAATGACTTGTGTTGAATCAGCTTTCCTGTTCCCCCGTTTGCTTCTTAAATATATCTCATCCCGCAATAACTGCTAACTCATGCTTCTTTTTCTCCATTTTCTCTTTCTTTCTCTACCCTGCCCATGTTGGCTTCTTCCATTTTCTTTCTTCTGCTCTGTTCCCATCTTCAGAGACTATGGTCAAAGATAATATCTATAGAAAACCCCCCATCTACAAACAGCATGGTACAGTCCACTTCGTCCTTAACGCTTCTTTATCTGGTCTGGTCTCTGCACGATGTGTTGCATGCTGCCCGTCAGTCATGTCATTCATTCCAGTTCTCCTCCTTTATGTTCTAAGAACTGCGCTTGTCTAGAAGGCTCTATGGATCTACATGCATAGAACTGGTGTACTTCACCCAGAATCCATGATTGTTGAACAATTGGATGGTGGGCAATGCTATGGCAATTTAACAACAAAATATAATAATAATTTTAAAAAACCCTCAAAGTTTCTGATCAAACATTTTAGGTGTGAGTTACATGATGCTACCTACAGTATGACCCTTCTCTGAGAGCAGATGGCCTTGCTTTTACTAAAACCCAATCGGATATTCTGCAGTGTAAAGGTGTGGATGACACGTCTCTTAGTTTAAAGGCTTACAGATGCAGAATATTGCAGTGGATCCCAGAGAATTCCTGTAATCCAAGCAGTGTGTCATGAACAGTGTTGGTCAAGTTACTTGAAAAAAGTAATCAGTAACTAATTACTGATTACTTCCCCAAAAAAGTAATCCCGTTACTTTACTGATTACTTATTTTCAAAAGTAATTAATTACTTAGTTACTTAGTTACTTTTTAAAAACACGATTTACAACCTGAAGAGGTGATAAAGCGATAGATCTTTCAGCCCAATTCTACTTTTTCTACATAACCCATCATACAAAATGTAATCAAATTGAAAAGTCTCCTTTTTTAAAACTTGTTTTATTAGTTTTAATCTTTTAACTTTATGCATCAAGCAAAAATTTAATTATATGCAACATTCTCTGACTTGAATAAATTAGTTTAACATTTAAACCTATTTTCTGCACATTCCAGCACATAAAATAAAATATTTTTTGTGTTTACACTCAGTCTTTCAAATAGATGCAAGTAAAACACAGCAGAAAATAAATAAAGTCAAAGACTCAGCAGTCCTGTTGCTCTATGTTCACCTGTAAAGCAGGAGTTGGGTAGGCGGAGGTTTACCCTGGTGCAGGTGTGCCGCAGCGGTCAGTGGAAGAATCCGCGAGTTTCTCTGTGAGTTTCCCATTACGTCATTGCGCACTCAGTGCTTGCTTGGAAGTTTAGGGGTTTTTTTCACTGTAAAAGGTTTTCTTCCCACGCACGATGGACGCTAATGTTTTTGTCACTTTTTATGGAATCAAACTTAAGGTAAGGTCAGTACTTCCACGCTTTAAACGCTGCACCCTCATACTCTCTCCCACAATCGATATGTGATCCATTGTTGATCTGCACACAGCTGTTGTCACTAACAGCGCACTCGCTTACGTCACTGTCGTGAGACATTCTCGCAAAAAATCATGTTTTTAGTAACGCAGTAACGCAGCGTTCCTACGGGAAAGTAACGGTAATCTAATTACTGTTTTTGCAATAGTAATCCCTTACTTTACTCGTTACTTGAAAAAAGTAATCAGATTACAGTAACGCGTTACTGCCCATCTCTGGTCACGAACAATGCAGTTTGCATTTCATTGCAACACAACAGATAAAATTCCTGCTGAAATGTCAAACAAAAAATGAAATGTATGATTTAGGATAATTTATTATTCTGGATATTTACTGTTTAGTTTCTATATAGTTTGAATGCCTTTCTCCATTATTCTGTTACTTTTTGTTCCTTTAAGGAGAAACAAGTATTTAATGTACCTCTCTATGTTAGCCAGCGTTTCAGAATATGCTAACATGTTTGCCTAAAATTGCTTAAAAACTTCTATGACTTGTGTTCACTGTTAACGAAATCATTTACCGCAGGCTTTTGGGAACTATCCCATTTAATGATGGTACTGGCACCTAAAGGATAGAGTATGTTAAATACAGTGTTGGTCAAGTTACTTGAAAAAAGTGATTAGTTACTTTACTACTTATTTACTTACTTAGTTACTTTAAAAAAAACCCACTCTGACTAGGTAATAAAGCAAAAGACCTTTCAGCCCAATTCTACTTTCTCTACATAATCCATCATATATAACGGAGTCAAATAAAAAAATGTATTTTTAAAAATTGTTTTATTAGTTTTAATCTTTTAACTTTATGCACATTGCATTAAGAAAAAAATATAATCAACAGTCTTTGACTGGAAGAAATTAGTTTAACATTTAAACCTATTTTCTGCATATTACAACATATAAAATAAAATAATTTTTTATGTTTATACTCACTCTTTCAAATAGATGCAAGTAAAACACAGCAAAAAAATAAATCAATCAAAGAGTCCTGTCGCTCCTAAATCAATTTTCATCTGTTTAAATGGTAAAATGGTAAATGGCCTGCATTTGTATAGCGCTTTTCTAGTCCATAGGACCCCAAAGCGCTTTATACTACATTCAGTCATCCACCCATTCACACACACATTCACACACTGGCGATGGCAAGCTACATTGTAGCCACAGCTGCCCTGGGGCGCACTGACAGAGGCGAGGCTGCCGGACACAGGCGCCACCGGGCCCTCTGACCACCACCAGTAGGCAAACATGGGGTTAGTATCTTGCCCAAGGATATTTGGCATGCAGCCAGGATGCAGCCTGGGATCGAACCACCGACCTTCTGATTAGTGGCTGACCTGCTCTGCCACCTGAGCTACAGCCACCCCAGCGGTGGCTGTTTAGCAGGAGTCTTGTCAGTGGGGGGATCCGGGGATTTCTCTCTGAATTTCACATTCCCGTGGCAGCGTGCTTGGTCCTCGCTCAGATTTGAAGTTTAATTTTTCGCTGTAGAAAGAGGTTTTCTTCCCACGCAGAGTGTACACTAATGTTTTTGTCACTTTTCACGAAATCAAACTCAAAGTAATATCAGTACTTCCACGCACTCCATTGTTGATCTGCGCACGTCTGTTACCACGGACGTTGCATGTTCGTGCATCATTGTCATGAGACACTCTCACAAACAAACTCACAGTTTAGTGACGCAGTAATGCAGCATGCTTAGGGGAAAGTAACAGTAGTAGTAATCCCTTACTTTACTCGTTACTTGAAAAAAGTAATTGGGTTACACGTTACTGCCCATCTCTGGTTAAATATCGGGGAGTCCCGATCAAACATATATACACATTTGCTAAATCAACATTGTTCAGTCATGTCATGTCAGGTTATCTCTCGTTTGGGGTCTGTAGGTAACATTGTTTCACAATGTTATAATTTTTTTTTTTTTTACCAATTTTAGAAATACCCCTAATTTCAATATCTCACACAGTGAAACATTGATTATTCATCTTCCTAATCCAAACTATGTGGGAGTGGAGCTGTTTGGGATTTGGGCCCATGGGTGTTTTTTGCTCATCCTGTTCCTGCATGTGTGCACTCATTCCACCAGCTCATTGGTTGGTTTCATTGGTGATGCTGTAACTGTGTGTACACTGTGAATGGTCAGGCACATGAATCATGTTGTGTTAGTCTGTTCGGTTAGTATGGTGACGTGTCTCTGTGTGTCTCTACCCTAATCATTGTGTTGTGTACCTAAATTATATTTTTGGTCTACACTTCTAGTAACCCTAGACTATGTTGCATACTTTAAGAAATCTAGTCTAACTTCACAGGGTCACCCAAAATGCATGAACACGGGACTCCAAGGAGCTAATGTCACCACTACCACACAAGGATATCATCATCACTATCAACAAGTAACAGTGACATGTAAATCAACTGAGCTGGCTTTTGACAGCTAGATTGGAAGCATTCAAGCAGACATTAGATCACTGACAAAGTGTACTGTTTGCCAAAAAAAGAAAAACAACTTTACTGATCTCCTAACTGCCTTTAAACTTGTGATGTGTTTTAGCTTAAGTTCATTTTCAGTGGGCTACACCTACTTTGTGGGAATTGGATCCAGTTTTTTTAGGGCTCATCTCTAAAGTTTTAATGTTTTACACACTCTTGCGTATGAATTCACATAACATCATAATGTCAGTATGTCAGAAACATCACAAATAGCTCCACATGCTAATATGATAAGTTTACAACAAGGCTGTGACCAACACATTTTAAGATTTAGTTTCTCTTGGCCCCACAACCTGAAGATGTACATTAATTAACACTGCATTGGGCTATCAAGTGCCTATACTCCTGAAATTGTCTTGTGTTGCAATGCATTCTAATAAAACAGCTACTAGCCTGTTCCTCACTATGACCTCAGTCACACTGGCTTAGATACCATCTTTTATGGCCCTGCCAACCAAGATGAAATTTTATGAAAACACTAGCGCAGAGATAATAAGTGTGACGCAAATAATAAAAAGAGAATGTTTGCCTTTAGAGTAAAAGTTGTGCGTCACAGTTTTAACTTTTACTGCGAAGTTCTTTTGATTCTGGTTTGTGTTGCACCTGTTTTTGAGTCTCTAACAGCAGCCTCCACTAACTATTCTCCAATAGATATTTTTCCCAAGCAATCTGTGATTGCCAGGAGGTTGCCAATTGGTCCCAAGCCCTTTCTGACAGAGGTCATGTTGAAAGTTTTGCTATTCGGCGTTGCTTTTTTCAGAATTGTGAAATCGTTAACAGAGAGATTAAGGATAAGTATATAACAATACTATTACTTATAAGTAAAAGTAATAAAATAATGTTGCACTTTGTGTTTTGCTTCCAGATGACGGTTTATTTATTTCAGTATTAACTACAGGACTGGAAAATTTAATTCACCAAATACAAAGAGTTGATTCTTTAGAGGAAATTGTTGCCCTCGGCCATTGACACATAAATTTGAAAGCTGAAGTTTGGTTCTTGAGTAAGATAGATTGTCAAAGCAACATTACGATTCTCTTCTGGCACAGTAATGATTCACAGGAGAGTTCATGGTCATCTGTCATTTAGCAAACTGGTTATAAATGTAAAAGAAATGCTTTTGGGGGGTCAGATCTAGCCATTTCTATCTATCCTCATGAGACAAGGGATATACATACAGAGTTTTATGGTGACTAGACTTGTAGATGGTCAACAAGCCAATGTCCCACGGTGTACAGTGTAATCCTTTAGTTAAAGTATGAATTTTCTCCATTTTTGTAACATTGTGCTTGTGGAGCTCCCTGTGGATGCTCTCTGTGGCCGATGATGTCATGCAAAGGGGTCCAGGGATTACTATTGGTGTTAATAGTGCAGCACAAGGGAGCCGAGAGAGAGATAATCCAGCACAACTGTCACGTCATGTAACATCTGACTGTTTTACAGCTTCTAGAACATCTTGGCAGGATGGTGAGGATAGCAAGGTGGGTCTGTGTGTACAGTTTCTGTCTTTATCCGTCTTTCCATATCTGTCTCTCTTCAAGTCATTTTCTTAAACTTTACAAATGTTGTACATCCATTCACTAATTTACTAACTCATACTATGCCATCATCCATCACCTCTTTCCATCTTTCTGTCCTTTTCTCTCTGTCTCTTACTTTCTCCTTGTAGAGGACCAGTTGGATGATTTTGAAGAGTGAGATTGATGGTCAGATCGACATCGACCCCCGCAAATCAACCTGCAGTCTGCCCACTGACACTTCCCAACCTAGTGAGTATCTATTAACAAGCTAGATGCTGAACTAGAGCTGACATAAATGAAAATAATTGTCTTTGCTTTTTTTTTTAGATTTCCCTTACAATAAGTCTGCATCTTTACCTGGCTATGGAAGAAACGGCATCTACAAGGTGAGCAGACAGATTCTGATATAGAATGGCCATCAAGATGCACAATCTCAGATCTTTGGTAGATCAGCCAAAGATCTTATTTTAAAAGTGTCTAAGAAAGTCAGGTTTAATTTTTTAACAGGACCTGTGATACTGAGACTTAGCACTGGAAACTCCGAACACTGAACAGTTAACGGTTGATGCCTAGCACCAAACCAATTCACATTTACAGATGAGATGTCCTCACCATAGTTTGGTGCTTCATTAACGCTACAGTCGCACTAGGGAAAACAGTGATTGGAGACTGGAGCATGACCAGAATTACTGTGGCAATGTGCAATACACTTGCAGTTTTGTTGCCTTTCAAGTGGTTACTTCGAAAATGGAGACCAGGTTTGTGACCACTCGCAGTCATTGCTGTCTTCAAAGCTATTTTTGTGCCTCAACATGGTGACTGGGATAAATCAGCAAAAATCACAAATATTTTACCGTCTGTTGCAAATTTCATGCACACAAATTCACATTAACTACTTACGCTCAGTGATCAGTGAAATTTTCACAGATCTGAAACAGAATTTCCTTCACAAATAGTGACAGTAACTGTGAAATGACAGACTTTGCTTGTATGTAGGAATACCAGCTGACTCAAGTCCCCTCTGGCAAAGAGAGGTAAAACAGACAAGCTGCGCTTACTGGCACAGAATGACTCAGATTAACTATAACGTGTTGGAATTCTGTTTGTGTTTTTAAATTAAAGCAGTAATTTTCAAAACCTTGTCAATGGTTCTGATACTGACTGCAGTCGGCTCAAGTCGGAGCATAGTTGTTTAGAGACAACTTGCCTTCTACCAGGCAACCTGGCAAACACTTCACATTGCAGTCACCACAACTACTTGTGATCAGTGACCAGATTTGAAAAAATGCATTCAAATCAGTACCAACAATGGCTCCTACTTGCAATGAAGTTGCCATCCTGTTTCTACTATAGTTTAATTGAGCAAATATAGAACAAATAGATGTCTGGATCTGACAGCTTTTGCCATTTAGACCACTAGCTGGTGCTGTTTCCCATTCAGGGTCTCCATTTCTATGTGATAACACCATGGCTCTATCAAACCAACACTTTCCAGCCTTGTATAGCCTCCCACTCACTACTAATCAACTCAGGAAACCTCAGAGTAGGATATAAACCATTTAAATGTTTTGCTCTACCTTAAAAATCAACCTCCCTTTCCCCACAGCTTTGGTATCAAATTTCACAGGGCCAGTCAGTACCATTCAGTCCACACAGGCAGTGCTCTGGTTTATTTAGGACTTTGGGGGTAGTCTATGAGCCACTGATGCAATATAGCTGCTCTCCCTCGGTGTTTGTTGATGGATAGAGGACAGGCAGACAAAACAGAACAGAAGAGGAAATGAAAGCTCAAGAGCCACAATAGAGTCATGGCAAACTATATTGAACTATTTTTCACATGCTGAAATTATTGTTAACATGGTGGATCTAGTGTGCTACAAGTACAATCAAGTGAATGAGACTTACTATCATCGGCTGATTGGAGAGTTTAGTGGTGCACAGTGAGGCCAGATGTATAAAGAGACTTGGATGAGATGGTACGCTTGACACACTGCCTGCACAGAGTTATAAGAACAGAGAAAAAAATGCATGATGATTGCAGCTGGCAGGGTTAACAACAGTGCAAGTCTGACGAAGTTACCTCTGGTCCGAGCGTGGTGTCTTTAACATGCTGAGTGATGTTGAAGCAGTCTAACAGTAACAAAAATTCTGCAGAAAAGGGGGAGCTGTGAGAGTCAGTATGGACAATCCCCAAGGAGTGTAGAGGGACACAAGGGACAAAGAATCCGATTATTAAGTGATGATGTGACGAATCCTACTTCCGGGTCTAAAGTAGTCTGCGTTTAATATGGCTTTTGTGTTGTTAACATGTTTAATGTTTTGTATTTTCTTCTATTTAATCTCAAAAAGCTCCTAAAAACAGTCAGTGATCACCGTTGACCTCCCTCGGCTTTTATTACCACTAATCATTTATTTAAGCTCAGTTTTTAAAACCTTAGGATGTAACTACAGCCCAGCCCATGCAGCAGTATATGAATGACTAACCTCGTATTGTGGATGGATTATCTCAGTTGTTCTCCTGGCTGAAGTTTGGTCCTTTTACAGCATCCTGCCATGCGATTACATTTGTTCCTGACCACCGAGAACACTCACGTTAACTTTTATCGAGTGGAAAAAAAGTTAGCTTGTTCATATTATGCTAACATAGCTGTGTCGCTAGCGGTCACGTAGCACATCATTATATACCAGCTAGCCAAACTTCAGTAACCCTACAAACGTCACTGCTGTTTAGTTTTCTGTCTTCATTTATGTTGGAAGTGATAAGAAAGCTGTACGTTTTAATTTGTTTCCAAAACCCCGCAGTCAGGACATGCGATATTGTATTTAGATGGAAGCTAGCGAGCTAACTTCCTGCTAACTTCTAACTCCGTTAAATGTCATAAATTCCGTTTTCATGGATGCCTGGATGTTAAACTCAGTTGTTACACCTGGTAGAGCAGAACGCTGATCATTTTATTAAAGATGAAAGACTTTAGACAGTGTTTTAACTCTCAGTAATGCCACAGTGATCATTTGATATATGGACCTGCAGCAGAGTTTAGGCCCAGACACGGCTAGTGACGTCAGACTGAACGATCGGATAGCTCAGAAATAAAGGTAGTTGAGGCTCTTGGGGATGGTAAACCTGAACTACCTGCAGTTGCATAAACAGCCAATCATAGTAATAACACCATTAACACAGACTAGTGACCCCAGGATCACAGAATGGCAATGAAGTTTGTTCTGATGATGATATCGTCTTGTTGGTAGAGAACAGCTGGGATACAATGCTCACTGTACACAAACCTCTCTCGGGAACATAATGCACATAGAAGAGGTGACACATAAGTAGGAAAGATTTCATGATATCAAAGCATTCAGGAGAGAGGATAGGAATTCCAATACTGAATATTTAATAGTTACCTGTCATACTCTAATCATCTTTGACAGACCATAGTAAGCTAAGCATCCAAGGAGTTTCAATATCCTGGCAAGATAGAAGCATCTTGGCATCTGCACGTTGCATTATGGGAATATAGCTTTTATATTCCTCTGTAGAGTTTTTTATGAGACAAAAGACTGATCTTTAACTAAGCTACATGCCAAATATTATGTGGACACTACTTATGTAGCTAAATAGATCTGACTTGTTGAGGAATGAACTTGAGACCTGGAGAGGTTGACCTTTGATGTCTGGTACCAAGGGAGCTAATAGTGATAGATTAGGCGTCTTACGGCACATCCCAATGAGATCAGGATGGGAACCTTTAGAGGCTGAGTAAATGCTTGGGCTGCTTGTCTCTTTCCTTGGACCATAATTCCTAAATGATAGTTTTAAGACTTTGTGCTTTGGAGCGAGTCTCAATTGGTCATTTTAGGAACTGCCAGATACTTCAAGAAATACTGTCTTGGCTTGATTTCTCAGATGTTTAGGCTGACTCTTGGTTTAGTTACAGACACCAAGAAATTCTCTGTACACTGTATATTAGTTTTCTAGCTACCATACCATATTTTTCCACTTTGCAAGCATGATGGTAGGGCATATATTGCATTTCATGTTGTTGCATGGAGACAAATTTAACATGGAACCATTAGCTTCCTGGCAGGCAAGATAGCTAATTAACTAGTTACTTGTGTCAGATGTTAGATGGTGTGGTCTGCCCTTAGCTTGTGTGTTGCAGGGCTACTACAGTGAGATAGACAACCATTCACACTCACATTTCACACCAGTTACCACTTATGTGTATATCGTATATCAATATCCCTGCCAGTTCAGCTCCATGAATACCGATTTATTTTCAAAAATTATTTTTCTTATTTTAAAGAATAGTATTTGTTTTTCACTAGTTTTAACACTAGAAAATGGATTACTGGACAAACAGCAGAGACTTTACAATATCGGTCCCTCCTTGTCTCATCAGTTGGCTTTCAGTCTCTCTGAGCAATGTAATCCAAACTCCCTATCAGACGTGTCACATCCACTTCCCGTTGCTAACTCTGAAAGAATGTGAGCAAATCAAGGGCAACAGCTTTTACTAAAAGGCTTTCAGATGAACCCTTGCTTTGATAAAGAGCAGCAGTGTTCTTGGCGGAATGACACAGAATATCTGAATTATGGTCTAACTCTGTGTTTGTTTAATGTGTGTGTGCCCGCAGGCTGCTGAGATGATGGAGGATGAAGTGGACCCAGACTCCCAGAGCTGGGGAGGCATGAGAGGTGAGAGCGGACATGTATCTTCAGTTCTCATCAAGTTTTTAAAGGTTTTATCAGCAAAACACTCATATACAGCATAGCACATTACACCCAGTGCAGTCTATAGTGTCTTTTTTAACCATGCACGATCATATACCAACCAAGACTACCATACTGGAAGGGGTTAGTAGTATGACAGTTCTCTCACCTTTCTCACCTTACTCATTCTGACCAGGCTACAGCTCAACATCCTCTTTACAGTCTAGGGCTAGCTTAGCATCAGCATGGAAAATACCAAGGTGTCTCTTGGTCTCTGTTGGTATTCTCAGTCTGTTCATTAACACGTTTAATATGCTTTCTATCCTCTAAGTTTGGGGAACCACATAAATTATCTGAGTTTTGCTTGAGAAAAACAACCAGCGAGTCATCCTGGCAAATTTATGAAAATTTATTTTCCCTGTTTTTGACAGTTAATAACATCTGAGTGAAGCTGAAACTTGCTATTTTAACTTTGAGGACTAATTTAGAAATAAATTCAAAATCTTCTTTCCTGTAAAGAGTGCATTCTTTAACTTGTAAATCTGCTTTTGAATACAGCCTGGCTTTGGGAATTTAAAAACTTTTTAAATAAAGGTGTTAAGGAAGTGTCATCTGATTACTAGATGATTCACCTAAAATAGAATTTCGGTATTGTAGTTGTTCTCTTACATGAGAACAGCATGTAGGTGGATACAGTGGACGTGGGGGTTGTTGGGAGCCTATCCCATCCTCCATAGGGCAAGAGGCAGGTCACACCCTGAACAGGGTCTGTTGCAGGGCTAATACAGACAGCCAGACAATCACTATTCACAAGTTAACCAATTAACCTAACCCCACTAAATGCGCGTTATCTGATTGTTTTAAATGCAGTTTTCACGTTGCTAATTCACTGTTGCAAAATCTCACAGGCTCCATCCCCAAAAACTGAATGTTTCCTTCTAAAAAATATTAGCCAAGCTATAAAATGACACTAAATGGACCATATCATCTTTCTATGAGTCAGATCAAGGTTATTTTTACAATGCCCGATAACATTACATATATGTTGCGATCAAGCATGCAGAGCCCTGTTGCTTTGGCTCCAGATCAGTTACAAGAAGTAAGAGCGAGGAAGGATGATGTCATTTTTCCAGCTCGAAAAATTAGCGCTGTGTGTTTACCAGTGCGTGCGTGTACGGTCTTGGCTGTATCTGAGGCAAAGATTGAGTTGAAAGTATTCCAACCTCATAACAGTCTGTGTGTGTGTGAGCAGAGCGACCATTTCTAATGCTTTTTGACGCCTTTGAAACCCAATATTTTTGAAGAGATTTGGGTTTGCAAGTGTAATTTATTTTTAAGCTCACTTATGCTAGCTTTTATAATAGCTCTGAATTCAAATAAAAGATAACTGTTCCACCAGAGTAATTTCTTCTGTCTCTGTCTTTTCCCTCCTCAGAGTACAAGGTAAGAGTTTGCTCCCACTTTGCAAATATACTTTCATATTCTTGGCAGCACTGTTAGGACATTGGATTATAATTGTATTCCCTAATAAATCTCCCACAATGCTTACTTTGTGTTGCCAGGTCTACCCTTATGAAATGCTGGCAGTGACGCATAGAGTGAAAGTGAAGCTTCCCAGAGATGTAGACCGCACCAGACTGGAGGTGAGCTCTAATCTTACTTTCCCCTCTGTTGTTTCCCTCCTTCTATCCGTAGGTCGTTAACAAACCTGAGAAAATATAAAATTTTGGCTTACAGAATTTTGTCAAGTCAAGAATTTGTGGTTTGGGTAGGAGCTAGGCAGCTCAGCCAATGGGATAAAAGTATCAGCAAAAGCTTATAGAGGTGCCATCTTCAATCACTTAAGTGGTGAATAAACAATAAATAAACTATTTTGGGATTTCTCTTAGTATACACATTGTATGCTAAAATACAAAAGGCGCTTAGAAGTGAAGTGAAGTAAAATGTAACTTACGGTAAATGAAGTGTGTGTATTTGCTATCAGGATACATAATTGTATTTATTTACTTCTTTGGAGTCCGAGTCATGATCAATAATTACCTAAATCCTAGCTTCAAACACTCACACTAACCCTCTTTTAGACAACCAAAAACTACTCTTTTGGAAAAAAAAATATGTGTAGATTTTGATTTGTGTCCATTAGAATGATAGGGATGAAGGTTAGAGTCTTTATCAGTGATGATATAGACCTCAGAGAGTAAAACTGTTCTCCAAGACAAAGTAAGTAATCGTTGTAATTGACACAGAAGAAAAACTAGTTATACTTTTTCTAAAATAGTAATTTTTTGCTTTTCTCTAAAACATACGGTTAGGGCTGGGCACATCACCAGCGATGACTTTTAGAAACAGGTTAAGGTCTTGTTTTATATACAGTCTATGTCTGCAGACAGAAATCTGTGAAATAGTGGAATATATGGATATATGCCTCTTTCTTGATTTTTTTTTTTTAAACATCAACCTATATTTTTTTTATTTTTGGTAACTAGGAAGCAGAACACTACTACAGAGACACATAAAGACTGATGAATTAAACAAATGAATCTTTGAAACAAACATGCCATGCCTGTCATTAACACTCTGCCAAAGCCAGAGCCAGTATGGCTGAGAAAAAGACGAATGACATGCACAGTCCGACCTTGATTTTGTGGCTGCTGATAGGTTTTAAAATCTGGTGAAAAATCAGAAACCAGAGGAGACAGATCTGCAACATCGCAGTAGTTTAATTTAATTTGGTGCCAGGTCACAGCAAGTTTAACACACATATATGTCCTATAACTATAATAAAGAAATAAAGTGAAATTGGACTTAATGTCCCAGAATAACCAATTTCCTGCTGCTGTTATTATTACACAACCCATTTAAAGATTCAAAACTTTCATTAAGTTTGAGCAGCTGAAAAAAATGAACTGTTTTTGTCTCTAAAATAACCCATTTAAAAAAAATCCAATTGTGGTTTGTGTTGGGGTTCAGAGCTCATGTTTTGCAGTCCTCGGAAGAGAGGTTTTGTCTAAAAAACATCCTCTGAAACATTTCAGTCTTCAGTAACCCCACTATGAGAGTTCACTGTGAGGCTTTCAGTTAACAGAAATATTGTCCCAAGTGGAGTCTGACCATATTGAGGTTACTGAGGATACTCAAGAGATTCCCTCTGTGGTTGGAAATACCAGACTGGAGTCCTATTGTCAAAAGTGTGTGCAGAAGAGAAACTGTTTGACCTGCGTTTTACCCACCACTGATCTTGATCCTTGGCCCCAAACTGTTTTAGGTTTAGCCATACTAATCAGCAGCTAAAAAGTCAATTTTTATATGATGGAAACATATAAAAGTGAAAAGGGAAAAAAAACAAAGAAAACTATTCTTATGCACGTTTAAACCATACACTGCCTGTAAAATGTGTCTTTTCGGCTAGTCTCTCTTGAAGCTTGGGTTGCTATATTAAGTACCTTTTACTATTATTGTAGCCAAATATTTAAAGTATTTTCCATTTATTTATTTCTGAAAATACAGAGAATCATTGTAAAGAATATTAATGTTCTTTCTTTAACCTCCTAAGACCCGAACTCTTCCACGACATGCATTATTAATTTCTCTGTGATATTTGGGCTGATTGGGGCCCGATGAATGTAAAAACAAAGAATTACCAGATTTTTTTTTTACCTTATTTTTGTTTTTAAGAAAAATAAGAGCCACATATGAGGATATTCATCTAAAATGTTCATTAAACAGTAGCACTACAATGTCCTCGTAAGTAGATATCAGGCCCGTGTAGAGCAAAATTGAGTATTTTAGTCTAAATAACCCAAAATGTGATGTCCACATATGTGGACGCCAGGTCCTAGGAGGTTAAATATATTTAACAAAAATATTGCACATAATTAAAGGCTCAAACTCACATCAATAAGCCTGTTGTGATTAGGTCAATTAAGCTACCTGACCCATGCAACACCTCAAACTGACAGGTTTTTAATTGCTTTAAATTTATTTTGATTTAATTTAACTTTGCTTGTAGTCTTAATGAAAAGTAAAAGATGTAAGTACACACCGCATGTAGTTCTTGTGCCACGGAAAAATGTAAATTTAGGAGCACAAACTGAAGTCCAGGCTATATAAAAATTATAGAAATGCAAGAAAAAAGAGTTCCAAGTCTTTGAAATAGTAAATAAATGGATAGTAGCACTTTTCCATTTGGGCACTCAAAGCTAATTCACCCACACATTCATGCAAGTAATTTTTTTTTTTATGCCTAAGCACTCATAACTGAAGAATGCAGACTGGAGGAGCTGGGGGATCGAGCCACTGACCTTCCAAATAGCAGACGACTCACTTCACCTCCTAAGCCAAAGCCAACCCCAAATAGGCCTCCAGATATATTTGCTCATGTATTATCTGGATAAACACTGATGACTCTGTTATTTAGCTAGTGTGTGACCCTCTGTAAGGATGCCCGTTAAAGTGTAAACCCGCACAGTTAGGTCCATGTTGGAGTGGCTATAGCCCAGGAGGTAGGTCAGCCAGTAATTGGAAGGTGTCTGGTTTGATCTCATGCTGCTCCAGTATAAATGCCAGAGTATCCTTGGGCAGAGAGTGTAGTCCTATACACCTCAGAATAATCTGGCTACTTCTATCAGCAGTCATGTCATCAATACATACTATTTCCTGGTTCCATTGGCAGCTATACATGGCTATGCCATAACCTCCACTGTGTTTGACAGATCACGTGGTATGTTTCAGATCATGAGCTGTTTCTCTCTTTTCTTCATGTTTTCTAAAAACCAAAGTTTTTGCAGCCTCTCTGAGAGGTGGAATTTGGTTTTTTCACCAAAAGATAACTTCCATCTCTTTCATCATAATCATTTCTTTGGACCTCATACTGACATTTCAGCAAAAAGCTACAAAATACAATTCTCATCATATCTCCAGATTATACGATCTTGTTATACAATTACAAGGAAATAGGCCTCACTTGGCCATTAAACTACTTGCAGTTGTCCAGCTACTCTTGAGCCTCTGGAAATGGGGGAATGTGTATAAAATGGCTGTAATTTTGAAACAGTTGAAGCAAAACTTGTGTTAAAGTTGTTGAATTAAAGCTGAAAGTCTTTGGATTCAACCTCTTTAGCAGAATACCATTCAGTGATGTCACACCAGGTGTTTTGCTACTGACAGCTAACAGAAAACATGTTGTGTAACATACTGAATGGCATGAGTCATTGGTTTTACAGTTACACACTGTGATATGAAATGGGGAAGAGTATCCTCCTTTTTCATACCACCAGTGTCATTATCCTGTCAATTTGGCAGGTGAAAAATTTAAGGCACCTGAACATTTTTACCTCGGGGTGAAAACCAAACCTTCTGTTTGCTGATATAAACCAGGGGATTGGCTGTTTCACAGAAATAGCTTTACCTAGCTCTTGATAGTTGGCGATCGTGGTTCAAGAGTTGGGAGTTCGCCTTGTAATCGGAAGATTGCCGGTTCGAGCTCAGCTAGGACAGTCTCGGTCATTGTGTCCTTGGGCAAGACACTTGGCGCCAGTGTCCGGCAGCCTCGCCTCTGTCAGTGCGCCCCAGGGTGGCTGTGGCTACAATGTAGCTTGCCAGTGGGTGGATGACTGGTTGTGTAAAGCGTTTTGGGGTCCTTAGGGACTAGAAAAGCGCTATACAAATACAGGCCATTTACCGTTTGATCACAAAAAACACACACCTGCAGTGCACAGTGCAGGAAACATTTTATATTAAAGCTACCTACGCTCTGTTTCTGGGTTTAAATCAATGCCATGCAAGTTTTTGTTACGCTTTTTTTGTGTCTGTTTTTTAGAGAGAACTTAGTGAGTGTTGGCAACATGAGGTTTTAGGATAGGAGTTTTGGTTGGAAGAACTTATAAGGGATAAAATTCAAAATACTGTATTAAACATCAAGACAGAAGGCAATATTATGCCTGTTTACTGTGTGTGCACAACACAGACATGTCAGGATGTCCATCTAATATATGCGTCCAGGCTTAGACATGAAGCTGATACAGATTAATAAAAATTATGCTGGCCAAGATCCACAGATAGTACTGCTTCAGTTAGAAATTAATTTATTGTTCTATTGATTAATCAGTTTGAGCAGCTCAATGGCAGCACATTGCATAGCTTGCACTGCTGTGAAGGCACCCTTAATTCTGAATGATACATGTGTTCAAGCAACACAGGTTACTCTATTTTTTGCAGGAAGTGAAAAAAGGTCATCATGGGAGTCACCCAACAGCCTACACCTATTACAGCATAACTAAGGAAGGATTCAGGGTCACCTGATCCAGCCCTAACTATATGCTTTAGCAAAAAGGAAAGTTTGAAGCCTAATTTTAAAAGTAGAGAGGGTGTCTGTTTACTGGATCCCAACTGGAAGCTAGTTTCACTGAAGAGAGACCTGAAAGCAGAAGACTCTGCGTCCCATTCTACTTTTAGATATCCTTTGAACCACAATTCTGCAGTCTGAGAATGAATGATCGATACTATAAGGTCTTTAAGATAAGATGATTATTCTCATTATTCAAGACTTTTTATGTGATTTTAACCTTCTAAGACCCGAACTCTTCCATGGCATGCATTATTAATTTCTCTTTGATATTTGGGCTGATTGGGACCTGTTGAATGTAAAAACAACGAATTACCAGATTTTTTTTTTTTTACCTAAATTCTGTTTCTACGAAAAATCAGAGCCACATATGAGGATATTCATTCAAAATTTCAATAGAACAGTAGCAGTATAGTGTCCGCATAAGTGGATATTAGGCCGCTGTAGAGAAAGGTTAAGTATTTTGGTCTAAATAACCCAAAATGTGATGTCCACACAGCCTAGAATACACTAGGCTAGAAGTAATATATGCATGAACTAGTTTTTCAGTATCGTTCTGAAAGAAAAAGTTTATAATTTTAGAGAAAGTGTGCAAATGGAAGAAAACTGTTGATGAAAAACAAATATATGACAACTATTTTGCTGAGTTTAAAGATCTTTATGGTACAAAATAAATAAAAGTACAGTTGTGGTCAATATGTCTGAACATCTTGTCACCCACTTTGCTTCTTTATCATTAAAACGCCAACCACCACCAGTGTTTCCTTTGGTTATAAGGTTCACAAGAAGCTGCTGGTATTACTGTTGTCCACTTAAATAACAATGTTTTTTCTGCCACAATTTCCTAATCCAGAGACATCTATCTCCAGAGGACTTTCACCAAGTGTTCGGCATGACCCTGGAGCAGTTTGACCGCCTGGCTCTCTGGAAGAAGAATGACATGAAGAAGAAGGCACGCCTTTTTTAGACAGAAAAACAATGCTAAACAAAATCTCAAAAAGTATCGGGAAGAAAACAAAATACAAAAAAAAGCCCCATCGGAAATATCTATATATGCACCACCGTGATACTCCTTCTTCCTACTCTCCACCTCTAAAACGCCATGCCTGTGAAGCCACAGAGGAACCCTGCGAGGGCACAGTTTCACAAAGCTGCGGCGGGCATCTATAGCTTTTTGTATGCAGTGTGGTCCAAATGTTTGACTGACAACCTTATGGAGATTGAGGAGCTGTGTTTGCATGGCCTGTGCTGATGCTCCTTGCCTCCTATGTGGTTTTTGCATCGACCCCTGACCCTCCCATATGCCAGTGCTTTCATACTCCATAAAAAAACAACAGCTTTTTCCAATTCTCATGCAGGCCTTCCTCCAGGTTTCTGTGGTTTGGAATGTTTTATGTGCACCTTCTTTTAATCTCAGTATTGACTTGTTTCTGTTTCTGTACAGAGTTTGTTTTCTCTTTGTGAGGTTTTGCCATCTTGTCTCTTTCTACATATCACCTGTTTGCTGCGCTGCCTTTTCTCTCTTGCTGTGTCTGCTCCTTGCAATAGGTTACTGTTACATATTCATAACAGTTCATTTTTACACCCTTGCCATTACATTAGGACAGTGAAGAGACTGTAGACATTCACTGTTCAAGCATGTCAAGGTCAAAGACAGGGATAAAAAAAAACAAAAAATATGTGATGTTTTACTTCAAAACTGTCAAAAACCACCTCATCATCTTTTGCTTTTGGTTTTCCTTCTTGTTCTATTCAATCAGAGAAGTTGGCTACATAGTTTTGATATGCGTGCTCTGGTACATTTGAATGTGGCTCCATATCTCACGCAAGCCTCTCATAAATCAGCCCAGATAGAGTAGCCAGGGGCTGGATAGCAGCCACAACTCTGAATCACAGTCAGCGAGAGGAAGAAAAGGAGGGGTAGAATACAGAAGGTTTCAGGGTGTACAAACATGTCAAACATGCTGCATTGCTAGGGTGACGTGCACTCACATGAAAAAAACAAAATAAATACAATTATTTTTATAAGCTATTTTTGACTTCTGAAAAGGATCATTAAACCAGTCAGGAGGATGCAGCTGAGAGAATCATCTTTTTTCTTTTTTTTTTTTTTGAACAAAATAAATCCTTGCAGACTAAGCTTCACATAACTGCAGCAGACGTAAGCTGAACAAGAGAGGTTTTGTTTGATTTTAAAGTCAATACTCTAACTGTATTATATCTTCTCAGCTAGAGAGTTAACTCTTTGTATGTTTGTTGTTTGAAAGTATTGTTGCGTACAGTAATAAAGCTATACATTCAAGCTTTGCTCGACTTTCTGGACCGTAAATCGATCAACTTGCCAACTAACATACTGTAACATGTATGTAAACATATACTGGATATATATCAGATTTATCTGTCTGCCATGGTGTATAACTCTTAAGGCATGCATGAGGATGGGAAATGGGGTTTGTCAACTGACCTGATATAAGAAATGAATGACAACATTATCATAAATGTGTTTTGAGTGATTGATTCTTTTCTGGTCAAATGAAGTGCCCAGCTCAGCTCCTTACATTAGCTTGTGTTAGGTATTTATTTAATTGCAATACCGGGGAAGGGATTTTATTTTTGAAATCTTGAGTGTTGTGTCAGGGAAGAGTGCTTTTGAAGAGAAACATATCAAATTTTGAGTTTAATCTGAGTGTCAAATGTTGCTCATGTAAGTAACACACTAACTGTTGTCATGCATTGCCATGTCTTCTTTCTAATATTCATCTGCTATTAAAGTGCTTTATCCAAACTACAGAGTCACTATGGTTTTAAGTGCTTACGACTGTGAGATTTTAAAAGCCCTTTTCTAATGGATACCTTCAAGTAAGCGGTGTGTGTGTGTGTGTGTGTGTGTGTGTGTGTGTGTGTGTGTGTGTGTGTGTGTGTGTGTGTGTGTGTGTGCGGGACCATTGGTAAACCTGCTAGTGCTTAGTATATCAGTCATAATCATTTTTAACAGCAAATATGTTTTAATGTAAAGAAAACTCACTAGTTTTTCACAAAATAGGTTTCTTTTATGTCACAAATGCAAGTGGTTAACATGAAAATATTTGCAAAATCTTGAAATGTCTGTCTCGTATCTTTCTCGCCCACTGCAACTAATGGTGGAAGATTATTTGGATTATTTCAATCCATTCTAAAATACTCCTTTACAAATACAAGTCTTCATTACTAAAAGTTTTAGTCATCATTTTTAGACACTAATCAACCGTCTTAATGTTGCTGCTCATGCTGGATCTACTCACGGAATAATACGTCTGCAGTAAATCATTAGTCTATACTGAACCAATGTGTCACATTTACCACAAACAGTGTCCCTGTGGGGCTGTTTCAAGGCCTTTTTTTGAGTGTCTATTCTTTGTTCAATGTGTACTCTCTGGTGTGCGTAACAGAAGCAAGACAAGGAACAGCTGACTGCTGTAAAATAAATAAATATAATAATAACAGTCCTCGCTGTCTTTGTCGTAGGTGAAAACTTTAACATACATATTCTGATAGACTTATGTTTATTATTGGGCTCATCACTGACTTGGACATTAGAGAATTAAGGATAACAAGCGAATTAGTAATTTAACGACTGGTAAATGTCATCTATACAAACATTTTCTCTTTTTAATAATTAATAAAAGTAATGTAAAGTTATTTCCAAGATTAAATCAGACTGTTTGTTAAAATGTTCCCTATTCATATGCTAAAGTCACAGAATAGTGACTGGAGAGTCTGCACTGTGAACTTGCAAGGTTGACAGCAACCTCGCCTAAAACATGTAAAGCATTTCCTGTAACGAAAGAAAAACTCCCTGATAAGAGAGCAACAGTAGTTCTTTATCATTTTGAGCCTATCTCTCTACTCTGTTACATATTGCACATGTACCTACGTGTGGTACTGTGTGAGAGTGTGTGTGTGGCAATTGTGATCGCATGTGGGAGCCTGTCTTGGCAGCCTCCCTAGATGCTGCCTAGCCCCTAACTACAAAAAAAAGAAAAAAAGAAAATCTCAGCTGCTGTGGCTCTAGCTGCTGGCGCTGCACACCCAGAGCTCGGCCAGGGGGCCCTCGCTGCAGCGCTCCACCAGGCGAGTGAGTTCCTCCGGACATCGTGGGCCTCTGGCTGTTCCCGCTAACGCCAACCGTTGTCTGGCAGAGGGTCGTCTGTGTCATGTATGTCTATGTGTCAGGTCAAGTCTTAGACTCCCCTTAGAAGATTTCAGGATCCTCCAGGTGTTGGGCCGCACTCCCTGCCAGTGCCTCAAGCCCCCACCCACTGGTGCATTGGTGGTTCCCCAGTGTCCTGTGCTGGATGCTCAGGTGTGTTTGGTATGGATACCAAAATTTGTAGTATCGCACAGCACTACATCAACACTCAGTAACTCTATAAGTCTACATGGCCTCCCATTCATAGTTGCTTCCACTTTGCAATAATACCACTTTTTGTTGGAATTTTCGTAGAACATCAAGGAGGAAAGAAAGAAATTCCCAAACTGTTACAATACCATGGTCAAATTCAACAAGCTCTTTCTAAACTTCTTAGGGTTCATGAATTTATTGTCAAAGAATTGTGGTTTCATTAATATTTAATATCCCTTCTAGTTAAATCCAAACTGGATGTGCAGTGCCTTTAGGGGAGATCCAGAGATCTGTTGCATCAATAAATAATTTCCTTAGAGACTTAATTAGAAAATGAGCTTGTTCTATTTAACATAAACTATCCAGCCAATCACTACAAGTCGTTTTCTCCGTCCTTAGTGTTCAGCCTCACATTCAACTCACTATATGCTCTTTCTTTTGTCTTTGCCACTTCTCTCTTTGCTGTATGACTTGCCTTCGAGTACTCCTGTCTACTTTCTCGGACAATCCTACTTTTGCTTTGCTAAGATATTACTTTGAATGCCTGCATTTCTTCATTCCACCATCAAATTTTCTTGTCTTCTTTTTTCTGTTCAGAGGATTTTCTTTCTTGACAGTTTCCCCCACTATTTCTGCTGTACTTTCCCAGTCATTTGGCAATTCTTCACTTTTTACTCAGCTCCTCCCTGAACTCTGTGCAACATCTTTCCTTCAACTTCAACCATTTAATCGCTGCCTTCACTCTCCTCCTCTTCTTGACTTTGAAAGTCATGCTACAGATTAACTTCCAGTGCGCTCTAGCTACATTCTCCCCTTTGATTTCCAACTATAAACTCACAATTCCATCTGACGCTCTCTTCGACTCCACAAACCTATTCACATGTTCTTCTTTCAAGATGACTCCTACTCTATTTCTCTTCCTATCTACACCATGACGTAAGGCAAAGGAACGTAGTTAAAGCTATGACTGTAAAAAAAAAAGACTATAAATGGCAAATAACTATAAATATTGTCTCTTTTTCTTACGTTTAAAAAAATAATATTATAGAATTATTTTCCCCTTTAAAAATTGTCTCATTTCCAGACATGGACCTGAGAGGTGATGATGAATAAAAAAAACTGTCAGAAACACAAGCTTTATAAAATACATGGTATTGTTTTGCTAAAGGTTGAATAATTTTCCTAAACCTATTTTTTGTTTTTGAGATGAAGCCTCACAGAGTTAAATACTTTCTAGTTATTTACCTATGTGTTAAGATTAAACATTAACTGAGCATTTTTTTTATTTTTATTTTACTATTTAATTTGTAAAAATGTGTACACACACACACACACACACACACACACACACACACACACGTAGGAAAATATTTAGTATACACATCCAGAAATGCATACACTATTATATATTGTACATATATTTATTAGTTTCAGGTTGGCCATTCTTGTATTTTGCTCGTTTGTGTTGTTGTGTTTGCACATCTCTGTTGCTTGTGGGGCTCGCACACAAGAATTTCACTCGCATGTGCTGTGCCAGTGTGCCTGCACATGTGATGTGACAATAAAAGTGATTTGATTGATTTATGAGCTCTATAGCTTCATAGTTTGTGTGGGCAAAGAGCAGCAGATTTTTTTTAGGTTTTTTTTTTTTTAGGTGTGCTTTGGTGCTCCAGTGTGCTGCGACTGTATATGCCAAACAGCTTTCACTTGGTTTCACACACTGGCTACACAACACGTTCTACAGGCCCACGTGGCCACGAGACCCGCCTCCCGCGATACAGCCTGCGATTGGACGGCGCTCCTATCACTCACTTCCTGTCAGAACAGGGTGGAGGAGACGGAGAGGGGGTGCTTGACGGATGCACCCGCCCTTCCTTTATTGTGACCGGCTGGAGAGGAGTTATCAGTTATCCATGTTGTCCGTTGTAACATGGATAAGGAGAAAAACGACAAAGGTAAGCTGCTGGATTCAAACGACCTCTGGTCGTAGACTTTATTTAACGAGTTGCTCCCAGTTCGTCTGGGTGTGTTGCTGAATTCATTCAAACAATTGATGGAAGCTGTGTGCTGGGCTTTATTTACTGCCTACATTTTTAAATAACGCTTTAATGACACTAAATTCCTATTGGTTCGTTTGTGATATTTACTGTCCCCAACTCTCTGCAGTTGTACCTTTTAGTAGTCTTTTGGTGCGTGCGTGCGTGCGTGTGTGTGTGATACTGTGTAGTGACTACGCTGTCTTCAGTTGCATCTACTCTGATATTTTCATTTCATTTTCCTATTTAGACATTTTAGTGTATTTTCTTTAAAGTATTTTTTACGTGTTTTGTGTTATTGGTAAATATTAGAGGACATTAGAATAAAGCTACAAAGGGCCATGTGGTAACACAGACGAAGGCAGGAAAAGGAGGAGGCAGGGAGAAAGAGGTGTGATTAATTGGTAGACCTTGGGTGTGTGATGCCTGTGTTTGGATACTGCAGGCTGCTCTCAGCATCAGCAGCCCTGCAGGAGGAGGAGGAGGAGGAAGGAGGGGGTGAAGAGGGGACCAGCTGGGAGCATGGATCTCTGTCAGCTTTCCCAGCTGTGACTTCCAGACAAGTGGTCGTCATTGAAATGAAAAGAGCAAAGAGAGGCCAGTTAACAGACTGATTCATTAAATTAAGATTTCTCAACATGAAAAAAACGCTCGGGAGAAAGTCGTTTAAGGCAACGTTACTGTTTTTTAATCCACTTTTGATCGATTAGAATGATATATCCAAAGAAAAACAAGTTCATGTTTATCAATGTATTTATGGTTATATGCCATCTAGAATCCAAACATATCAGAGGTGATTTCCATATTCGTTTTAAATTTTGAACACATTTGTTTCAAGAGGGTTAAGACATTTTGCTAGTGTTGCCTCGTGTCTTAAAGAGAGGCACAGGCATCAGCTGATCTGGCAACCCCCACCCGGATGCAGTTATTCAAATACAACAGAGCAATTAGACAGACGAAACATGAGATGAAGAATAATTAGGATGGAACAATTAATAGGATTAAAAAAGTCAGCTTGCACCGGAGATGACTTCTAATAAAAATGATCCCTTTAGTCACCTTTGAAAATGTTGAAATTGTAGTGATCAGTTACTCAGCCAGTTTGAAGAAACCCCAAATCAGCTGTTTTGTATATTAATGTTCATTTAATGAAGTCCTCTAAAATTTTTACTTTTTTACAATTGTTTACTTTGTTCCTCAACAAACAAATCTTTATGATGACCGATTCAAAGATATACTTCAAATGAGAAGCACTGATTCTTTGTCTTTGTGTATGAAAAGTTGTAACCATTTTACACACGTTCATGTTCACATTACATTACATTTGAACAGTCACCACATGGTTTAAGTTTTAAGAATTTCACAATTTTTAACTTATTTCTTTACTTCTAATCTGGCGTGTCTTTATCATTCTGTGACATTAACCGAGGGAGAAAGAACGTCAGAACAAATGACAGAGAGAGGAGAATATTTCCAGATATTATTACATCCAAAGAACCATGATAGACATAAAAGGCCCCGAGTAGTTGCTGTGAACAGGGGTTGTGGCCAGTAATTCCTTGCCTATTCTGTCATTTCCATGTTAATTTCTATGTTTACCATTAAAAGCCCCCCTATTATTTATAATACTATTAATTCCACAGCTCAAAATCCTATTTAGTAGTAATTTGTTAGTAATTGAGTTATTTAGGTTTGTGAGTTATAAGTAGATCAGTGTTTACAAATAACAGAAATCATATTAAATAACAACCAGTATAAATAGCTGATGATTATATGAGCAGCACCATATACAGGATGGGGCCATTGCCATCTACAAGCTGTGTACTTTAGACTGCTTTTCCAGTCTGTGTATAACTGACAGTTTGGTACCCATTTGATATTCAAATAGACACATATGCTGTGGTACCTAAAATATCAGTAACCCAGTAACCTTTCAGATAGCAGGCATCATGCTGGCCTACACAGACATTTCTGACTTCTGTTTTGTTTGTGGGTTAATCATGTACAGTTATTCCCAGACTCCTTCTTGCTTTTTTTAAACCCCTGTTTGTATCTCTATCTGTCTGATTTTTGTTGTGTCCTGGATTAGTTCAAAGGACAGACCAGCTTCCCCACAGCCAGTTACTGTGTGACAACAGACAAAGGCAGGCAAACAATCTGTAAACATCCTGTAGACTGAATGGAGCTTTGAGCCAACAATGTAACCTGCACATGCGGAGGAAAGGTGAGAGGTGAGATTTGTAGCACACACTTTGTAGTTTCACTGGAGAGTTTTAGAATTCCTACAACAAATGTTACTAATAACTGGAAAAAGCTATTGTATAATGGCAGAAAGAACCTTAGTGAACTGGTATACCAGTTCTCACCACTTGTTATGACTAAAACAAAGCAGCGTCTGAGAAACTTGTCAAAGTTTGCCTTAAGTCAGTGAGGTGTTTACAGTTAATGATTTAAATTTGTTTTGTTGCTTCAGTTGAACATGTTCTAGGGCTTAAAATATAGTCATTAAAGAATAGGAGTAAGGCTTCAGTCTTAGAAACCAGTCAGCAACTACCAGTCGCTAGGAAAAAAATGTCTTCTCTGTTGTTGGTAGTCGCTAAGTGAAACTAGTCACAACCCTTACTCACGCAAGTTGTGAGTGAGGGTTGAGGCAACTGAGAAGGAATCTGTAATTGCTCACCTTTATGTGAGCAATTTCACATTGCAACTGTCAGCAGTCACTCACCAAACAGCTGGGGGCAGCAGCTGGTCTCCAAGCCTGTGAATGAATCTTCACCCAGTTTGGTTCAGGCATAAGGTCACGATTTACTTACTGGTTGGGTTAGGCATTAAACCCTACATCGTTAGAGTTTAAAGACCAAATCATTCTTCATTTACTTACATAGTTATAAATGCAGCTGCCTGTAAGCTGCAAGGATTGATAAACATTGTTCAGCTTTCCTCTTTTGTCCATTGTCCAGACTGCTGAGGCTATAGCTTAACAGAAACCTGACTCTGGCATGAAAGCCATGACGACAACAACAGAAAACAAATGAAAGAAATAGTAGTCACCAGTATTGACGGTGTATGTGTGAACGAGTGAACAGTATTCTGCCAGACTGGTGAAAAAAAATAAGTTCCAGTGGGACAGAGGAAGAGCAAATATTGATCATTCAGAAACACAGGGCCCAGGTGTCTCCATTTACCCTGATGCTATGTTCCCCCAACTACTGGAACAGCCTGAAGAAACACACATAAACAGGACAGAGCAAGAGGAAGTAGTGTAAGGACTCTTGACTGATGACTAATTAAGTATTACCTTAATCCAACGTAGTGTTTTTGTTGGTTTTTAAAATTCCTTTACATGCAAGTTCAAAGAACCCATTAGTCCTTCGCTGGATGAGGTACAAATACTGCCACGTCTTCAACGTCCTAATGCAGATTTTGTCATTCTGCTGTTATCTCTCAGCAGCCCCTATCTGAATCATTCAGAGGCTTAATTATAGCTTGAACTATTCCTTTGCTCACTTCTAAGAATGCAAACTTAAAAAGTCGAGTATAGCAAAATTCCAACGAGGAAAAGTTCAATGTAATATACATCATCTTTGGCATATCTTTTCAAACACTGTGGTTCATATATTTATTCCTATTTACACTCACTGGTTTTGAGTCTTAATTACCTCAGCTCTGTTAATGCTGTTGGTTCTGCTAGTGACATCATCACTATTGGATATCTGGGTCTGTTTGGGTTTGTGTGTTGAGGTGTAACAATGCAAGATATAATTCAAGCATGCACGATACATATTTATCTTGTTACAGGACTCAAACCACTGCTTTATTTATTTATTTTGGGTTTCCTTGATCAGGTAAAAGTCATTTTCTAACTAATCGGTGTGCCCTCCTTGTTTAACTTTGAACAGCTGTGTTTCTTTTGACCTCTTCTTCTTCTTCTTCATCCTCAGCACAATTTCCTTTGTCCTCTCTTTTGTCCATTTCCTCCTTTTGTTGGTTCTCTCTCTCTTAAACCCCCCAACCCCCACCTTTGGTATGTGTACCGTACTGTGCTTAGCTTTAGGCCAACATTTCCAGTCTGCTCCCTATCCTCCAGTGTCTCTCTCAGTTTGTATAAATCTCTGTCTTCAATCCTGCCTGCAGGTGGGGACTCTACACTCATAGTTAAAAGTCAGGAGGAAAAAAAGAAAAGATGAAATATTTGCTCTGCAGTGTGTGTCTGTGTGTAGTGAATTACAACCTGCTAATGGCCTCAACAAACAAAGAGTCAATTATAGTCAATGACTGGATCTTGAATCTGAATCTGAAAAAGTTGCTAACAAGCTCTTAGAGCAGAACAATACGTCTAAATAATTGTTTCCAACACGAGGAGGCATCCACAGAGCACAGCTGCCTTCCTGCCTCACTCTCTCCTGATGTCTGCTTCTTCTGGCCTGTCAGTGCTTGTGAGAAGACTGAAAAGAAATGAAAGAAATGCATGATTGTAATGCCTGTGCTGCGCAGATAGACTGCCTAATTTCAAGTCGGGACACGGCCGGGATCTGCAGCTCACAAGTAATGTGTTTGGATAATTCAGTGTCTGTCAGTATGAGCCCAGAAAGCCATCATTCCTTTTCATTGCTTAGGTGGTGGTTGCTGGTGGAGGTTTGTAGCAAAACTGAAACATCTATTTATTTGACAACCAGATGTTTTCCAGATATTCAATTTCAATTCTATTTGTGGAGGAAGAGTGGTGTATGTTCACAGCATTGTACAGCGCCATGAAAAAGTATTTGTTCCTTCCTGAGAGCCATAGTTGCCTATATTCTTCACCTTATCCCTGCATGAATGATTCAAGCAACCCATCTGCAATCACACTTAAACAGGCACATACACAAATGCTTACATCAACATTTGTTCCAAATGCACTCATTTACGTGACCACGCACATAAACTGAAATCCTATATTTTCCAACAACTCTTTAAGTAGCGATAAAGAAATATAGAAAATAAAAATGACATTGGTGAAATAGCAGCAAAGTGTGTGGCACCTGAGATGATCATCTTCTAGGTGAGCGATTGAAGCAACTATGAGTGAGATTGCAGATCTATGACCTGGTAGTAAATACCAGAGCCATTTACCAAGAGGCTCTGGTGAATCTGAGCCCTAGAATATCAGGTTAATTAGTGATGGGCCATGAATGTGAGGCTGATAAAGTGCTTGGAGTGTATACACTAAAGCACTATTAGGAATATAAGGTGAAGTCTGATGTATAGTGTTTTGTCAGTTCAGTTCAATTCATTTCAATTCAATTTTTATTCTTACAGCACCAAATCACAGCAACAGTCACCTCAAGGCGCTTTATATTGTAAGGTAGAAGCTACAATTATACATACAGAGAAAAACCCAACAATCATATGACCCCCTACGAGCAAGCACTTTGGCGACAGTGGGAAGGAAAAACGTCTGGCAGAACCAGGCTCAGGGAGGGGCGGGGCCATCTGCTGCGACCTGTTGGGGAGAGAGAAGGAAGACAGAATAAAAGACATGCTGTGGAAGAGAGACAGAGATTAATAACAAGTATGATTCAGTGCAGAGAGGTCTATGGACACATAGTGAGTGAAGAAGAAATACTCAATGCATCACGGGAATCCCCCAGTAGCCTGTACCTATTGCAGCATAACTAAGGGAGGATTCAGGGTCACCTGATCCAGCCCTGACTCAGTTTTAAGCCTAATCTTAAAAGTAGAGATAGTGTCTGTCTGCTGAAAACTCTGCCTCCCATCCTTCTTTTAAATACTCTAGGAACAACAAGTAGGCCTGCAGTGTGAGAGCAAAGTGCCCTAATAGGGTGATATGGTACTACAAGGTCATTAAGATAAGATGGGCCCTGATTATTTAAGACCTTGTAGGATTCTGAATTCTGGATTTAACAGGGAGTCACTGAAGGGAAGCCAATATAGGAGAAATCTGCTCTGTCAGGACTCTTGTTACAGCATTTTGGATTAACTGAAGTCTTTTAAGGGAGTTTTTAGGACATCCTGATAATAATGAATTACAGTATTCCACCCTAGCAGTAATAAACGCACAAACTAGTTTTTCAGCTTTACTCTGAGACAGGATATTTCTAATTTTAGAGATAGAAAAGTGCTATATAATGGCCAGTTCATTGCATATTTGTTTTGGTGTTATTCATATCCGTATTAAATTATAAAGTTCAGTGTGAAGTTTTCTATGTTTGGTGAATAACTCTAACAAAATGTGATGTAAGTGCAACAGCTGGTTGAACCAACATGAATAAATGCTACAATCATCATTTTTGATTTAACTTGCCGTATTTAATTTACTAGAACAGTAAGTCCATTAATAAAGTAGCTTTTATAAATTTTATTTTAAATCGCTGAGCTCTTTTTAATCCTGTCTTTTAAAGATTTCAGTATATTAATGAATTAATTGATTATTTTAAAGATGTTGTTCCCTTTAAGGGTCACCACAGTGGATCATCTGTCACCCTGTGCTTTGCATCTTCCTTTGTAACACCAAATCTTCCTTTACTACAACCATGAATCCTCTCTGTGGTCTTCCTCTTTTCCTGCTGTCTGGGAGCTCTATATTTAGCATCCTTTGTCCTGTATTTAGGCAGTATAGCCACTATCCCTCCTCTAAATCACCCCAGTCTCGCCTTTTAACTTTGTCTGTAAACTGCTCAACCTGAGTTGTCTCTCTGATGTTGTTTCTCATGCCATGTTCATTTTGTTTACTACCAGTGGAAATTGAAGAAGTCACTTGGATAAGTGACAAAATGTTTCTACCACTGAAAACACTACGTTTGAATTTTTTTTTCTGAGTTTTCCTGATTTTCTTACCTGGATGTTTGAGAATGCAGCTTTCTTTACAAACTCAGTGATGCTGAAAAAAACTGTTCATGTATTTATTACATCTAGATTAAACTAGTGCAATTCAGTATTTGATAAAGCATATATCTAAGGTTGGATCGGGTGACTGTGAACCCTCCCTTCGTAATGCTGCAATAAGTTGAGGCTGCTTCTCATGATATACTGAGCATTTCGTCTTCACTCACATTTTTTTAACTCTATGTGTTTGTACAACACTTTGCATTTAATCATTGGATATGATTACTTTCTAGCTTCTATCATGTCCAATCAGTTGCAGCAGATGGCTGCCCTTCCCAGAGCCTGGTTCTGCCAGCAGTTTGTTCCTGTTAAAAGGGAGTTTTTCCTTCCCAGTGTCTCCAAGTGCTTGCTCATAGGTGGTTGTCTGATCGTTGGACTTCTTTCTCTATTATTGTAGGGTCTCTAGCCTACAATATAAAGAGCCTTGATGTAGCTGTCAGTGCTTTTACTACAGCTCTGCACATCACCCCTGTTCTTGTACCAGTACGCGTCTCCCTCATTTCTTAGAAATCCTCTCACTCTCCAAGTTTGTATTAAACAGTCTGAATAAGAAGTCTTCTGCACTCTCTCCAGGACAACTCCATACATCCACAGGTATCTGGTCTAACTGCTTTAACACTCTTCATCCTCTTCATAGCTGCCCTCACTTCATTCTTACTAATCCTCTGAGAAGTGAATATAGTAAAAGCATTTATATCTATACATGACCTATGTTTATGATTTATAAAAAATGTAGATGTTCTTGTGCAAGATTTTTAATCCCGAAGAATCTTTCAAATGCCGTATGAAGATAAATAGTAGCCTCAGGTGATAAAGACTGTCTAAGTCAACATTTGCTCAAGTGTAATAGAGTTGCATGTATGTGTAATAAGTCAGCATGTCAGTGAACCAGGTTAGGGGGAGTTCTTCTCCATTAATATGTCAGATGCTAACCAGATTGTGCTGCAGGGTACGTACACGAAAAGCATTAGTGAGAAACACTGGAAAGGGGAGGGTTTCATCCTATGTGTTTGTGTAAAAGCAGAATATGTGAAGAGTTTTAACAGATGAAAAACTGCTGGTGTGAGTCACAGTCTTAGGGGGTATGAGCTGAGTGTTGAGGTGTCTATGACTGTGTAGTCTTCCCACAGTTCAGCAAGGTTGGCACACAGGAGTGCCTTTGTCTTAATCTTCCTCTGTCTTTCTCATCCACTCTATAAAATCTGCCCATCAGAAGTCCTCACAGACTACCAAGATTTCCATTCAGTCTCTTTGCCTGTGACCTCTTTTCACGTTTACTTCTACTCCACTTAAGTCTTATGTTGTGATTTTTTTTAGGTGCTGTGTATAGTATTTTAGAGATAATGCATATGAATAGGGTATAAAAAAAGAAGAGTCCATCCAAAACAGACTAATATTTAGACAAGCTTGATAAATCTCTACAGTATTATGGTAATTTTGGGCTCTTGATGATTTCTTTGAGCTTTGAACCATTGTGGAATAGTTGTGCAGCATATACTAATGACTTTAATGCATGCATAAATGTAAAGACTTTTAAAAACAAGAATTAGGCAAACAAGTTAAAATAAATTTTATGAAATAGAAATAGACATAAATCCCAACTAATATTTGGTAAAATGTCCTTGTACTCTACAGTTCCAATTATGAGAAACCGTTGCCGTTGGCAACCATCACTTGCTAGTCAGGAAAGGTTTCTTAATCAAGTACTAGATCACGCTTTCCTTTGGGATCAAATACTTAATTCACTCTATGGCAGGCAAATCAGTTTATAACTTTTATTTAATGTGTGTGTTATTTTTTAAATTGGTTGATATTCTATTTCCATTTGATATTCAATTTCTCCACATTATATGATAGAGGGCCACCAGAAAAAAAGTTTTTTCTTCTCTTCCAGAATTCTAAAAAAACTCAGAGTTCTGAGATTAAACTCAGAGTTCTGAGATTAAAGTCAGAATTCTGAGATTAAAGTCAGAGTTCTGACTGTTTCTTCAGAATTCTGAGTTTTTTCTCAGAATTCTGACTTTTGCATTGCACTTCTCACAAAAGGAAGTCTGCGGCTAATAATGCTGGCAAATGTGAGGCAGAGAGAAAAGCAAAGTTAGCACAAGGAATACATGTTGCAAAAGGAACACAAAACCGGGACCATGACATGCTGAGGTGTCATCGTTACTGGTGATGACCATACCCGTAATCTTAACCATGTGCTATTAGAATATCCTTGTTTTACATTGTTCTCCCAAGTCTTTTTAGTGAAGGGACAAGGCCTAGATTTGTGGCTAATACTGATAATGGCTTTAGACCTCAGAGGGTTAATGAATCTTCTTGTACACAAACCTTCCCTTACTAGAAAATCCAGGAAGGACATGTAAAGGGCATCTAGCACATGACTAAAACTTTCTGTTTTGAACTGTTTTTCAACCAAAATGAGATCTTTTAAAAATGCAGTTCCAATTGCTGTACAAAGAATAAATGGGTAGGATCAGCTTTGTTATTAGAGTCTGATCACAGATAAAGGCTGTTTATTAAAAGCCTGCAGGGGGAAGACTATGGAAAAAAGTAACTCTAGTCCCCCACAGAGAATGTAGACTAAGCCTCAACTCAGACTGAGAGTCAAAGAGACAGAGAGTATGGATGCACACACAAATCTTAGCTCATACCTATCTCCTTTGCATTCCTTTAGACCACATGCAGATGGAACAAGACATGTCTTTCCTGAGGCTGGAGTGTACTGACTGGATGGAATGTGATCCAGCAGATTCATGTCATCCAGTTCACTTCTACATGGGGATGAAATGCAGGAGATTCTCATGAGAACACAGACTATATTTAAAAAGAATGCACATAGAGCGTGCCTTGATTTTGGTGTGGGGACGTGTGTGTGTGTGTGTGTTACGCCCCCCTGCAGCCCCTAATCTCATTGCAGTGCCATTTTTTTTTACTGTTATTATTATTTTTTTAAATATAAGTGACCCTGGGGCTAGAGAAGAAGGCCACAGATTGCGCCTCGTCTAGCTCCTCAGTCTGACACACAAAGTTTCAGGATGTATAAAACTGAAATCAGTTAGATAATTTAAACAGAAGCTCTTTATTTACTCACGATCGCCCTTTCAGGATTCTTCCGCTATTTTAATTAACCCGAGAAAGGCAGCAATCAGTTTGCTAAATGTTTCTGGACAAAAAAAGATACCAGCATGTGGTTAACTTAGTTTAACATGAGCCTCACCAGGAATCTTGATTTTTCTTGGGCCCTGTCATGCCCTATAAAGCAGAGGTCCTTATGCTTTTTCAGCTCAGGACCAAACAGGTTTTTCATTTATCTTCCAAAATATGAGACTCAAATGCAAAGAGCCTCCAAGATATCTTTAAAAAAACAAACAGTGGGGAGCTTTTTTTGTCCAGGTCTGGGACACACTGAGGTTACAGACAGTAATGAATTACTTAATTCCTTATAAAACACACAAGATTCATTTCAGTTCATATCAATAATATAAAATGGTATCAAACACACACATAATGCAACATTTTCAAAGACATTCGGTTATTTCTTCTTCTTTTTTCCTGGAGTCTGTTGCTTCCGTAGCTTCTCTGGAAACTGATGCGTTCCTTGAACAGTAGATGCTGATCAGTACTGTTAGTGTTGTATTCCTCCTTTTGCAGAGGTCGATTCCCACTTCAAAATCAGGTGAATTTGTCATTTAATAAATGATTTTTCACAGACAGCCTTCTTAAATTCGAAACTGAATACTGCAGAACTAAATACCTTTTGAATGACTTAAGTCCCAACCCAGTTTTACTCTGTTGCAATCACCACAAGGTCGACAGGAATACACAGACACACAGGGTTATCATTTTTACATTCAGACGTTGTTACTGTGCTCCTCATTTCGATTACTGATTCAGAAAGAAAACAACATGCTAATAAGAAAGTGAGAAATCGTATTAAAAGTGCAAGAAACAAAACAAAACCAATAAAACACTGCCACTGCAAAGTGATTAGGGGCTGCAGAAGGGCCTAACAGTGTGTGTGTGTGTGTGTGTGTGTGTGTGTGTGTGTGTGTGTGTGTGTGTGTGTGTGTGTGTGTGTGTGTGTGTGTGTGTGTGTGTGTGTAGTGGGACTAACAGTAGGCAGGGAGATGACGTAGGAAAAGGGAAAATTTCAGTCAAAGAAGTGTTACAATTGCTGTAGGTCGAAATATCACTTCCTACTGTGATGACTCACTAATTACATTTCACCAGTTGTTTAAATAAATGAGTCAGCCCTCTCTCTATCAGTGGTTTCACTGTTTTTGTTTGATGTAGTAAGCATCACTAAAAACACTAAATAGTAGTGCAGTGCTTTTATTGGCAAATAAGGTATGAATTTGAAACAGATGTAGAGTAAAGCGTATAATTGCTGTAGTAGGTATTTCATTTGATAAATATTCAATAAAATTAGAAATAGAATTTATGCGAAAAATTATTTTTAATTGCAACATTAGTGTGATCTGCCGTTGGTGTGGTCTGCTCTGCCTCCTGAAAGATATCTTTTTGTTCATGCCACTGCCTCCAAACCATACATCATTGCAGCAGATCTCACTACCATCTTGTAAACCTTCCCTTTCATTCTTCTGCTGTCCTTCTGTCTTAAATCACCTCCAACAACGATCTCTACCTACTCCACCCTGCATGTTTAGTCTTCTTTGCTTCTTTTATACACCATCCAATATGGATGGCTACGCACAGGTATTTGAAACTCACCTATCTGCTTATTTCCACTGCTCTTTAGATTGCATTAGTTATTGTTAAAATACGCTGATTGTGACTTTGTTTATGACTTAGTGCATTGTTAGGATTTTCCCTTCCCACTGACGCATTATTGCAATTGTGCTGTCACTTGGGCTTTGTTTTTTGATCTTACTAACATTTTGCACATATAAAACGTATCTGCCCAGCCGATAATCTATATTGCACATAAAACATGTAAATGCTGTAGAGTTAAGGTCATCCTGCATCTAACAGTAAGACGCAATTAACGTGATAAAACAGTATTAAACATGTAGTCGGTTTTTTATTTTTTTTTAAAGAAGGATCATGGTTTGTATTTTTGTTGACACCAATTTCTCTTTTTAAACTTGCTGAATTGTTTCATTTTTTAAGGATTTACGAATACATTGTGGTTTGGGCTAAATGGTACTTGTTTAAACAATAACTTTGCACACTGAAAATTGACAAGCTGAAAGTGGCAGACACCTCTCACTAATGTCCTAGCAAGCATTCACCAGGCTGTATCAGCTTCTTTTTGTGTAAATGCACAATTGCAATGGCATGCCTACTACTAACTGTAACACTACTGAGTCTGTTAACTTTAGTGGCAAAGTAAACTGGTTACTAGACTGCTGTAGAGAAGTGCACTGCAAGGTCAGAATACATATTTGCAGTGGGAGAGGAAGTCCTGAAATAACAAAAATTACCAAGAAATGATGATGATCATCTTGAACAAATAATGACGTATATCATTAAATACACCATTAAATACACATCCTTTCCAATTATTTGTTCATTTAATTCAATTCAGTTTTATTTTTGTAGCACCAAATTGCAACAACACTCATCTCAAAGTATGCATTGTAAAGATCTATGTATGTAACATGAACAGCGGTGAACCATGTAGTTTTCACTGCATATAGAGTGTCTGAAAAAGTAGCAGGTTCAGATGAAAGAGCAGTCCATCGCAGTGGGCCATACGTGTAAATGAGAAAAGTGTGTGTGATTGTCCAAGGTCTGATCCTGACCTGGTCTCTCTACCATCTCAGAGAGAGACCCCCAGATGTGTTGGGTGCCCATTAGAAACAGATGTGACGAGGGAATGAAGCACACACAATCAAACAAGTGTTTCTACTGTATCATTCAATACTCCCTCAAAAAAGATTTTTTAGAGCTTATCAATTCTCAAGGCCATTATTTGTAAGTACATAGTTCTTTTTTTTCTCCCTCTTTCTTTCAACACTTTGTATTGGCCATGTGTGTCTTTTTGGCAAATTTAGTAGATGTTAATTGGCAGGACCTGGCATTTCTTTCCATTGTGTGTGTGTGTGTGTGTGTATGCATATGTTTCTGTCTTTCGACTACTATTGGTATATGTGTGTCTTTAGCTGGCAGGCCTGTTGAAGTCATTACTTATACGAGGCCCGCGTGCTAACTGCGAGGCTGAAAGTCAATTTCACGCAAAGTTTCCATTCTGTTATTATTGTAACCCACTGCATTCCTCCTCTCTCTTCATGCAAATGTCAGCTATTTTGGGGCTCCCTTCACCATATTTACCCTGAAAATCAGTGTATCACCCCCTAACAAAATAAATAAAAAAATAAGAGGTAGAAGAAAGAGAAAGCAGGAAAAAAATCATTGGATACACCTGGGAAGGGCAGCTGTGGTATTCCCATCTTGTTTTTTGTAGTGTGTGCTTAGTATTTCTGAAAATACACTGCTCAAAAGAATGCATCCGATCTCAAATCAAGATATAGATAGAAAAACAGCTAATGTACCACCGAAAACGTGATCACCAGCGTCTACTCCCCGGACTTTCAATTTGTGACTGTTGCAGGCTCATATTTCTGCTGTGGGAGTTTAGTGTCATACTGCTAACTGCTGTTTACATACTACCTGATGCTAGCATAGTGCAGATATTGGGCACATGTATGAGAGAGCACATAACTGGAGGCTGCTTACATTATAGCTGTGGACTTACTCATTCAAGGACAGGGCTCTCTAAATTTCACCAGTGTTCAACCAGGGGAGCAATACAGGGTTAGGGTTAGAGCACAAAAGCACTAACTCTCCTTGGTCAGTCTGACCATATGTCCCTGCTTCTAGCATACACCCCAGTCAGGAAAAGGGCTCCCACTAATTAAGATTACAAAAACATGGCCTGAAGCTAACTCTCACCAGCTGCAGGAATGTTTCCAAAAAACAAATTGTATAGTTTTTAACCACTAGAGGACTACACAGCTGCAGATTTGGGCTACACCAAATTCTCCGTGGAGTCAATGTGAAGAGAGGCATATTTGAGGATAAGCCAGCTTACAGCCTGAGGACAGAGGACCACCTAAACAGCAAAAACAACACACAGGTATGGTGAAGGATCCACCACATCACTGGCTACAAGTCTGGCAACCTTTCAGCTACTGAGGGCAACGCCTTGCTGGCAAAAGAGTTAAAGCTGTTCTTTGCCCACTTTGAGGCTGTCTCAGCACCACTCCATCACCCACACCAGTCTGAAGCTCCAACACATTTATGATGAAGGAGTGTGCAGTAAGCCGAATACTGAGCACAGAGAACACTAGGAAAGCTCCTGGACCTGATAGTGAGGCTGGATGGGTGCTGAAAGACTGTGCAGACCATCTGGCTAGGGAATTGACCATGGTTGTCAACCATTCGCTCACTCTTGTCACAGTCCACCATTCCACTCTTCTTAAAGTCCTCTGTCATTATCTCCCTGCCACAAAAGTCCACTGTAAACAGATTAAATGATGACCATCCAAGTGGCACTCACATCCTTTGTCATGAAGTGCTTTGAGTAAAGTCACATCATTGCCAGCAAGTTCTTGAGCGATCCTTGGACAAACATCAGTTTGTCTGTAGCACCAGCAAATCTAAAGAGGATGCTGTTGCCTCTCTCCATTCTGCTCTGGTCCACCTGGAGCACCAAGAGGTGTATACAAGGCTGCTCTTTGTGGATTGTAGCTCAGTCTTTAACACGACCCTTCCACCATAGACTGGTGTCCATGATCAGAGCCTCTATGCTGTCCTTTGAGCCCGCCATTCCTAGCCACTGGCTGGATTTCTTGATTTCTTCATCCACTTCCTCTAAATGTTGGTAGTACATCCCATATTGTCCATAATAGTAATAGCATGTGTTTTTTTTTTTGGAGCAGTTCATTTTAGGGGGGTATCTTCCTTATGTATTCGCAGATGCTCAGTGCTTCATCTTGAATTGTGGTATGGACACTCACTAATCCTTAAGTAGGCTCTCTTTGCTTTGTTTATAGTGCCTCAGGGTAGGGCTGTTCGATATAACGATATATATTGGATGACGATATAAAAACGTCTATCGTTTCATTTTACGCTATCGTTTGTTTCGTGGTGTCGCAAAATAAACTGTTTACGGCAATATTTTTTTCACCGTTTTGATGGTCACTGTAGTGGCTATGTTCATTTGTTAAAGTTCTCTCTTTCTCTTATATTTAATATAACCAAACTCTGGACGGACAAGAGCCTGTGTTTATGCGTTGTCGTTAGCAACAACGACAGTAATACGGAGCCCCGCAAGTGACATGGGAGGAAAAAAAATTAAGACAAACTTTTGCGTGTCCGCTTGTTTATTTTCCACATAAACCTTTCAAAATAAAGCTCAAGATCCTGTTGAGACTTTTCAAAATAAAATGAATCACGTGAAAGAGTATGCAGAGTGTTTACGGATGAAAACCAAAAAAGAGCCATCAGGTGCTAAGAAATAAAGCTTGGACTCAAACGTTAGAACAGGCTTTTCCCCGCAGCACACCGTGTAATAAATACTCACAAAGAAAACGACGGCCGTTACAACTTATGTCTAAAAATGTATAGTTTCATGCATCGGTTAAAACATTCGACTCCAGGTACACGACGCCCAGCTGGAAACACTTCACGCAAGTCGAGCTGCCCAAGATTCACAGAATTTACAGAAAATATTAATTTTTGTGATTTATATTGTTATCGGGACGATAGATGTCTTATATCGGAATATGAGATTTTGGTCATATCGCACAGCCCTACCTCAGGGTGCTTTAGGTGGCGACCTCCATGCATTATGAGGAGTTTTCGCATGTCAACATCACTATCTCCCTCTGTGGCTACCTTAATATTCCAGCTAGGTATCCGGTGAATTGTAGGGTATATGTATTGATGACTTCTTATTTCTACCATTCAGCTGGCCTCTCAGTACCTGTCTTACCTTTTGGAGGTATTTGGCGGTGGCAGTGGTCTTTGTGCATCTTTATGACCGCTCCCATTGGCCTATGACAGTCCTATAGATCTCCTTTTCTGCCTTCTGCCAACTCCATCCCTTCAGTCTGGATCACCCTCTCTTTGCACCTATTAGGTCACACTTATCCAGTCCTGATGTCCTCGCTGTAGATCCAGGTGAGTTGGATAAATGAGTTAATGTGTCAAGCTGTTCTCTTGACGTAAGAGGACCTTCTGTAAGAGGGCTACAGATGCAGTGGAGGAAGCACACTTGGAGGCAGGAATTTTAATCACCTGATATGTAATTTATTTACAAATGCTGACAACAAGGCTGCTCAGGTTGGTGGTATGGACAACAACAGACTAAAAGTATACAAAAAAAACTTAAAACAGCTGAGAAGAAACTCAGAAATTAATTGAAACAAAAAACAAAGCTATGCCCATGGCAACTGGGCTATTAGCCAGCACTTGAGTGTTACAGTGCCACCTTAAACTCTCCCTCGGGACTTCAGCTAAGGCTTATAAAGCTTAAACCACTCCCCAGATTAAAGAATGCAAGGATTTATCAATGAACTCACTTAATAGATATTTTTACACAAAGCATGACAATATTTTATTTACCACATCTGAGGCTTTTACAAATAACCACAAGTACACAAGATTGTTTACAATGTTTAAAAGAGTGATCATGACCATCATTAGATAACTGTCATAGCTGTGTTATGTTAAAGTGGTTATTGAGCCATTAAATTCATAAACAATGGTTTTAAAGCCTGTATTTGCAATGCAACAGTTTTCATTAGCAACTGAGTGAAACCAGAGTACCACTAAGCCGAGGGCAGTTAGAAATGTCATAATGCCAGTGTCTGTGAAGGTTCTCAGTCATCCAGGTCATCACAGTCTAAGGCAGTGGTTCCCAAACTTTTTTTGCTGAGCCCCCCCGTTTTACACGATAAATGTTTGCGCCCCCCGCGTGCACACGCACGCACGCACACATCCTCCAACCACACACCCATATTTTGCTCCATTGCGTTTTATTTCACACCTCAAACATTTAGTAAACAATTAAGCAAATACAAGTAATCTGCAATAAATTACAGGTAGTAATAAAATAAACTACTAACTCTTTTATGTTACGTCCACACCTACACGGGTATTTCTGAAAACGCAGCTGTTTCGTCTACACGTAAACGGCATTTCGAATCACCGAAAACAGATTTTTTTAAAACTCCTTTTTTGCATTTACGTGTGGACGAGGAATACAGAGTTCGTCACGCAACGTCAAAGGTATGTGCCTTTTTCACGTCATGCTGTACATCAGGTTATTGTTTATATGAGATGAATTGCAGAATGGCAGATAGAGACAAAATACTGTTAATCTGACTATCTGCAGGTTTTACACGCTTACATACACACGCAGTTACTGTCCCTCCATTTGCAAAGGCAGAGGCGTCATGGTGTAATTATTTTACGTGTAGTTTTTTTTCCTGTGTAATAATATTCAACATTGCTATCTAGAGCTGGGCGATATAAGATTTTTTTCATATCACGATATGTTTTTTTCATTTCAGGCGATAACGATATCTATCACGATATAAGCCAAATAACTATATTTGTAAGATTTAAATGTGCCGTTGCTCACAAGTAAAATGTGAAATAATCAGCAGCTTGTTTTTATTTAAATATTTATTTCCCATAATAAGTTCAACAGGGTAGAATGTACTTAAGGAACATGAGACTTTTTCAGATAAATAAAGGCAAATATTGCAAACTACACAAAAGGCAGCCGCTAAAGCGTTTAAGTTTCAAAATAGAACAAACGAAACAGACTAAATTGTCGATTCCACTTAGAAACAAAATATTAATTCTAAAAATAAATCTTAGTTTGTTTTACAGAAGAACAGACAAAACTGACTAACTTTTGTCAATATCAAATAAACTGAGAACTAAAAGGAAATTCTCAATCTCTCCTTGTTGTATAGCTTAGCTTTTCAAACAGTTTTAACAGTTACTTTAATCTGACAAAAGCCGAATGACGAATTAGCGATTCCAGTCAGAGACTGAGGCTACGTCCACACGTACACGGGTATTTTTGAAAACGGAGATTTTCCGTTTTCGGTTTAAAAAATAATCCCGTCCACACATAAAGGGAGAAATGAAGGAAAACGCTGCTATGAACATGCCAAAGCAGCAGGTGGCGCTAGATTCCTAACTGTGCAGAAATGTTGGCCAATCAGAAGTCTAGAAGCCTCGGTGGGAAAAAGTAAACAAAGCTGGGGCATAGAAGCAGAACAGAGTCGTATGTGTGGAGGGACAGTAACTGTGTGTATATGTAAGCATTTAAACACTGCAGAGAGTAGAATTAACAGTAACAGTATTGTAGAAATTCATTTCACCGAAACAATAATGTGGCGCACAGTGTGACGTCAAAAAATGCGCACACCTTTGACGCTGCGTTTTCTCCGTTTTTCTAGTCCACACGTAAATGCAAAAACGGAGTTTTCAAAAATATCCACCCTGGCTGGAGTTTTTGAAAATCTTCGTTTTCAGTGACCAAAAACGCCGTTTACGTGTGGACGAAAGGTGCAAAGCATAGAAAAATCTGCGTTTTCAAAAATACCCAGGTACGTGTGGACGTAGCGCATGCACCAGTTTATTGTATTTCCAGACTTGCTTTCGGCACAATTTACAGTTTACGCTACTCTGTTTTTGTCAGACTTGAAATAGCCGAAATACCTTCACACTACGGAACTTCTCTGGCTCTTCCGTTCGACAATCTCTCCGGCATTGGAACCATCATCTGTTTTCTCTTCGGTAACCTTCGGTCACGCTCGGTTGATTTTTCTAGTCGGCACACTCATTTCCTCCATTACCTGGGCGGTACGGTGGCTGGCTGCTTCCCAAACAAATACACATGTGCGGCTTGGCACTTGTGCTGTACGTAACAAGTCACGTGACGTGACACTGCGGCTGTGATTGGTTCGGCTCTGCGCTACTTAATTTGGATTGGCTGTTCTTTTTTTTCTTTTTTTTTTAAGAGGACAAGAGCGGCGAGGTCTATCGCGATAGTTTAATTTTTCTATCGAGAAAAAGTTATATCGCGATACATATCGTTATCATTCTATCGCCCAGCTCTAGCGCTATCAATACACTTTTCAAAAAATGCCTCTCTGTGCAAAATAGGTTTAAAAAAATAAACAGCTGTGGGATACTGTTTGTCTGAGATTTAGACAGGGGGAACAAATCGTGGCAGGCTTAGCCTGATATTATTTGTATCCCACTGTAACTTTACTGTATAAAGTACCTGTCGTGAGGACCAAAAAACTGTGGAGCAACGAGGCTGTGGAGGAGCTTCGCACGTGTTTGGAGACCACAGACTGGGACACAATGAAGGCTGCTTCTAACAGCTTGGACGAGTTTACGGACACTGTCACCTCCTATATCCACTTCTGTGAGGACAGCATTGTGCCATCACGCACCAGGGTGAGTTATAACAATGACAAACCCTGGTTTACCCCTAAACTCAAAAAGCTGTGGCTGGAAAAGAGTAAGGCGTTCAGAAGCGGAGACAGGGACTGCTACAGAGAGGCCAAGTACAGGTTCACTAAGGAAGTGGACATTGCCAAACATCAGCACTCTGAGAAGATGCAGCAGCAGATCTCAGAGAATGACTCGGCCTCTGTGTGGAAAGGTTTTAGGAATATCACAAACTACAAGCCTAAAACCCCCCACTCCACTGATGACTTGCTCTTAGCCAACACCCTTAACGACTTCTACTGTCGTTTTGACGAGCCATCAGGCAGCCTTCACACCTCCAACGACCCCAACAATAGAGGCACTTTGGACACTCATTCCCCCACCTCTCCCCCCTCCATAGAGCCATCACCACCTTCAAACTGTTCACCTGCAACACCCGCCCCCTCACCCCACACAAAAGAGGATTTCACACCACCTCCTCCGACCACAACTCTTCATATTCATGAAGCAGATGTGAGGAAGCAGTTTAGGAGTCTGAATGCTCGGAAAGCTCCCGGCCCAGACGGTGTGTCTCCTGCCACCCTCAGACACTGTGCAAACGAGCTGGCCCCAGTGTTTTCTGGCATCTTCAACTCCTCACTGCAGGCATGTCATGTGCCTGCCTGCTTCAAGTCCTCTACCATAATCCCTGTCCCCAAGAAACCTAGGATCACTGGACTAAATGACTACAGACCCGTGGCTCTGACATCTGTGGTCATGAAGTCTTTTGAGCGCCTAGTTCTCTCCCATCTCAAGACCCTCACGGCCCCCCTCCTGGACCCCCTGCAGTTTGCATATAGAGCCAACAGGTCTGTAGACGACGCCATCAACATGGCCCTACACTTCATCCCGCAGCATCTGGACTCCCCAGGAACCTACGCCAGGATCCTGTTTGTGGACTTCAGCTCTGCCTTCAACACCATCCTTCCAGACCATCTCCGAGGCAAGCTTTCCCAGATGAATGTGCCTGATCCCATCTGCCGGTGGATCACTGACTTCCTGACGGACAGGAAGCAGCACGTGAGGCTGGGGAAGAATGTCTCGGACTCCCGGACCATCAGCACCGGCTCCCCTCAGGGCTGTGTTCTTTCTCGTCTGCTCTTCTCCCTGTACACCAACTGCTGCACCTCCACCCACCAGTCTGTCAAGCTAATCAAGTTCGCAGATGACACCACCGTCATTGGGCTCATCTCTGACGGGGATGAGTCTGCCTACAGGAGGGAGGTTGAACGTCTGGTGTCTTGGTGCAGCCACAACAACCTGGTGCTGAATGCCCAGAAGACAGTGGAGATTATTGTGGACTTCAGGAAGCACACAGCCCCACTCCCCCCCATCATCCTGACTGACACCCCCATCACCTCTGTGGACTCATTCCGCTTCCTGGGTACCACCATCACCCAGGACCTGAAGTGGGAGCCCACCATCACCTCCGTCATCAAGAAAGCCCAGCAGAGGATGTACTTCCTGAGGCAGCTGAAGAAATTCAACCTGCCAACACGGACGATGATGCAATTCTACACTGCAATCATCGAGTCCATCCTCACCTCCTCCATCACCGTGTGGTACGCTGGAGCCACTATCAGGGACAAACAGAGACTGCAGCGTGTTGTGCGCTCTGCTGAGAAGGTGATTGGCTGCAGACTCCCATCTCTGCAGGACCTGTACACCTCCAGGACACTGGGGCGTGCAGCTCGGATCTCAGCTGACCCTTCTCACCCTGGACACAGTCTGTTTGACCTGCTCCCCTCAGGCAGGAGGCTCCGGTCCATTCGCACCAGAACCTCTCGCCACAAGAACAGTTTCTTCCCCTCTGCTGTTGGACACATGAACAATAACCACATGACTGTCCCCGCCACTAACACATGACCCTACGCTGTGTCACTGCATCATTTCATGTCTGGCACTGATCACCACCTGCACTCATGTATATATCTTTCAACGTAGCACTCTTAATTCTTATTCTCATGTATATATGTTTGGCACTGATCACCACCTGCACTCATGTATATATCTTTCTACGTAGCACTCATAATTCTTATTCTCATGTATATATCTCATGTATATCTCATGCACATATCTTTCTTTCTACATAGCACTTTAATTCTTATTGTCTGCACTGAAGCACCGCAGCAATTTCCTAATGTTGTAAACCTCAACATCTGGCAATAAACCCATTCTGATTCTGATTCTGATAGTATAGTATGTATATCTCCAAAATGTCAGGAGTAGTTAGTCATTACAAGAAGTGTTTGTGAACTAAAAATCACGAATGTGGGATACTGTTTACCAGAACCAAATTCCTTGTATGTGTCTGCACATATACTTGGCCAATAAACACGATTCTGATTCTGATACTGTTTGTCCGTTATTTAAACAGCCCAGCGCTGCTCCCTACAAAGGTAAAACCAATTCTGCAGGGGAGACCTACCTTGGCACTTGTGCAGGTGAAACCAAAGGGAAGATATGCTTCACCATATTTTCTAGTCTTTGGCTTAGAATGAAGTTGGTTTGGAAACATATTCGGCGATGCTTCATCTCCTGCTTTGCGTTTCTGTAGGCGCCCGTGCTAGCAGTGTCCAAGCGTTTTGTCCCCCCCCCCCCCCCCCCTTTCATCCCGCGCCCCCCCTGCCATGGCTCTGCGCCCCCGCTAGGGGGCGGGCCCCACACTTTGGGAAGGTCTGGTCTAAGGAATTTGGAAAGACAAGCATTTGGACTTGTTAAAGTTTCTTCTTTAAGGCCATTTGACCTTAGTAAATCACATGATAGGTTGGGGTTAGGTTTCACAATGGGTTCACCCAAAACCTTGGTTGATTGTGACCCACACCCATTTTCACACCTTGACTCTGTGATTAGGTAGAGGAATTAATAGGGGGTCTACGACCTCCTTGGGGACACTCCCATAGGGCTTAAATCTAGGACTCTCCACCAATGACTCTTAGAACTGAAGAGGTTTCTTGGATGAGAGGTGAAAAGTCCCAACACTTTTCTTTCCTATTCATAATGTCAGTGTTTGCAAAGTGATGATCTTGTAATGGTGCCCATTTAAACTGAGATGCAGCCACTTACTTAGGAACATATGATAAAACAGTATACATAATCAAGACCAAGAATCTCTAAATTTAAGTAAATGAAATGATTTGGGGCAATCAGCTAAATTCCATTAAATGGTAATGAGATGGCAAGAATTTGCAGCAGATATAATGTGAAATGGTCTCATCTCCTTTCACGTACCCATGTTCTTTCACCCTTAGCTGGAGAAACGGTCTTGGGTTGTTTAGACTACCATTCTGCATCCTTGTGATTATGTGGTTTTTAAAAGCTGCAGTGCGGTCTTTGTCATGCACTCTGTCCTTCTGTCTATGGCAAGACATATGAAAGTCATCACCATTTTCATTACCTCATCATCTTCTCTCTAATACTCCTTTTGCCTCTCATTAGGTTGTAAATCTGAGGCTGAGCTCTCAGGATTTACTGCATAATTTGCGTCTTCAAAAATATGTGTTTCCTTTGGCGGTGTGTCTTCACCTCAAATTCTTGCCAAGGAGGAAAATAACAAAATCTTTTCAATGTTTGGACTTGTTTTCTCAGTGTTGGCTTTTCAAATGGAGTTACCATGGTGTTAAAATCACCTACTGAAAGTAACCTGCCAGGCTGTCTCATAGTGAACCTTGCGTGTCACGTCATTATCTTAAACCCTTCCTATCCTTTGAACCTACAAGACATCTAGCTATGTTAGTTCGTAAATATGTACTCTGTGAAATGTTATATCCTCCATGGTAATTATCTATTGCACTGGATTTATTGCAAGCATTGGCGGAGCAGCAATGGAATCAATTTTCAAAATAAAAACTGTCTGTTTTTCCAACATATTCAACTCGTATTGAAAGAGGTTCTGTCAGAAAGACATATTTTGTTTGTGCCAATGCAATATGCCATCCACCAGTTCTCCACCATTCATAAGGGTTGGGTAGTGGATCTGTGAGTTAAACAAGTTGGCTTGGACAGCTTGACACCCCTGTCCATAGAGCATAACAGGGCATATCCACAGGAAGGCATACTGATCAGATGCCTAAACTACTGTTTGTGTCTGTGTCACAAAGAAGATGGTGATTTATAATTGATTACTTTGCTACTTTATTGTTAATACAGATAACTGAAATATTTTACTATGAGAATGTATGTTTTTTCACTACAGTTCACCCAAGCATGGTGCATTTGGTTAAACTCTTGAATCAGCTATTTATGAAACTTGTTTTTGTTTTGTACTTTAGAACTAAAGGAGACTACAGCGAGGCCTCTAATAGCAAGAATATAGGCATTTAAGCTTTTAATCAGATAGAGTTGTCCTTACATGGTTTCGGCTCCTTTGTGGGGTTTTTAAGCTACTTTCTTTGATACTTCTAGAACATGTGGTTCCTGCGCAGTTATGTACGTGTTTTATATTACACTGGTTTCCAGTTTATGCCATGTTTGAGATTAGATCTAAACTTCAAACTAATGTTTGTTTTCTTACTATTTCTTGGAAAAGACCAACAGGAGAGTGTGTACAGAAAGAAAAAAAGGCTAAATGTCTGTGAGAGGTTTGTGTGCTCCCACCATATCTGTCGACTGCCTAAAAACGTGATTTCTAAAGGGGTTTTTTTGTTTTGTTTTTGTTTTGTTTTAAGTTTTTTTTCAGTTGCACATTAACTGACTTAATGGTGCAGTGTGCACAAAAACAAAGCTCATGGAAAATGCATTTTGAAACCAGTTTCTACAGTGCTGAAAATTCACTCTTTTGGCATTTGTATAAACATGGGGAAAAAACATCTTGAAGCTGCTGGTCAAAGACAGAATTGGGGTTCATCTTCTTTGGAAAATAAATGTGTTATAATCTCTATGAGAATCAGAAAAAAAGTCAGTTTGCTGATCTGGAGCATGCAGCTTTGTGTTAATACAATGCCAAAATCTTTGGTACATGCCAACAAATTCAGCCCAAAGGTCAAACCATGGAATGCTAAGAGAAATTACAAAAAACCCAAGAGCTGCATTTCAGACTCTACAGGCCTCGCTTGACATGTTAAAAGTACAATTAGAAAAAGTTGCATCTGAACAAACGCACAGATGAGGCCAATGTTAAGTTGTTTGCCCATACATATTTGTAAAAACCAAAAAAGTCAAATGTGAGGACATCCGTCCCATATCTAAAGGTTTGAATTAAATTAGGTCATGCATCAGGACAATGATCCCATACACAACACCAAACCTGTAGTGGGATGGCTTAAAAAGAAAGATTCAATGAAGTTGACGTGCCCTATGAAGTTTGTGCTGTAATGAGCCTGTTTTTTTCTTGCCAAAAGAATATTAGCTGGAGTATTATTTTATAACCTGTCAGCCCCTCTTTCCAATCCAAATATGGTCACATCTGATCTGGATTTTATTAGCAAGTACTAGCATACTTCTGCTGTTACCTTTAGGGGTTTCCTCAGTGGGTGATCTGCCTCCATCTCAGCCTATCCATAGCATCCTTTTCTGTCACACTGCATGTCTCCCTAACTACATCATCTGTGATCTTCCTCTTTTCCTCATTCCTGGCTAGGCCTGTGCAATATGACCAAAATCTCATATCCTGATATAAGACATCCATAATGATATAAATCACAAAAATTTAACATTTTCTGTAAATTCTGTGAATCTCGGGCAGCTCAACTTGTGTGAAGTGTTTCCAGCTGGGCGTCGAGTGTTTTAACCCATGCATGAAACTATACATTTTTAGACATAAGTTGTAACGGCCACCGTTTTCTTTGTGAGTATTTATTACACGGCGTGCTGCGGGGAAAAGCCTGTTCTAACGTTTGAGTCTAAGCTTTATTTTTTTAGCACCTGACGGCTCTTTTTTGCTTCTCATCCGTAAATACTCTGCATACTCTTTCACGTGATTCAGTTTATTTTGAAAAGTCTCAACAGGATCTTGAGCTTTACTGTGAAAGGTTTATGTAGAAAATAAACAAGCGGACACACGATGGTTTTACCGTCACTATTGCTAACGACAACGCATAAACACAGGTGCTTGTCCATCCGTAGTGTGGTTATATTAAATATAAGAGAAAGAGAGAACTTTAAGAAATTAATGTAGCCACTGTCACTACCCGATCCGTACCGGAAACCCGATCGGTACCACGCATGTGCAAAAGGCCACTAGTTCCGCTCGAAGCATTTTACGATAGTTACGGGTCAGAGTATCTGTTAAGATGTTAAGAATAATAAGTATCTCTTAAAATGTTTGCAATAATGAAACATTTCAATATAATGTAGACAAAAATGAAAAATAAAAAGATAGTTACAGATCAGGACTCGCCGATCCTTACTGCGCATGTGCAGTACCTTTTTGCGATGGGGATATTGAATCAACAGAACATTTATTTTGTGATTGTATATTCTGTAAAGCCCTGTGGATCGATGTGCACTACTGGCTTTTCCCAAAGATTCCAAACTTACTTGAATTTTCTAAAAATGATTTTATCTTTGGATCTCTAAGAAAAGAAAAGAAGCTTGAAAATGTTTTAAATGTAGTAATTATTATGGGTAAATTCTTCATTCACAAATGTTGTTTTCTGAAAACAAAGCCGTCCTTTTATACTCTTCACAAAGAACTCTGCCTCTTCTTCTCATCTATAAAGTTTATGGACAAAAAACAAGCTCTGGATCTGTATCATATGATTAATGAAATAAATCTGTTAGAAAAACCCCTAAGGTATAATCTCTTTTATGTCTTTTAGTTATCTTTTGTTTTGTTTTTGTTTGTTTGTTTTCTTTGCTTTTGCTTGGGGTTTTATTTATTTATTTGTTTGTTGTTGTTTGTACTTCCTGTTCATATAGAAGATATCTTTTATATGTTGGAATACAGCTTGTTCTGATACTATTTCAAGTTGGAAAAAAAATCTTTGTAGAGATTGCCATATTTGTTGTACATTATATTTTTGTGCAATAAAAAAACCCAAAACATAACTGTCGCAATGTTGGCAAAGAGAGGAAGTGACGTAAGATTTGCACATGTGGTACTGATCGGGTTTCTTGTACGGATCGGGTAGTGACAGCCACTACGGTGACCATCAAAACGATGAAAAAATATAAACAGTTTATTTTGCGACACCACGAAACAAACGATAGCATAAAATGAAATGATAGACGTTTTTATATCGTCATCCGATATATATCGTTATATCGAACAGCCCTCTTCCTGGCAGCTCCATCTTTAACATCCTTTGGCCAGTATATCCATTATCCCTCCTCTGCATATGTCCACATCATCTAAACATGTTTCTCTAATCCTGCCCATCATGGTTTTCTCAGAGAAAACCTCAACACCTTCAGCTCTGCCTTGTGTGTTTTTTTCAGCATCACCCTGTTGAAATGTACCTCTTCCTTCTCACTCTTGCTGCTGTCCGTCTGTCACAAATCACTCCTAACACTTTCAATACTGCTGGCTCCTTGAACTAGCTTCAACAACTCTTTTGCAAAGCTTCATGATATAGCGTATAACCTTTATCCTCTGTATTTGCTGCATTCTTCATAGCTGTCCTTCATAAAGTACTCAACACACTATTCTACATTTGTTCATTATATTTAATTTTTTTCCAAAAATTTATCTTTTATCATTATCCTATATGTAGGGTTAGGGTAAGGTTAGAGTTAGCATCTATGATGACTTAGACCTTAAAGGGTTAAAGTGTGTCTAATAACATATACTTTAATTTACAAATTAGAAGCATCATTGTACATGTCATATTTATCTTACAATGTTAATAGTCAGAATGTGGGTAATTTTATTAAATTTGAATGGTATCATTTGGTATCATGACCTATTGGTATGAAAAATGCTTATGTGCTTGTATGAACTCTGGAACCTGGTTTCCAGACAGGAAATACAACTGGAATTTGGCTAAATGCTGGCTGGCTGGATGGAGCCTGCTCTGATTATTTAGACCCCAACAGAATGCCCTCTAGCTCGCACACAGAATTACTTTGGTTGGTTTCGAGCTGTTCAATTTTCTACCTGCATGCCAATCAGTGCTGTTTGCAAGCATAATGAGTAATCCTGGGTATAAAGGTCAATATGTCCTGCACGGGTTTCATATCTCTCTCTCCAATCTCCAAACACACACACACACACACACACAATTATTTCCAGCAACGTCTGCACTATAAATACCATATGACAGTAAGCTGAAGAAGCATGATGAAACCTAACTCTGCTCTGTGTCCCACCTGCTCCACCCTTAATTCTCCTCTTGCACTCAGTGGAAAGAAATGAAGTCATTTCACTTCATTCCATCTCTGGGATCACCCACCACATTGTTGGAGCATATGGCTTTTATATTGGACTGGTGTGATTCCTTGTGCATGATGGATAGTGTTGCATGTATGCTGCACTGTAAAAAAAAATCTCTTCAATTTAGATGACAGATTTTTTTTAATAATCCAAATTAGCATCAAGGGAAAAGCAAATTTGTTCAATGTAAGGCCTTAATAACAATATAAGGACTGGTTCCTTTGGAGCAGGAAGTTTTTGTTTCCTGCTGTCCCCAAGTGCTTGCTCATAGGGTGTTGTCGTTGATTGTTGGGGGTTTTTTCTCTTATTGGAGGGTCTTTAATTTATGACATAAAGTTGCTGTGATTTGGCACTATACAAGGAAAACCAAATTTAATGCTGGGGCCCACACTGGATTGCCCACTGTGCGCTGTGTGAGCAAATGGTAAGTGGACTGAGCTTACTGCACTTTTGGCCGTACTATAAGTTTTTAAATCATGTTAGTGGCATTTAAAATAAAATAAAGTGTTAAATTAAAATGAGTTCTTCATTCACACTTAAGTTTTTATTCAAAAGAAAGATGGATATTTAGATTATATTTACAGAACGGAATTAATTCTAATAGCCACACTGTTTCAATAATGCAAATAATCCAAACTTTAGGGGAGCCCAATCCATGACTGATGGTGTTCTTGTGTGCATTGGCAGTGTGTTTAGGATCATAGTCACACTGAAAAATGACACCATTGTCAATCAGGTGCTTTCCAGATGGCATTCCATGGAGAATGATGATGGTATTTTTTTCTAAACTATAACACTCTACTGTGTTTTACAGACAATTATAGATGCTCCCTGTTCAACCTCCCCCCGATCTCCTTCATAGATAGTAACCAAAAATGTCAAATTTGGATACATCGCTCCATAACCCCCTTTGCTGCTGATTTTTAGTCCAGTTCTTCTGTAATTTGGCATAACTCGGCCTTTCCTCCCTGTTTCCATTCCTTAAGAACTGTTTCTGCCTGTTTTTAAGGAGATGACTTTCAGATACAGTTTAAATGTCTAGATAATATTAGGCCTGCCACTTGTTCTGTTGCAGATCAAGCCAAGATATAATAATAATAATGGATTGGATTTATATAGCGCTTTTCAAGGCACCCAAAGCGCTTTACAATACCACTATTCATTCACTCTCACATTCACACACTGGTGGAGGCAGCTACAGTTGTAGCCACAGCTGCCCTGGGGCAGACTGACAGAAGCGAGGCTGCCATATCATGCCATCGGCCCCTCTGGCCAACACCAGTAGGCAAGTAGGATAAAATGTCTTGCCCAAGGACACAACGACCAGGACAGAGAGCCCGGGGATCGAACCGGCGACCTTCCGGTTACAGATACGATTCCCAACCCCCTGAGCCACGGTCGCCCAAATGTGCCCAATATGCCACGTTTCAGCTAATATTTCCTGGGAATCACCTTGTTGACGCAAAAATATTATTTTATTCCAGTCAAACTCAGTTATCAGTTAAGTTTTTTGTATATTCAGCTAAAGAAATTGCAAGAAATTATTTGTTTTTGTGACAAACTGCTATTAACAAATTGCCTTATGATACAAATTAAAATGGGTTATTTGCTCAACTGTTTGTTATGTGTTGACAAAATCTTCATCTCTTAATTTAAGAGATGAACTTTCCCTTTTTCATCTTTGAATGACACACAGCTCGGTGTTATGTGGCTTAGGAAAAAAATCCTCTGAAAATGTTCGAGACTGGACTGGAAATTACTGAAAAAGCAGGCAATCCCCAAGCAAAAGTGTGGAAAACTATTGCTCAAGACTGCAAATTAGAAGACAGTCTGGCTTTTGGGAAGCAAAATATAAAGAAACAAGAACTGGCCTAAGACTTTTGCACAACACTGTACCTAGCCTTGGATAAACTCATACTTCGTCTTCTTTTTTTTTTTTTGCCTGTCCCATTTGGTTCTTTAGCCGTCAGAATTGTTGTCTGAAGACCAACAAGGATACCCAGTGGATTTACTTTGCCAAATGGATCATCACGGCCTTGCCGTATTGGTCCATTTGATCGACCTTTGTTGTTATTATTTATTTTATTTTATTTTCAGTTGTTACAGACGGGACAGACATGACTGAGGGATAGGAAAGGGAGAAAGAAAGAGGAAGGAAAAGAAAAACAGAAGGGAAGAGGGACAGTGAGAAAGGGCACTTAAAAAATCTCCTGGATCACCTGTTGAGAGAAAAAGAAGAGAAAACAAGCAAAAAAAAAAAAAAACCAGAGCAACATACTAAACACAACACCATCACGTTAATCTAGCTAAATGTAAACAGCAGTAAATACTAAATATTGAATGTTGTTGTGTAGCAAGCAGGACCGACAATGTTCTTGTTCCCGAGATCCAGGCTCCAGACATCCAGAGGCCCCAGAGTGCGAGAGCCCAAGGAGGACCACCGGAGGGGCATCCGTGCCACCCTCCTGGGAAGAGCCCCAGATGAGGGGTCACCCAGTAGCCACGGAGCAGAAGCCAGAGGGGGCTGCAGTGGCGTGCCCGCCGGCTCTGCCGGCAGCCAGTTGTGCCAGAGTGAACCGAGCCGCAGGCCCAGAGGCCGGAGGCCCGAGGGCCCCCTTTGCCCCGGAAGAGGCCTGACCGGGCAACAGGCACCAGGCCCTGCCAAGTAGTCACCGGGAGTGAGCTGGTACATACCTGAGCGCCCAGCCCCGGACACCAAGAACCACCAACCCACCGACCCCTGAGGGCATCAGTTACCGGCCGCCCCGATGGCCAGCAGAGAACAGGGGTGTGTGAAAACCCCAAACCTCCCTCCTCTCGCTCATGTGTAGTGTTGCTGCGTGTTGTTCTAAGGTGCATTTAAAACACGGGAGAGCATACTTCTTGCCATAAGTCGTATTACTTCTGTAGATCACAGAATGCATGTAATAAATGCACATGTACAGCAGAAAACCTAAAACTCAGAAATCAAGTATGTTTGGCGTCCAGGCCTGAGCAGGAAGCCCCATCCACTCTTCGTTCCAGGTCATCCTTCACTGAACCATCTGGCCTTTCAGAATTCATGTGTGAACACAAACGTGTGTGTGTGTGTGTGTGTGTGTGTGTGTGTGTGTGTGTGTGTGTGTGTGTGTGTGTGTAGACATACAAGTACATCTGCTGCCATTTGCAACAACCGCCAGATTTTTATTGTGTGCGTTTCCATGTGTATTTGGTTAGCTCCATTAAAAATATATGAGCAAGTAGACAAACAGCCCAACAGAAAGGGGATTATGGGTGGAGGACGCTGACTCACAATGACCACATTTACATCAACATTAAACAAGCAAAACGTGTGAATATTATGATTTCTCAGAACAGTTCAGTAGAGGAAATCCAGTCTGATCTGACAACTGGCTGAAGGGGTGCCACTATACGACATTTTATAATGTCACGAAACATTCAGATGCAAATACCACAATGTCTGTTATCATAATGTGATGTCTGCTGACATTTTCAGTAATTCTGTCTTTATCTCTTAATGAGGTCTTAATTATGAGGTTTTCTCTTGTGTGCACTGCCTGTTCAAATCTTTCAGAGCAACGTTAATCTGGGTTTTGACTCAATAATTCATTCACCTCTGATTCATCTTTTTGAGCTGAGTCTTGGTGGGTGCTCTAGTGCTCATAGGTCCTGTTGAATGGATCACTTCCAGTTCAAATGTTACTTTCACACAGATGGCTCTTAAATTATCTCCAAGCACATTTTCCTATGATGCAAAAATATAGTTGATTCATTAACTGCAAGCCAGCCTTTCCCTGAGGAAAACAGCCATAAACTACAACATTTCATCTCCATTTGTAATGGATGAAATTAATTATTCCACTAAAAACTTTGGTCACTGCCAAGTGTATCTACTATTCCCGTGGCCAAACAATATTCAGAGAAGATAATACCAAATGTCTGGTCTTGACAGTGTAATCTAACTGTAATGCTTGACCATGCAGGTTGAATTTATGCTCTCTTTCAGATTGTAGAAACATGTACTTTGACACCAACAGTTACCTACAGTGATGAAACTGGGACTTCTCTGAGAAATTGCGGATACTACAGGCAGTGCTTGTGATTGCAGATCTATCGATATATCTATCAACCCTATTTTAAAGAATCTCATTGACCTTCCTGTAAACTCTGGATGGAAAAGAGAAGAACAACAGAGTTAGCAAAGAGTTAACTAAACAGAAAAGACGGAACAATTTTTCTTTGTTTACTGGTAAGTTAACACTTCCAGCTGGACCTGAACCTTGTGGACATTACTTCCATCTGTTTTTATGCAGGGGCTGGAGCTTTTGGAAAACCACCAACTACATTTAAAAGCAGGTACCTAAAACACTTAGATTTTTAAAATGATATATTTTCTTATTTTTATTACCTATTACAAAACAGGGTAATAGAGCTTGTTATTACAGTGATAGATAATATAGACAATCACAGTAAATCTTAACCTACGTTTGTGTGATAATTTACTAATAAGTTAATCAGCGGATTGTTTGGAGCTTAATGAGACATTTTATCCGTATATATGTGAAAACCATTTGTGCACATAGATATCTGAATCAGAGAGAGACAGAGCAACGGGAAAGCTCTATTTATGCACATACAGTACCTAAACTGCTAGATGTTTTGAGGGAGGTCCATACTGTTAAAGGACCTGGTCCATTCTTGACCTAGTTTTCCTGCCAGCAGCAGTACCCTTGTTCAGTCTGGATGAAGGCCATGGCTCCATACACTGCTGTAGAAATATCAGATTCAAGGATCACCTTCTTTAAAAGCTTTCTTACCCTGTGTATGTGCACTATTTCAAAGTTAGTCCAATTTCAGCTCATTTCAATCTTATTTATATAATGCCAAATCCCAAAAAACAGTTACCTAAAGACACTTTATTTTGTAAAGGTAAAGACCCTCAATAACACAAAGAAAACCCCAACAATCATATGGCCCCCAATGAGCAAGCGTGTTAGTGACAGTGGGAAGGAAAAACTCAATTTTAATATGAAGAAACCTACAGCAGAATCGGGCTCAGGGAAGGGCGGCCTTCTGCCCCAACCGGTTGGGGATGAGTAGATATGGAGAGGACAAACACATCCCATGGAAAGCAGCCAGAAATAATTAAATGCAGAGAGGTGTATAAACACATAGTGGAAAAGGTGACTAAAGAAGAAATACTCAATCTATAATAGAAATCCCCTAGCAGCCTAAACCTATTGCAGCATAACTAAGGGAGGATTCAGGGTCACCTGATCCAGCCCTAACTATATGCTTTATCATGAAGTAAAGTTTTATGCCTAATATTAAAAGTAGTAATGGGGTGATACAGTACTATAAGGTGATCAAGATGAGATTGGACTTGATTATTCAAGACCTTGTATGTGATGAGCAAGGCTTTAAATTCAGTTCTGTATTTAACAGAGAGTCAATGAAAGGAAGCCAACATAGGAGAAATATGCTGTCTCTTTCTAGTCCCTGTCAATACTCTTGCTGAACATTTCGGATCAACTGAAGACTTTTCAGGGAGTTTTTAGGACATCCTGATAATAACAAATTATGGTAGTCCAGCCTGGAAGTAATAAATGCATGAACTAGTTTTTCATTATCACTCTGAGACAGGATCGATGTTTCTAATTTTGGAGATATTGCCCAAATGGAAGAAAGCGACTGCTTTCTTCCATATTTGTTTAATATGTGCATTGAATGACATATCCTGGTCAAAAATTAGACCAAGGTTCCTTCTGTTACTGGAGGCCAAGGTAATGCCATCCAGTGTAAGAATCTGGTTAGAAACCGTATTTCTAAGATTTTCAGGGTTGAGTACAATAACCTCAGTTTTATCTGAATTTAGAAGCAGAAAATTAGAGGTGAACCAGGTCTTTATGTCTTTAAGACATTCCTACAGTTTAACTAATTGGTGTGTGTTATCTGGCTTCATGGATAGATAGAGTTGGGTGTCATCTGCATAGCAGTGAAAATGTATGCTATGTCTTCTAATGATACTGGAAGCATGTATAATGTAAACAGAATTGGTCCTAACACAGAATCATGTGGAACTCCATAATTAACCTTAGTGTGTGAAGAGGACTCTCCATTTACATGAACAAATTGCAGTCTATTAGATGGATATGATACAAACTGCTGCTCCATCCAAAGTGGGATGGATGCCGTCTCTCCCATCAAGACCAGGTTTCTGCCAGAAGGTTGCCCAATTATGTGTAAAGCCCACATCACTCAGACAGCCAGCAATTTCATTTAAAGGAGAATGTGTGGCTAAGCATGTCACTCCTGGGCCCACTGGGGAGGGGACCAGAGAAAACTACAGAGTCTGACATTGTTTTGGCAACACCGTTGGTTGCACACAGAGTCAGTATTAATTTTAATGACCTCCGTTTGACGTAACCAGGGGTCATTATTGCCCATATGAATTTTAATGCTCGGAGGAAATCCTAGTTCTACAAGTATTCACACTGTGTGTAGGGCAGTGTTTCCCAACCTTTTGGAGCCACGGCATATATTTCAAATGAGAAAAATCACACTACACCCCACCAAACAAAAATGTAACAAAAAGCAGAGCAAGAATAAGGGACTTGGCTCGGTTTGCCCCTTTTTGCTTTCTTCTGACCACTACTCATGCTAGGGCCTTCATCTGGGTCTGGATTTTCTCCACGAGCCAGGTCAGATTAACTACTTTTTCAAACATTTGTCTATTGCTTTTACGCGCTGCGTTGTCTCACTCACAGCATGACTATTATGTAGTTTCTTCTTTGTCTTCTTCTGTTTTACTGGCAGTTGGCTACCCATTTAATTAGAGCAGGTAGTTGTACTGCCCTCTAGTGGAAGAGAATGCTCTGCCTGTTACTCATGCCGGTCGCTTAGGGTACTAATCAGGTGGAACCAGATAATCTTCCACGGCACACCTGATCATTTCTCACGGCACATCTATGTGCCGCGGCACAGTGATTGGGAAACACTGGTGAAGGGGTTATAGTTGGTGTCACAGATAAGCGTCGAGTAGTGAAGCTCATCCCTTAGTCAATTTCAGTTCACAGAGACCTGAATCGATTTGATTAAGTTCTTAAAATGTATAGTAAACTAATTTTAAAAAATTAAGTGACATTTCCTAAAATATACAAGTGTACACCTTTAAGGCTGAACTGCAAATATTTCCTAGTTGTCATTTGTCTCAGGTGATAGCAATAAGAATGTCGAGAGTTAAACACTCAGTTTTGGAACCTTGCCATTTATCTTCATATTTTGGGTATTTTATTATTTTGTATTTATTTATTTGTTAACAGATTAATCATTTTAAAGCAGAAAAGAAAAGGCAACAGAAAAAGACCAGACAAGGTTGACAGGTAATCCTGGATGCTGCGCCAGTTAAATAAACAGTCGTGGTTGTGCTGATGGATATTGATCTTGGGAACTGCCAATAGGGGTTGACTGCGTCATGGAGATCACTCAGAGATCTAAAGATATTTTTGGTTTTAATATCCTTTGGCTCATGTTTAGATTATTGGCATACACTGATGCAGTGCATAATGGAAATATTTGTTTTATCCGTGACCTATGCAGTGGTGCTAAATCAGCATTATGTAGGCCAATTAAAAGTTCATACCAAAGAGTACACCACACATAAACACCATATATAAAGTTGTAAAAAAATATTGAATAAATTCAATATTATATTGTATAATATTCTGACACATCTAGCAGTTTAAAGGAATTTAACATTTTTCAGTTCCGTGATGTGCATCATGTTTCCGTTTAGTTGTCCAAAATGTTCACTGGCTCTACTCTAAAGACATGATCCTTACGTAGCTATTCCGAGAGCTTTAGACCATATCCCAAGAGTTGTTATGATTGGATTGGCTATGTCAGAGTATGGTTGCCAAGGGCTGAAATAGCTTCCTTTTTTTGTGTTAACAATAATGATTTAAACTAGAAAAAAAAGAGTACTGTTGTATTTAGCCACACTGTAATGGATCTTTTCACAAACCCACACACCTACACAACCGTATGCATTAACTGTATAGGTTGGCTGTAATGATGAGCTACACTCAAGTGTTGCCTTGAGTGCCACACACACACACACACACACACAGCTCACTGACTGCAATGAGAATGATGATGATAATGGGACTTCCAGACCTGGACATTAGAGCTGGCTAACTTCTCAAATGTGACGCACTGCCACCAGAGATTTATAATGCCTTGACGTCAGCATTCCTCATACACTTCCCGTTAAGAAAGGTGAGCCTGCGTGAGTGTGTGTATGAAACAATACCATTTACAGTGCTGTCCCAGCAATGTGAAGCCTAGTTGATACTGATTTACGTCTTCAAGCCGTGTTTTATTTTCAAGTACTTTCAGGCCTCAAGAAAGTAGTTACCCCTGGCCCATGGTTTGTTATGGCAATAATGTGAAACATCTGATCATTTTATGAATGCTTGCATGTACATAATCATGTAAATGAAAGTGATTGTGCCTGCTACTGGATGCATTGTGAAAGCGGCATGGCTTGTTTGATGGGGATATTGATGCACTGTGTCTGTTGTAACACAGGCAGCAGGAGGTCTGGGATCCATAGGAATTTCTCCATTCCTAACCCACAATCAAGCACAATGGATTTGAAACAGGAAAGAAATGTGTGGTTTTCATTGTGTTTTAAACTTTATCTAAAGTCTTAAGACCAATAATTCTTGATTAACTAGCATATAAAAATGAGATATTCTACATGTCTGGTTGGCAAGAAATAGTGAATATATTCCAAGTTGATTCCATTAGTTGCTGCTGTGGTCGTTTTCTTTGCTTTCTATGCCTGTGAGTGAAAATTGCTTAAAGATTCTGCAATAAAAGGAAAAACTCAGATGACTCACATAGCTGAATTTTCTTAAATATCAAAGTAGTAAGAAAAGTCCAGAAAGCAGTGCAGTCTGAGTCACCCAAGTTTATACACGAGGTTAGTGTGTAGAAATCACTGTTGCTGTTGAAGTTTCTATAAAGTTTGAACATGTTCAAAACAAAGTTAGAGTGTGGGTGCACCCACAGTGCCCCCACGGCATGTTTGCTAGGAAGGAACACACACATTTTCATGAACAATAAAATGCATAACAGCCTACCCTGACAAGTCTTTCCATTCTATTTTGGTCAAAAGAGGTCTGTGTGTGTGTGTGTGTGTGTGTGTGTGTGTGTGTGTGTGTGTGTGTGTGTGTGTGTGTGTGAGAGGAGGGGCTATGGCTGGGCATGTCTTAGTGCACACTGAGAGGTGCTCAGGTTGGCTGCTGTTTTGACAAGCATATCTTGAATACTTACCTTTTATCAAGTAAAGGGGGAAACACCCAGACTCAAAACAGCCAAACCACAGACACACACACACACATGTACGCACACACACACACGTATACACACACACATGGATGACCTTGCTCAGAGAGAGTTAGACCACTTTCCTTAACTCTTAGCCCTCTGATACTGCTGAAGCAACACTGATACATAAATGATCATCCTGCTATTGAGTCAACTTTGAGAAAGTTTCTCTGGTAATTCCTGTTTTTAGTGTACATTCATGATTTGAACTGTAATGATCTGGAGTATTCAGAATATCTATGGCAGCCAAGACATTGTTCATTTTTATTTGCAGTGAAGACACACTGTGGAAGAACAGTGGATGAAATTATATACAAAAATTGAAATGGGGCACTTATAGCAATTAATTGCAGATAATCTGCAGTCCCCTTCCTTCCTCATTGGTTTACGTTTTACAAAACCAGCTGGCATCAAATTGTTGGTGATTTTTTTTTACCACCAAAGAGTTACCAAGAGTTCATTTCCTTTGCCTTCTTCAAATTCAGTAAAGCAAAGAATTTCTTGACATTGTCCAAAATAACATTTTGGCTTGTTAAATATAATCCATATATAACGCCTGATAATTATGAGCAGATGTCTGATGAGTTCAGGAAGGCAGTTAAAGTGGGGGAATCCCTGGCTGTTTTTAGTAAGGATCCACAGGGGTCTCTAGCTGATGTACAGAGCTCACAAGATCTTATTTTTGTTGCAATTACCTTGCTAGTCAGTCTGCACTTTTCCTTATCAAAAAGCTTCACAATGGCATATACAATCACACCAAGTCATTCATTTAGTCCCAGTATAAGTGTTTGACTGAGTCTGGCATGATCATCCATCCTCTGGTTTGTCATAAGACCCTGACAGCACCACACTCCACCAGTGGCTTTCCACATTGCAAAGACAAGGCGAGCCTTGTCCCAAAGCCAAACCATGTGTCTTAATTCAATAACTAGAATGGGGGATGGGTTGGGGAACTGGTATGTATTCCAAGTCAGATGTCTATCTTGCGACTCTGGATTTGTCACTTGGGCTATTTGATTTAGTTTCTGAACATGTGCAGTAGGTGGAATATTTTCATTATTGTACAAATAGAGGTGGCTTGTTGCTGTTGCTTACAGTATATATATTTTCTCCCTTTTTTTCCAGGAGTTTATGATGTAATGAAAACATTTATGGATAAAATATGGTATATGAAATATTCAAAGTTAATGACTTCTGTCTGATGCCATGAATGGGTGGAGTGAGGTGAAAAGCATTCGGGATATACATTTCTAATAGTAATGCAAATGGACTTGTGCTGTGGAGTACTGTCACTAGTTATAGATTTTGATAAACCTCTATGGCATTAGCTGCCGACAGTAATAAAACTTTAACCCAAAAAAGGTACTGCATACTTAGATCATATGTGTTTGTGATTGGTTACTGGCTGTGGCTACTCGCCAGGTGAAATTGTGGGTCCTGCACATAAAAACTCTTCGTGATTGCTTTTCTGCTAGGAGGTTGCTACAGTCACTTGTAGTTTGCATGGAAGATGCCGTCTTGTCTGTAGACACTTGCTATTCACTCTCGAACTATAGTTATATTTCAATGATGTTGATGCAAACAAAGAAAAGTTGTGAAACACATTTCAAAAGGTACAACTTTTACTCTGAAGGTAAACATTCTCAGTTTCTCATATGCATTGCACATTTTGCAGTTTCACTATAATTTGGCGAGTCATTTGTAATGGTTTGACTGTCAAGCGCTGGACCTGCTAGTGACAAAGTAATCAAAAGGAGGTTTTCAGTGCAGTACTGTATACGTCATTGTGCCTATTTTCATGCTAGTGAGACCACGCAACCATCTGCAACCACTTGCTGGCTGTGGCTCAGGGAGTAGAGCAGGTCATCTGCTTATTGGCTGGTGGTTTGATCTCTGGCTACTCGGACCTGCAGTCTTTGGTAATGGATGCACTGGAGAGCAGCTTTTGTGAATGTTAGATAGAAAGCACTTAGGAACAGATAAATGTGCTTGTATGAATGAGTGAATCAGGCATGCTGTATAAAGCACTTTGAGTGCTCAGGTAGAGTAGAAAAGCCCTATATAAGAATCAGTTCCTATACCATTTATTCCCCTACCACTCAAAGAGTGGTTGCTAGGCCTGCATGAATGGGGCTTTAGAAATCAATTTTTACAACGACTGCCAGCAACCAGTTGCAACCAGTCAGGGAATACACAATTTTCCCTCATGTTCGGTACCAGATGGTTTCTAGGCTTATCTGATTGACCTCTTAACCTGCAAAATCCTCTGATCATTAAGCAGAGAAAGTGGATGTCTGATAGTCTAACTGGTCAAAACATCAACGTTTCATCATCAGCTTTAACATTTACGTGTTTGTGCATGTGTGTTTTCTCTCACTAGGGTGTCTGAATAACTTGACGGGTTGATGACTGACTTGGATAGGGAAGTGTCCAAGTTATTACAGTATCTCAATCTCTATTAGATTTAATAAAAGTAAGTGGGAAGAAGACTGATGTCACTATTGACTTTTAAAGAAACAGAGCCAAGTTAACTTTCATCTGGTATGCAGTTTCAGTGGGATCACACTTGCGCATACACATTACACAAAAGAAAAGTGTGTTTGAGACTCTAGACTTGAGTGAAGAATATACAGTCTGGTGCTTTTTCACTGTAACCCGTCAATCCTTTCATCACTTATTGCTACTCACCACAGGCTGCCTCTCCATCTCATATCTCACCCTCATAAGAGTCTCATAACTCAACCCGAAATCCTCCCACTAGATTTGTCCACTGCAGTTAACTGACTTTAGGGTCATCTAGTCTGCATACTGCCTTACAGTGCACCAACATACCTCCTGTGTTTTAAGCTCAAAAGAGTTTGGCACTAGCGAAGTTAGTTGCAATGGAGGTAAAATCCAAAGGGTTTTATGTTCACGTTAGCCTGCTGTTCATTTTGACCGGTGTGTCCAAAGCAATTGTCTCTGATAACACTGTTTTTGTGTGTGTGTGGCCTTTTGCTGTCTGTTGTGTTGAACTTGAGGCTCTATTGCCTGAGGAAAATTGGCAGCAAAACTGTGTGCGAGTGGAGAAGTTTTTTTTTTTTTAAAAAGCAACTCATATTTCTGAAAAGAAAGTTTTAGTCATAACTCAAACAAAGAGAAAATCTTCTGGTAACTTTTATATCAACAGTGGATCAAATCACTATGTGCACTGTGTAAGGGATCATCAGCTGGGAATCCAAAAGATATTATCACCCTGCTCTCGATTTTTAAATAATGGTGTTTATAATAATAGCGCTTGTTATACTTGTTTGTGATACAAAATGCTGTTGTGACCCTAAACAAATCAAGCCAATGCCAAAGTATCAAAAATTGCATTTTGTCTAGAGCCCATGTGGAGCTGAGATGTCACATTATGTGTCTTATTCTTTAGGGAAATGCACGTCAACAGCCTCTGCCAGTCTGTGGTTCTTCTTGAACTCGTGAGACCAAAAGGTGATCCGGCACATTATTCTTTCTCTCCACACTGCACACTGTTCCCTTCCTCACAGTCTCAAGTTCCACGCTGAAAAAGGGCAGGGTAGAGCAAGTCTTTCCTTCCCCCCTTCCTCCTCCCCTGATGGCAGATGGGATATTGAACTCAGACTGGCTCTTGTTTGCCCCTGGGGACTAGGACGTAGGGATCAGCAGCTTATGGTAATGCAGTGTACTGTAATTAGCGAAGGCATCCAATTCTCAAGCAAGTTTGTGGGTTTTTTTCCCTCAAAAATGAAAGAATTTGCACATACATGATTTACTACTGCAAAGAACCAACATGAAAGAGATTTCAAATCATTTTTTGTACACAGTGTGGCTCTAAAGGTGTTGACATGCGCACCAAACAAAACATTTCTGTGCTGTGGAGTGACTGCACCAGGAAACAAAATGCTGTGTAATCAACACCCCCGGCCCAGTTACACTGGGATTTCTGGAATTCTCACATTAAAAAGTCACCCTCACTCCACAAGTAAAACAATGTGGAGTGTTGCTTACCATCTGCAACTTCTGGGCCACAAGAGTCAGCAGCTGTTGAGATACATTTTCACACAATCCTAGTAATAGTTTGTATATATTCAGAGCAGATGAAATAAGCTCAATGAAAGTGCGATCAAAGCATATGTAAAACACACACATATGCTTTCAATGACACGTGTCTTTGACTCGATTAAAAAACGGAAAGAAAAGAAGCGTATTAAATTAATAAATTGCAGCATATTAAAGACAGTACTGGCATCTAAATTATATCAATCTGCCTTCATTCTGAAGTCACATAATTTCGAATAAAACAGAATAGGCCAGAATGGAGATTATAAAGAAAAGCAAAGGGGAAATCTCATAAATCCAGCAGAGCTATCAGTGCAGGAAGATTGGGAGCGAGCGAGCGAAAGAGAGCGAGAGAAGGGGGCGCGTAGAGAGGGGAGGTTAAGGAGAGGGGAGGAGAGAAGGCACAGGGAGGGAGTAGGAGAAAGATCCGGGGAAAAACTTTGAAAGGGAAAAAAAGACGTTTCAGTGGCCGCCGGTTAGCTAGGAAAAGGACAGTCGGAGGTAGAAAGAGGAGGCATAGAAGACAACTGCGTGCCTGTGTGGATTTTTACCGCTGCCAGGAAGCCGCTGGGCACGCGCCTGCTCGGGACGGGGGATTATAGATGAGCTTGACTTTAAGATGAGGAGCGAGCCCATTCTTTTCACTTCCAGCAGGGGTGAGTGGCTTACGCTGTCCTTTTTTTCCCGTGAAAAAATGAATGCAGCTTGGTTTTCTAGCAGCAATAAACCTATTAAAATGGAAGGTTGTTAAAAGCGACTTTCTTACGATGTATCTCTTGTACAGTGGGATCTCCACGACGTTCAAACTGAAAGCCAAGAACAGCATGACTTTTCCGGGGCTGCTAGTGTACTCACTAACAAAGATTACCGGTCGATAACGTTTGTTTTGGCTTCCTTGCCAGCTTTTATTATTCTTCTGTTGTAGTTCAGAGTGTGTATTGTAGAAATCTGTGTGCATGCATCAGATTGGCGCACGTGCGCCGTTCAGCACATACGCAAGCGCAGAAAAAGGCCACAAATGAATAATGTTTCTAAAAGGTATGCTGAAAGAGGGCACGGGGAAGAGACTGCGGAGAGACAGTTGGCTGCTCGCAGTGTCATTAGGGTTGTGGTCGCGTGTTAAGTGTCTATGTAGTATATGGACTTTATGCCGGACTCCGTTCAGTCATCTGGCAATTTAATGTAGCTCTGACTACAGAAATGAATCCCTTTATAAATGAGAAAGCAATCTGTTTTGGTGATTCTGGTCTTCAAGAGTTTGACCTCATAATGATGTGTAACAGTAGTTAAACTGATATAACTAGACTCAGCTTTTGGGCTGACTTCATTGCTGCCACCAGTGAAACTTGGTGGTGTTATCATACAATTGACAGAAGAATACCTTTCATTGGTTCACCTATTAAAGGTGAACCAATGGAAGGTGCTCTTAACAAATAATGTAATTAAAGCTCATTGTACTTTACAAGCACAAGCAGTACTTTTTTCAGATATTTCACCATTTTATCGGTTTTCATTTTGTAATTACCCCCTATTATGCAACCCAATTCCTTTCTTTCTGGCATGGAGCTTAAAAGCAAGTCTGTTTCTTATTACCTCATTGTTGCTAGACAGCAGATCCACATACATCAACAACATGTGCAGTATCCGTCTCTGAAAATAATCTTTAAAAATCAGAGTACTTTCAACAGTGCTCAGAAAAACTGCTGCATAATTCTGAGCTGGAGGGTTACTCTTACTGTACACTTGGAGCAGTTAGGGGATAAATTGAGGAGTATTACCCTTATCTTTGCCTGCCTGAGATTTTGAGACAACAAACTCTGGCTCTCTAGACTTGGTTGCAACAGCAGGATAACGGTAAACCAACCTATTTAGTCAAAAATAGTCACTTTGTCACTGTGTACACTAACAGAACTGTTTTTTTCATCTTCTTATCCATTTAGCTTTATACAGCTGGCAGTACTCAGACAGTTATTAAACAGTCCAGGTCAGCGTTAGGGCAACTCCACCCTGAAGTCAGAGGTTTTCTAACACAACCCTGGAATGACAACACAAATGCTTGATATCTCTCACTTGTCCTCATGTGGTTGTGAAGTGAGTGCACAATAACAGGACCAATGCTAGCAGCTGCAAGGGTTTCGGGTGGCCCGGCAGTGCTTCAGTGCCCGGCATTTGGTGAGGTTTGTACAGACATCTATTGTGTACTACTGAAGCATGCAGTATATAATATTTTTGTTTAACCAGTGTGGATATAGAAGAGCCAGTATGCAGGTATAAAATAGATATCACAACTCAGCTAGGTCTTCTAGTTTCCCAGCTCAGGATTTTCTATGATACAGTAACAACACATACTGCAGTCCTTGCTGAAATATAAATAAGGAATCTTGATTTACTCTTAATAATACTAAGAAAAACTAATTAGGGCTCCTGTAGTGGAGCTTTGTTCGGTATTCTGGAAATAAACCCAACAGGTTGGTTTAGAGTAAACATTGTCCTCATGCATTCAGAGGAATTCAAAGAATTTTTTGGGGTGGAGTAGTATTAATTTATGCTTTTTTTGTTTTTATTGGTTTATGTTGTTTTATGTTGTATTGGTTTATGATGGTGTTCACTGATTGGAACTTCTCAGTTAAAACAGTGTTGGGAACACTGTCTATTACTAACGAGGCCAGCCATGAGGTTTTACCTTCACCAATCTCCATGCTAAAAATACTTTGTCTCTGGATTTGTACAGGCTGCTTTAAACAATATGCAGGACAGTGATGATAACTATGGCATTTGTTTTTCAGGTCAAAATGGCACGCCCGATAAAGAGCAAACTTGTCATTGTCACAGACTCTCAAAATTAATCTTCTGTATCAACGTAGCTTTGAATGTATACAACATTTTAGTCAAATACCTTAAAACTGCAATTGATAGTTCTATGGTTTTTCTTATACATTAGTTTGATGATCTTCTCTGGCATGCCCCAAAAATTTTAAGTGTGGCTTCTATAATTATTTTTTACTGGGGTCATGTCCCACCATGAATTCCTGCTCCAGGGTGAAGCTGTCAAGCGTGGAGATCTACTGTAAAACACTCAGCAGAAATGACCTATTGTGACGCATACCAGAGTGCCATTGAAAAGATTTTTTGTCCAACGCAGTCATCACTCACCACCTGCCCTGTTTGTCAGAATTGCCTTCCTGCGATTTTTCTACTTCCCGAAAATGAAACCCAAGTTCTAAGACTGTCCTGACACACTGGTGGAGATCTAGTGCAAGAACAAAGGGGCATACGGGGACTTCTACAAAGTGACCTACAAATGGTAGAAGCTCAGAAAAATAGTACAGAAATGCACAAGAAGATGATCTTGAATGGAGATCAACCAAATTTAGCTCAGGCATATTTTTTCTAGATAAATCTTCTTTTTTTTTTTCCTTGCTGCAGTTGTGGCAGTTTGAAACAGTGGAACAGTGTTGATTGATACTAAACATAAAACATACAAAACTGCAGTGACATTTTGCAAACAGTAATGACTGTCTCACTATACAGCAGTTTAGTGATAATCAATGCATAGCTGTTGTTTTTGATGCTGTTGATGTTGTTTTACTAGCTTCCCTTTGTCTATGCTATCTGCCAACCCTAACCCACTGGATCGGACACAGGTCACAGCCAAAGACGTTAACCCTAACCCTATCTTAACCTGTAATCTGGGAAAAAAAGTGGATACTTTTTAAAATATCAATTAGGGAAATTTTTTGGGAGAACTGTTTAATGGAAAGCAAAATTGCATACTTTAACTATCTAGGTCAGAGTTGGGATCGTTACCAAATGTTACTTGGGTTAGCAGTCAAATTTGAGCAACTGCTTGCTTCTAAAACATCTCTGATCTAAGGGACCTGGCTTGCTTTCCTTTCTATGTTGTTTTGAGCTGGTGGTGGATTTGAGGCAATAATAGAAAACCAAAGTCAACGTCAACTGTCTCTTTTAGCAAGTCCATGCTCAATAGCTCTCCCATTTATGGGGTGCTGTGCTTTGGGGGCAAATACAAGTGTTAAAGTGTTTATTGCCACTTATTATTGCAGCTTTCCTCACAGAAACTCTGAGTCGACAAGCAATTAATTGGAGTGTGTGTGATGTGGGAACGGTGGGTGCATGGTGTCACCGTACTGGCCTGCTTCGCTCATTTGGTTCTCCTTCCCTGCCTCATTCACCCCAATAGTGATTGAAGTTTAAAAGCTTTCATCTGTCAGACGCGTGAGCCCCTTCCTTTTTTTGGTGATGGATCCCAGCAGTGGAGAGGAGAGATGAGGAGAAATGACTTTGCCATTTCTCCATCCTTCCCTGCAGAGTTGGCCTGTCAGTAAGCTGGCATGTGGGAAGAGAGACTTTAATTTTGGGCCGACTAATCATAGCCCTCCCAGCCTTACCCCTGTGTCAATATGCATCTGGAAAAACACAGGGAAAAAGAATGGGGAGCGAGTGCCAAACTCAAGCACAATTCAAAGGACCCCAGTGTATGCCAAATAGCACAGAATGATATGGCATACATCCAGCTGGCAGCCTGTTGGTAGCCTACTGATTTAACATCATCAAACAAGCATTTGCCTTTGGACTCGTACTTTAAAGAAGTTAAAATAGTTCTGCTTATTGCAAGCATATATGGTCGCCTTGAAAATTTGGATGCATTAGGAGGAAATCACTTCTCATGAGTCTCACTAGCCTTCAACAAGCTTATTGTAATAGGATGAGTGCATTCACTTGTTAGCCTGTCTGCCTTTAACAAAGCTTTTAGGATTACAGTACAAGACTAAAGCTGCCTTGGTGGGGTGTCCTAATAGGAGGATAAGGGTACAGGGAGCTGTAATTTTGTCAGTTTGAGCGTTTGGTTGTGACTGTGTAGCTGCTGTTTACACTCGCACAGATAAGAGTGCCTCTGTGTCCTGTTTCTGTAGGTGGTGTTTAATAAGTAACTGATGAAAAGACCAAAGGCTTCTATCACAGTCAGGACAATGGGTACACCTACAGGAATCTAATTTGATTTAAATCAAAGTTGGACAGGCTTTAGCTATTTCAGATTGAAAAAAGGGGCAATCATGCATGATGAATTTTGTATTTTCAGTGTTTTCCACACATAGACTTTATTTGGAGACTGAGGTTAGTATTTTATGTCTGACAGAACAACGCTGTTTGTGATCAGACAAATAGCTGATCACAGTGTTCAGCCGCTTCTAACCAAATGCCAGTTTTATCTATTGCCTGGCTCGCTGACCTGTGAGAACCTGACCAGAACCTGTAGGAAGTAGAGAAATGGTTTATGTGATGTTACTCCGAGCTCACCAAGGCTACAGAGCAGAACAAGGAACACAGCTGCCAACTTTAGCCCATGAAAGTGAAGTTAAGGTGAATTCATATACCATACACAAGGAAAACTTCAGACACAACGACTGTGTTTAACTATTAAATGGAAGTTTTTGAGTTAAATAAAAGATCTCATCCAAGGTGTCCTGGGATGAAATAGGCAGCATTGTGGAAAATTAATACCAGGGATGCCCAAATGCAGCTATAAAGTCCATATTCTAGGACCTCCAATCTTCTAGATTTCTCTTTACCAAATGTAGAAGGTGTGTACTACAGTTTGAGACTCAGTGGGATCGGTTTTTCAACTTGCTGTGACCAACCTGGTGCTAATAACAAAAGGTATGGTGCATGGCAAACAGACTGCTTGTTACAGTATATTGCTTTTTGCTAGTCTATTTGGGTAATTTATAAAACTTGCCTCATTCACACAAGATGGCCCCGCCCCTCCCTAAAGCCTGGTTCTGCCGTAGGGTTCTTCCTGGTAAAAGGGAGTTTTTCCTTCCCACTGTCGCCAAAGTGCTTGCTCATAGGTGGTCATATGATTTTTGGGGTTTTCTCTGTATGTATTATTGCAGGGTCTACCTTGCAATATAAAGCACTTTGAGGCGACTGTTGTTGGGATTTAGCGCTATATAAATAAAATTGAATTGAATTGAATTCATTTATTAGATGACATGTGCTGCTTCCTGAGCTATCACAACCTGTGGAAAATTGGAATTTTCCTGTGAAATTACTTTGTGTTGAATGTTCATGAGTTCTCAGATAGTAAATCAGAGACGTGTGCCTGTGAAAACTCCAGTCCACTACCTATATCTGAATTGAGCCATTTTGTGGATGAAACAAATGATGATGCTTAGTAGACCTACAGCCTCTATATCCTCACCAGTCAAAAACCATGTATAATGTGACACTCATTTCTCACACCCATGCAGCTACAATTCCCAGTCCAATCAAGAAAACCTCATGTCCTCCATTCCCACCAGAAGATCAAAACTACAAGCAGGAGTGTCTCCCCCTCCACAACCCTTCACCCCATCTTTCTTTTTGTCCAATGGTTTTTAGCTGAGCTCCCTCTAATTATCTTTTTAAAAGACATACCAAAGGGCGCATCATTACTATCCCCAAATATTGTTTGGTTTTAGAGCTTGCTTTGGGACTTCTCCCACCATATTTCCACCTCTCTTATCTTCTCTACACCTCCATCAGCACTTCCCTATCCCATCACCTTTCTTTTCTTTTTTTTTCTCCTTTTCACATCAGGGTTTTGCAGATGTGTGTTTGCGGTCTGGGAAACATCTGCTTCTACAGTAAACCACCTGTACAGTTCGATAGCAATCAGCCCCCCTCTGTGATGTTTGCTTGGCATGCCTGATGGAAGATAGAAAACACACAAACCTCATAATTACAGACCTGAGAAATGGGGCGGGAGCAAGGCAGCTTGTCTTTCATCATAAGTTAATGCAGCATCACCCATCCTCTGATCTGTTCAGAACTCTCCCTCTCGCCTGGTGCTCATCCAAGTTGAGGCTTTAAAAGTCTTTATGAAACATTTATGACTGGTAATAGCACACAACTTTCACAGCTTTCCACTAGAAGTGGGAAGGGAAAAAAACAGTACACAAGGCTACCAGTATAGGACTAAAATATCTGTATGTAGCGGAGGACATTTAAGAGTTATTTTTATCTGATAAATTATAAAGTGAAGCTGAGAAGGGCAGTGAAAATTCAGATGGTAAGCAGTTACCTTTACAAGTTGGAGTTACGAAGGAGTTATCAGAGTGGAAAGGCAGATGATACTCTTCCTTTTCCCCCCAAAGTATTAAGAATTTTTCAGCTTGTCTGTGTGATGGTTTTTATGTAATCATGTGACAAATAAATACCTTCCAGCATCACCCTGTGTTTTGGTGGCATGTTGGAAGCAGTAACCATGACGATGCCAGACCATAAAACCAACCTCAATTAACAATAACCACCTTCTTACTGTAACACTGAACCCACAGTGCAGTTAAGCTTCCCAAAACCGCAGAAAGTGGGTGTTTGGAACTGTAAGTCTCTGGCTTCTCATGCATCTTTTAGGTGCACAAGGACTCCTTTAAAATCTGTTACGTGCCACAAAATAGCAGTTCTGGTTGAGCTGACCTGGTATGGCAGACAACATATTCAGCTGATTCAACTTTGGATAAGAATCTGAACTGTCAGGTCCATGAAAAAATAGTCTGAAAACATTATTGCGTCAAGCCTTGAAGTTTGAAGAACAAACAAAGGAAATATACTAGAAATCAATGTATGTGTTTGTTCCTGACATTATTGCTTTTATTACAAGTAAAGCTAATTAGAATCATCATTTTCTATGTTCTTGGTATATTTTGTATTGTTTTGCCATTCAAAGCATTTTATGGTTTTTTGTTAGAAATATAAACCCTACTCCTTGTTCACTTTTGGCACAGTGCATTTATACTCCCATCCAAGACTTAAAGACCTTTACCAAGTTTGTATGGCCCATTTATCCAAGTAAACTGAGCCCATGTTGATTTACAAAAGTGGCATGGCTTTATGATTATGACAATGGTTTGGTATTAGAGTGACTTGGACCATTTTCTTAAAGGAAAAAAAACAATTCAGTTCAATTCAGTTTTATTTATACAGCGCCAAATCACAACAACAGTCACCTCAAGGCATTTTACATTGTAAGGTCGACCCTACAATAATACATACAGAGAAAAACCCAACAATCATATGACCTCTATGAGCAAGCACTTTGGCGACAGTGGGAAGGAAAAACGCCCTTTTAACAGGAAGTGCCGTCCGGCAGAACCAGGCTTTAGGAAGGGGCGGGGCCATCTGCTGCGACCGGTTGGGGTGAGAGAAAGAAAACAGGATAAAAGACATGCTGTGGAAGACAGCCAGAGATTAATAACAAATATGTTTCAGTGCAGAGAGGTCTATTAACACATAGTGAGTGACGTAAATTGACTGAAGAAGGAATACTCAATGCATCATGTGAATCCCCCAGCAGCCTAGGCCTATTGCAGCATTACTAAGGGAGGATTAAGGGTCACCTGATCCAGCCCTAACTATAGCAAAAAGGAAAGTTTTAAACCTAATCTTAAAAGTAGAGATAGTGTCTGTTTCCCAAATCCAAACTGGAATAATTCCAGTTCTAATAGTTGCATTGCATTTCAGCAGTGTGTGTATGTTGAGGCAAATCCTGACCTGAAGTCCTGTCAGATAATCAAACTAAACACGTCTTCGAAGTGTTAAAGGCGCTGCTGGTAACAAGAAACAGACCCCTGGAATATGTGGTGCGGGATAGCAACTGTCAGTGTTCCGTCAATCATAACAGCTGTATTCCAGGAAGAGGGCAGAAAGCCCTCCTCCCTCTAACCTTGCTAAGCATTTTTGCACAATAACAAAGCCGCAGGCTCTCAAGTTTTACATGAAATCCAAACGTGACCCCGTTGTCTCGTTCAAACACAGTCCTCACTTAGGAAAATCCCCTTTGATCTGAATACCTGGCAGTGAAAACATCCCTGTGAGTTGTCTAGGTGTTTTTAGTGTGTGTGTGTGTGTGTGTGTGTGTGTGTAGGGATTGATGTTTTGGAAAGAGCACGTATTTTTTGTCATGCAGACCGAATGCTAACACAGCAGATGTGGTTTGGGGTACATATGATTAATGTATGCAGATATCAGAAAACTGACTAAAATATTTATGGCATTAGAATCAAAAAGCTAGAATACATGACACAAACACATGCACTGCCTTTTATGTTGAGTACAATGAAGGGCATTATGGAAATGGAAAAATGAGGCTGAATGAACAGGGTGAGATGGGGAAGAAAGGACGTGGGCAGTTTGTTTGCACAACATGTTTTTTTTTTTTTAATTATTTTATTTTCCTGCGTGCCCTTAGGCCTTCTTTGAGGGTGGTCCTTGCCTCCACCTCTTCATGTTCTCTGCCATCTTTGGTGAACTGGGGAGCTCACTTTCGGTTGTTAATGGCACACATGCGCACAGGTTGTGTTTTTTGGCCACCCCTGTGGAGGTAAAGTATTGCACACGTTGCACAAAGCTCTACGAAGCAGTAAATGGAGCAGTAAATAGCTGCTTGGCTGTTCAGAGTTTAGTACAAAATCAGGTAGTGCTGAAAGTGATCCAGGGAGCGTGTACCTTCGCAGTGAGGGATGTTACTACTTGTTTATCTGCAAGTACAGAGTGATAGTATAGGTGAAGTGCAAGTAATCTTTCTGCTGTAAAAGGATTTAAAGCACTCCGACTTACAGATATTTGGGGTTGATTGTTGGGTTTTCTCTGTATTATCATAGGGTCTTTACCTTACAATGGAAAGTGACTTGAGGCTTTGAGATTGTGATTTGATGATATATAAATAAAACTGCATTGAAATATGTTTTTCCATTGGTGGCTCAGGAGTTAAATATTTTCTGTTGTTATTGTCATCGTTAATTGCAGTTTTAGTGGTATTACATGCACAAACGGAGGAAACATGTTACTCCATGTTAGTCTCCCCATCACCCTCACTTTTTCTGTTTATCTTTCACTCCAGCCCCCTTTTCCTCACCGGACTCTCCTGTAGTATAATCAGATTATGTGAGGAATGTGGGAAAGTGTCTGTGTATTCAGTGTCAGAGCTGCTCTCTAACAGTCAAGCAGCAATAAAGATGAACCGTGGCTGCACTGGATACAAACATCTATTGATTTTATTGTCATAACGCTGAGATATTAATATGAAGAGCATTAATGCTTTTTGCCAGCTACCTGCACCATCATCTGTTTTTGTTTAGTTAAATGCTTGTGGGAATTGTGATTACATGTGGTATTCAGACCTGTTTTGAATAGACCCTCCAACTCGGGCCCAGTGGCATGGGATAGTGGAAGAAATTTTTGGAATGGAAAGACTTACCTTTGTCCTTAGACTTGAGCTTGAGAAATTCAAGAAGCTCTGGGAAAAATGGATTGTGTACTCCCTTTGTACTGAACAATTAAATATTACCATGATGTAAGTAGATACTAATGTTGAGACTGTGTATGTCTTCCATGCTGACCTAAAGTTTTGTATTCTCGTACTGTAAATTAATAAATAAAAAGTTATTAAAAAAAAGACCTGTTTTGAATGAGATATATGAGGTCTGCTACTTCATGACTTATGTCTGTTATAAAATAGCCTGAAATAGTCTTAATGGCATGTGACATGCTAAACTGCTGTGACATTTGGCACATGGGTTAGCCATTAGGCCAGCTTATCTCCTGTGCCTGTTGCTCAGATATCGGTTAAGCTGATTTCATGTGATTATATGGAAACACAAACATATCACAGCTTGCTTGGAAGCAAGTCCTGTCTGTATGTTTGATGCTAATGTCTCCCATAAAGATTAGTGTACATTTTTGTGTGTGTCATGTAACACAAGTTTAACTTTTCAAAGTCACTATAATCAAATGAAGGTAAGGGTCAGCGTTATTGGTCATTTAGTTTTGAATAGTTTTGAACAAAATGTGAATGTTTTTGAAAATTCCAGACTTTTAAATTCATACACAGTTGTTTGGCTTGTAGTTTAATTACTTCATCTTCAGTTCCTCGTGCCTCTTTTCTCGTTTTGGGCCTGGAGAAGTAGATTAAAGTCAGGTTCAGTGTCGTCACTAAGGCTACGTCCACACGTGCCCGGGTATTTTTGAAAACGCAGATTTTTCTATGCGTTTGCACCTTTCGTCCACACGTGGACGTAGCCTAAGATCTCACTAAGAAATTTCCTTCTGCAGCCCCAGAAAACAAAAACAGTAATCTATTCTCTGACGGGGAGAGTTTAAAACCTAAAAAAACAAAAACAAACTAGTTTGTAGATGCACAAAAAGTCAGATCCAGTAAATTTGCCAGGTTAGTCTGCTCAGCAGCTGCTCTCAGATTGTTTCTGAATCACGCTCGGACATTCAGTGACTCGACGTTGTCACAAAGGGCAGTAACCACAGAAAGTCCTCATTAACTCCACTTAACATTTTCAGTCTGCAGCTGCTGTCCAGGATGATGCAGTGCCTTTTGATACAATCAGGTGTTAACAAAAAGCTTCACTGAGCTGGGACCCTCATCTTGAGACAGTGCTTCTTATCTGAGTGTCTGTGCAAAGCGTGGCATCTCAGAGTCACGCTTCTGAGCCCAATCAAATGCTCTCAGATCAAGTGTGTGGAGATAGACTCACTGATACCTTGCTCCCATACCTATCTGCGAGCTATGTTCTGTATTCGGTTTCCCTGCTTTTGTTTTGCTCTGTGTGGGAAGCTGCTGGTGTATTTTTCACCTGCGGCTATAATTCCATCAGGTACATTGCCAGATCTGTCCCTGCCCAGCACCTATCAGCTTGCTGGCTCTGTGCACTTGAAGGACTGTCAGCGCTTGTGATTGATTTACTTGAAAATTCTGTTTTCCACAGGGCCACCTGGCTGCCCACTTATGTTACATAACAGTATTTTGTGCTTTTCCAGTATCTGTTTAATGTTGGTTTGTTGCACAGGGCCAAAAAATACTTGTCAGTGTGTTTTAACTGAAACATGCGCTACATTGGGACTGATTAATGAGCAGCTAATGCTGGGGCCTGTTTGTGTGCCACCAAAAGGTTGTTTGGGAAGCCCAGCACTCACTTTTCACATTCTGAAACACTCTGTTTCACTCAATACAGTATTAAATTGGTATTAATCCACAGGTCAAAATAGTTCAAAGAAAATAATAATCTCTTACAATGTAAGCATTAGAATGTCATCATCATTTTGGGTAAACGCTTACCAAATATGACTCGTGAATGAAAACTATGGTACAGTTGTGCGGTGTTGTAGTGATATAGTCTATACTGCTCTTCATCTGCAAACACAGTGCATTAGTGTTTCTGTTGGCTGATGGTGTACATCTGCTCAGTTAAACAAAGGTAAACAACTAACTAGTCTTTGATTTCTCACCCAGCTCTTAATTGCAGACAGTGAAAAACAGAAAAGCAAGCTGTAAGAGTAACGTTCCACAAATTAGTTGTTTTCAGTATTGGTGCGATCACACAAAGATAAAGTAGCGTAGGTCTCATTCCAATTAGACTAGAGTTCCATAACCTGACTCTTTGATATTTGTGTATTTGTTCTCCAGCAATGGAGGAGCTGGTGTGTGAGCTTCGTCTGTTTCTGGACCTGCTGGACAGAGAATATCTGAGTGCTGGGGTCCGAGAGAAGAAGATACACCTCTCCAATATTCTGCACAGAGTACTGTCCGACAAAGGTGAGGATTAAACTTATACTGCACCTTCTGAAACACTTTAAGGGACTCAGAGCTGGAGTAAGTCCATTAGGTGGTCAGATATTAGATACAACACCTGACCTTACTATGGCTGACTGCAGGAGTTCCATGAGCAGTCTGGTACATACACAAAGAATGTAGACCACAATAAGCTGGTCCTAGGTCAGTGTGGGATTGAATTGTTTGGTTGCTGTCATCATAGAGTTATATTGGTATACATTTACTTATAAAACCCTTTACTTGTAAGCTAATATAGCCAAAAGTTGTTTATGACAGATTAAAAGAGTTAATTTCATCAGTTTGATGTTTTCTGAGCTTTTCTTTAACACAGACTTTTTTCTTTAAGATGTGTGTGGCTGCCATTATTGAAATAAAATTCAAATGCAAAAACATGTTTATATTAAAATCTGGATGAATCGAACATGAAAAGAAAATTTTATTGTATTTTTGTTTCTTGTTTGCATCCTTAAACGCGAAGATTGTTTTAGTGCTATACTGGAAGCCTCAAAACATGAGATTATTCACACAAATTCATAATGACGTTTCAGTTTTCTATCAACAACAAAATGTCACGTGTAGAAATATTTATTGGAGATTTTGCATTTTAACATTAAAAATATCCACAAAGGGACCTTGTAATGAGGAGCAGAAGTGAAGCGCATTAAAATCAGAGAAACACAGAAGCACAGTCTATTTGGTTCTATAATTTTAAGAAGGGAAATTACGACATTTTATTTTTTGTCACTACTTAGATTTGACACTAGTGGCACTGTAAAGCATCTTCTTGTTTATATTCATAATAGCCACTTGATTTCTTCTAGAGCCTTCATTCAAGTCAGAGATACACAGCGGACTGCCTGCTCCACCTCAGATGCCACTTCCAGAGATCCCTCACCCCTGGATGGTAAGACTGAAGTTTATTTAGATTTATTAATTTTAGTTCTCTGTAATTTGGCCATGCTGGAACTTATTGCAAGCAGTGCTCACAGTAAGAGTTATACCGAGTTCCAGTATGCGTTCTGGTTGTCTGACTAAAGAGAGTTGTTTCTACAAATACCAGATAGCCCTGCGTCATTCTGCTTCCGCTGCTATGGGTCATCCTCTCAGCCCAGCTGCTTTAATGCAAAACCAAGCAAATCAATGGTGAAGGACAAAAGAATACTTTATTTTCAGGACACTGCTGAGTAACTACATTTTGAGCAATGAAGTGCAAGTCACATGTAATTTATGTGGCATAAGTAAGTGATAAATAAAGGAAAGACAGCTCATTTTCTTCCTAACGTTTCTGTATACGACCCAATTTGATCCCAGCGTTAAATTAAAAGCGACAATATTGACATCGAGGACAAAACTAGAAATTACTATTTTAAATAATACATTAGGCCTTATAAATAAAACATAGCCAATAAATATCGAATATAAAATGATTTGACAACTGTCTATAAAACAATGCACTATTCTTAATGTTAGGTCAGTGTTAGAGGCTTTACTTTATAGTGCAGCTATTTGCAGTTGCACTACTTTCCCCAAACTAGCTAATTTTGTCACATCATCTGTTCAAAGCTGAACATTACCTCCCAGTTTGCATTCATTTACAGCATTTCATTGAATTTAGGTCCAATTTCAAATCCCCTTTGGATATTTTTGGGTTTTGTTGTGAAGAAGGCAAACTTCTGATAGTAACAACTGTGTTATGTAACAGAAATAACTTCATCATGTTAACACTACAGGAATATTTAACATTCATGCAGGACTGCTTACCAGTAACACACAACTGGTGCTAGTAGAAACTGCAGAGAAATGACCAATAACGCTGACCCTTACCTTCATTATTATCAGATGGTGAACTTGTTAGCAATACACTGAAGTTCTGTGCACAAGTTTTTGTGACACCCTGCACCTGAATGGTGTTAATCACGCAAATGCCAGCGCTACCAATGCAGCAGGACATAGAAACCATATGAGATGTGTTTTACAGTCACTTGTAAAGCAGTTGGAAGGCCTGTCATGGCTTCAGTATGTTTTCCTCTCTCGTACTGCGCCTCACATCGCCATGACAGTTAATGAGGACCGTAACATCTCTGTTAAAACAGTGATGTGTGTGTCATTATTGTGAAAGTGAGATGTGCATGTAAAAAGACCCAGTGTGAAGAATAACAGTGTGTGTCTGCCATTATTGTGGGAACAGATGCCTGTGATAAAAAGCAGGTGACTGTGATGGCTTGCAAAGCCTTTATTTCATAGCAATAAGCCACAACACCTTGTTCTACATCTTACTCACACACACACGCAGGACACGCACACATTCCAAGGCACAAGGCCTTACAGTGCAGTTTGTAATTAGAACCAGTCGTCAGCCTCAGCCTCCTCTGGTGACCCCAGTGTGTGTCTGGAAATCACAGCCGAGGGTTTCCCAGAAAACTAGGCGAGTGAGGAGGAGGAGTTTCTGATGTTTCTGTGTCTCTGCTTGTTGTCTCTCTTCTCTGCTGCCCCAATCAGAACCAGTAACATAAGAAAATACATAGCAGAGCCTTGCACGACACCCCAGACTCTCGGGCCTGTTCGGTGCTTACCGTACCTTTATTTAAACAAAGCACATAGGCACACAATTACACAACTCTTTCTGTCTTTTATGGAAAGAGTGAAGTTTTTAGCAGGTCTTCATCACTGGCTGAAGGAGACCCACTCAGGACTGGGTTGAGCATTTTGATTTTTAACTTACTTTTTGTTGAATTTTGTATTTGTTGTTTGGTCGAGCGTGTGAGACGGATAAACACTGGAACAGCCTGTAAACACGGTTATAGCGGAAAAAAGACGCCAGCTTCTCCTTGTTTCCCTCCCCACCATTGTGTGTTGTTTTAATTTAAATAAAATGTTTATGTTTTTTTCTGAACATAGACTACTGCCTTTCTTTCCGTTATGAGTTTGAGTGAATAAATCGCCACGTTTGGGCGCACTCTCAGGAGGGTGCATTTGCTTGCAACTGGAAGAGGATGCCGTTAAACAGTGCTATTATTTCTTCAGTTGACTCCTTCTCTTAGCCTCAACCAGCATTATTAGCAAACTTACTCATGGGCAGATAAATAGATGAATAAATCTCTCTTAGTTGATATATTCGTCCAAAATCATCCAACCATACTTTATACACTTTATCCAACAATATCATGCTCTGGACACTGGCTTTATATGTGTACAAAGTAATCATAATACTAACGACAGCATAAGCTGTGACAAACATTCAACAGCAGGGATTTTCATCAGCAGAAAAGAAAGCAGCTAAAATATATTAAGTGGTTAAATAGAGCCATTCACATTAGAACAAAACCTCTCTGAGTAATATATGTGCAGGGTTTGCAGAGTCGCAGCAGTAAAGTATAATTCTCATAAATATACTTGGATGGAAACCCAGCTACTGTCTTTTATTTTGTGCCAGCTCTCTGTCTCCCTGTTGCCGTCTCTGCTCTGAAATTACCATCTATCACATTTCCACACTGACCTCTGGAGAAGCTGTCCAGACTGAGGAAAAAAGTGTTGTGCTCCCTTTCTCCACTCTTCATTTCTTGCAAAATTTCCACCGCCTGCAAATGAAACAACGGACAAATGGTTAAGAGGAAAAGAGAGAGGAGGCGGCTAGAAAGAAAAGAGTAAACAGGGTAGAGAGTTAAAGAAACAAAGATTTCATGTTGATCAAAAACAACCTTGTTAGTCATGAGAAGTTGCAGTTATTTGTGTTATACGGCATCAGTCTTTAGTTGGTCTTGGTGAAGAAGTGGAACATGGACTAGAGCAATCTGGTGAAATAATAGACAAGGAAGACAGTCACTTTGTGACCCGTCGAGCCTCAAAGCCAAACCGACACTCACGTACACAAAGAGCCTGTGCCTTTAGAAGCTGAATCAGTCCTTAGCTTCCACATTTTGATTACTAACAGTTACATAAGGAATACTTAGTTTAGAGTAGCTCACTTGATGTACAATACTTAATCAGAGGACAGTGGTATTGGAATTTATTACTCAAACCCAAACAATATGCAGATTGAAGACTCTTCCAGAATATTCTGCTAGTATATGAAGTGCAAAAGAAGACAAATGGCTTCCACGATAAGTTTATTTACTGCTGAATTGTTCTGGAGTGTGTCATCACATTTAGTCCATTTCAGAACTTATTCGCTTGTTAAAATAATTTTATTTCCAGTTGTTTGTGGCATTTTTTTTCACATCTTAAGGCCTTTGTTCAAGAGTATATACGATCTTGAAAAGACATTCTTAGTGTTTTTACAAACTTAGTGGGGCATGTTAACACAGTGTAGCTCTTAGCAGAGCATGACAGTCACATGTGTGACACCCGTTAGCCTTTGCATGAGCAGAGGAAAACAAAGAAACAAAGACATGATGTGTGTAAACTACTCCAATTCTTTCCCAAGGGCAAACTTGTGATTGACTCTTACACACACACACACACACACACACACACACACACACACACACAGCAGGATATCCACTAACCAAACAGACTTCCACTGGATCCTGTTTTAGTTTATCAAGCTGAAACTGGTCTACTTTGAGCCACTATATTGTCTTTCCCTAATTGTATATGCATATAAAGTTGGTCTTTATATATTTATATAAAAGCACAACAAAAAGGGGGTAGTGTCCACTTTAAAGACAAAACAACGAAGCAATTTATAGAAAGTTAGAAATTATGCCAAGCCTTTAATCCGTACAAGTAGTGGGTTTGCTGACAGAGCAGCTGAACCCTTTTATGTCAGATTGATCCTTTCCACAACACTCACCTTATAAATCTCTACGTTCCTCCATGGAAGAGGATCACAGCACCATTTTACAATGTGCTACATGCCACACGTAAATGCACAGAAACAGTAAAAACAAGGTCTGGCTCTGATTGGATCATAATGACTAATAAGTATGACGAAATCCCACTGAAGTCCTCTTCTTGTCATCCTGTCACTTTTCATATTCAGGATTTATGTTACATTAATATTTCTCTTTTATCTTTGGCATGAAGTACATTGCTGTCATCAAAAAGCTTGCCGCTTCAGCCACATGAATGGTTTTCATCCAAAATTTGAGCAGTTTAAAGAATACTGGAAAATAAAATGTAAATTGTGCGTGTTTCCATTAAACTCCTTTAAAGAAAACAAATGGACTTCCAGATGGAGAATGGAGCTCCACCCAACATGAAAAATAGTAAACATCTGCCTAAAATGTTTCTGCATTGTTCATGCTTCGTGTTGTCACGTGATGAAAAAAGGAGGTGAGATATTTAAAGTCATCTGTTGTGGCAGTGCACCATTGATTTGTGTTTTTTCTTTTAATTTTAATAGCAATGGAACAAACATTCAGTTTTGATGAATCTGAATTTTAACTTTGGTCTCAAGCTTTTTTTGTTTTACTACTCACAACTACTTTTACCAACATTTCGAGCACACAGCGGTGAAGAACTTTTTTGGGTCCAAAACAATTTCCCCAGTTGCTTTGACAGTTCATTCGACATTTATGTTACAAAAAACAGTTAAAGCTGCTCTTAAATGTCCCGCAAGCCCAAGGTAAAGGTTTGTGTCTAAGATCCCCACACCACAAAACAAATACTGTAAACCAGAGAGAAGAAGAAAATTCTTAGACTGCAACCTCAAGTGTTAGGAATTTTTGTTGATTTTTTTGAGTTCTAATGTTTGCTGCAGTCACCTTCAAGTCAGGATTCGTTTCCTCGGCTGTATCCTAAGGGCTGCACTGTTCGAGCAGAATGTGAACCAGTCCTCCTGCTAGTTGAAACACAAATGATTTCCATCTGTGTTGATGTTGGAGAACAGTGCCACCTCTCCCTTTCTCCTCTCTTCCCTTGCTTTTCCCCTGACACAGACACAGCGGGAGGCACACCATTAGTTACCCATGTAATGCACACTAAAGTTAGTTGTATCATGCATGAGAAACTCACGCCGAGCATCCCGTTCTTCCGTGCTTCAAGCATTCACGTCACAGAAGTGTGCTCACGTGGTCGACGTGCTATACACGGTAACAGGGCTGCATCATCCGTAGATCCGTATGTCTAGAATTCATTTGGAATTCATTTTCTCCTCTTCTCATTTTGATTCAGACATCCCTCCCTCCCAGGTCTTTTTTAAAGATGGATATTCATCTCAGCACAAATGTAGCTAGTACTATAACCATACAGTATTCTGTATGGTTATGTATTACTGGAAGTTGTGAGGAATCTTTGTTTTTTAAACCACCATCTTCTCTGAGTGTTTTTTACTCACTTATAAAACATTGTGTATTGCTGTATGTCTGTGAAGGTTCTCAGTCATCCAGGTCCTCAGAGTCCAAGGAGCATCTGGACTTCTTTAAGTTTCCTTGAAGACGTTTCACCTCTCTTCCGAGAAGCTTCTTCAGTTCTAAGAGCGTGGGTAGGTAGAGAATCAATAGGGGGGTCCAAGACCCTCTAGGGGACACTCCCATAGGGCTTAAATCTGGGACTCTTCACCAATTGCTCTTAGAACTGAAGAAGCTTCTTGGATGAGAGGTGAAACGTCTTCAAGGAAACTTAAAGAAGTCCAGATGCTTTTCTTTCCAAGCTCCTTAGACTATATTGCTGTATATTGCCAAACCAAATTATTCCTAGCCTGAAGGGGAAACACTCACCCAACTAAGTGTGTCACTGTACAGTGTCAAGCTACACGGTGCGTGCGTGGCAACAGTTGGATTGCTATCAAACATATTGAGTTGAACCAGCCCTGTTTTACTTTTGTATGGCCTCAGAAATTATTTGTCTTCAGGAGTTTTTCCACGCAGTGTGTTTTTCATTTGGTGCTGATGAATCTGTTTTCATATTTGACTTAATTCCTCTGTGGGGTTTCCCTACTTTGTGGCTTGGTATACCACAGCAAAGCATTTCGTGACATCAGCAGTATTGTGTCATTGACTTGTGACAGGAAATGAAGTTGTTTAACAGATTGTATTGTAAGGTGTCACGCTTTGTCACTGGGATAACCAAACAAGTGGGAAATTGGAGATTGAATAGGTCTTAACTGCAGAAAGCAGTAGGCCTTTGCTTAATGACACATGCACACAACATGGTTAATCTTAAGGGCCAGAACTGTTTCAGTTACTAACACTCTTTGGAAAAAGTCCCCACTGAGTAACTGGAGCATGGATGGAAAACCTATTTCACAACTTTTTCCCCCACTCTAGTGCATTTGAAGGCTTTTTACAATGCCAAGTTTCTTTTTTTTCTTCCTGACACATGATGTGATTGAAGTGACTAAATAAAGCACGGAGGGAAAATTGAGTCTATTTCTGCAGTCTAGTAGAGAACTAACAGAATTTACAATTGAACCAAACAAAAGTTAGGGGTGCTCGGTAGAAAAATAGCTTTTGTGGTTACTAACTGATAGGTATTTGACCAAGATGCCCATTAACCCATGAATTCATACTACAGTGTACTCTATACACTGTCGGACTATTGTTCAGTGACTCTGATCACAGCATGTATACAAATGGGAATGGTTATTGGAGCATGGAAAATGAATAGCCAAATTCCTTTAGTGGCCTAAAGAGATAGTGGATCTGATTGATAATCCCATGTAGTTCCTGCTGCTATAAATTCACAAGAATTGAATTGAATAAGCCTGAAGAGCTTCTAAATTACAATTTTAGGTTTTCTCTCAAAAGGTTACTGGCAGTATGATATCATGCTTGTAGCTATATAGATATAATTGAGTGATCATGTCATAAAATCAGCCAGTCCATTTAAGGGTTAATCTTAAATACCACACACTTCCTTTTGTGTTTTATGAATTAATAAACATTCAGAGAACTGCTGCATGCGGTGGAGGTGAAGTTTAAACTTACCTTGTATTCAGTTGGCTGTTAGCAGTAGTGACAGCAGCTTGCAGAACGAGGGTGGTCTTTATCTAGTGTTTTCTTGAAGGCACCACCTAATGGCCATTAAAGAAACTGCTTGTTCGCAGAAGATGTTGCAACCCTATTTTAAAACTCGACAGTTTAGCAGTTAAGTCCTTGGCTCAGTTATCACAGTAATTGTGATTATTTGTTGGAAATAGTCCTGCATAGCCAGACTTTTAACTGGAATGAAAGAAGTCTGGGAAAAGGTCCTTTTGTCTGAGCCAAACGCTGACAGTCAACTAGCAGTATAGGCTAGAGGGGCTGATCATGATAGCATATCATGGTATTGGTACTGAAATGTCATTCTTTCAGAACAGAAATGCAGATGGACCACATAATATCAGGTAATTTGAAAACAATGGGGGACTTATTAGATAGCTTATTGAACAGAAAACACTGGCAAATGTATTTTCCAACTGTAAAATGTTTCACTTTGTTGCAATCAGATTAGTTGAGTTCATACCCAGACAAAGAGCAAATGTGCAGAGCACTTCTATAATATGTCTAAATATTTTCATGAAACTCTGCTTCACTGAGGTGATTTCTTACTTATTTGCAATACAGAACACTATTTAGATATGACAGGCTGGCCCACCTCATCCTGCTTTCCAAAATTGCAGACCACCAGCTCATGCTGGCTTCCACTGGCTCCTCATTGTGAGGTGTGAGAAATGGAGGAAATGCCCAACCCTGTCTGAGTCTCACTCTGGTTATTTTTTCAGGCAAGGTGGCACTTCCTCCAGTAACGGCACTCTGGTGAATGCACCTGTCCTGCAAAACGCACATTTTACTGGCCCAGCTGAGGCAGGAAAAAGTAAAAAAACGATGCGGGGGAAGCAAAGAATGAAGTTTCAAAAATGGGAGTTGTGTGAAAGGTTTTGTTTTGTCAGAGGTAACACTAGCATGGGTGGTTCATGTATAAACAGGGAGCTGGAAATCTTAGATATGTATCACAGAGGCTGGCAGACACTGAGCTTGGTCCTGCAGTCCTGCAGAGAGAGTTTTTAGGTTTCGTCCCATATTACTGTGTCTCTTGTTTGAAATGTTTAGCGGTTTGCTAATCACCTGACTTCCAGATTGAGTTCCCCTCTCAAACAATGAAACTTTCAGTGCTGCTACTGGACAGAAGCCACTCCTCTAGCCACCATAATGTATGCTGTGGTTGGTTTCTCACAAAACTCAAATTGGCTACGGTGCTGCATTAAGGTTTCATAATCTTTCAAAATGTTATAGGTGTGCTTGGTAAGACTGCTTCAGTAAATGTAGATTGCAGTGACATTGGAATCTGAGCAGGAGTCTCTGGATAAATAAAGCTGGAATAATCATGTATTCAGCTTCAAATAAATCTCTTTTGGTTTTAAATGTCCCCCAAATTATGGTTACCAAAGTCTTTGTATTTCTGTTACCTTTAGGTTTGAAGTGTGTATGTTTTATGAAGTAGACACTGAAACATTGAATACCCATCAGAGTTGGATAAGCTTCTTTTTTCAAAATGTTTTTTTTTAAAATTCAGTCAAATCATCACCCCCCCCAAAACAAAAAAAAGAACAAAAAAACACTGTCTTGGGTAAATGATATACTAAAACACTACCCAGGCCTGTACTTTAGCATTCTCAAGAACCAGATATTTCTAGTGCTTTGGAATATTTTTTGTAATGATGACACAGTGAGAGTTTGGAAGTTCTCCAGGAAGTCAAGTCACTTAGAAAAATCTTTGGAGAAGATTAAAGGAACATTTTACTTCAGTTTTCTGGGTATATTCAATTAATTCTTTCAATTAATGACAAAGCCACGGCTTCTTTAGAATTGTGAAACTGTTCTTTCAAATCTTTTTTGCCATCATGGCCAAACGTTTTGGCAGTGGCTCAAATTTTGTTTTTCATAAACATTTCTCAATCTGTTTCTATGATATACTGATGAACAAACATAAATATTTCTTATGCTTCAGGCCTTTATTAGCCAATAAAACAAAATTCAGTTTCGATAGGGGTGTCACTGTCAAAACCTGTAGCTACTACTGCAGTTTTCCCTTTCCAGATCCTTTCCTAAGGGAGTTGCTTTCGTATGTCCAGTCAGTTTATCCATTCCAGTGTCCTGCTGGCAGCATGGCAGAAACATTATTCAGGTCCAGTCCTCCTACTCAGAGCAAAAATGGATACTTGGCATAAATGTTTAGATGTGAGTTTCAGGTCAGTGCCTGAGCAGCAGACAAACCTCCCACTCAAAGTCTCCAAACCAAGGTCAGGACTTCTTTACCACTATCTAATTACACATTATGACTGTGGAATTCTGGTATTTCGGATCCACATCCATGGACATGAGCTGATGTAGGCCGTGATGGGTCATGAAAACTCCCTTTACAATTTTAATATAATTGCTTTAAGCAAATTGGGAGTTCTTTGCAATATAAAGTATAAGCAACACTATAGAAAGTATAAATATATAAAGTATAAGTATAAAAATAAGTATAGAAATACTGAAAATGATGAAAATAATGAAAATTACTGGTAATAGTGATTGTGCTTTTCACACAATCAGTAACTTTGATGGCAAATTTGTCTTTTCTTTCATTTCACAACTTTGTGTGGAAACCAAACAGATTAAAAAAAAAAAAAAGAATTCAAACTAACATGAAAATAAATAAAAATACAAAACTATAATAGCTCTGACTATGACAATGTAAGCGACTTGGTAGTGGCAAACAAGAACTGCTGGAGTGGAAATCAGGGCCTTTGTGTTGTCCACTAGGGCTGGGCCATATTATACCGTTCACGGTAATACCGGTATAATGTTAGGCAACGATAGGAAAATGAAATATCGCGATAGAATGGGAGTAAAACGCGCATGCGCAGTGCCTTTGTTTTCATACGCACATGGCCGATTGTTGAGTGAAACAGATGAACCAGAATTGGTTTGTAAAAATGGTGCAACTTCCGTGATGTGGAACTGGTTTGGTGTTTGTCCGTCAGATACACAACAAAGCACATTTTTTTGCAGAACATGCAAGCGGCCGTTGTTATTGTCATATTTGTCGGACTAAGATGCTCTTAAATCTGGGAGTAATCTGGGTCCTAAACTCTGTATGCTTCAGGTCAAACAACACTGCAGCATCACTTAGAGTTAAAAACTGTCTAAATTCTTTCATCTTTAATAAAACGATCAGCATTGCTGCTTTACCAGGTGTAACTATAAAGTTTAACTTCCAGGCATCCATGAAAACAAAAGTTATTACATTTAACGGAGTTAGAAGTTAGCAGGAAGCTAGCGGAAGTTAGCTCGCTAGTTTCGCTAGTTACCTAAGCATGATATAGCATGTTCTGACTGAGAGATTTCTGAAAAAAATCAAACGTACAGCTCTGCTATCACTTCCAACATAAATGAAGACAGGAAACTAAACAGCAGTGATGTTTGTAGGGTTACTGAAGTTGGGCTAGCTGGTATATAATGATGTGCTACGTGATCGCTAGCGACACAGCTATGTTAGCATAACATAAACAGTGAAGCTGGAGGACGAACACTAACACTTTTCCACTTATAAAAGTTAACGTGAAGGTTCTTCATGGTTAGAGACAAATGCAATCGCATGGCAGGATGCTGTAAACGGACCAAACTTCAGTCAGGAGAACAACTGAGATAATCCATCCACAATGCGAGGTTAGTCATTAATATACTGCAACAACATGGGAATAGAGCAGCTGCCAGAGAATTCAACATTAATGAATCAATGGTACAGAAGTGGAGGAAGCAAGAAGAATGAGTTTAATAAAGTTTGATTTATCTGACTGCTTTGTTTCGCTTAATGTGCCTTATAATCCCGTGCACCTTATGGTCCGAAAAATGCATACTGCACACTGCAGTTTAATGTTGCAAAGCACCTCTTTTTAACTTCAGTGGATACTATACATGGTTATGCTCAGGATATGTCAGCCCATTTCTACTGGAAATGCCTTTTGGTTAAACTTTCAGCAAGGAATTTGCATTTGCACTGTTAAATTTTTATAAAGCTTTAATGTACATAAAAACCAGCTTCTTGTTTATGTGAAAATAAATGGAAGGTTGTCTTTTTGCACTAGTAATGTTGTGGAGTTGTATTTTGTCTCGCATCAATTATATCGTCGGTTATATCGTTATCGCAAATTTTCAAATATATATCGTGATAAATATTTTTGGCCATATCGCCCTGCTCTATTGTCCACCCACACAAGCAGCATGAGCTGGGTAACTGGTGCATGTATGTGACTCGCGAGCTATTTCTTCCCCAAACTGTGGTCACCTTTATACTAAGAAAAAGGTGAAATAGCATGACACACAGGCATACACGGAAATTAAAACAACACTCCATAAACATCAATTCATTCCTATGATTTGGTGATTAAGGGATACAAATGACTCACGTGCTCATACACAATTTATTCAGACATTGTTTTAGCTTTGTAAATTAAATTATCATCAATTTTGGCTGTTTTCCAAGTCTCCCTACTTTTTGACAAGTTGATTTTTTTTAATAATAAAAAAAAAATATTTTAAAACCTGCAGTCAGCTGAGACTGAAGAAGCTCATCAGATGATGATAAAATAGTAATTAGGTCTATAAAAAAACAGCAAAATGCAACACTGCAAATAAGATGAGTCTAGTGCTGCAGAAAAACTGGTGATTAATCACACAGAGAGGGGTAAAATAAACATTTTCTTCCTTATAATTATTTTATTGGTGAGGGCACGCGGTTTACTTCAGAATGCATATTAGCGTTCTGAACCCTTAAACTGAATACATTACTGTATACAACACTATAAACATCCTAATACTGTCTACTAATAAAGGAGATGTGGAAATTCCTTTAGTTTGTTGTCAGATCAGGGGGATGTTAATTTGATTGATTCAACTGTGTTCTAATTGCTGCAATTCCACTGGTGTAAAATAGACGCATCAGCACATTAGAACCAAGTATTAAAACATACAAATTCTGAAACAGCAAATTAAAACATTCTGCTCATTCTTTTGACATTAATCTCTGTCTCTCTTCCACAGCATGTCTTTATCCTGTCTTCCTTCTCTCTCCCCAACCGGTTACAGCAGATGGAGGTTTCTTCCTGTTAAAAGGGATTTTTTCCTTCCCACTGTCGCCAAAATGCTTCCTCATAGGCGGTCATATGATTGTTGGGTTTTTCCTTGTATGTATTATTGTAGGGTGTATACAATATAAAGCACCTTGAGGCGACTGTTGTTGTGATTTGGCGCTTTATAAATAAATTGAATTGAATTGAATATTGTGATTTATCCAGGTAAATAGTGAAAACTTTAAGCTTTATATAACGCACTATGACATTCATTTTGCTTTGTAGTACACCCCTCTGAGGGATAATGGGAATTAGACACAGTTGGGAAGAAATAAAACACAGATGCAAACGATCAACCAAATCACAGGAAGTAAAACTGAATATACAGAAAAACAACTAACAAAGTAAGATAAGGAAGTAAGCAACAATACCTAAAGAGAGAAACAAAGGCACAAAAATAAACTTTCTATTGGGAAAATAGAGGGAAAAATCTAACTCTAATTTAAAGAGGAACTAGAACTAAGAACTTAAGATTAAACATTTAAATAAACACTAAAAACCAAATGATAAAAATCTAATATTAAAAACATTATGTTAAGTCACAATCACAACAGGCTGTTTTAGAAATCTGTGGAACAAATGATCTGCCACGTTCTCCATGTGAACATGGAGTGTGTGTGTTTTTCATTTGTTTATGGTTAACAGATGGGTTATATACATTGTGACAACAGTCAGCTCATCTTCATTGTGCTCCTGTATTGCAGTGTAGTTAAGCTTCACGTCATTTGTGTGATACAGCTAAGATGTTGTGCTGTGACTTGTGTAAGTGCACAGGTGTATATTTGTACACGTGTGTGCGTTTGTGTGTTTCATGTGTGCTAATGCTCTTTCTTCACCAGTTGTTGCAGTGTCATGGGGTCACATTCTCGCTGGTGTGATACTGCACTCAGGCAAAATGCTTAGCCAAACAATCGACTTCTGTGTGATTATTAATGGTGTTATTGCTGCTCAAGGGTCTTTAAAAGGAAGTTATTGTGATGTGAGATATGGCGCTGCAGTTTCCATATCAAAAGTCTTTCTCCACCAGCACAAACAAGTCAAGTTTCTAAACCATATATTATTCCCTGTTGTTAGACTGTCTGGGCAGAGTGCTTTCATTCTTTTTCTTTCTCTGCCTTTCTTTTCTTTCTGTCTTCTTCTCCAGGGAGACATTTTTTTCCTTTGTTTTTTTTAGGGCTGGGCTAGGGTGGAGAACGCTAGTGTTGCTGGCGTTTAACAGGGCAGCACATCCATGCCAAAAAGTGAGTTCACCAAACTGCTGTTTCCCCAGAGGAGATGCAATAAGATTTCTGCTAGAGGCCCAGCCAGACACTTGACTTATAGATGAAAAAGGAGACGTGGGGAGGATGAACAACAAGGATTAGGGGGTGAGGATGAGGGTGTGTTTGGGGTGAAGAAAAGGAAACTTGGTTTGCTCAACAAAAATGAATTTCAGATAACACAAACTGGATATTTTTTCATCTGAACATTAACAGGTGGATGGGGAACTGTGGTTTGGCTTGAGAAAGGAAAACCTCATGAATGAAAGTGTCAGGTCCCAGAACTTTGAATAATTTATAATTGATTATTTTGTTTTTAAGTGTTTATATTTCATCTTTTCGACCCAAAATGCCTCATTTCTTCTAATGATTCAAGGATGAAGAGTTGGCTTGGCTCAGTTATTAACATAAGAATTTCGCCAATATTATGTTTTCAGTGTTAGTCAGTGTTGGTCAAGTTACTTGAAAAAAGTAATCAGTAACTAATTACTGATTACTTCCCCAAAAAAGTAATCCCGTTACTTTACTGATTACTTATTTTCAAAAGTAATTAATTACTTAGTTACTTAGTTACTTTTTAAAAACACGATTTACAACCTGAAGAGGTGATAAAGCGATAGATCTTTCAGCCCAATTCTACTTTTTCTACATAATCCATCATACAAAATGTAATCAAATGGAAAAGTCTCTTTTTAAAACTTGTTTTATCAGTTTTAATCTTTTAACTTTATGCATCAAGCAAATATTTAATTATATGCAACATTCTCTGACTGGAAGGAATTTGTTTAATATTTAAACCTATTTTCTGCACATTCCAGCACATAAAATAAAATATTTTTTGTGTTTACACTCACTCCTTCAAATAGATGCAAGTAAAACACAGCAGAAAATAAATAAAGTCAAAGACTCAGCAGTCCTGTTGCTCTATTTTCACCTGTAAAGCAGGACTGCGGTAGGCGGAGGTTTACCCTGGTGCAGGTGTGCCGCGGTCAGTTGAAGAATCCGCGAGTTTCTCTGTGAGTTTCCCATTACGTCGTTGCGCACTCGGTGCTTGCTTGGAAGTTTAGGGGGTTTTTTTCGCTGTAAAAAGAAGTTTTCTTCCCACGCACGATGGACACTAATGTTTTTGTCACTTTTTATGGAATCAAACTCAAAGTAAGGTCAGTACTTCCACGCTTTAAACGCTGCACGCTCATACTCTCTCCCACAATCGATATGTGATCCATTGTTGATCTGCACACAGCTGTTGTCACTAACGGCGCACTCGCTTACGTCACTGTCATGAGACATTCTCGCAAAAAAATCACGGTTTTAGTAACACAGTAACGCAGCGTTCCTACGGGAAAGTAACGGTAATCTAATTACCGTTTTTGCAATAGTAATCCCTTACTTTACTCGTTACTTGAAAAAAGTAATCAGATTACAGTAACGCGTTACTGCCCATCTCTGGTGTTAGTGACGTGTTAAACGTTTTACGAGCATTGACACTAGGGCTGCACGATTAATCGTTAGAAAATCGCGATCTCGATTCATACTTATGTGCGATCTCATTTCCAAATGACAACGATTTAAAAAAAAAAAAAAAAAAAGACGACGGCGACGATTGTACCGCATTTTGATCCGGAACGTACTCTGCATGAAAACAAGCTCTCACTCTTCCTGCTCAACAAATGACAAATAAAAACAAATTAAGCCTACGTGAAAGTGGCAAAAACTGCAGTCCTTCGAGGTGCCTTTTGAGGCTGGCTTCAGTCAATTTCCAGACTCCGATGTTAAAATGCCTATCTTTGCAGCAGTGAAAAGCAAAAGTACAAAAGTGATGTTGTACTTCCTCCCCTTCATAACAAACCCGAATGGGCTAAAAAGTTATTTTTATAACTACCTGTATCTGTTGGATCCTTTTGGAGCATTTTAGAAGGGATTATTTGACTAATATTTTAGCTTGCTATGGAGATACAGACCATCACACAAGTTTATACTTTGGCTTCAGTGAGTGACTTTTAGCATATATGTGTGTTTGTATGTTTGAGTCACGATTTCTACTGTCTTACCAGAGAAAGGAAAAAAAAATCAGAACAGCCCAGGTTTAAGTCCAAGTCGAGCCCCTTTGCTACAACTCTTCCCCACTCCCTCCCAGCTTTCCTCTCCACTCAACACTAGAGATACTAGAATATAAAAATGACGAGAAGGATACTCAAAACAGAATGGCTTTTTCTTGGCATCTTAATTCACTAATAGACATGTACAACCAAAATTCAATAGTGCTCTTTCATTACAGAAATGCCATAATTATGATCAACGCTGTGATGTTGGACGGTGCACTGTCATGTTGTAGTGACACACACTTTCTGTGCTTTGAGAGCATGAGCCAAGTCCTTTTTATGTCCCAGGTTGCTACAGTAATGGGTGCTTACATCAATGCAGCCCTGACACCTGATTGGGCCGGCTGTAACCTATGGCCCATAGCACATAGACTTAGACTGCACTTATGATGTTTCTCCCATCTATAACTGGAAAATCGGCAATACCATCAGTAAAGAAAATAAAAAGGAAAATCAAAGAGGTTTTCCATAAGTGTGCAGCCATAGCAGCCGGGCTTGGTCTTTTTTAAAAGTGCTTTCAGGGACGCTTAGAGTGTGGCCTTATAAGGTCTTTACAACTTGACAACATGTCATGCACTTTCAGTTTCTCTGGCTTGTATTCGGTGTAGGCTGCTTATTAAACTGAGGCTCTAGAAGAAACATTAATAAGCTATGCTACACTCAGCTGGGTCATATTAGTGATTTAAAAGAAGGGTTATGTTTTTAAAGCATTTTGAAAACATCTATATTACTACTTATGTGACATCACCAACATCAAAATAGAGAACCTCAGAATCCATTAAACACAACAAGGACACACTCATCAAAAAGCTGTTCCACAGAAGTCGTAGCACTCCATGGGGAACTTTCAAAAACTCCCAACTCCACAGCAATGGAAAAAATATATGTACATTGACGTATGCCGGCCACTAAGCTATTTGTTCCAGTGTTAAACCACATTATCAGATTTGATGTTTGTAGCCACAGTGCTGTTTTAGTACGAGGTGAAATGTCTGAGAAGTGCGACGCAGCCAAGATGGATCACGTCAGGCTGCGCAGTTGATCCCTCACCCTGTTGACTAGATTTGTAGGACTGTGCAGTGCCAACGAGAACACGTCCAAACAAAGCACGTCTCACCCCCACCCTTCAGCTTCACTGCTCATGAGCTCTGCAGTATAATGGCATGAAAATATTTTAACTCCATTTAAGACCACAGTTAATCATTGTGGAATTATGTCAGTATCTTTCTGTTGGTATAATTTCAGCCATTTTTAGTGTCTTTAACACAACTTCGGATTTGATTTCTTTTACCGACACTTTCTTGTTTTCTCTTTCAGACACTGTCTAATTATATTGTCTCGTCTTTCTACCTAATATTTTCTGATTTTGACCTGAAAAGTGAAAGACTCCTCAGCAAAACAACGGCAACCACTGTGCCTCTGTTTTGCTCTGTCAGTGTCTATTAAGTGACACTTAGTAATGAAGTAGGCTCAATGCTGCACTGACAACATTGTTAATGGCTTCCTCTAAGTTGTATTGGACCAGAAGAATATCTCCTTCTTCATGTTACAGCAGCTAATTACTTCCTTTTTGTAGTTCTGACAGTGATTAAAGGCAGATGGGGAGATTAATCATTTTGAATTATCGTCACCACCTTTAAAGACTGAAGACAAAAGATCATGGCTGGTATCCTTAATTCCCCTTTGTGTTTGAGGCATGATGGGTAGAGTTTTGTATGAATGAGAATGTATGAAAATATTGATACATTTGAATGTAAAACTGGTCTTTTATCTCCTCTCATTATTGATGATGAGAGGAAATAAAGGAAATAATCCCAGGAATAGTGTATAGCATTTTTGTTTGAAAAAACATCTCTGCACAGAAGAGCCAGGCGTCATGAATGAAAGCAATTGATGTGCCTGGTGATTGCTAATGTAGAGGGCTGTTGTTTTGTCAGTTGAATTGCAAGTGCTGAAATGATTGAAGGTTCTAGACCAGATCAGTTCAGTGCCATGTTTCAAAGCAGCTAAAATGTCATTTGAAGTTTCATTATTAAAAGTAGAGGAAACCTGTGTTCACTCTGCAGACTCCAAATAACGGGCCCCCTCCCCTGCCCAGCTCATCTCTTCCAGAAGGCTACTATGAGGAAGCGGTTCCTTTAGGTCCTGGAAAGGCTCCAGAATACATCACCTCCAGTAAGTGACAAGCTAATATATAAAACACATCAATCATGTAACAGTAGTTATGTTACAGACTTCTGAAGAAAAAAGTGAGTGTGTCCCAAGTTTTTGCGTTACCTGATTTGAATATAAAATGAAGGGCAGTCTATTCATACCCTCTCAGACTATGACTCGGATGCCATGAGCAGTTCCTATGAGTCGTACGATGAGGAAGAGGAGGATGGGAAGAGCCAGAAGATGCGTCACCAGTGGCCCTCTGAGGAAGCGTCCATGGACCTCGTGAAGGACGCCCGGATTTGTGCATTCCTGCTGCGCAAGAAGCGCTTCGGCCAGTGGACCAAACTCCTATGTGTCATCAAAGACAACAAACTGCTGGTGAGAAACACTCAGGCATGTTACTGTCTGTGTACATACAAATGGTGAGCATAAACTGCACTACAAACAGAATCTTTCTCTTCATGCAGTGTTACAAATCCTCCAAAGACCACACTCCCCAAATGGAGCTGAACCTGTCAGTGTGCAGCATCACACACATCCCTAAAGATGGCAAGAAAAAGAAGCACGAACTAAAGATTGTCCACCAAGGTGCAGACGCCCTGGTGCTGGCTGTGCAGAGCAAAGAACAGGCCGAGGAGTGGCTTAAGGTACATCAATAAATCTCAAAACTACTGCTTTTACCATCACACTGGATAGAGACGGTGTTTGTTTGAACTCTTTTTCCCATAAAGATGGAATTTGTACCAATAATGACGAGCTTTGACATCTTTATTGATATGTATCAATAAAGTTGTGGTTTGACGACCATAGTTTCTGGATTTTTCAAGGGTGCACACCCAGTCTTTTTTTTTCTACTCAAACGACTCAGTTGAGAAGAGAACTTCAAAGGTTATGCCTGGCAGGCTTTTAAGGGGTAAAGAGTTAATCAGTAGATAAAGAGCATTCTGTGTGGCCCAACTTTGAAGCTGACAAGAACACCAGTGCAGCATACTAGCTTTTCTTGGAGCTTTACTAGCTTTACTTGATTGCTGAACATCTAAAATATCTTGGGATCAGCCTTTAAGTTGCTTTCACATGTTTTAGAGAGTGGGTTCAAGTTACTTTTAAAGAATAAAGGGTGTAACTGTCTTGGCTTTCTTCCTCAGGATGGGCCTTTTCCTCGTATTGTATGACTGGTTTGTTGTGAACAGGTGGTTCTGCTGGTTTCTCTCTCATGTGGAGATGTTTGGTTTGCAGTCCTCTGAGTCCTTTCTTCTGCTTCTCTCTCACAGACTCCCCCCCCCCCTCTTCCTTCCCCTGTCTTCTCTTTCACTCTCTGATCTTTCCTTCTGGCAGCTCAACAAGTCCACAAAACAAACCCGCCCCGCTGACATCAAATAAGCTCCGGTACTGCTTTTCTATCCCTGCAACCATTTGTTGTTGGAGAGCACCTCTGTGCTCTGTCTGTTTCAGTTACATTGATGGTGGGTGTCATCTGGTCTTTTTGTTTTAAAAGGAAACCCCCACCCCACATTCTTCCCTCTCATCTCTGCTCCCTTCAGATCTCATATGTATCTCCTGAAATTTATGGTTTCTCAACAACCTATCGTGTGCTATTTTAAGATGCCTCCTAGCGCATTTGTGTGATGGTATTTTTTATAAACATTTGTGGCCTCCAGCAGTTCCAGTGGACTTTTAGACTTGAATATGTGATTTGTCTTCTTGTTTTCCTCCTTGTTAAGAAAACAATCCCTCAAGCATATTTTCCCCATGTACTGATGGAAACACCAGTCTTACTATATGCAGTGTTTCCTTTTGGTCTTTCTCTGGAAGTTTCAGCTGTAGCATGTTTATTGCAGTCAGGAAACAAAGACCCAAACAGTTTGGATTTTTTCTTCTTCATTCAATTACTTGCTCGGCATGGTAATTAGATGTTGTTTATTGATTGGCTGGTGCAGGTAACCTCATCGGGGGGCTGAAGTATCTGCAGGCGGTTTCAACCAGACCCATGAAAATATACAAATCCCTCAACCATCCGAGTGATGGTAATGAGTGCACAAATTGTTGCTTGGAGAAACTGGGTCTGGACACATATTTAGTCAGGTGTCGGGATTGTGGAAACAAATTGAACTGATAGTGCCGTGGCAGGTATTTTGTAACTCTAGCAATTGCTCTGGGTTTTTTTGTTTACTTAATTGATGCACATGTAGTTCGTCATGCCACTACAGTTGGCTTTGTTACATGCAGGGTTACGTTCCTTGGCTGGTCTGTGTTCCCTTCAGCTGTGGGGTGTGTAAGAGTGGCATCAAGTCACACAAAGTGGATATGTCCCAGTGTGTCTGCTGCCCCCCTCCCTCTTTGTCTCTTTGTGGTTGCCACAACTGAACATGCAGACTACAATTCAACTTACTAAAACTGCTGGACAGGACAGGTTATTAAAAGAAGAAGGAAAAAATAGTAATTGAGACTGTTTTTGGATATTTTAAGTATTCGTTGTTCCCCCTTAAATTTATTTTTGTCTCTTGAGCTTTGTGTTTTTTGTCCGCCTCTCACAAGCTCATCTTTTACCCAGAGAGACATTGAGCTTCAGTAACAGTCATTCTTGAATATTATCGATCTGAATCAAAGAAGTTCAAATTTATTTGGATATTTTTCCCCCACTGGCCAACAGTGAAATAGAAGTCAGCATGAAGTCAGCATGTGAAATAGAAGTCATCGGATTCAACAGAAGGAGCAGCTCTGCTTTGCTCCACAAAAGAAGGAGAGGAAAGAAATGAAAGAAAGCAGGGTGAAGGGAAAGCTGGGAGAGTACCTGAGGCTTTCCAAAGCCCATAGTTTACAATAATGACTCTCCCAGACCCTGTAGGCTAACGATGTGTTTATGGAGCACACATGTCCATATTGTGTCATTGCTTCATTTTCCTTTTCAGTGTTTTTTAATTGTATGGATTCCCCACGCCCTAACTCCTTCTTTGTCTTCATCTTTGCCTGCTGATATAGTCTGACCTCATTTCTTTGTCTCGCTGACTGACTAACTTCTCTTTTCTTTTCTTTGCCTGCATAAATTTTGGGGGAAGTAAGTGGAATGTGCACTGTTAGTCACAGCTTATCTGCTCAAGTTTCCATTACAGTCCAACCCCTTGTGCAAACTCCTTGACAGTGTATGGTTGTCCTGTGCATGGCAATGCCTTCATCACTTTCAAGATAAGCATTTACAATACATTTATAGCTTGAGCTGTAATGCAACTATTCCAGCATGAGCCTTTAAAATAGGCCTCAATGAATTGTCAAAAAAACAAAAAAAACAAACAAACCCTGAGACAGACAGATTAGTTTATTTTTAGTTTAGTTTTGGTTTTTTTGCATCAATTGGATAAGTACTGCCAAAAGCAATCACTCAGAAAACAAAAGGTTTGTGTTGGTTGATTATATCATTTTTTTCTTTTATCTTTTGCCAGACAAACAAACAGACAGACAGACAGAAAACTTTATTTCAAATCCCTTTTAACAGGAAGAGAACCAGGGTCATGGAGGGACAGCCATTTGTAGGTTTGCAGATATTGTAAAGAATGGGTTTCACGTCTATTAAATGCTTCAAGTTGCTTCATCTGTAAAGAAATCAAGCTGTTTTTATACCATAAAATTGCAAAATGTGCACTGCAAGGAGGTGAACAAGCAATGAGCAACAAGTCATCAGTCAACACTATTTTCTTTTTTATTGCAAGTTGTGTTTCAGCACCCATAGTTATAGCCTCCAGTCTCACCACCTCCTCCTCTTTTTGATTTGTAGTGCATTATCAGACCTACGTAGTACACTGGCATGGCAGCAAAAGCTCTCCGAAGGAAAGATAGACATGATGTTGCTGTCTATCCCATTCTCTGGCCTCTTAGCTGCTCTCAGAGCCAAACCCATGGAGCCACAGCCTGTCATTTCCCCCACGAAACCCAGTTATGCTCCTTCCAAGCCAAAACCAATGAGTTGAGGAGCCCAGCGCAGCTAGAGATGGTTCAGACGAGTGGGAGTTTGTGTGTGTGTGTGTGTGTGTGTCTGCATGTGTGTCAGGGAGTGCATTAGCCAACTTGCGCACACAGCGGTTCAACTGAAATCTCATTTTGCTATACCCACTGTTCATCTGCACTCTCTGTCACTGCCACATGTCTGGGATTGCCAGATCCCATGGTGGGTTGCCAGGTCAGACATCCAATGAGGTCATGGTAAAGCACGCTGGCGCCCTATTCACAGCTCTGCAGATCTCATTCACCCCTACTGGACCTTATTGTGTATGGATTCCATGAATGCAGGCAAAGTCTTTGTGTCTCATGTTTGTTACAGACCTGCCAACCCCCACCCCACCACCAACTACTGCCACACACCACATGCATGCATGCTCTCCCTCCTGCAGTTCATGCACTGCTTGTTGCTCCCTTGGCTGTGATTCAGTAGCATGATGAGATGTGAGAGAGTTCACCATACATGTGGCCTGCATTACCCCAGTCAAACCTTCTAGACTGAAGGAATGAGCTTCTTAATCATGTGGCAATTCAGCGAGGAAATATTTTAGGATTTTTAAATTAGGAATCCACCCACATGGTATGATCAGCAGTCAGGAGCCGTTACAGATGGCGGCATCTGATCTCCCACAGCGGCAATCAAATGTGTGACTGTGGACTTGTTTAATGTGAATGGCAGCCACGTTAGCTAATGGCGTATTTCCTTGTGGTGTTCCTAGGTGATGAGAGAGGTGTGTGTTAATGGGAGCATAGATTTGGATGGAGTTGGATCTGGATCTCCAGTGCATAAACCTGAACTGGAAAAGGTAAACAGAACACACTCACACTGATAGATGATAGTCATTTTAACAGCTTGTTGTATTTTGTTATTAAGCGTTGCTTTTGTAGGGTTTGAATCAGGTTTCAGGTTGGTAGAAGATTTGCGATTTGCGGTTTTATATATCTATCTATCTATCTATCTATCTATCTATCTATCTATCTATCTATCTATCTATCTATCTATATATGTGTATATATATATATATATATATATATATATATATATATATATATATATATATATATATATTGTGCGTGATGTCATTCAGATGGTACCTTAATTTATTAGCCTTGGCTTACTATTATTTGTGCAATAGATAACTTCATGGAATAGCAGTGTTTTGAATCAAATATCTGTCTTCCCACTGTAATTAACACCAGTTTAGTTTAATAAAATGTGCTTCCAGTGTCAATAAAAGGTTACACGTACTTAATCTGTTAAACCAGGATTTGTTGCTGTTTTTTGAAGCAGACACTTGCTTCTTATGAGCAATTTTCTTTTTTTTTCTGTTGACACACTACTGCCTTTCCAATGAACACAGGAAGGAGAAAGATGACATAAGGCTATTGGCCTTAGCCAATAAATTTTCAAACGTCAATAATAGATTATTTGGTTCCAAAACTCCTTAGATGAATGTATTCTTGTAGACATAACCTTGTATTTTCAAAATCACAGTATGTTTTCAGGCGGTGTCTAAAAACATTTACTTCTATATGGCACAGACAGGAAATTTGGCTTTCATGGGAAAAAGCAGGTAAAAAAGCAGGTAAAATCACTGTGGACAAACTGCACTCGGCACATGTATGTGTGCCTGACAAACCTCTTCCAACTTGGCATGGCAAACGTAAGCCCAGCCTAATCTCATCTGTAACATGTTGCAGATGTTACTGCAGTGTAATTAGCTGTGTTGATTAGCTTCTTGACTTGTCTGTCCTCAGGAAAGTACAGTTTTGTTCACTATGTACCTTCCTGTACACCCATTCTTTTCTTTCTTCTTCTTTTTTTCTCTGTGGTTGTCCTGCCTCCAGAAGACATCGTGTGACAGGCCAAGCTCAGATGGGGAAGCAACCCATGAGAACGGTCACAGCGACTGCAAGGACCAAGGTGAGAGTCACAACGACAGTTGCTACCAGAAATGAATCATTTTCATCCATTTTAGTTTGTGCTTAAAACAAAAAGGTCTGAACAATCTCTGTGTTATGAGTAACAACAACTACAACAACTGCAATTCTGGATCTCTGGTCAAGGTGAATGAAGACCAGTAGTTGCCCTTTATGGTGCCAAACAGAAAGTATCTTTTCATCTGGATGCCATGGATTAAATAAAATCAGCTTTGAGCTTGCATGTCAACAGATCCATGACAGATGAACAATCTAATGAAGACTGTGTGATTGAGCTAAAAGCTTGTTTTCATAGTGCCATTCCGATCACATTGCATTCACATAGTACCTTTAATCATAGCCCCATGGCACAGTACAACATCAATAATAAAATTCAGTGAGGGACAGGAGTTATTAAAACTGGTGTTTCTTGGAACCGTAAAGAATTGTTCTCAGGCTGAATGGCTGTCTTTCTCACGTAATCTCCCTCATAATTCAGAGAGGAATCTCCGCAAGCTGTGGAAAGGTCAGCCTTTATTGAAGGCTGAAGAATGAGCATTTGGATTTATTTAACATGCTTTTTCATGGGGATGGTCTTTCCTCACTCAACTAAAAGCCAAAACAAAGAGATACCGTTGAAATATTCTCAGATTATTTACTGTGTGTTTTCTCAGCTGGCACAATTCTTCTGGGAGAGAAAACTCACTTTACTTGTCAGCTCAGTTATTTGGATTGTCAACTAAAATTTAACACTCTTATTTTTTTGCTCTGTTTAGATTGGTGAATTTTTCCAGAATTGTATCTGAAACAAACCAGCAGTTGATTTAAAGTCTAACAACCAATTGGGTTTCGAGATTTGAAAACATTTGGTTGTGCAAGACATTTTTCTGTGTTGCTTCCATGAAATTATGAGATCTGGGGTAATATCCAAGATGTGTACTGAAAAAAGAGTGCATCTTTGAACAATGAAGTACGCTTTGGGGTGGTTAGAATTAATTGGATCCCAAAGACCTACATGCTGTTACTGACTCTGTGATAATTTGCTATATAGTAAACATTAGCATTCCATTAATAATAATAAAAAGATCTCTCTCTCTCTCTCTGTCTGACTGTTTTAGCACAGCTTTTCCTTTGCTGCACTACATTTACTCAAATTTAGAATATAGGTCCTCAGCCCTGCTTATAAATAAGTTGCTATTATTTCAACCTGGTCCTGTGATCTCCTTTCCTGGTGAGTTTATGAACTCAGTCACTTAATTTGGGTCAGATTGAAAACAGCATTTATTTGATCAATCTGGTCATTGTAAGAGCCATAAAGGGGCATTATTCATTATACGGTCATTGGTTAATGACCTATGATTGAAAAATTGCTAGTAAAAATTTGCATGTGGCATCAGGGTCAGATCAACGCCTCATTCTGGTTTCAAAACACCACGATGGTGTCATGGTAGATTTGTCTTTCACGCTGTCCACGATACTAACCCAGAAAGAGGGAAGAAAAATGAATCCACTTCCACTCCAACAGTAGTAAAGTGCATAACATAGTTTTAGAACCAACATTGTGAGAAAATAATTCAGCGACTACCAATGTTCCCTCTAATTTTTCACGTGTCTGAGCGAACACACAAACTCCCTGAGCGACATCAGACGTGTGCACTGTGGTCACGCCAGCATCTAATCCATCCAAGTTACATGGTTTATTAAAATAATCAAATTACAGCATTTACATTTATGTTAGACTACTTTTAAACTGCTTCAGCCCATTTACAATGAAAATGTAAAAAAAAAATCTAGCCATTGGCCTGTGTAGTATGTTAACACTATTGGAAGTAAAAATGACTTGAACTCCAATTTCGAAAAAAAAAAACCAGCTTTCTTTTTCTTTTTCTTTTTATAAAGCTCTGACTTGTATTATGAGTCTGTGGTCTGGGAGAGAGTCCTGTAACTCTCTGTATAATTATATAGTTACTCCTCAAAAAGTAACTCAGTTTGGCAAACAAAGTTTTTTGCAGCTATTTTTTTAAAATGCAGCCGAGGCATTTTTAAATAAACATTTCAAACTATTTACAGAACAATCAGCTGTTCTGCATCAAATTTGATGCCACACAAATTATTTGTGACACTCCAAAAAATAATTTCTGTCCACTAGATAAAGGAGAACAACAGCCTGATACCTGCAGGCCTGACAACAGGAGATGTATCACTGCTGTAACACCTGTAACATTCAGCAGTCGCCTCATTGTTCTGACGCACACAACAAATATATTGACTACACTACACACTAACTACACAAGATTTGAGCTAAACGTCTCAAATCTCTCACATCTCAAAATACCGCCGTCACTCCTAAAATTTCCCCCCGTTTCTAACTAGTTGCCACGTTGCCATACCATTTTTTTGATTGGTCGACATGGTACTTTTTTGGACGAATAGGAAAGAAAGAGGGGGGTGGGGGTTTGTTTTTGCTCACATACAGAGAGTGCTTTCGAGCCTTTTTCCTTATAAAACGCCGTTTTTACCGTTTCTTCCTGCAGTAAATATAAACAATGACAGTATTCAGGAAGGAAACCAAACATTGCAGATATTTTTATCATAACTCTGGTTTTACGTGGCCTATCAACACAATTTAAAAACTGGTAGAAAGTCCACACTTTTTCCGTCAATTGTTCCGTCTGTCCTGCTCACATCTCCAATGGTTGTACACGTTGTCATTAACGTGGCTTCACTCCACATCAGCCACGCCGCTTTGCTAGTTAAAACGCCAGTGTCGGCACATAAGGACGCTGTCATAGCCTGTCAACCACGTTGATTGGCTGCGTATAAAAATGTGAATCACATTATCGGCTGGACTATGGGATAAGGTGGCATCGTTCTAATCCCATACGGGAGCAGCCAGTCACTTACTGACTAACACTGCAAAACAGAATTGTTAAAGTTTTATTTTCAATTCAGGTTAGTTTTTTTTTTGTGCGCAATGCAGATTTTCTGTGTGCAGAAACCGTGCCTGCAGTGCGCAATTGCGCACGTGCGCAGCTTAGAGGGAACATTGGCGACTATTAATGTGACTTCTGTCACACCAAAATTTATTGCAAACCATGTTTAAAGTCTTCAGGAAGTTTTGGATGTGGTTTTTCTCTGACTGATTGGGGCAGAATTCACATATATTAATCATGCAGTATCGTCACAGCAACATCATCAGCTGTAATAATTGCCAAAAAAATAGTTAGTAGTTCTCATCCTTTGCTCCTTCTCTTATTCAGTCCAAGAACTCTCATAATCTTAATCAGCCACATTCTTTCCATGGCTGGTAACAAAAAAAGCTGATTTACTGGAATTAAATTAGCCTGATCAGAGTTTTTTTTTAAATTACTTTTACAACTGTGTGTCTACGCTCCACCTCAGCCCTGCATTGTGTCTTTGTATTCTTTTGTTATTGCAAGAAAGACCCTGCATCTTAAATTGACTGCAGACAGCTTACTGTTTAATTAAGACAGTTGCCATGGTAATTGTCATCTTGCATTCGGGGAGGAAAATGCAATGTGGGAAAAATGCCAAATCGGGAATTTTTGACTGCAAAGAGGAAGTTAACACAGGGAGTTGCTGTCATTATATCATATCAGTTTGGACTGCTATTCACTGTTTTCAGCAGCCAGGTGCTGATTCCTGTTAAGTATTAATGGGTGTGTGTGTGTGCAAGTGCAAGTGCAAACTGGCCTCAGTGATTATACAGATCTCACATGTGTGTTTAGAGTCAGTCCAGACGTTGGCTATGACATAAGTGAAGGGGAATGCTTTATATTTCCCTCCCCCGCTTGTTCTCCACTGTCTGTTTTGCCTCGATGTCTGACAGTACAGAGAGGTTAAAAGTCAAGCTTTTTTTTCCTTTCTAGTGTAGAGATACAAACACATTAAAACACACATCTTTCTTTTGTCTTTCTTATATTTTCTCACTCTCTTTTACACTCATTCAGATACATCACAGATCAGAGTATCAGCAAAGCAAGAGAGTCAAGCAGAAGCTATTTTCCTTACACAGACAGAGCGACTCAGACATAGCCTCTCATGGCCTTTTTTTTTTCACTGTTAGCCCTCTTTCCAGCAGAATGTGCACAGTCATTCAACTCTCTTTTGCTATTTGAATAGAAACTAGGGCAGCTCAAATCAGAACACTCAGACCAGAGGGAATGTTGGGATTTTGAAATGAGTTTAATTCTCCAACATTGCTTTTTTGAACACAAGGGTCTGATTAAACCCGTTCGGAACTCGGCGTTGTTTATAGTAGAATCTAAGGTTTCTCTTCTTTTTTACATTATTACAAAAGCATCCAAACATAACTGAATCAACATCTATCTTGGTATTTTCCTGTGCTGAGATCAAGATCATAGATTGCCTTCAGCAAGGATCGTTAGAGTTCTTTTTACTAATTTACTCTTCAGTGTAAAAAAGGAATTAATTTCAAAATGTTCTCTCAGGAAAAGGAAAGAAAAATACAAAGTCGGAGCAGAAGACTGGCACTGTGGGGAAGGGAGCAAGTAAGAAAATCACTAAGATCATTGGACTTGGAAAGAAGAAGCCCTCCACGGATGAACAGACATCATCAGCTGAAGAAGACGTACCTACATGTGGTAAGAGAGAGAGACGCAAATATCCTGACATGGTAGAAGTATGGCTTTTATATGGATCTTGATTGATTGACCGGTCTATAAATGCATTTATGTCCCAATGAATCTTTGGAATTTTGGTTAATTAAGAAAATGTTTCAAAGTAATGCCAGAGGCGTTTCAGAATGGCTGCTGAGTGGTGCGACTCACTTCTAGGAAGTTTTTTCTTAAGATTGCTATGTTAGGGTCCTGAAAGTAAACAGTTCAGACAGGTTGCTTTGATTTCCTTATGCTTTCAGACGTATTATAAAACATAAAGATTCTAAAAGTTTCTTTAAAAAATTCATTTAGAAGTGCACCCCATTGTGTGCAATGAGGACCAGTGATGGACAAACAAATAGAAATGCCTTTTATGTCTTATTATTTCCTTCATTTAGGCTCAAATAGGTACGACTAAAATGTCTCCCAACTAGACAGGCCTGAAAAAATATTGCCACTGTAACGACTTCTTTAAGATGGTATCCTCCTGACTGTGTTTGCTCTGACAGGCTACCTGAATGTTCTCTCTAATAACCGCTGGAGGGAGCGCTGGTGCCGCCTCAAGGACAACCAGCTGCTCCTTCACAAGGACCGGGATGACCTGAAAAGCCACATAGCTTCACTGCCCCTCCGAGGCTGTGAGGTCAGCCCCGGCCTCGATCACAAACACCCCTTTGCCTTCCGCCTCCTTCGTAACAGCCAAGAAGTGGCCGTACTGGAGGTGAGTTTGATTACGTACTTGAGAGATTTTCATAGAAAAAAAACTTTGTTGAGGGAATTAGAAATGCCTCAAACACCACTAAATCACACTTAGGCTGATGCAAGAAAAGATTGCTCCTTATTTTTTTATCTTCCTCTCGAGTGCTCAATATCTCCTCCACCCACAGTGATTTTTGTGTTTAATGTTGTTGGTCTTCACAAACTTCCTCCAATTGCCATCCAGTTTGTTTTGATTCTATTTCCTCACATAGTCTGCACGCTATCCTTAAACAATCCAATTATTATTATCTTCATTTAAACAGATAATAATAATAAGGAATTTAAAGTTTATAAGGATCCTCTTCTTGTTTTGGCTGGTCTTTTTGGGGGATCATTTGCCTCCATCTCACCCTGTTTCTACTGTCCTCCTTCACTAAATCATAAACCTTCTCTCTTTTTTAACATTTAACTCTTCACAGACACTGGCGGGATTGCATATTCTGTAACTCTGACTTTTGCCTTCAGGCCTCCTCCTCTGAGGAGATGGGTCGCTGGTTGGGGGTTTTGCTAGCTGAGACTGGATCTACCACAGACCCAGCCACCTTGCACTATGACTACATTGATGTTGAGACCACTGCTAACGTCATCCAGCTTGCCAAACAGTCCTTCTGGTGAGAGATGCATCCACATCATTTCACATGAATCTTTTTCTCTCTGGTTAATACCTGGAAGAATTCTTAAAGAATTAGTGCTTAATGTGTTTTATTTCTTATTTCATTAGCTCACAATGACTTATATGTTGAAACGTAGTATGTCTGGCTATTTTCCATTTTCCTGTTTTTATACGATCGTTACAACCGTTAATGATCCATTTTTAACTATTTTGTAGACTAAGAGATACAAAAATCCCAGGTAATGAAGATATATGAAGGGCACTGTATTTTTAAGCCTAAATCGTGATGTTTTATGTTTAGTTTCACCAGTAAGCGTGCCGTGTCTCCTAACCCATATCTGGACAACCCAGTCAGTGGCTATGCCTGCCCCACTGGTATGGCACTACACTATGATGATGTGCCCATAAATGGAATGGTAAGGACACAACTGCTTACTGATGTTGCATATGTACTGCAATGAAAAAGTGTGAGATAATTCACTTCAACACCCTCTAGTTTGCTTACAAACTCTTGGCTGATTCTTTCTTTGCTTTTCATTTTTTGCATATCATTAACATATTATTGGAAAATGTGTCATTTTTGTTATGACACTTTCAGAAGTTCCAGTGAGCCTGCATGATATAAATCTTTTTCTTTCCTAAAATCAAATTAGACCAGTTAAAGTAACGGTATGTACTTTGCTATTTGCAATAATGGTGCTCGGGCCCCTTGCATACCACAGCTTTTACCTTCTGCACTCATTGACCTCCTGACAGATTTACATATGAACCTGAGGGCTGAGTCAGTCTGCACCCAAAGAAGAGCAAAATTACACTGTTGCATGATAATAATGATATAAAACTAATAAAGACAAGCAGACAGAGAATATAACATTGTTTATTCATAAAAGATGCTATAATAAAGGAGTAAAGCGTAACCTGTGATTTAACGTTATAGGACTTGGATAAAAGCTCATCAACAATTAAAAAGAGGAAACATTAAATATGTTTTCAGTCGTGGAGCAGTACTCTCCATTTTGGGAAGCTAAACTAAATTTGTTAAGTATTTCACATACTGCAGTAATGCTGCTATCATCTTCTTCCTTTCTGTTCTCCTTATCCCCCCCCCCCCCCCCCCTTTATGGCATCTCCTTATTCTTAAATCCTGTCTTCTGCTTATTGCATGCTCACCTGGTCTAACCCAAGGACCCAGAGATGCAGTACTCCACTCCCAGCACAGGGGGGCGCCAGCGGAAAGAGGAATTGCACTATGAAAACACTGAGCTCTATGAGAACATGCCCTCACCCAAGCTAGTCACCAGCTGTCCTCCCAAGCCTTCTTCTTCTACTGCTGCATCATCTTCTGCTTGTCACTACAAAACTCCTGTTTCTAAAATCTCCTCTAAGTTCCTCTCTGCTGATTCTAAAACTAAAGACTCCGCTCAGGTGACTAACACTGCTGCATAACCTTCATGTTTCTTTTTGCATTTCTGCATATTAACTGTCTAACAGTTCAGGGTTTGTTTTAACCTCCTCTTAACTTTTAGTGTTTTTAATTCTCCTTCGCTGTTTGTTTACTTTATGTATTTAACTGAACTGGAGTTTGTTTGCTGATTTTCTTCCTGTGTCATTATGAACACCAAACAACAAAAGTAGAGATGATGCCTGTCTCCTGAAGCCGAAAAGGAAACTGTCTCCTGTGATCTGTTAGGATAATAAGGTGCAGTCGTTTAGATATGTCTGATAATGCAAGAGAAGGATTTAAATTCAATTCTGAATTTAAAAGGAAGGAATGAAAAGAAGCTAATATGGGAGAAATGTAGTCTCTCTTTCCAGTCCCAGTTAGTGATTTGGCTGCATTATTCTGGATCAGCTTAGACTTTTTGTGAAACTTTTGGAACAAAGTGATAACTGAATTACAGTAGTCCAGTGTAGGAAAATTAATGAAATAATAAAAGTGTTTGTAACTTTTGTGATATTGAGTGCAATCCAAGTAGAAAACCTGTGGCATAAACAACAGTGACACATTTTTCTTTGAAATGTTTTTTGTTTTTTATTTTTATGGAAGAGCATGTTGGTACAGTTTTGTATGTGTATAGCTTATATGCATTGCTAACATCTATTTGAAGGGTCATTTGAATTGTGTCTTTCCTGTTTGTTCAGCTAAAGGGAAAGAAGGGAGCAACAACCAATGGGGTGGCATCAAAACAGAAGGCAGAGCCAAAGAACCAGCCAAAGAAGAATGGAGTCATTGCCACAAATGGGACTGCGTCTCTGAGGCGCAACAACTCCAGTAAGTTTTGAGATTTGAAGATACCAACAGGAAGTCATCTTGAATTGAAATATCACCCACCTTTCCCAGTCAGATCTTGCTCTGTAAGGAATAGCAGACAGTGTGTCTGGCTTCTCACCGCTGATTGCTTTCAAGCAAAATTCTGTTCCACAGCAATGTGGAAAATGCAGGATATCTAAATTACAGTTGGTTTAAGTAGAGGGGAGTAAATAACTGAAAGCCTTTAAACCTATCCTACCCTCGAGACAATCCATGTGACACATGTGGGCCAGACTTGAGCCTCCTGCCAACTCCAGGGTAAGAGGCACGATAGCAGAAACAGACCCTAGCTCATTGGAAGAGAGCGAAATGTGGTCGAGTTAATCCTTGTGGTTCAGAAAAATATTTTTTGCCTAATGTGTGAACGAGGAGGGTTGTAACCACTTAGTGTAGCTTGCAATTCCTCCAACTGTCAGAATGGAAACACCAAATGTTTCATGTTGGGTTTAGAGTACCACAGATAAGAGTGCTAAATTTGAAACTATTAGCAGCGGTTTATATGACTGATTCTTCATAATTATTCACAATGAGTGTATTTTTCACGGAAACATAGGCCTGGCAATTAATTCCTGCGGAAGGCACTGAGGTCAATGGGTTTCTAAGCAGTTCATCCCCCCCCCCCCCCCCCCTCTCTCTCTGCTAGCAAATGACCTCAGTCTCTAGCTTCTAACTTTTTGAAACCCGACTTTTCTTGTGTAGATGGGGACCAGTGTAAGTATGGGAAGAACCGTGTGGAGGCTGATGCCAAGCGACTGCAAGCAAAGGAGGAAGAGATGATGAAGAAGAAGCAGGAAATCAGAAACCACCTGACCCAGCTGAAGAAGGAGAGGAGAGACCTTCGTGCTGCTGTGGAGGCAGCGGCTGGTAAGAGAGAGAGATAGAAACGTGCTTGTCATTAAAAGACGAGTTTAATAAAGTAATATTTCTCCTCTCTCTCACATTAGGCAAACGCTCACATATTTCACTATCAGAGCGCCTGAAGAAGTTGGAAGAAGAGTGCAAACTGAAGGAGGAGGAGCGGGTGAACCTGGAGCTGGAGCTAACTGAGGTGAAAGAGAGCCTGAAGAAAGCCCTTAGCGGAGGTGTCACCCTGGGCCTCACCATCGAGCCGAAAGCTGGCTCCTCTGGCCTCCAGGTGAGTATGAAGTTACTTTATAAGTTTGTGCTGCCACGTTAGTGTACTTGATAGGTTAGTAGCTTGAACCTATTTCGCTGGAACGTTGAAGACAATATGTCTGTGAAGGTTCTCAGTCATCCAGGTCAGGCACGTGCAGAGGGTGGGGCTAAAATGGCTTGAGCACCCGCCCCTTTCCTGATGGGTGCCCAAAGTGCCCTTTTGTTGAGGCAACTTTTTAAAAAAAAATTATTATTATTATTTTTTTTATGTGTGTGTGCGTGCGGAGTCCTGTCTGTGCCCCTCAACAATAATATTTAACTATTAATCACAGTTTTGCTAAATAAAAGGATCTGGCTTGCATCAGTCACATGATCACATTTAACCAATGATCGCCCTTGACGGCAGAACGCGCTGGTTATGAGCCGGGAACGAGCTCACAAAGAGCACGCGCATTTTTAGCGGTCCGGAGCTGTAGGAGAGACACAAGTTAACTCAGAGACACAGACTGATGCCACAAAACCAGTAAGTAGGTGTACAGCGTACACTGTAGTGTGTAGCACCCAGGAGTATTGGCTTATTACGTACACGTTGGTAAGCTGTCTTGTGGCAACTGACGAACTGAAACAAACGAGCGTGCTGTGTGTGCAACAGCGCGACAAACATTACCTGTCCTTTTATTAACTGCACAAGTAGTGCTGGTCATAGCTGCTGGCTACCTGGCTGTCATGGGTCTGTAGCTCTGTCACCGTTTTAGGGAACATATTTAGTTTTAAAGTAAGTTTCCGGGCTTTTCCTGCCTTTCTGGAGGGATTATATTTCACTAAAAAACGATCTAATATGCATGTCCACATAATAATTATTATAATTATAATATATTTAAAAACACAAGCTGTATTTTAAAGAACATACATTAAGAAGCAGATTATATCAGATTTATATTTTAAATAAGACAAAATTTGGATTTTACAGTAGTAAAATTATTGTATCACTACAGTTTTAAAAATGTAATAAGCTTTGCCCCTGCACAGAGTGGATAGTGAAACAAATGGAATCATCATAATGACATTATTTCATATTTATTACTTCCCCCTCCTCATTGCTTTATTATTGTAGCTCTAGTAATAAATAATAATGTAAGGATTCTGGATCAGCACCGTGATGCCCATAGTATATACAGTATTCTGAAGAAGGTCTAAAATGTCACTGTGTGTGCGTGCATGTGTGTGTTTTATGTATATGGATTTTCTAAAAAAAATATTACTCATGATATAACATTGTCCAGACATGGCTGGTAAGGACATGAGGAGGAAACAGCAGGAGCTGTGTGAGGCTACTAAAGGCAGGGCTATAACATTTTTCTGTCATCATTTTATTATAGATTAAGTGCTGGAGTTGTTAGGTGTGGATAATTAGATTATAGTTTATTGCAACAGCAAGTTGTGCCTTGTTCTCACATAGCAAGTGGAGAGTGATATATGAAATGATGGGATGGAAGGAAGAAGAGAAGCAAAGAGTGATTCACAGGCAGAGCCTAAATTATTTCTCACAGTTTTTGTTGCCTTATGGTTCCAAGCGCTGTCACCAATCTTTGCATTTTGTTATTATCTCATGACACTTGTTTAATCAGCTACCATCTCTCCTATGGACTCTTTAATGTCTACAGTCTCAGATCAACACAGCCCTGCCCTTCCCATATTAGATTCTTGATGAATGTGTGTTGTTGTTATTCAGCCTGGTTCAATGTGCCCCTTTTTAACTTTGAGCACCCGCCCCTTTAAACCTCTCTGCACGGCCCTGATCCAGGTCATCGTAGTCAAAGGAGCTTGCAAAGAAAAGCGTCTGGACTTCTTTAAGTTACTTGAAGACGTTTCACCTCTCATCCGAGAAGAAGCTCCGGCAGCCTCGCCTCTGTCAGTGCGCCCCAGGGTGGCTGTGGCTACAATGTAGCTTGCCATCACCAGTATGTGAATGTGTGTGTGAATGGGTGGATGACTGGATATGTAAAGCGCTTTGGGGTCCTTAGGGACTAGTAAAAGCGCTATATAAATACAGGCCATTTACCATTAGCGTGTTTTGCATATTAAGTTTGCTTAACACCTGGCTCTGCCAGGAGCCTGCATATATACCATCATGGCCTGGAAAACAAGATCTGGAAGTGAAATCAAACTTCACACTTGTAAACAATTGTATCATAAGAGCAATAAGCATTCAACATCAGCAAGACAAGTGTCATGTGCAGGTTTTCTCAAATCAGTAAACTACAACTATTACCATAATTCGCCTCAGACATTGATCATCCCATGTACTCAGTCAACATTAATGTAATCGGTGACTTCCCTTAAGCAAAGTCACTCCACTCATATATTACTAGGAGCTCAATAGTGGCCAGCTAATGAGCCCCATACTAAACTATTCCATAAACACTGCATCTCTTATTTGTTTTTCTCTTAGAAAAAACAAACATTAGCAACACACATTGACCATCGGTGGTCAGGCACAGGTCGACAGGTTCCAGAGGTGCCATAAAAACACCATAAAGTTAGCCATCCATAGCTGTGGAAAGAATGTTATTCACATCACCAAAGTAACCTTCACATTTTCCCAAAAACACAGTGTAACAGCATCACAAACTCATAACCTGTAAACACAGTTTCTTCACACATAAACCCAAAAATTCTGTAGTAAAAAAACCATTAACTAGTCCTCTTATAAATCACATGATCAAACACATGAAGAACTGTAATGCTGTAGAAAAGAAAATGCAAATGTTAGCGCTGCGCAGGCGTATGCATACTTTCTCACAGTGATCTCTGTGAGCAACACAAGGTAGTGAATAACACCCCTGGTAGATGCACAGACACAGAAAATGGCATTTAAAAGGTAAAACCATCACGCAACCTCGAATGTTGCTGTCAGCCTTCTGCTCCTGTAAAAAGAAACACACATACACTGCACCTTTGTCAGGTGGGGGTTAACTTCGCACAGTCGTGTTACATCAGTAAAGTCTTGTCAGCTTTTACCAGTCAGTCAGTTTTTTTTCTCTTTCACTCTTTCATTCATACATTCTTTCTTTCTTTGCTGATAGTGGAATCGATCGTCGCATTTAGTTTCCACTCTTAGCAAAATGACATCATTTCAAAAAGAAAAAGAAGAACTTTAGCTCGGATTACATCGCTGAATCCTTTTTGGGCAGGGACTCTCATTTTCTAATTGCATCTCCCAATTTACTATATTAACAACTAAATTAGTTGTACTCACAGTACTCATGTTTCCTTCATATTTTTGTCTTGTATAGTCACCAGCAATGCTGCGACGGACACACGAGTCTTCTCCATTCTCCAGCTGTGACACCAGTGACACCGAGTCCTGCTCGCTGCCGGTCAACAGCGCCTCACTGCTCTACCGGCAGCAGGGCAACCAGAAGCCCTCAGCAGTCCGGGGACATGTCCTCAGGAAGGCTAAGGTCAGAGGTCACGCTACACAACGCGACTGGCACCAGTCTTTCTCTGAGAATATGATGTGCCTTTAACTTTACATCTCTGACTAGCTCTGTCTTTTGCAAAACTTCAAACTATGCTGGGACCTTTTTGGAAGCACATTGTTTGATCCATTGTTTGGTGTGGACAGGGTCTTTTGTTTTTGAAATCTGGTTTTATTGTCTTTGACTTCCCTGTTTTGTGTGATGTGGCTCCAACAGTAGGCTGAGTATTTTAAGCAATCAACTTCTTGGAACCTTCTGAAAGGCTCTGATACATCTAAAAGATGCATTCCTCGACTTAAGATCGACATATTTAAATATGAATGTAACGTTAGTATCCCCATTCTTTTAGTCATATGTAATATATGTAATTTTAATTACATTTGTCTTGAACCTGTGTGGTAGCAGTGGAAACAGTGTGAGTTAGCTCATAACAACTTGCATAAGAATGATCGGGTCAGCAGCGTTATGGTTCAGGATTCCTGCAGTGCAGAGAACAGCTGTGTGTGTGTGTGTCAAGGTCCACAGAGGAGTTCCACCAACTAGATAACCAGTGAGGCTAATAAAGATGGTTAATAAAGTTTGTATTTCACTGCATGCTACAGTGAACTACAAGCGAGTTTAAGTACTCCACAAACACGTACACAAGTGTGATGTAGTTGCTCATTTGATTTGGTACTGACTAGCAATGAAAAATGCATTGAGGTAGTAAACAAATGAGAGAATCCCAGTAAATGCAAATACTTGCAATCTGTGTACAAGTATGCAAACCAAATCTTTGTGTTTGTTTGCAGGAATGGGAACAGAAGACCGGCACATAAACCCATCACATACACCCTTGCATCAGTCTTCCTCCAATCTCTTTTTTTGAAATTGTGTATATATTTATTTAAAAAACAAAAAACAAAACCTGTTCATACCGTCAGAAGGTGTGCTGAGGAGGATACATGCATAGCATTCACATGTACTAAAACACATGCCTAGTTTGAGTATACGGTAAGTACCACAACATAAACTTTTATACTATTGAGCATGTTCAGTGTACTTGGTTGTGCAACTTGTGTTTTCCGCTTTGACATCTTTTCAAGCAAACACCTGTCTTTATTTTTCCTCTCAAAATGTGTTCCAGCCATTTGAAGTTAAAAAGGTCCAAGGTCAAAACCAAGTATTTATTTGTAAATGTTAAAGGAAATACTAGCTTCCCTGTGTTTATTTATGTTGACGTATTTAAAGTATTTTCGTAGAGTCTGTGGCTTTGCTCACACTCCATTTTCCCACAACATAATTGGTCATCAGTCATGATGCCTCTGTTGTAGTAACGATAATTGTAACACACACCAGCCTGGCAACAATGTAGCTCCTCTCTCATTGATGTTTGAAGAAGTACAAATACAATTGTCCCAACTGTCAGAAACACCGACTCATGGCTAGCAGAAGATTTTGTTAATTGTGTTAAGTGTTTTCACACACAGATCATGATGAATCACACTTGAACTGTGTTTTAATATGAATGTCCATATTTTATATCTGTGACTTTATTGCTATGGGTAATCCAATGGTAAGTTTGTGTTGGTTTGGTAAGTTCCTTGTTTATTCTGTTTGTTTCAGCTTTTCTTTTTGCATTAAAACAACCATGACTGAATACAGACGTGTGGTCTGGACAACTTCCAAAGAGATGTCTTTTTCTGCCAGTTTAGAGAAGTTTATGAACAGAAAGCTGACCATCTAACTGAAAGTAGATTAGATGCTGAGTCAAATATAAATATAACCTGTTAAATTCACATATTCGATTTCACATATAAGATTTTTTTTTTTTTTTTTTAATATATGTGGTGAAATATGTGAACATTGTTAATATAAAGAGTAGGCGGGGCAGAAAAGACAGGAAAGGTGTAACACTTAAAGAACAACAGGATGCCTTACAGTTAGATTAGATTGTTATAGCCAACCATGTTACTAAGTGAAATTAGTGTGCATGGCATGGGAAGCTCGCTCATTCTGTGAAGGCACCATTAATGATGTAAACAAGTTTAGGAACAACATACAGTCAGGTGACATTTTTTAAGAGTACCTGCCAGCAGTCCAGACTCTCACTCACTGGTGAAAGTTAAAATTGAAAATATGACAAATTAGACCAGTTTATCAAGAAAGGCCAAACTGGTGACAGACCCAAATAAAATACATATTATACAGCCTATATGTTTATTAAAATGTTTCTAATTAAGGCCTCACTAAGAGCATCATCATCCATGCTTTGTAATAGTTGTATTGTTAATGGAGAACTTGCGCTTCTTTCTGTGTGTGTGTGCTTGTGTTGCTCAGAGATGTCTTCATGGCACATTGCAAATCCTTCAACATTACACTGACTAAAAGGGGGGCACTTGTAAACTCACACTGCTGTGTGTTCTGCTCAATCAAAGACTGTGAGTTTGATTTCCACACTGTTAAACACACATACATTCATCAGTGTCACACTGATAATGGTGTTTCTTTTCTGTTGTTGTTGTTTTTGGACGATGTTTCACTGCCTAAGCTTTGCTACTATGTATATAAGGCTAATTTACTTTATGGGGAGTGTTGACAGATGTAGTGAAAGCATGCACTCAGTTTGGAACTCATTGAACACACAGACACTCACTGGTTCGTGGTGATGTAAATATTTCCTGTCTCCTGCCTGCCGGAATGATATCCCGAAGGTTTTACAAGCATGTTAGCTTAAAGATGGGACAAGAGATGGTGGTCAGCAAGTGTTGACCTGCAACAAAAAAGGATGTCTGATGTCAGTAAATGTGAACCTGCTGTACATAGCTTGGTAAATGTAGTACTGTAGAAGGGCGGGAGGGCTTTGAATTTTTGTTCTTTTTTCTTTTGCACCATATACATTTTCTCTTGTTTTATATCACAGACAGTCTCCAACTCGGGGACAGGCACACTTGTACATAAATTAATAAACCTCCGAACAAACCGGCCTCGGACTTTGTGCCTTATTGTTGGTTCTTTTCAAAAGTAATGTAATGTAATGCAATGTAATGACCACAGAACAGTTTTCCAATCGTTTTAAATGAGCTTTGGCTCAGGGCAAATGGCAGTGTTTCCAGACCTATTCACATCTGGCTTCTTCTTTAAATGTTAGAACTTTAACCTGAATTTGTAGATAGATCTAGATATAAACTTTTCATAGACATTGGAAGGAACACTTCCAGAAATCAGTGTTCTACAGGTTATGCACATCCAATACTCAGAATCCATCATCATTCCTAGCATTAAAAGTGTAAGAGGTTAGAACTTTTCTAGTGACAGAGTCAGAGTTGGAAATTTTCTTTAAATTTGTCAGTAGAGTTTCACTTTAGTCATGTGTATGGTAGAGCTAGTCTATAGAGCTTCATCAGGACAGAGTAGATTTCACGGTTCTACAATTCTCATGTCAGAAGAAGCTTTTATGTTGTTCTTTGATGGTCAGTGTACGTTCACAATTATTTTAATTTTGTTGACACAGACAAAAGCAGAAATTTTCTCAATGTATATTTTGCAAAAATGGAAGTTTTTTTCTTCCAATTTTTGTTTTTTGATTAATTCAAGCCATCAAACCCAGCAAGATTTAGATAGTTTGTGTGTAGCTGACTGACAATAATGAATCCATTTAGAAAATAATTGTACTTTTTAATAGTGAGAACGTAGTGATGGATGTTTACTGATTAGTGGATGACTGGAATGTATAGTGTATGATTGTAATTTACAAAATATAACCAGAGGTGATGTGATGCTTGTGTGATTTTTTTTTTAACAGGACCCTACAGTAGGATGAGTACCCTAAGTTCACCAACCTTTTGATGGCTAGGTGTGCAGTTCCTGCTTTAAATGCATTCACTTTTTACATTCAGAAATTTAAATCAAGAGGCAAGAAATGTTTGCACACACTTATGAACTTAAATCAATAAGTGTATTGATGTATGCTCAATCATCCAGGTAAGGAAATCTTAAAAAGTTGATTCTGTTCATCAAGTCTTATCTTTTTTTAGTGGGAGAAACATTTTGTCACTCATCCAAAAAAGGTACATAAGATGAATAGAATAAACTTTTGCCGGTTAGAATAATAGTGTCACTGCCCTCTGCTAAGACTGGAGATAATATAAGAAATGAGAGAATTGACAGCTATTGTGTTATTTCGCCCTGTCATCGTTCTTTTAACTCTAAGTATCATAAAGTAATGTGGTGACATGTGGAAGGATGTGTTTCCAGACAGCATTTTAGGCACGAGTTAGGCTGTAGGTTGCAGGCACTGATCTCACATTGTGTAAGTGTAGCTGGTTCTAATAGTCTGAGCTGCTTGAAGCTTTATTCGTGAAGAGCACATTAACTTACAAAAACCGTTGCTAGCTAGTTCAGCTGGGTAATATTTTCTTAGAACAGCGGGGCTACATGCGGTGATGCTAGAATTAGCCATGGTATCAAACTACCTTCAACAGGTGGTCAAGCTGAGTCCACAGGCGCACTACGTTTCCCCGGAGAGCTCCTTCATTCTTCATATATCCGTGTCGGGCAAGAGTGTAAAGCCCGCGGCTGCATGGCCTTTGTTCAAGCACTCAATCATGCGCGTGAAGGAAACGCGGGGAGCGAAAGAGGGAAAAGAGAGTGAGAGAGTGTGTCATGGGTAGAGAGGACGACCGGGAGCAGCGTTCTAACGGGCTACAGGCTATGCAGTGTGCAGTACTGTTATTAAAGCCTCATCTCTTCAGTACTCTCCGGTGCCTCGGCTGATTTCTGTCTGCCTCACTACTCCACAAAAGTGAAGGGAGTTAACCCCGAAGGAGGACAAACTTCGGCCCTGGAGGAAGCATCTCCCCTCGTGTCTCCCGACCACGGTCAGGGGACTGACGGCGAGGAATGGTTAACACTGGGTTTACGCTGTAGGTCAATGAAGGACTGGTTAGGCAAGTTTTCATGAACTGTTGATCAGATTTCAAGAAACAAACAGTGTATTCAGATCAATCTAAATCTCTGTTGCAGACTAAAACTGCAATTGAATTCTAAACCCATATCAGTGGAGTATTTGCTTTTTCTTTTAGGCATAAAAAACATCCACGACCAAAGCAAGAAAATGTATATAAAAACCTGCTTTTGAAAAATACAGTAAATACAGCAAAGAGCTCCTCTTGTTTGTGTTTTTATTTTGAAAAGGCTGTTACATTCCATCTCTGCACAAAAATGCTTTCAGTTTCCAAACTAAAGCGCCCTACAGCGGAATTGAAACATACAGAGCTGCTCCCTGTCGAACTTCAGGCAAAAGTAAAACGAAAACTTTAGATTTCAACAAGCATTTGGTATCAACTCTCGCTTCTGAACTACATGGAGACACACCCTGAAAGCAGAATTAGGGGTATCACCGCACACACTGGAGTGTAAACAAGTGGAAATCCTCAACTTGCCCCTTAAAAAATTACAATGACTAAAATTTAGGAATACGCGAGATCGGGCACACTCGGAAAGCGTCAACTTTGCACTTTGGGAAACACGATATCTGATCTTCTTTCGAAATTGGTCCCCGAAAAATCAATTATTCAAATTAAAGTATTTCTAAATATATTTATCCGTTCAGGTAGTACCGTGATGAAGAAGGTGGTGGAACTGGAGCAGGATGAATAGGATGAATAGGCACTGTTATAGGTTGGCTGTTCCTCAGCAACCTCCGTGTGATCTACACCCAAAAAAGGGGAGAAAAAAGGTGAAGTTCAAACCCTGCAGAAAGCTTAGACACCAACAAACCACATTTTATCCTAGAAGTGCAAAATATTTTCCTGCATGTACGTGCGACTCCTGACTTCCTTTCACCATAGACAGTCACAGGACAGGGCAATATCACAGGACAGGGCAATATCACACCCCAGGCCTCTGCAGCGTGCTGTAACAGAAGAGAAGTTATCTTGCGATGAGCAACTGCGTTCCAGTGGACTCTGTCCTTCATTCGATGGTGCAGTGAGAATCTGAACTGGAAATGGAGGTCCAACACATCCATCCCATAGACATCGGCCAGAGTTCCACTGTAGAAGTTGGCTTCAATCACATCGTAGCGCAACTGGGGTGCCTTGTGCTCAATCTGAGGCAAATAAGGGGCTTTAAGGCTCAAAACAGAAGATGGTAAAATAAATAAAATTAAATAATTTTTAAATAATTTAATAATTTAATAATTTAATAATTTTTTAAATACTTAATTTATAAAGTAAGTATTTAAAAAAAAACTCAAAAAAAACTACAGATCGCACCATAATATATTTATTAAAATTTATAAAAGAAATTTAGGCATCCCCACTTTGACACAGTAGCATCTGCTGTAATAGTTACACCTCTGATGAAGTCTCAAAAGCTTTATTTTGATACCAAGATTGCAATTACAACTCTGAATAAACAAAGAAATACTGACATATCCAATATACTATTAATTTTGGGCATGTCATTTCAAATAGAAATGACCCTTGGGGTTTCAGATGTTAATGCTATTCGATTTCTGCTGTTACTCAGCCTCTAAAAGCACTTGGCTGAGAGGACAGTGGCATCACATTATCCACTACAGGCACATGGCTTATGCAAATTTTTTAGATCAGCTTTCCCCAGATGACAAGAGACTTTTGACATGCAATGTGTTTAACACGATCAGATTAGTGTTAAATCATAATATAAATGGGACTTGCTAACGGACCTCAGGCACCAGGAAACCGCCTTTGATCCTCTCTCCTAAGGGCATGGTGAGGTTCCACACAACCAGCGTTTCCTCTGGCAGAGCCTCACGCAGCTCGTCGAAGAACCTATGAAGGTTCTCCTTGTAGTCATCAACCCAGCTGCAACTGTATCTAGAACACCCAGTGCAGACATAAACAGGAAGAACAAAAATCACTACAGTGGGAGGAATTCAATTGGGAAAACAAAACGTTGTGCTATGATTCTTCTGAACTGATAGATGCACACAAAAAACTCCATCACTCTCACTTCTGACTCATCTCACATTATCTCTTTAATGAAATCAAATCAACAGCCTTATTAATAGTTACGCAATATACTCACCTTGAAATATCCCAAACACAGGAGTTAACAAAAACCACATCTGGTTTCAAACCATGGCGGAAGTCCTCCAGGATGCTCTTCATGTAGCGAGAATAGATACGCGTCACTAAGTAAAAACGGACCAGATGGTGGGCGGACTGAAACTGTCGAACTTCCTTGTACTCTGTGCCGTTGTGCATTTGACCCAGACAGCCCCCTTCCACCAGGCAGTCCTGTTCGAAGCTCATCTCACCCTAAAGAAGAAGTGTGAGGACAACACAAACGAGGAGGTGAACAGATATAAAGCACGTCATTCAAATACACCCATTTTTTTACATTACAATTTAAATGACACCAGTGGCATGATTACAAACTTTATATTGCATAAGTTAGCTGAGGTTTTAACTGGTAGCATGCACATGGTTATACACCCTGCACGCTTTTTTGTATCAGTGTATAAAACTGGTAAATTTTAGCCCTTGCCTTGCTCCGCAGTTGTCTCAAGGAAAGATATTTCTCTTTTTGTACCAGCAGAACAAGATCCTTGTACACTGCCCGCTGAACTGAGGAAGAAATAAAATGATAGATTAGAAGTAGTCCCCATAGATTAGTACATTACATTATACAGATTCGATAGTAGTCCTTTCATTGGGCACACCTTTCCAAGTGCACTTTAATATTTAATTCATCACTTAGCAGAAAATGGGCTGGTTTTAGCATTTTAGAAATTGCTGATAAACTGAACTTGATTACTACCATCTATTTGAGCCAGAGAATGGTTTAGAAAGGGAAAAATATATACAAGACTTCTGGATAAAAATGTCTTGATGACAGCAGTTGACACTGGGGCAGAGGATACATTGAATAAGGTCAGAATTTAGGGCTTAGAACATTGAGTTTTCATAGGGTTAACAACATGAAAACATGGATCCATCCTGGATTGGGTGAACAATTTAACCTGGTTGTGGCAAAACACTCATCTGGGGTAATTTTAGTGCTGCCCCATTAAATTACACATATTTGCAAATACACTGCAACATACCTGAGTGTAGTTACTGACCATGTTCATCCCTATGATCACAGTGAACAGATATGGTTACCACACTCTTGTATAATAAAGATGCCACACACAAATCTGCGTGTCTGATGCCATTATTTGAACTTGAACAAATGTCATGAAGAACTAGCCTATGTTATTTATGAAGGTAAACGGGTATCAATTCCAGCACAACCAAACTGAACCTAATGAAGTGGATGTGAACGGTACATACAGTTTATTCACAAAACAGTCAACGTTGGGCAAACAAGAACACCTTAAGTATAAATGCACAAGATAATGTAAATACCGATTCATTAATTTTGTCAGCCAGCTACTCACTGGAGTCTCCCAACACCACGATGAACTTGTTATGGAGCAGCTGGCTGGCCTGCAGGTGGCTCACACTCTTCATGATCTCCCGCTGTTAAATTACAAAGTCAAACACTGTTGCGTCTTTCTATGGGCTCAAATTGCGGTCATAAATACTTTCCACTAAAAATGCCTAAATGTGTAAACTCAAAGGTGAGGTAGTTTTTCCAGATGAGATATTGACCGGACATCAGAGTTTCTCTACCATACTTCCAAGCTTCTCGCAATAACATTAGCTTACTAATGACCAACAGTGGTTAAAAAATAAATAAAATAGCTGGCTATTTTTCTGTTGGCTTAAAATCACTTATGTAATAAACACTTACCATTTTTGAGTTTAGATGCAAACTGTACCACTAATTCCAGCCCCTTGTAAATGCTATATGTGTTGGTGTTCAGTGTTATTTTTCAACCAGCTTAGCTAGCGTTTAGCTAGCGTTAGCCAAATTTCCTCTGAAGTGGCTCTTGCGCCACTAAGTTTTTAGTTTCAAGACCCGAAGTTGCGACAGCCTCCTCAACCACTTAGTGTTTTAAAAGTTTAAAGTTGGTGTGAATTTAAAAAAAAAAATATTACAAATATTTCACTCCGGAGTTTCAAGCACACCCCCAAACTGCAGGTGTCGCCAATTAAATGGTGCTTTTAACGACTGTGCACTACCTTAATGGGTCGACACTAATTTTAAAATAAAAAAGAAATTACTTAATAAATTTTTAAAAAAATTAATTTAATATTAGAGAGATATTAGATGCTTTTAAAAAAAAGATTTTTAAAAATTAACAATATGAATTGTTTTTTTTTTTTTGTTTTTTTTTAAATATACGTGCACATGTGGAATTACAACCACGCCTCTTCTTGTGCCTGTTAAGCCATTTCCTACTTCAAAAACAATGCCTTTACTGTGATAACACTAGCTGGCCCAAGGTTTTATGTGAGTGAAGTTGCCCCCCCCCCCCACCTTCTTCAAATCCAACAAAAGTGGTATCAAACGTTTGTGCTACATTTGTGCTGGTTTGTGCTGCAGAAATTTTTGTTTGTGCCGCTATTATTTTAAAGATATTAACAAAAATTTCTAGAGGTCAACCAGCCCCCCCATATTAATGGAATCAAACAAAATTGATGTCAAACGTTTGTGCTGGTTTGTGCTGCAAAAATGCTTGTTTGTGCTGCTAACATTTTAAAATTTTTAATAAAATAACGTCTTGATGCGTGCTTAATCATCCAGGTAAGTAAATCCCAAAAGGTTGATTCTGTTCATCTGGACATTTTCAGTTGGAGAAACGTTTCGTCACTCATCCAAGTGACGAAATACTGCGTTTTAACAACAACTACTGAGATTTGCTTGAAATACTATGATTTAGAAGAAATACAATGACTCCATACAAATACGATGCTTTGGCACAAATACTATGATTTGGCACAAGTACTATCATTTAGTACAAATACTATGATTGGGCAGAAGTACTATGTTTCAGTACAAATACTATGATTTGGCAGGAATACTCTGGTTTAGCAGAAATACTCTGATTTAGCAGCAGTACTATCTTTTGGTAGAAATTCCTGCTAAAAGGTACTATTTCTGCCCCAAAACCATGATTTTGCACAAATACCATGATTTTTGCAAAAATACTATGATTTAGCAGAAATACTATGATTTAGCAGAAGTACTAAGATGTAGTAGAAGTACTTTGCTTTAGCAGAAATACTATGATTGAGGAGTAATACTTAAACATAGGAGAAATATTGATACACAGACACACATACACAGACAGTAAAGGGAACAGGAGCTGTTGAGAGTCTGGGCTTGGTATATGTAGGTCAGTTAAATTAGCTGCACCTGCTGTAGTCAGCCCTTACACACACAGACACAGAGAGAGGTGTGTTTTCTTCAGTGTATTTCTGACATTCAGGATTCCCCTCGAACAAATGGCCATAATTTCCTAACCGTAGAGACTAGAACGTTCATTCAGACATCGTTTTGTTCAGAAGAGATGGGGGAAATCTTCAGGTCTTCATAATTCAGAGATAAAATATAAATTATTAAAGATATATGACTTGTAATACACTGTAACTGAGTAGAGGCGAAGCAAAAACTGCCTTGACTTGCCCTCAAACAACCTTTGGTAACTCTAAATCTATATGGAGCATCAAAATCGTTCTTTCACCGTAAGAAACAGCAGGCTTTGGTGAACAGTCATGGAAATTTTCAGGGCTCTGTGGAAATCCATCAAAAAGATATGATGAGAGAAAAAAGTCCCTCATTTCCAGAGTTTGAAATCTGAAGAAATCTGAGCGAGGGACAAATTTCCTACCCTCAAACAAGTCTAACTCATCTCAGAACGGTAATAGGTGAGAAAATAATTCTTGAATTGTGAGCATCAGGAGTGTCTGAAGATATATCGGGACAAGCCTCATGTCTTAATTTCGCTTCGTTAAGGAGATATGACAATTTGAAAATGCCTCTCATTAGAGAAATCCAGCGGTGATTTTGAATAAACTCTCCATTGACTTTCAATGGAGAGTTTTGAGACTTATTGTTGCTCTGAGGAGATTTGCAAAAAATCTGTAACTCCCACAACAATGATAGTGACATTTCCTGAAAGCCAGCAAAAATACCTACGTTTTGATGTATAATTTGTGGAAGTTGAGTGGAAATTGAGCGAGTAGCAAGAAGTTGTTTGGACATGAAGAGAAAATCTGCTGAAAAAAGCTGAAAAAGTTGTATGTATTTCTGCCATAGACTGTTAACAAGAATCTGAGGTCCATATTAGAAAAGCTGGTAAAATCATAAAACTTTTCAGAATTGTAATAAATTATCAATACGAATTACCGGTCTGTGATAGTGTATAAATTTGTAGTTAAAAAAAAAAAACATGTTGACCAAGGTGGAATCGAACCCAGGACCTTTGGTCTGAAGAGCCGTGTCATTATTAATCGCGCCACCTGAAAAGGGGGCGGGGCGCCTTAAAAAACAGGGTGATCAGCAGTCAGAATTTGATCGCGGTGAAAAACGCCGTTTTTTGGAGTTAGAAAAAGTCGTGTAACTCAAAAACTAGGTGGGATAGAAGCATAATTCTTGCACTGGGTGAATCAGCGGACTTTTGTGTACTTTGACTGCGATTTACATAGCTCTTTGTATCTCCGTCGCGGAGATATGACGAGAGAAGAAACGGCTTCATTTTCGGAATTTGAAAAATGAGAGGAGGACAGATTTCCACCCCTCAAACAAGTCTAACTCATCTCAGAACGGTAATAGGTGAGAAAATAATTCTTGAATTGTGAGCGTCAGGAGCGTCTGAAGACATACGGGGACAAGCCTCATGTCTTAACTTTGCTTTGTTAAGGAGATATGACGATTTGAAAATGCCTTCAGTTTCAGTATTTCAGCTCTGAGTTTTACAACCTCCCCATAGACTTTGAATGGGGAGTTTTTAGACCATGTGTCACTTCGAGGCAAATTGTGAAAAAACCGTAACTCTCACAATAATTATAGTGACACTGTCTTAAAGCTAGAGCTGGGCGATAGAACGATAACGATATGTATCGCGATATAACTTTTTCTCGATAGAAAAATTAAACTATCGCGATAGACCTCGCCGCTCTTGTCCTCTTAAAAAAAAAAAGAAAAAAAAAAAAAAAAGAACAGCCAATCCAAATTACGTAGCGCAGAGCTGAACCAATCACAGCCGCAGCGTCACGTGACTTGTTACGTACAGCACAAGTGCCAAGCCGCACATGTGTATTTGTTTGGGAAGCAGCCAGCCACCGTACCGCCCGGGTAATGGAGGAAATGGACTAGAAAAATCAACCGAGCGTGACCGAAGGTTACTGAAGAGAAAACAGATGATGGTTCCAACACCTCAGAGATTGTCGAACGGAAGAGCCATAGAAGTTCCGTAGTGTGAAGGTATTTCGGCTATTTCAAGTCTGACAAAAACAGAGTAGCGTGCACTGTAAGTTGTGCCGAAAGCAAGTCTGGAAATACAATAAACTGGTGCATGCGCTACGTCCACACGTACCCGGGTATTTTTGAAAACGCAGATTTTTCTATGCGTTTGCACCTTTCGTCCACACGTAAACGGCGTTTTTGGTCACTGAAAACGAAGATTTTTGAAGACTCCGTTTTTGCATTTACGTGTGGATTAGAAAAACAGAGAAAACGCAGCGTCAAAGATGTGCGCATTTTTTGACGTCACACTGTGCGCCACGTTATTGTTTCAGTGAAATGAATTTCTACAATACTGTTAATTCTACTCTCTGCAGTGTTTAAATGCTTACACACAGTTACTGTCCCTCCACACATACGACTCGGTTCTGCTTCTATGCCCCAGCTTTGTTTACTTTTTCCCACTGAGGCTTCTAGACTTCTGATTGGCCAACATTTCTGCACGGTTAGGAATCTAGCGCCACCTGCTGCTTTGGCATGTTCATAGCAGCGTTTTCCTTCATTTCTCCCTTTATGTGTGGACGGGATTATTTTTTAAAACGTAAACGGAAAATCTCCGTTTTCAAAAATACCCGTGTACGTGTGGACGTAGCCTCAGTCTCTGACTGGAAGCGCTAATTCGTCATTCGGCTTTTGTCAGACTAAAGTAACTGTTAAAACTGTTTGAAAAGCTAAGCTATACAACAAGGAGAGATTGAGAATTTCCTTTTAGTTCTCAGTTTATTTGATATTGACAAAAGTTAGTCAGTTTTGTCTGTTCTTCTGTAAAACAAACTAAGATTTATTTTTAGAATTAATATTTTGTTTCTAAGTGGAATTGACAATTTAGTCTGTTTCGTTTGTTCTATTTTGAAACTTAAACGCTTTAGCGGCTGCCTTTTGTGTAGTTTGCAATATTTGCCTTTATTTATCTGAAAAAGTCTCATGTTCCTTAAGTACATCTACCCTGTTGAACTTATTATGGGAAATAAATATTTAAATAAAAACAAGCTGCTGATTATTTCACATTTTACTTGTGAGCAACGGCACATTTAAATCTTACAAATATAGTTATTTGGCTTATATCATGATAGATATCGTTATCGCCTGAAATGAAAAAAACATATCGTGATATGAAAAAATCTTATATTGCCCAGCTCTACTTAAAGCCAGCAAAAATACCTACGTTTTGATGTATAATTTGTGGAAGTTGAGTGGAAATTGAGTGAGTAGCAAGGAGTTGTTCAGACATGAAGAGAAAATTCAGAACGGACGAGTGTGCACTGGGAGTTAATTGCATAGCAACCATAGCAACGCATGTATTTTCTGAAAAATCACAAAGTTGCAACTGAAAACTTAAAGAGTCATTACATGAAAACGGTAACAGATATGAAAAAGCTGAATCACACAGGAATAGCCCAATCATTTGAGAACATTTTAAAGTTTGAATGGAGTTTCTAGGTCAAAGTATGAGGCAGTAGTTAAGTTTCAAAGACAAGAAAGTTTTAGCAGAATTGTGGAAGTTTCCCATTCATTTCAATGGGACAAATTAAAGGAAAAAAGTGTAATATTTTAAATAGTATAATAACAATAAACACCAAAAGATATAGCTGGAATTAGCAGAAAGAGCAGAACAGTTTAGAGTTTGAACGGAGAAAATCGGCTGAAAACTGAGGGAGTAGTTAAGTGCCGAAAAACGCGGAGCAACTATAAGAATAAAGTTTAAAGAGAAACAGGATCTCAATAGTGTGTGTAGCGAACCCCCCCGAATGAAGGATGACACTTTACTGATGACGTTTTGAAGGTTTAATGGCAGTAAACCATCAATCTCACCGTAAGAGCTGGGGATGTATACACAGAAACAGCGTGTAAGCAAAATAATCCACACTCTTACAATCGTAAACCTTATAACATGAAGTTCGTTTCAACGTAACATTTAACAAATGTAGCGACTGTCACAAAAACATCTAAACGTCTCCTTATTTACATCATAACCATACCTTGTGCCTCTATCAAGGGGGCTGCTAATGACAAAAGAAATCACCATAGGCTCCGTTAAGCCATCACTTTTCTAAACTCCCGCGACTGCTGCTGAAAACTGCGCCAAAAACTGTTTTACAGGAAATCGTCCCATCAAAATAAAAGCTTCTACACACGGACAGGAAGTTGGTAGTAGAAAACAGGAATGAGTGCCAAAATAAGGTGCAAAGAAAGGCATTCAGGGTTATTTACACTCCCACCAAAATTACGAATAATTGGTTTACATAAGAACCAAAATGAATAATTTTCCCAAACAAAATAACCCATGTAGGAGTTACCTTAGGAACTTTCTAACAACAATACAAGTTTTTGTACTGGACGCTCAACAACTGATAGTTTAGTAGAGCGTTGACCTTTATTATTGAGTCTCTTTTCTCCAAGTGAGATCTTTACCCTTCGCACAAGTCCATCTTTTCCACTGACAGTCTCTACAACTCTTGCAAGTCTCCATTCCCCTCTGGGTGCCAGTTCATCCATTTCCAACACAACATCACCTACTTTTAGATTCCTCTTTGGTGAGTGCCACTTTTGCCTTGAAATGATGTTGTGAATGTATTCTCGTCTCCAGCAGCTCCAGAACTGCTCTGCAAGGAACTGCACGCGGCGCCACCTCTTCTTGCTGTACAGGTCCTCATTTGAAAAGGCACCAGGTGGGGGCAACGGTGCATTGGATTTCATGTGCAGCAGATGATTGGGCGTGAGCGGTTCCAGGCTGTTGGGGCTATTCAAGTTATCTATAGTCAAGGGTCTGCTATTGACTATAGCCATGGCTTCGTAGAATAACGTCCGTAATGAAGCATCATTGAGTCTGTCGTGAGCCAGTGACAGAGTGGTATTCAGCACACTTCTGACAGTCTTTATCTGACGTTCCCACACTCCCCCTGCATGACTAGCATGGGGTGCGTTCATCACAAAGTCACATTGTTTTTCAGTCAAGTATGTATTTAGTCTCTGAGTGTCTAGCTCATTTAAAGCTGCTTTAAACTCATTCTGAGCACCAACAAAGTTCGTTCCCTGGTCACATTGGATGTGTCGAACTGCACCTCTGATTGAAATGAAACATCTTAATGCATTAATAAATGCATCAGTAGACAAGTCCTCTAAGAACTCAATGTGAATGGCACGAGAACAAAAGCAAGTAAGTAGGAGTCCATACCGTTTGTGTTGTTTTCTTCCCTCAGTTGTCACAAATGGACCAAAACAGTCCATGCCACAGTGTGTGAAGGGAGGAGAGGGCTCTAAGCGATGTGGAGGTAGGTCACTCATCCTCTGACCCTCTGGAGCTTTGCGGAGTCTGCGGCAGATCACACATTGTCGGATGAATGAGGCAACTGTTTTACTCATTCCAGGAATCCAGTAGCCACTGGATCTGATTTCATTTATGGTGAATCCCTTTCCTTGGTGTTTTACTTTGTCATGACAGTGAGATATTATGAGTTTGGCTGTACAATGTTCTTTTGGGATCACGATCGGGTGTTTGAAGGTGTCACTCGTTGCATGCTGGAGTCTCCCTCCCACCTTGAGGAGACCATCTGTATCCATGAAAATGTCCAGTTTAAACAGTTTGTTATGATGTGGGAGCTGTTCTCCTTTCTTCAGCTGTTTTATTTCCTGTTCATACGCTTGACTTTGTACACGTCGAATGATCACAAGTTCAGCATTTTTCTGCTCACTCACTGTAGCTGATGCATTTGACTTGATGTGTCTAGCCCTTCTTATGAGACGTGCTACAGCTTTAATTGCTTTGGACCAGGAGGAGAACTTACTTAGACATTCAGCAAGACTTACAGTGTCTGTGACTTTAGTTAACATTGTCTGTACTTTTCTGACTTCTGGATCTCCTATGGTCAGATCCAGCTCAACAGGTTGTGCTGTGGGCAGTTCATTTTTCCACAAAAAGGAGGGGCCAGTGAACCAGATAGACTTATTTAACTCATTGACAGTTACACCTCTCGAAGCACCGTCAGCTGGATTCAGTTCTGATGGCACGTAAAACCACTGCTGAGGGCTTGTACTTTCCCTGATCCTCTGAACCCTGTTAGCTACAAAGGTGTGGAAACGACGTGCATCATTGTTTATGTAGCCCAGCACCACCTTTGAATCAGTCCAGAAGTACTCCTTTGCACCATAACACAGTTCTTCCCGTAACATGTTGCTGACTGAGACTGAAACTACAGCTGCTGTTAGTTCAAGTCTGGGGATTGTGGTCAGTTTAGTTGGAGAAACTCGAGCCTTTGCTATTACCAGAGAGCAGTGAACTTCACCTTTAGCGTTCTTTGCCCTCAGATAGCTACATTGTCCATAACCACTTGAGCTTGCATCTGAAAAGTGGTGCAACTCTATTTCTTTAGTTTCACCAAAGTTAGCAGGCAGGTAACAGCGAGGTATGTTTAGCTTGTCTAGATTTACAAAGTCACTTTGCCAACTCACCCACCTTGGCTTGAGTGCATTAGGTATGGGGTCGTCCCACCCGACACCATGCTGACACATTTCTTGCAAGATTTTCTTTCCATTCAGCACATATGGCGCTAAAAATCCAAGTGGGTCGTAGATTGACGCGACAGTGGATAGAATACCTCTGCGTGTGGCTGGCTGGACTTTCAGTGTGTTGTCAAATTTGAAACAGTCCTTTTCAATGCTCCACTGGATGCCTAGTGCTCTTTCTTGTGGCATGTCTTTGAATGTCAAGTCTCTTATGTTAATATTTACAGCACACTCTGATGCAGGTATACTTTGCAAAACAGTGTGATTGTTAGAAACAAACTTGTGGAGACGCAGGTTACCTTTGCGGCAGATTTCTCTGGCTTCTTGTGCCAACTGCATTGCTTCTTTCACTGTGTTTGTGCTCGTAACTCCATCGTCGACATAAAAGTCTTTCTCAATGAACTGTGAACCTGCTGGGTGCGAGTGGCAGTGCTCTTTGGCTAAGTACTTCAGTCCATAATTTGCACAGCCTGGAGATGATGACGCACCAAAAAGGTGTACCTTCATTCTGTATGTTTGAGGTTGTGTGCTTGTATCACCGTTTTTCCACCAGAGGAAACGTAGATAGTCCCGGTCCCTCTCACTGACGTGGAACTGGTGGAACATCTTTTCTATATCGCACATTAAGGCAATAGGATGTTGCCGGAATCTCAAGAGAATGCCAGTCAGATTGTTTATTAAGTCTGGCCCTTGGAGGAGATGATCATTGAGACTTGTTCCATTGTGTTTGGCTGAACAGTCAAATACGACACGCAGTTTTGTGGGCTTTTTGGGGTGGTAAATCCCATGATGGGGGATGTACCATTGTTCACCTTGTGTTCCTTCGTTGTGTACTTCTTCCACGTCTCCTCTTTCAATTATGTCATTCATGTATGCAACATAATCATTTTTGTAGTTCTCATCCTTGTTCAACCTTCTCCTTAAGTGTTCCAGTCTGATCTCTGCAAGCCTTTTGTTGTCTGGTAAGTTTGGCCTTTGCTTGAATGGAAGAGGCATCTCACAGTATCCTTGTTCATTTTTCTTTATCCCTTCCTTAAGTTTTTCCAGAAAAACGACATCCTCTTGTGAGACCGTTTTGTCACATGCCTTTGTGTCCTTGAAATCTGATTCAAGAACATTGATCATGTCCATTGGTGTTACAGCAGGCATTTCCTTTACCATGACCCTATGGCACAGACTTGTTTCAGTTTCATTTGACTCTGATGAGCCACCAACAATGCTCCACCCTAGGTCTGTCTGTATGGCAAATGGCTCATTGTCTTTTCCGAGTAGAACCTGTTTTGGAGCTAGAGTTCTGGGACAGTTAAATCCAATGAGTAGTCCAACATCACAACTCAGGAGAGGGGGTATCTGATCAGCGATCTCTGACAGATGGGGCCATTGCCTTGCAGTTTCATTTGTGGGTATGTTGTCATAGTTAAATGGGATGTAGTCCTTTGTGTAGGAGGGTGGAAGGTCGATGTGAACATCTGAATTATAACCTCTCACACGTAACCCTGCTACTCTCTGGCTTTTGACTGTCATGTGAACTCCCAGCATCGTGGTTAGTTTTAGCTTAACTGGATGGGATGCTGCTTGTAACTGGTTAGTTACCTCCTCACTGACAAATGTGTTGTCACTTTGTGTGTCTAATAAAGCGTACACAAGCTGCTCTTTAGATGGACTCTGAGTAGTGGAAACCCACACAGGAACAATCATGGAGGTACTACCTGATTGACCCACCTTAGTAACATTCAGAGCTGTGGCTGCCATGGTGTCATTTTCTGTGGTTGAAGCGACGTTTGTAGAGCTCTGAGGCCTTTCATTTGCCATGTGACTCTCATTGTGCAAACAGGTGGGGTGTCGTCCTTTGCAAGTGTCACATTTGTGGCGATGACGACAGTCTCTGGCATTGTGGCCCACCTTTAAGCACCCGTAGCACAGTTTATTTTCCTTCACAAATGTCCGTTTGTGGTCTAGTGACTTCTCTGAGAAGCTTGGGCACTTTGACAACTGATGACTTTCATCTTATGAAAGTCATCAGTTGCATCTTTGGTAGTTTTCTGCCAGTAAGCTGGAGTTCCTCTGAGTGGCTGCATAAATCTGATTGCATCTTTATTTCTTACCAGCTTCTCTACTTCTGTCTTACTTTGTAACATTCCTGATGTGATTTTGCGTCCATCTTTCGTCATAGTTTTACCTTTCCTTAGCTGTATTGTCATGCTGGAATTAGCCAAATGTATTTCAGTGACAAACTGTGAGAAAAACAGGTAATTTGTGTCTTTAGCAAATCTTGCATCAATGTTGAAAAGCCTTGACTTGAAGTAAGCACTCGGTGTGAGTTTAAGAAGTCTCTTTTCATCCAGTGTATTCTGACCAGTAGGAAACTGCACAGGAAATGCCATGGCTTCCAAATGAGGAGTTCTGAAGAAGCTAACAGGATTGTTTCTTTCTGCAGGAGCCACACAATATGTGTTATCAGTGAAACAGAGAATCTCTTCTGAAATGTCAACAGGCTGCAGACAACTTTCTAGAGCAAAACCTCCATTGTTCAAATCACTTTCTGGTTCCTCTGGATTGATTTCCTCTGGTTGTTCATCACAGGATTGCATATTAATAGCTTGTTCACTTTCAGACTCACTTTCGCACAAAAGGGCATCTTTTTCATAGTTGTCAATTTCCATTAGATCTGCTTCATCATAATCATCACTTCCCATGCTGGCTTCATCACTGCTGTCATCATCAGGTAGGTAACGTTGGATCACAAAGCAATGCTTTGTCCTGATGATATGAGGTTTTGTGCATTTGAAGGAGCTAAATGGAAAAATGAGAAAATAAAGTAAGTTTCAAAATTTCTTCAAAATTGATTTCTCACTAGTTAAAAACAGCAAAAAACTATACTGTTGAATTATTATCAGTAGTTTGTGAAAACATTGTATTGCAGTTTAAATCAATTGATTATCTTACCAGTGACTGCAGTAATGCTGACTCCACTGCTTCTGACGTTCTCAAACACAGAGTAGAGAGTGAATGTGTATTGAGTTCCAGCAGTGAGAGATGAGAGTGTTTGATTCAATGGTCCATTTCCAGCTGGTGCACTGATGCTTGTCTCTGTACCATTAAACTGGAGAACAAAGCTGACATTGTTGTTGACTTTATTCCACTGCAGAGTGATGCTGGTTTCATTTTGTCCTGATGATATGAGGTTTTGTGCATTTGAAGGAGCTAAATGGAAAAATGAGAAAATAAAGTAAGTTTCAAAAATTCTTCAAAATTGATTTCTCACTAGTTAAAAACAGTAAAAAATTATACTGTTGAATTATTATCAGTAGTTTGTGAAAACATTGTATTGCAGTTTAAATCAATTGATTAACTTACCAGTGACTGCAGTAATGCTGACTCCACTGCTTCTGACGTTCTCAAACACAGAGTAGAGAGTGAATGTGTATTGAGTTCCAGCAGTGAGAGATGAGAGTGTTTGATTCACTGGTCCATTTCCAGCTGGTGCACTGATGCTTGTCTCTGTACCATTAAACTGGAGAACAAAGCTGACATTGTTGTTGACTTTATTCCACTGCAGAGTGATGCTGGTTTCATTTTGTCCTGATGATATGAGGTTTTGTGCATTTGAAGGAGCTAAATGGAAAAATGAGAAAATAAAGTAAGTTTCAAAAATTCTTCAAAATTGATTTCTCACTAGTTAAAAACAGCAAAAACAGACTCTGGCTAAGGCAATCTACACCACACCAGGGCCTGAGTTGCCGGCTGGGGTCAACTACACCACACCAGGGCCTGTGGCTCTGGCTGAGGCCACCTACACCACACCAGGGCCTGTGGCTCTTGCTCAGGCCACCAGGGTCTGTGACTCTAGCTAAGGCAATCTACACCACACCAGGGCCTGAGTTGCTATTGAGGCCACTTACACCACAGCAGGGCCTGTGGCTCTGGCTGAGGCCATCTACACGACACCAGGGCCTTAGTTGCTATTGAGGCCACTTACACCAGACCACGGCCTGTGGCTCTGGCTGAGGCCACTTACACCAGACCTCGGCCTTTGGCTCTTGCTCAGGCCAATTACACCACACCAGGGCCTGTGGCTCTTGCTCAGGCCACTTACACCACACCAGGGCCTGTGACTCTGGCTAAGGCAATCTACACCACACCCGGGCCTTAGTTGCCGGCTGGGGCCACCTACACCACAGCAGGGCCTGTGGCTCTGGCCGAGGCCATCTAGACCACACCAGGGCCTTAGTTGCTGGTGAGGCCACTTACACCACACCAGGGCCTGTGGCTCTTGCTCAGGTCACCAGGGTCTGTGACTCTGGCTAAGGCCATCTACACCACACCAGGGCCTGAGTTGCCTGCTGTGGCCACCTACACCACACCAAGGCCTGTGGCTCTGGCTGAGGCAATCTACACGACACCAGGGCCTTAGTTGCTATTGAGGCCACTTACACCAGACCACGGCTTGTGGCTCTGGCTGAGGCCACTTACACCAGACCACGGCCTTTGGCTCTTGCTCAGGCCAATTACACCACACCAGGGCCTGTGGCTCTTGCTCAGGCCACTTACACCACACCAGGGCCTGTGACTCTGGCTAAGGCAATCTACACCACACCCGGGCCTTAGTTGCCGGCTGGGGCCACCTACACCACAGCAGGGCCTGTGGCTCTGGCCGAGGCCATCTAGACCACACCAGGGCCTTAGTTGCTGGTGAGGCCACTTACACCACACCAGGGCCTGTGGCTCTTGCTCAGATCACCAGGGTCTGTGACTCTGGCTAAGGCCATCTACACGACACCAGGGCCTGAGTTGCCTGCTGTGGCCACCTACACCACACCAAGGCCTGTGGCTCTGGCTGAGGCCATCTACACCACACCCGGGCCTTAGTTGCCGGCTGGGGCCACCTACACCACAGCAGGGCCTGTGGCTCTGGCTGAGGCCATCTAGACCACACCAGGGCCTTAGTTGCTGGTGAGGCCACTTACACCACACCAGGGCCTGTGGCTCTTGCTCAGGTCACCAGGGTCTGTGACTCTGGCTAAGGCCATCTACACCACACCAGGGCCTGAGTTGCCTGCTGTGGCCACCTACACCACACCAAGGCGTGTGGCTCTGGCTGAGGCCATCTACACGACACCAGGGCCTTAGTTGCTATTGAGGCCACTTACACCAGACCACGGCCTGTGGCTCTGGCTGAGACCACGGCCTGTGGCTCTGGCTGAGGCCACTTACACCAGACCACGGCCTTTGGCTCTTGCTCAGGCCAATTACACCACACCAGGGCCTGTGGCTCTTGCTCAGGCCACTTACACCACACCAGGGCCTGTGACTCTGGCTAAGGCAATCTACACCACACCCGGGCCTTAGTTGCCGGCTGGGGCCACCTACACCACAGCAGGGCCTGTGGCTCTGGCCGAGGCCATCTAGACCACACCAGGGCCTTAGTTGCTGGTGAGGCCATGTACACCACACCAGGGCCTGTGGCTCTTGCTCAGGTCACCAGGGTCTGTGACTCTGGCTAAGGCCATCTACACGACACCAGGGCCTGAGTTGCCTGCTGTGGCCACCTACACCACACCAAGGCCTGTGGCTCTGGCTGAGGCCATCTACACCACACCAGGGCCTTAGTTGCTAATGAGGCCACTTACACCACACCAGGGGCTGTGGCTCTGGGTGAGGCCACTTACACCACACCAGGGCCTGTGCTTCTGGCCGAGGCCATCTTCACCAAACCAGGCCCTGTGCTGCTAGCTGAGGCCATGTACAACATATCAGGCCCTGTGCTGGTTCCTGAAGCAATCTTCAACAATCCAGGGCCTGTGCTGCTGGATAAATGCTAAACTGAGTCTTTGGGTTAGGGTATTATGCAAGCATGCAGGTAGGGTTATAGGATTGTGTTCGTAACTTCAGGTACTTGCCACTTAATCACTTGAATCCATAAATTGAGACATTGTGCTGGGGTCAGCAGCTTAGAGCCATGCCACCCTGAGCACGCCTGACCTCGGAAGCTAAGCAGGGCTGGGCTTGGTTAGTACTTGGATGGGAGACTTCCTGGGAATACCTGGTGCTGTAAGCCTTTTATTTTCATGTCATTGAACTGCTTTTGAACCAGATAAGGGGTGTATTAAAAGACCCAAAGCAGCTGCCCATTAATGAGGGCACAATAACGACATTGCGTTTCGCTTTTTACCAATGTCTTGTGCTGCTGGCTGAGGCCACCTACACCACACCAGGGGCTGTGACTCTGGCTAACGCAATCCACGCCACACCAGGGCCTGAGTTGCCGGCTGGGGCCACTTACACCACACCAGGGCCTGTGGATTTGGCTGAGGCCACGTACACCACACCAGGGCCTGTGGCTGCTGGCTGAGGCCACCTACACCACACCAGGGCCTGTGGCTGCTTGCTGAGGCCACTTACACCACACCAGGTTCTTAGTTGCTATTCAGGCCACTTACACCACACCAGGGCCTCTGGCACTGGCTGAGGCCACTTACACCACAACAGGGCCTGAGTTGCCGGCTGAGGCCACTTAGACCACACCAGGGTCTGTGGCACTGGCTGAGGCCACTTACACCACACCAGGGCCTGTGGCTCTTGCTCAGGCCAACTACACCACACCAGGGCCTGTGTGTGCTGGCTGAGGCCACCTACACCACACCAGGGCCTGTGGGTGCTGGCTGAGGCCACTTACACCACACCAGGGCTTGTGGCTGCTGGCTGAGGCCACTTACACCACACCAGGGCCTGTGGCTCTTGCTCAGGCCACTTACACCACACCAGGGTCTGTGCCTCTGGCTCAGGCCACTTACACCACAACAGGGCCTGAGTTGCCGGCTGAGGCCACCTACACCACACCAGGGCCTGTGGCTGCTGGCTGAGGCCACTTACACCACACCAGGGTCTGTGGCTGCTGGCTGAGGCCACCTACACCACACCAGGGCCTGTGGCTCTGGCTTAGGCCATCTACACCACACCAGGGCCTGTGGCTCTGGCTGAGGCCACTTACACCACACCAGGGCCTGTGGCTCTTGCTCAGGCCACCTACACCACACCAGGGCCTGTGGCACTGGCTGAGGCCATTTACACCACACCAGGGCCTGTGGCTGGTGGCTGAGGCCACTTACACCACACCAGGGCCTGTGGCTGCTGGCTGAGGCCACCTACACCACACCAGGGCCTGTGGCACTGGCTGAGGCCACTTACACCACACCAGGGCCTGTGGCTGCTGGCTGAGGCCCCTTACACCACACCAGTGCCTTAGTTGCTATTGAGGCCACTTACACCACACCAGGGCCTGTGGATCTTGCTCAGGCCACTTATACCACACCAGGGCCTTTGACTCTGGCTAAGGCAATCTACACCACACCCGGGCCTGAGTTGCCGGCTGGGGCCACCTACACCACACCAGGGCCTGTGGCTCTTGCTGAGGCCACGTACACCACACCAGGGCCCGTGGCTCTGGCTGAGGCCACTTACATCACACCAGGCCCTGTGCTGGTTCCTGAGGCCATCTTCAAAAATCCATGGCCTGTGCTGCTGGATAAATGCTAAACTGAGTCTTTGGGTTAGGGTCTTAGGCAGGCATACAGGTAGGGCTATAGGATTGCGTTCGTAACTTCAGGTACTTGCCACCTAATCACTTGAGTCCATAAATTGAGACATTGTGCTGGGGCCAGCAGCTTACGGCCATACCACCCTGAGCACGCCCGACCTCGTCTGATCTCGGAAGCTAAGCAGGGCTGGGCTTCGTTAGTACTTGGATGGGAGACTCCCTGGGACTACCTGGTGCTGTAAGCCTTTTATTTTCATGTCATTGAAGTGCTTTTGAACCAGAGAAGGGGGGTATTAAAAAACCCAAAGCAGCTGCCCATTAATGAGGGCACAGTAACGACATTGCTTTTCGCTCTTTACCAATGTCTTGTGCTGCTGGCTGAGGCCACCTACACCACACCAGGGCCTGTGGCTGGTGGCTGAGGCCACTAACACCACAACAGGGCCTGAGTTGCCGGCTGAGGCCACTTAGACCACACCAGGGTCTGTGGCACTGGCTGAGGCCACTTACACCACACCAGGGCCTGTGGCTCTTGCTCAGGCCACTTACACCACAACAGGGCCTGAGTTGCCGGCTGAGGCCACCTACACCACACCAGGGCCTGTGGCTGCTGGCTGAGGCCACTTACACCACACCAGGGCCTGTGGCACTGGCTGAGGCCACTTACACCACACCAGGGCCTGTGGCTCTTGCTCAGGCCACTTACACCACAACAGGGCCTGAGTTGCCGGCTGAGGCCACCTACACCACACCAGGGCCTGTGGCTGCTGGCTGAGGCCACTTACACCACACCAGGGCCTGTGGCTGCTGGCTGAGGCCACCTACACCACACCAGGGCCTGTGGCTCTGGCTTAGGCCATCTACACCACACCAGGGCCTTAGTTGCTATTGAGGCCATCTACACCACACCAGGGCCTGTGGCTCTGGCTGAGGCCACCTACACCACACCAGGGCCTGTGGCTCTGGCTTAGGCCATCTACACCACACCAGGGCCTTAGTTGCTATTGAGGCCATCTACACCACACCAGGGCCTGTGGCTCTGGCTGAGGCCACTTACACCACACCAGGTTCTTAGTTGCTATTCAGGCCACTTACACCACACCAGGGCCTCTGGCACTGGCTGAGGCCACTTACACCACAACAGGGCCTGAGTTGCCGGCTGAGGCCACTTAGACCACACCAGGGTCTGTGGCACTGGCTGAGGCCACTTACACCACACCAGGGCCTGTGGCTCTTGCTCAGGCCAACTACACCACACCAGGGCCTGTGTGTGCTGGCTGAGGCCACCTACACCACACCAGGGCCTGTGGGTGCTGGCTGAGGCCACTTACACCACACCAGGGCTTGTGGCTGCTGGCTGAGGCCATCTACACCACACCAGGGCCTGTGGCTCTTGCTCAGGCCACTTACACCACACCAGGGTCTGTGCCTCTGGCTCAGGCCACTTACACCACAACAGGGCCTGAGTTGCCGGCTGAGGCCACCTACACCACACCAGGGCCTGTGGCTGCTGGCTGAGGCCACTTACACCACACCAGGGTCTGTGGCTGCTGGCTGAGGCCACCTACACCACACCAGGGCCTGTGGCTCTGGCTTAGGCCATCTACACCACACCAGGGCCTGTGGCTCTGGCTGAGGCCACTTACACCACACCAGGGCCTGTGGCTCTTGCTCAGGCCACCTACACCACACCAGGGCCTGTGGCACTGGCTGAGGCCACTTACACCACACCAGGGCCTGTGGCTGGTGGCTGAGGCCACTTACACCACACCAGGGCCTGTGGCTGCTGGCTGAGGCCACCTACACCACACCAGGGCCTGTGGCACTGGCTGAGGCCACTTACACCACACCAGGGCCTGTGGCTGCTGGCTGAGGCCCCTTACACCACACCAGTGCCTTAGTTGCTATTGAGGCCACTTACACCACACCAGGGCCTGTGGATCTTGCTCAGGCCACTTATACCACACCAGGGCCTTTGACTCTGGCTAAGGCAATCTACACCACACCCGGGCCTGAGTTGCCGGCTGGGGCCACCTACACCACACCAGGGCCTGTGGCTCTTGCTGAGGCCACGTACACCACACCAGGGCCCGTGGCTCTGGCTGAGGCCACTTACATCACACCAGGCCCTGTGCTGGTTCCTGAGGCCATCTTCAAAAATCCATGGCCTGTGCTGCTGGATAAATGCTAAACTGAGTCTTTGGGTTAGGGTCTTAGGCAGGCATACAGGTAGGGCTATAGGATTGCGTTCGTAACTTCAGGTACTTGCCACCTAATCACTTGAGTCCATAAATTGAGACATTGTGCTGGGGCCAGCAGCTTACGGCCATACCACCCTGAGCACGCCCGACCTCGTCTGATCTCGGAAGCTAAGCAGGGCTGGGCTTCGTTAGTACTTGGATGGGAGACTCCCTGGGACTACCTGGTGCTGTAAGCCTTTTATTTTCATGTCATTGAAGTGCTTTTGAACCAGAGAAGGGGGGTATTAAAAAACCCAAAGCAGCTGCCCATTAATGAGGGCACAGTAACGACATTGCTTTTCGCTCTTTACCAATGTCTTGTGCTGCTGGCTGAGGCCACCTACACCACACCAGGGCCTGTGGCTGGTGGCTGAGGCCACTAACACCACAACAGGGCCTGAGTTGCCGGCTGAGGCCACTTAGACCACACCAGGGTCTGTGGCACTGGCTGAGGCCACTTACACCACACCAGGGCCTGTGGCTCTTGCTCAGGCCACTTACACCACAACAGGGCCTGAGTTGCCGGCTGAGGCCACCTACACCACACCAGGGCCTGTGGCTGCTGGCTGAGGCCACTTACACCACACCAGGGCCTGTGGCTGCTGGCTGAGGCCACCTACACCACACCAGGGCCTGTGGCTCTGGCTTAGGCCATCTACACCACACCAGGGCCTTAGTTGCTATTGAGGCCATCTACACCACACCAGGGCCTGTGGCTCTGGCTGAGGCCACCTACACCACACCAGGGCCTGTGGCTCTGGCTTAGGCCATCTACACCACACCAGGGCCTTAGTTGCTATTGAGGCCATCTACACCACACCAGGGCCTGTGGCTCTGGCTTAGGCCACTTACACCACACCAGGGTCTGTGGCTCTGGCTGAGGCCACTTACACCACAACAGGGCCTGAGTTGCCGGCTGAGGCCACTTAGACCACACCAGGGCCTGTGGCTGCTGGCTGAGGCCACTTACACCACACCAGGGCCTGTGGCTGCTGGCTGAGGCCACCTACACCGCACCAGGGCCTTAGTTGCTATTGATGCCACTTACACCACACCAGGGCCTGGGGCTCTTGCTCAGGCCACCTACACCACACCAGGGCCTGTGGCACTGGCTGAGGGCACTTACACCACAACAGGGCCTGAGTTGCCGGCTGAGGCCACTTACACCACACCAGGGCCTGTGGCTGCTGGCTGAGGCCACTTACACCACACCAGGGCCTGTGGCTGCTGGCTGAGGCCACCTACACCACACCAGGGCCTGTGGCTCTTGCTCAGGCCACTCACATCACACCAGGCCCTGTGCTTCTGGCCGAGGCCATCTTCACCAAACCAGGCCCTGTGCTGCTAGCTGTGGCCATGTACAACATACCAGGCCCTGTGCTGGTTCCTGAGGCCATCTTCAACAATCCAGGGCCTGTGCTGTTGGATAAATGCTAAACTGAGCCTTTGGGTTAGGGTATTATGCAAACATGCACGTAGGGTTATAGGATTGTCTTCGGAACTTCAGGTACTTGCCACCAAATCACTTGAATCCATAAATTGAGACGTTGTGCTTGGGCCAGCAGCTTACGGCCATACCACCCTGAGCACGCCTGACCTAGTCTGATCTCGGAAGCTAAGCAGGGCTGGGCTTCGTTAGTACTTGGATGGGAGACTGCCTGGGAATACCTGGTGCTGTAAGCCTTTGATTTTCATGTCATTGAACTGCTTTTGATCCAGAGAAGGGGTGTATTAAAAGACCCAAAGCAGCTCCCCATTAATGAGGGCACATTAACGACATTGCTTTTGGCTCTTTTCCAATGTCTTGTGCTGCTAGCTGATGCCACCTACACCACACCAGGGCCTGTGATTCTGGCTAAGGTAATGTACAACACACACGGGCCTGAGTTGCCGGCTGAGGCCACTTAGACCACACCAGGGTCTGTGGCACTGGCTGAGGCCACTTACACCACACCAGGGCCTGTGGCTGCTGGCTGAGGACACTTACACCACACCAGGGCCTGTGGCTGCTGGCTGAGGCCACTTACACCACACCAGGGCCTTAGTTGCTATTGAGGCCACTTACACCACACCAGGGTCTTTGGCTCTTGCTCAGGCCACTTACACCACACTAGGGTCTGTGCCTCTGGCTGAGGCCACTTACACCACAACAGGGCCTGAGTTGCCGGCTGAGGCCACCTACACCACACCAGGGCCTGTGGCTGCTGGCTGAGGCCACCTACACCACACCAGGGCCTGTGACTGCTGGATGAGGCCACTTACACCACACCAGGGCCTTAGTTGCTATTGAGGCCACTTACACCACACCAGGGCCTTAGTTGCTATTGAGGCCACTTACACCACACCAGGGCCTTAGTTGCTCTGGCTGAGGCCACTTACACCACACCAGGGCCTGTGGCTCTTGCTCAGGCCACTTACACCACACCAGGGCCTGTGGCTCTTGCTCAGGCCACTCACATCACACCAGGCCCTGTGCTTCTGGCCGAGGCCATCTTCACCACACCAGGCCCTGTGCTGTTAGCTGTGGCCATGTACAACACACCAGGCCCTGTGCTGGTTCCTGAGGCCATCTTCAACAATCCAGGCCCTGTGCTGTTGGATAAATGCTAAACTGAGCCTTTGGGTTAGGGTATTATGCAAACATGCAGGTAGGGTTATAGGATTGTCTTAGTAACTTCACGTACTTGCCACCTAATCACTTGAATCCATAAAATGGGGGGGGGAAATTAACCAAAACAATGTTGTAAATCAAAGGGCTACAACTGATATGTGAGACAGATAAAGTCATGCAAAAATATATTGCTAAACCATTGCTGGTTGTATAATATTTTATATCATGTTTATTTTCAGTTTCAGTTAAGGTTTAGAAAATAAAATTTAGTTGAGTTCACGATAAATATCAGTGATGAGTATTTGGTAACTTTAACTTTAATTGTTACATTCCTTTATCATTAGCATTAGCTTTATTTACTATAGCCCACGGTTGTTTTATATATATATATATATATATATATATATATATATATATATATATATATACACATTTAAATCCCGTACTGTATGATGTGTATTTCTTGTAAACCACTTGTCTGTTAAGATAAATGTTTTTCTGCTTTTGTTTGCTTGCGTGGATAAAACACAATATTTCATTAAAGTCAGCAACATCTTATTGAGCTGGTCTGGTTGAATTAATGTATCGAAGTTCTTTCATTTGCACAACTGTAGCGGTTCTTCCTAACTTGTCCGATGAGTGGCAGTGTAACATCAATTTAAATACCACCTATAAATCCGTAGAAGAAGAACGCTGGACTCTATGAAATGACGAAGACCAATCAGATTCTTAAATACTCGGAAATAACGCCAGTTTACATTCTGGACGCTGTTGAGTTTGGCACGGGTGAAAGGTAAGTGTGATTTTATCTTGAAAGAAACTAAAAATAAACAAATGGAAACAACTGACGGTTTGGTTTTTATCAAACTTTACGTTTCCATGAAAAGGCGGCATATTTTCACAGCGACGACAGCACAACTGGTAGAGAATGAGTTGGATACTTAATACGCTAACGTTACCTTCATTATTTTCAGCTTTTTAAGAAGGCGCTATCATGGAGAACAGCCTGTCCCGACTTCTCGTTGGACTCTCTGTCCAGATCAGCCGCAGTGATGGTGAGCTCATGTTGCATTAAATCCGTTCGTATTATGTGTTTTTGTACTTCCCGTGTGCGGTGAGTTTAACTCAGGCATGCTTTTTTTTATGTACGTGAACTAGGTCGAGTCCATTCGGCCACCGTGAAATCCGTTGACAAGTCCACAGTTATGGTTGAGTGGCATGAGAGGAACATGTGCCGTGGAAAGGGGGTCAGTAATGTCGTAACTGAGGTGATATCAACCAAGTATACATTAAAATATCCCATATGCTGAGTCTGCTTCTTCTTCTGTGTTTTAGATTGATCTAAGTGAGTTATGTATACTCAATCCAGAGGTTTTGGACCCTATAAATTCAATCACAAGCTCAATGCCTGACCCATCGACTCATGTTCCAGAAAAGGTGAGTGCTAGCCTACATTGTTTTTTCTCATAATTTATTACATTAACCTTGCTGTCAGTCACCAGATGACAGGTTAGTTTCATCCTAAGGCTGACGTTAAAGTTGCTGCTGATGCCATTTTTAAAGTGGTACACAATCTGCAGACTCTCTCACCGGATGCTCCTAATTTTATTCTCGGTGATTTTAACAATTGTAATCTTAAGAAATCACTGAACAATTTCTTTCAATATGTCACTTGTCCTACAAGGCATAACAAAACGCTGGATTTGTGTTATGGACCAATTAAGGGGGCATACAAGTCTGTGGCCGGACCTGCGCTAGGTTCTTCGGATCACAATGTTATTCACCTCCTCCCTGCTTACAGATCTGTGATTAGGAGGGAGAAGGCCTGTGTGAAGCGGACTAATGTCTGGACAAAAGACAGTTGTGTTGCCCTTCAGGGGTGTTTTGATTGCACTGACTGGTCCGTGTTTCAAGAGAGCACTTCTGATTTGGATGAACTCACTGATGTGGTGTGTAGCTACATCTCTTTTTGCAAAGACTCTGTGGTTCCAGTCAGAGAATTTAAGACTTTCCCTAATAACAAACCGTGGCTCTCTAAAGATATTAAGGATCTGATTCTTAAAAGGAAAATTGCTTTTAACGAGGGAGACGTTCCCACTGTGAGAATATTGAGGAAGGAGGTGAGGGCTGCAATAAAGATTGCCAAGATGAGGTATTGAAATAAGATTGAGGCAGAACTCAGCAGTAACAACCTCAAAAGAGCTTGGCTTGGTATGAAAACAATGGCAGGGCTACAGACGAAAGGTAAAAGCAGCATTACCTTAGAGGGGTTTACCTCTGACAAACATCTGGCAGACAGTCTTTTTTTTTTTTTTTTTTTTGAAAATATTTTTATTGAAAAAAGAAAACAGTACTTGCAGTTACCGAAATACAATCAACCTTTCTTAATTTTCCTAAGTAAATTAACATAGGCAATACCTCTAGACTAGCAAAATAAGAGATAAAGGGTTGCCACTTGTGAAAAAATTTGGCTGTGCAACCTCTCAACGTATATTTAATTTTTTCAAGTTTTAAAAAAAACATGACATCTTTAAGCCACCGGGAAATAGTAGGATACTTAGCAGACTTCCAATGCAACAATATTAGACGTCTCGCTAATAGGGATGTGAAGGCTATAATATCCCTTTGTGTGGAATCAAGTGTAAGTGAGCGAGCAGGAATCCCAAACACAGCAATCAGAGGACAAGGATGAAGAGTTACCCCAAGAACAGTTGACATAATAGCAAAATACCTTGTCCAGAAACCTTGTAGCTCAGGGCACAGAAAAAACATGTGGCTAAGGTGACAAGGAGAACCATGGCATTTATCACATTTATTTTCCACTTCTGGATACAATTCAGAAAGTCTAGACTTAGAGAAATGCACCCTGTGTATGACCTTAAATTGAATAAGTCCAAGACGAGCACAGGAGGTGGAAGATCGTATCCTCGTTATAGCCCGTTCCCAAGACTCCTCATGTATTCGAAATCCCAGTTCTTCTTCCCATGTACGCTTAAGCTTAACATTAGAGTGGTTACTAAAAGACAGAATAGCATCATAGAGTTTCGAAATGGTTCCTCTGTGATGAGGAACAAATGATAACGTAGTTTCCCACTGCTGTTCTGGAGGTAAAGAGGGGAAATTTGGGAAACACTTAGCAACAAAATTTCGAATTTGAAAATAGCGAAACAAATGGGTAACAGGGAGATTGTAACGAGAAGACAAGTTGGGAAAACTATCGAAAACACCATCCACATATAAATGTTTGAACTGTTTTATACCCTTGTCACACCACACTGAAAATGTCGAGTCCAAAAGTGAAGGGGGAAACAAATGGTTTTCGCTTAGAGGACCCGAGGAAGACGGCATTACAAAATTAAAGTGACGTCTAAACTGAAACCAGATTTTGAGTGTGTTAAGAACCACCTGATTATCAGTGTACAGAGAGGGTCTCACGGGTAAAGAGGAATAGAGCAAAGCCGGTAAAGAAGAGCCCTTACATGATGATAGCTCCAATTTACACCACGAGGAACCAGAAGATTTTAGCCAGTAGCAAAGTTTATGGATGTGAGCGGCCCAGTAATAGACTAAAAAATTAGGTAATGCAAGTCCTCCACTAAATCTGCATCGCTGCAGCAAAGTTTTAGAGACCCTAGGTGGCTTCCCTCCCCAAATGAAAGAACCAATAATCTTGTCCAGTGAAACAAAAAAATGTTTCGGCAAAAATAAGGGAATTGACTGAAATAAAAATAAAAATTTTGGTAAGATGTTCATTTTAACAACGTTAATCTTACCAATTAAAGAAAGGGGGAGATTACCCCATCTTTGAATATCAGATGTGACCCTAGATATAAGAGGAGACAAATTTGCTGATTTAAGGCCAGCTAGAGAGCGAGTCACGTTAATCCCTAAGTACTTAAACCCAGACGGACTGAGACGAAAGGGTAGATCGGACTGTTGAAGTTGACGTGCTGCCGTATTAACAGGAAAACACTCACTTTTCCCCAAATTCAATTTATAACCTGAAAACGAACTGAAGTTCTCCAGAATACTTAAAACAGCAGGGATGGAGCATGCGGGGTCAGTCATATATAATAACAAGTCATCCGCATACAATGATACTTTATGTGTAATTCCATTACGGATGATTCCCCTGAATACAGAAGAAGATCGCAATGTAATAGACAGAGGCTCGATGGCAATGGCAAAGAGTAAGGGAGACAAAGGGCAACCTTGACGACAACCACGACCCAGCGCAAAATAATCAGAGTAAACATCATTAGTATGAACACTGGCTTTAGGGGACGAATAAAGAAGCCGAATCCAGGAAATAAATTTATCACCAAAACCAAATTTCTCTAAAACTGCAAACAAGTACTCCCACTCCACCCTATCGAAAGCCTTTTCAGCATCTATGGCAGACAGTCTTAACAGTTTTTACCTTCGTTTTGAGAACTATGATTGTTCTAGGCAGACCAGCACACTGAGGGAAAAGACCATCACTCCCCCATCTATTTGTATTGATGAGACAGGGGTAACTAATCTTTTTAGACATACCAAAAGCAAGAGTCCTGGACCTGACAACATCTGTGGACAGGTACTGAGAACTTGTGCTGATCAGCTGAGTGGGATTTTTCACTATATCTTCTCACTTTCTTTAGAGCTACAGACTGTGTGCTGTCCTCGCCCTGAGTCTCTTAGTTTCACCAGCTAGACAGCGAGATAACGATGCTCCAATAACCAGACTTATTTTCCTTTTTGCGCTGATTTATTGAAGAATGGCCTCTGACCATTGCCTTCTCTTTGACCATCGTAAAACTGAAAGTACAAAATACTGTATTAGCTAACTAACATTGTAAACTATCTTGTTACCCTCTTACTGCAAGCTAACAAGATAAAACTTTCAAATGTACAAATTATCGTACCATTTTTACACAAAACAAAAGAATAATTATTTTATCGACACTCATACTTACAGACATATCTTGTCCAAGGCAACAACATTTTAAGGTCCGTATCAGCTTAGAACGATAACATTACGGTATCACTTTCCGCCATCTTTTATTTCTTCTTCACGTTCTCATTTTTTTCCTTTCCCAAAGTAACCGAACCCAAAGCAGCCACTAGAGGGAGCTCTAGGGCAGCTTACAACTATAATATCCGATTTAAGTTATAAAAGGCAGAACACTCCCCGCCTGGTACAATATAATTGTGCCACTAGAACAAACTTTTCTAATAAACATTTTGAACAGTTTAGGGCTATTTCAAACACTTATTTATCACTTGATAAAAGCAAAACCATATCAGCGATGGGTCTCAAAAACACTTTTTCATTTCCATCTTTCACAGTCTTTACTTCTGCTTTTCGAACCTTATTGTCCTTGCTCTCAAATGTTCTTACAACTTTTCCCATGGACCAGTCATTTCTGTGTGCGAGAGCATCTTTCAATAACACAACATCACCAACTTTTATGTTTGTTTTATCATCAGTCCATTTTCTCCTTTGCTGTAGTGTTGAAAGATATTCACTTTTCCACTGTTTCCAAAAAGAGTCTGCCAAACACTGTACTTGCTTCCATTGCTTTGAGTAGAGGTCTGGCGGTCCAAAGCTTCCTGTTGGTGCAGATAATGCATTGACCTTTTGTGTAAGGAGCATTGCTGGAGTGAGAAGGTTTGGTTTGTCTGGATCTGTTGAGACTGGTACAAGTGGTCTTGCATTCATTATTGCCATTACTTCTGCCATGAATGTACTTAACACTTCATGCGTTAGTTGGACATGTACGGCTTTCAACAGAATACCATCTAGGATGCGCCTTGCTACTCCAATAAGTCTCTCCCACGAGCCACCCATGTGTGACGAGTGTGGGGGATTAAACAGCCATGTGCATCCTTTCTCTTGCAGGTATGAGTTTAGTTCTGTGTCCTTGTGATCAATTTGCAACTCATTGCATGCTCCAACAAAATTTGTACCTCTATCAGATCTGAGTATTTGAGCAGGTCCACGGATGCAGAAAAATCTCCTCAGCGCATTGATGAAGCTGGATGTTGACATTGTTTCAATGAGCTCAATGTGCACAGCTCTCGTGGACATGCAGGTGAAAAGCACAGCCCATCGTTTACTGTCTGCACTCCCTCCTCTGGTGCGACGTGTGGTGACCGTCCAAGGTCCAAAGACATCCAGTCCTACACTAGTGAACGGTGGCATTGGTGTCAGCCTGTCCACGGGTAAATCTGCCATCTTTTGGGTCTGAAGTCGTCCTCGAAGCTTTCGACAGAGAACACACTTGTAAATAACAGAAGAGACGAGCCGTTTACTGCCAATAATCCAAAATCCAGCACCTCTGAGCGCTCCTTCTGTTAGGTGACGCCCCTGATGCGCTACCTTCTCATGATAGTATCTAATAAGAAGGATGGCTATATGATGAGCATTTGGGATAATGAGTGGATGTTTCTCATCTTTTGTTAGGTTAGCAGGTGCCAATCGACCTCCTAGTCTGAGGAGCCCATCTTCATCAATAACTGGATTTAACCTTTGAAGGCAGCTTTGTTTTGGAAGTGGCAGATTTTCTTTTATGCATCTGTACTCTTCTTTGAACGTTTCACTTTGTACTGTGTGAATGATGAACTTTGCTGCTTTAGACACTTCATCTGTGGTGTTAGTTTCACTGAAACACTTCCAGCCTTTACCTTCTGTGTTTGTTTTCTTGAATGATACTGCCACACGCTTTAGTGATGCAATAGTGCGACACAATCTCATCCAATGAAAGAATCTTTCAAAACGGCATGGCTCTAGCTGTGTTACTGAGGCTTTGGTAACAAAACTTGTTATATCAGGTCTGATCTCTGCATCTGTGTCAGGATCGATCAGTGTGAAATAGGGCTGCCACAAACGATTATTTTGATAGTCGACTAGTCACCGATTATTTTTGCGATTAGTCGACTAATCAGATCATCATCCATTGGACGTACAGCTTATTGCACCAGCAGCATCTGGTCTTATATAACTATCATTAGCTTACAGCTTGAAGTGTTTGTGCTAACTAAAAATAAAGACAAGATGGTAGTTTATTAATTTTTAATGAAATTTGCAGATTGTTTCGGTGAAGTTTAATAAACTCCTTGCTTTCTAAAATATAACAGGACACCGGAGTATATTCTCCAGCATCTCACACTTCTGATAATCAGCTGTCTGCTTGACAGTTTTAGCTGTGCAAAAACTATACCTTTAATCTCAGCCAAACCGATTTACTCAGGAACAAATAAAATACTGAAAAAAGCCAAACAATAACATTTAAGTTATCTAAGTGACTTATATATATGTTTAACCTGACTAGCGAAAGACGGCGGTGGGTTTGAAAACGATTTGCCGGGAGTCCGGTGTTCTCACGGCTCTAGTTAGCCTTGCCCCCGCCTAGCTAACGAGCTAGTGGGTAACAGACGTCTCCGAAAACGTCGGAGCGCTTTTGAAAATATGCGGTGTCTTGATAAACTGAGCAGATATTTGAGGTTTACACAGCTACATTCTCGCCTGAAAATATGTTAAACGTTTATTTTGTGACCCAGAAAGAATAATAAGAGTAAAGTTAAAACTAACTAGCTGCCGCCATTGTTGACAACTGCGCTGGGCTGCGCTATGAATTCTGGGACACAGCTTCTTCTTCTTCGGGGTTTAACGGCAGCTGGCATCCTTGGACATGCAGTGCTGCCATCTTCTGTTTCAGTCCGTTATTACACTCTTAAATCCTACTACTCATTCCTGCGTCCTTTGTGATCTTACAAAGCTTCAAACGATGCGTCGACTATTAAATTAGTCGTCGACGATTTTAATAGTCGACATAATCGTGACTAGTCGACTAATCGTGGCAGCCCTAGTGTGAAACTATCACAGTGAGACTTCTCTATGTCGTGTTGTGTCAAAAAGGAAGGACCACTAAACCAGTTTGTAGAAGCCAATGCAGAAGCTGCAATTGGTCTAGTGGCTGTGTCTGCTGGATTGTCACTAGTGGCTATGTAAAACCACTGTGCTGGATGTGTAGTCTTTCTGATTCTAATCACTCGGTTAGCCACGTAAGTGTAGAACCTCTTTGTGTTGTTGTGTATGTAACCAAGAACAATTTTACTGTCTGTGAAAAATCTGACAGTGTCTACTTCAATGTCAATCTCATCTCTAATGAGTTCGTACATCTCTACAGCTAACACTGCTGCACATAACTCCAATCTAGGAACAGTGTGGGCGGGTCTTGGGGCTACTTTGGACTTGCCCATGATGAAACCTGTGTGCCACTGACCTTCACCATCAATAGCTCTCAGATATGCCACTGCTCCTATGGCCATGGTGGAGGCATCTGAAAATATGCACAGTTCTTTTTTTCACAGCAATGGCCTGGGAGAACGAGAGGTAGCACCTCGGTATCTGAAGCCGCTGAAGATCCTTCAATGAGCTTCTCCATCTGCTCCATTCATCTTCTCTTTCTGCAGGAAGTGATTCATCCCAGTCCTTTTGCTCTGAGGTCAATTCACGGAGAAGAGCTTTTCCCTGCATTGTGATGGGTGACACGAAACCCAGCGGGTCATACAGACTGTTAACAGTGGCCAAGACACCTCTCCTGGCGAACGGCTTTTGTTCAGTGGTGACGTGAAAGGTAAAACAGTCATTTTTAAGATTCCACAGTACCCCCAAGCTCCTTTGCAGGGGTATGTCGTCCAACTCTAAATCCAAGTCTTTTAGATCCTTGGCTCTCTCGGCAGCAGGAAACGCTTCCACTACTTTGTGGTCATTAGAAGCTATTTTATGTAGCCTTAAGTTTGACTGTGCCAGCATCTTTTGAGCGCTTGTGAGTGTCTCAACAGCTTCTTCCACTGTTGCTGTGGATGCGAGACCATCATCAACGTAAAAATGTCTCATTACAAACTGCTTTGCATCATGTCCGTGCTTTTCTTCTCCCTCAACTGCAGCACGCCTCATACAATAAATAGCCACAGCTGGGGAAGGGCTATTCCCAAAAACATGAACCCTCATTCTATAGTCACAAATACCTTGGTCGGGATCATTGTCTTCATACCAAAGGAATCTCAGATAATCCCTATGATCCTCTCTCACTTCAAAACAATAAAACATTTGTTGCACATCAGCTGAAAATGCTACAGGCTCTTTCCTAAAATGCATAAGGACACCTAGTAGTGTGTTATTTAGGTCAGGTCCACTTAATAAGACTTTGTTAAGGGACTGTCCTTCAAATTCTGCACTTGAGTCAAAGACTACTCTCAGCTGATTAGGTTTTTGTGGGTGGTACACACCGAAGGATGGCAAGTACCAGTGTTCTTTGTTTGAGTCCAAAGGTGGAGCGACTTCTGCATGGTCATTGTCCAGCATGTTTTGAATGAATTCGATATATTGTCTTTTCATTTCAGGGTTCCGGTCCAATGTCTTTCTGAGAGATTGGAGGCGCTTGAATGCTTGCTCTCTGTTACTCGGAAGCTCTGGTCTTGGAGAGCGGAATGGCAAAGGCGCCACCCAGCTGTTACATTCATTTTGATACACCTCCTTCTCCATGATGTCAATGAAGTCTTTGTCCTCTACTGACAGTGCTGGTTTGTCATCATCTTTTGTCCTGTCAAAAACAGTTTCTCCCAGTTGATTGGTGTTTGTGTTTCCCCAGTCCTTTTTGGGGTTAGGTGTGGTGTTTAACTGGTCTTTGATTTGAAACGTGTTAGGACATGGGCAGAGGTAAGAAGCACGGCTATTCTGAAGAATATGTGTTTTGAGAACACTCACACTAGGGGGCTTATGCGTCTTCCCCATGCAGGCTTCTCCAACTATAACCCAGCCTAAATCCAAACGCTGCGCGTAAGGTGTATTGTGTGGCCCATTGATTCTCTCTCTGACTTTGTGTACCTGTATAATGTCTCTTCCCAAAAGCAACAGAATAGGTACTTGTTCTTCTACAGGAGGTACTTTTTCAGCTATCTTCTGTAAGTGTGAGAACTTCATGGCCACTTGTGGAGAGGGAATCTCTCTCCTGTCGTCTGGAATCATGTCACATTCAATCAGGTTTGGAAGTGGGAGCTTTACTTTACCATCCATTGACTCAATCATGAAGTTTACTGCTGTTCTGCCGACATTATCTGACAGTCCTGAGCATGTTCTGAGCTTGTAAGTCTCTGAGCGTGTCTTAATATTAAAGAGCTCAAAAAACTGAGACTGAGCTAGTGACTTGTTACTTTGTTCATCAAGCACTGCATACATCTTTCTAGCCTGTTCTTTTTCACCTTCTGGATAGACTAACACAGGACTTATTTTTGAGCACGAATGTGGGCTATCTTCATCACCACAGACTTCTGTGCATTTGGAAACAACTGAGGCATTTGCATTATCCTGTGTCTCCCCGCCATCATCTTTATCAGCTCCAGAGCTCTCAGCTGGAGCAGGGGGTGGACCTGGATGTAGCACTGCTAAATGCCTGTCGCTACCACAGTCCATGCATTTTATTTGAGCCCTGCAGTCCCTTGCTAAATGTTGAGTAGAGCCACAGCATTTAAAACAGATTCTGTTCTCTTTTAAAAATGACTTGCGCTCATCTATGGGCTTTGCTCTAAAACTCTTGCACCTTTTAAGAGGGTGAGGCTTCTTATGTATGGGGCATACCTTGTCAGGGCTTTCTATAGGCTTGCTGTAACTATTTTGAGGTGAACTAGTGTCTGTAGGAATGTCCGTTTTGTGTACACTAATCACTTGCCTGTTACTGCCTCTGAAGCTTTTCTCCTTCTTGAAGCTTGTGTCGGCAGGAGGTGTGATGACAAAGCTTGGGTCGTTTCTTATTTTGGCTTGTTGTCTTACAAACTTTGAAAAGACACTGAAAGGGGGGAAAACAACTTTATGTTCTTCTTTGTACTTTGCTCCTGTTGCAATCCATTTTTCCTGCAGTCCATATGGTAACTTTTCGATAATGGGGTTGACTCCGCGAGCTGTGTCCAAATATGAGAGGCCTGGTAGGTATCCTCCATCTTTTGCACATTCTATTTCCTGCAGAACGTCACCCAGCTCTCTTAACTTTGTGTTGTCTCTGTTGTTTAGTTTGGGAAACTGTTCAATCTTTTTTAACAGTGCATTTTCTACCACTTCTGGAGATCCATAACATTCCTCGAGTCTTTGCCACACAAGGTTGAGAGCTGCCGCTGGATTAAAGACATGGACTGATCGGATTCTTTTGGCCTGGTGACCAGACTCAACTCCAAGCCATTTGACCATTAAATCTAGCTCCTCTTGAGCTGTAACATGCAAGTCTTTAATAGCACTTTGAAATGATGCCTTCCACGCCCAGTAGTTTTCTGGGTGGTCATCAAACTGCAAAAGTCCAGTACTTAACATTTCCCTCCGTGTCAGGTACCTTGTAATATCCTGGACACCCTGTGTCTCTGTTGATGTTTGAAGAGTGTTGTACGGATAAGGTTTGGGGGAATCCAGTCTCTCTCTCTGTTGTGTTTGGAGTTCCACTTTAACATTAGCCTTTTGAGCACTGTGTGAGCCGTCATTGTCTATATCTGCATTCATAGCCATTTCGCATTGTTCACGTGCAGCTTTGTGGATCTACTTTTAATTTGAATCCTTCAAGGCAAATATCTGAGTGTTTTTGTACATACTCTGCTGTGCATTGCTTTGGACTGGCGGGTGGTCCCACCAATGGATAGCGCAGTTCACTTTTTGAGAGTCCCTCCTCTTCTTCATAAACTGCAACCTCTGCTTCTGCAACTGCAACAGCCTTTTGGCAGCTCAAAACATGTAAATTAGCCTCAAGTTCAGTTTTTTGTTTCATTATAGCTGCTTCTCTTTCTGAATACGCCAGCTGTGCACGTGCAGCCTCTGCTCTTGCTCGTGCTTTAAGTGCTGCAGAACTTGTGGATGAACGCTTGGATGTACGCGAGCGTCTAGACTCCGCCTGTGTGTCTGCGTTGCTTGCATTATCCTTGTTCTCCATATCCTCTGCGTTGTGCACTTGTTTTGTTTCTCTTTGGTCTGGTGTTTCTTCCTCTTCTGGAAGATCCAGTTGATATTGCTTTCCTGACCGTAGACTCATAACTGATGTGCTGAAAATAGCTCCTCGTGGTTGTGCCCGCTGCGCTAATGTCTTTTTACTATGCTGTCCTCGCCCTGAGTCTTAGTTTCACCAGCTAGACAGCGAGATAACGATGCTCCAATAACCAGACTTATTTTCCTTTTTGCGCTGATTTATTGAAGAATGGCCTCTGACCATTGCCTTCTCTTTGACCATCGTAAAACTGAAAGTACAAAATACTGTATTAGCTAACTAACATTGTAAACTAGCTTGTTACCCTCTTACTGCAAGCTAACAAGATAAAACTTTCAAATGTACAAATTATCGTACCATTTTTACACAAAACAAAAGAATAATTATTTTATCGACACTCATACTTACAGACATATCTTGTCCAAGGCAACAACATTTTAAGGTCCGTATCAGCTTAGAACGATAACATTACGGTATCACTTTCCGCCATCTTTTATTTCTTCTTCACGTTCTCATTTTTTTCCTTTCCCAAAGTAACCGAACCCAAAGCAGCCACTAGAGGGAGCTCTAGGGCAGCTTACAACTATAATATCCGATTTAAGTTATAAAAGGCAGAACAGACTGTACCTAAAATTTGGAAACATGCAATCATTGTTCCTGTTGCTAAGGGCAGTTCTCCTAAGGCACTGAATGATTTTAGGCCTGTGGCTCTGACTTCTTTAGTGATGAAGACATTTGAGAAGATAATTAAGAAGGAGATTTTAATGCATGTTGAACACCATCTTGACCCCTTCCAGTTTGCCTATAGAGCAGGGAGAGGTGTGGAGGATGCTGCTGTCACACTCCTGCATCTCTTGTATAAGCATCTTGAGGCCCCCCACACCCATGCAAGATTATTATTTGCTGACTTTTCATCTGCATTTAACACAATTCAACCCCTCTTACTTGCTGACAGCCTTTACAATCATTTCAAGCTTGACACTAGTCTGGTCTGCTGGGTGACAGACTTTCTGACTAATAGGTCACAATGTGTGAGGGTAAATCATGTCTTTTCTGATGTGCTCTCCTCCTCTACTGGATCACCCCAGGGTTGTTGCCTCTCTCCCCTTCTGTTCATTCTGTACACAAATGAGTGTCGCAGCAATTTCACAAACAGACACATCCTGAAGTTTGCTGACAACACAGTGATCGTCAGTCTTCTAGTGGGGGACGAGTCAGGCCATGGACAGGTTGTAGATGATTTTGTGAATTGGTGTGATGAGTCCTTCCTTTCACTTAACGTGTCAAAAACGAAAGACATGATTATTGATTTTAGGAAGTCCTCTTCTAGCTCATCACCCACTATCATTAAAACTGCCGATATTGGGATCGTTGAGAGTTATAAATATCTAGGTGTGGTACTTGACCATAAACTGTGTTTTGAATCTCATGCTGATGCCACTACTAAAAAAGTTCAACAAAGACTGTTCTTTTTAAGGAAAATGAGATCTTTTAACGTCTCATCTGAGATGTTGTCCTTGTTTTATAGAAGTTTTATCAAATCTGTGATGTCTTTTTGTATCGCTGCCTGGTTTGGTAACCTGACGGTGAAGAATAAGAATCGGTTGGGACTTCTGGTAAAAACTGCTAGCAAAATTTCAGGGCGCTGGCAAGATGGACTTTTGGCCATTTACAATAGAAATGTGCTTAGAAAGGCTCATTCTATTATTAATTGTGTGAACCATCCACTTCACAGTGAGTTTGAGTTGTTGCCTTCCGGCCGCCGTTTTAGAGTACCTCCGAGGAGGACTAAAAGACTCCAGGTCTCTTTTATCCCTACTGCGTCTTGTCTCCTTAATGGCAAATAATTGTCCTTGAATTTTCTATCATTATTATTGTTATTATTGTTTTATAGTATTGTTCTGTTTGTTCTTATCCTCCTGCTGCTAAACTAATTTCCCCTTGTGGGACAATAAAGAAATTGAATTGAATTGATGTTCCTGCTTCCTTGTGTAGCCTCTCCTGTGACATTAAGTTGACCCTTATTTCAGGTGAGGATGCATGTGAGTTGAATTTGAATGTTCAGTAGAAGCCTTATGCTGTATGAGGTGTAATCCAAAAGGAACGCAACTGTAGTTGTAAATGAACACTTCCCATGAGCAAACCTGAAGCAATGCTCTACTCCACACGTTGATGACAGTGGATTAATTCAAATTGAGCATTTTTGTTTGTTTTATAAGTGATAAACGCCAGATGATGATTTTTAAATACATCATCTGGATTTAAAAATCTCCCTCTGCTTTTATACTGTTTGATGTAACTACATGCAGAATGATGTTCTAATAACTTACATTACACATAAGTACACGGTGCTTCTTATGAGAGAGTTAAGTGGCTGACTGGACTGGGCATTATACAGTTTTCTTTCTGTTTTTATTCTGTAGAAATACGAGGGTCGACTGCGCTCCTCTAGGATTCCTGCACCTGCCTCCTGTATGTAAATATTGAGTCTCTGTGTGTGTCAGGTGTAAATGTGAAGTACTCTTGCCTAATGGCTTCTTTCCTTCCAAAAGCTTCTACTACAGCAGTCACCAGAACTGAAGAGTCAGGTCGGCACGGCGTGCATGTTTTTTGTTAAAGCAAATCTAATCTGTCCTGTTTTGGTTATGGGTGCAAGGGCGAGGAGTGACAGTCCTGCAAGAGCTGAACTCTGCTCCCAGATTTTAGATGTACATTAGATTAATGATAACGCACAAGGGATGGAAATCAACACACTTAGGTGTTGGGTGATTGTATATGCATATGCAGCAATGTTTGTTTGTTTGTTTTTTTGTTTTGTTTTTTTGTCTCTTCGTCCTTAAATTCTGCCTGTTGAGAAATAAGATCGTGCTATAAAAAGGACCGCTGATTGTTATCACTGGTTGATCAGTTCATTGGAGAATAAACAGTGCATGTACAGTGGCCTCTAAATCCTTTTTTTTTTTTTTTTTTTTTTTAGGACTTAGAACCATTTTAATGACCAGCACATTAGTGTTTCATATCTTTGTTATTCACTTAAAACACACTTTTCTACCACTGTGGATGTCTGATTTGGTTGTTCTGTTTTCAGAAAAATAAGTGGTGAATTTACTGTTGGTGTCACTTGTGTTTTGCCAGACAGCCTCGTACAGCTTTTTTTTTTTTTTTTTTCTTCTTACCTTTTTCTCCTCCATTTTACCAGTAGTGGCTGTCTTAATCCAGATCAATAATGCTGGTAATAATCAGTCTGAATTGCATAAACTCATATATCAGCAGTTTGACTTGGTTTTGTGTCACTTTCAGTTGCTACTCGGTCCCAGGCTCGGCAGACGTGTATGTTTCAGGCCCCAGGTTCTGTTCAAGGACCAGTCTCAGCTACAGAATCCTTTTCAGCTAACCCAGAAACCATACATCCCGAGCCCCCACCATCATCAGTCCTCAAAAACTCTGGTTGGTTGTGATTTACTTATTCATTTAAAACAGAAAACAAAAAGATTTTTTTTAAAATGCATAATGCATTTTAAAAAATCACAACAGTGCCACATCTGTTTCATTTAACAACATGTTGTTGGTGACCATGCCATATTCATTTGGTTATCTGCAGGGTACAAAGTCATATCATGTACCTGTTAAAATGTATTTGAATAAGTTTCTAAGTACTTTAAATGTATGAAGAAATATTTTGGTCTTTTTCTTCTGTTAAATCTGAATTATATTTGTTTTTTGTCATCTAGTAATTCCGAATCAGCAGCGTAAAAAGAATGATACACAACCAGCGACTTTGCAGCCTTTTGTTCCTGAGGCCATAAAGCAAAATGATGAACCTGAGAAAATGCCTCCTCCATCCACAGTTAGAGGTATGTAACCCATTTTATTGGTATTAGGTGTTAACATCTCATTTATGTGTGTGTGTGTGTGTGTGTGTGTGTGTGTGTGTGTGTGTGTGTGTATTACAGTTTTTACCGAATGCCTAAACACTAACTGTGATTCCTGTAGCACAATTTCTAAAACTAGTCAGACGTATAGCAAAACCACTCACTGAGTGTGCAAAACTAAAAGCACAAAAACTGCTTTGCACTCAGTTTGCAATTTTGTAACACACACTTTGCAAGACTGTAGGCACAATTCACTGCACAACACTCAATTTCCAAATTTCCAACACACTCCTAGCAAAAGTATACACATGTATGGCTATCATTAACACTAATTTGCCAACTGTCTGGCACACTTTCACATGTGAAAACTTTCTTAGATAATTCGTTCACTTTGCAATCAGCCTAAGCACTATAATACAGGTAAGCTGTGTGTGCGGAGTACAATGGTGGGAGCAGAAAGAGTGAGAAGTAGAGGAGGCCGAGGAAGAGGACGTGGAGGTGAAGAAGTAGGATGAAGAGGACGACAAGGACAAGGAGGAGCAAGAGGAAGACGAGGAGGGGGCAGAGGAAGCATGTTCACTGCAGACCACGTAACCCATATAGTCATTATGGCGATTGCAAATAATCCTATACTTGGAAATAAACACTTGTTTGTTTTGATGTGTTTGACTAAACACCAGTACTTGAAGTTTGGATCCCTCCATGCTTATGGATCTATGACAGAAGTATGAGCTCAAACTGACATAGCCTGCCTTGTGCACAGGGAAGGCAAACGCCAGATGTGTTTTGTATTCATACCATCGGTGTGCAGTTGGCGCATTGTGTGCTTAGTAGATGATGGCTTGTGTGCACTGTTTGATACGGAAACACCATTTTTACAAAGGTGTGAAGAGTTAATCTAGCTGTGTTTGCTTTTGCAAGAGAACTAAAATGTTTGGATAATTGGGTGACAGGTTGTTTTATTTGTGTGTAGAGTTTTGCTAAATTAGCCAATAGTTACATAACATGTGCTTAAGCAATCAGAAAAAACTGTAAGTGTGTATATTGTTTGTTTGTTTTTTTCACATTTCAGGCAGGAGGAAACCTGTGGCTCCCGTGGAGTTGAACAAAGGCAATAAAAGGCTCTCTTGTGTTATAAAGCCCCCAGATATGCAAACCAAGAGGGGAAAGGTGAAAGATTTCTTCAACCATTATTTATTTATTTTTTTTATTTTATAATGTAAATTGTTTTAAACATGAGCAAAACTACTCCTCATTTTGTTACAGTACCTTTTGTTTGCTTGTCTTTATAGTTTCTGGAAGGTTCCCGGCCCAACCAGAAGTTCTTTGAGATGATTCAGGATTTCAGAGCGACTTTGGAAATCACACCCTTATCAACTACTGAAACGGTAGGTTTGAACATGGACTTAAAATGTTCCATCCAGAAAGTTTTATTGTAGCTTTGCAAACTGTAGCACAGTCATTTCTCTGCACATCTCTTGCCTTTTTTAAGATTGAGCCCCAAAGGATTTGTGTGTGCGTTCGCAAGCGGCCCTTTAACAAGCAGGGTAGGTCAGGAATAATTTGTAGATTCTCTATTCTATCATCTGAATATAAAGGAGTAATTAAGGGAGAGAAAACAGTTGCCATGTTTATACACTAACTCCGATACTCTTGTGTATTGTAGAGATTAATAAAAAGGAGATTGATGTGGTGTCTGTACCTGGGAAAGGTGCGTTACTGGTCCATGAGCCAAAACACAAGGTGGACCTCACCAAGTACTTGGACAATCAAGTCTTCCACTTTGACTACTCCTTTGATGACACCGCCACCAATGAACTTGTCTACAAGTAACTACCTAATTTTTCCTTTAAGCCAACAGTGGCTCTGATTGTACATTTTCTAACTTACAACTGGGACATTAACCAGTACAATGGAGACTCGATGTATACTTTTATACATGCTGTAATTTTCCTGTTAATGTTATGATGACTAAAATTCTGATTTTCCTTTTAGGTTCACAGCTAAACCTTTAGTCCAGTCCATTTTTGAAGGTGGTATGGCAACATGTTTTGCCTATGGCCAGACAGGAAGTGGTAAGACTCATGTAAGTCTCCCCTTGATCTAAGACTTTGAATAAATTCCACATTTGCAAAATTGTGCTTCAACCCCCCCCCCCCCCCCCAAAAAAAAACCCAAACAACAACAACAACAAAAAACCCTCAAAGTCTTTATTTGTTTTTAAGACAATGGGAGGTGATTTCACAGGGAAACAGCAGAACAGTGCTAAAGGCATCTACGCATTAGCAGGTAGGACCTTAAATGAAACAACTGGATTTTGTACAAAAAACAGACTTTGTCATAATTTGAGTCTATTCACTTCTAGCCCAGGATGTTTTTGCCTACCTCCACCACAGGAGGTATGCTAATTTGGATCTCTCTGCCTACGTCAGCTTCTTAGAGATTTACAACGGCAAGGTAGGAAGACGTGAAGGGAACACCCTTCACTGAGAAGATATCTATTGAATCCACGTGTTCAATTAATCCATATAGCAAACTAGACATTTATTTTTATTTAGGTGTATGACCTGCTGCATAAGAAGGCCAAGCTGCGTGTTTTGGAAGATGAACGACAACAGGTTCAGGTGGTCGGCCTCGAAGAGGTCTATGTGACCTCAGCAGAGGAGGTCATCAAGATGATACAGATTGGCAGTTCATGCAGGTAGTTTAGTATCAAGAATGTGTTTGATGTTTCCTTGTTCATTTTTCTTTGTGCCTGAAAGAGCACAAAAACATATTACAGTTTTTCTCGATTGCTAAAACACATTTCTTGAAACTACGCCTCATATCCTCACAACAGTAAACACAAATCCATAACATCTCACTCAATTTCCCAAACATCCTATTTCCAGGTCAAAATGAAGCTCTACACCCAAAACTATTCACTCCTGCTGAAAAACTTTGCCCTCAGACATCAAACACAAGCCCTCAAAAACACACACACTACAACAGAGTTTTGCACACTGGTACAATTAATTCAAAACAATAGTTCCAAAACAAATAGGTTGCTTATGGTTCTCCCCTTCAAAACCCTTGTCACATGATAAACACAAAAGACGCAACCAATGTATGTACAGTGGCACATTGTCATTCATGTACTATACAGTACAACACACACCAGAAACATTATCCCACCTCAGCATCTTGTCTTTGGTCTGGGTCAGGCCAGAGAATCTCATCCACATCACAGGCTATATTGGCCCCAGCCAGGCAGCGGGGGTAAAATCCTCTTGCATGCCTGATCCACCCCTGTCATGCATCTACTGATATGTCTAGGCAGGCCTCTTCCATGGCCTGAAGGAGGTGAACACGGACATAAGGTTCTCGGTCATACACTTTCCACCGCCATGCCGAAAATAACTCCTCTATCGGGTTTAGAAAGGGAGAGTATGCAGGCAGAAAGATATTAGAAAACCTTGGGTAAACCAGTCACGAACCAGAGCAGCGCGATGGAAGCTGACGTTATCCCACACAACAACGTAGTGAGGCTGCTCTGGCTGTGCTGGTTCCCTGTAGTCCAGCTGGAACATATGTTGTCTTAAACCATCAAGAAAAGCAAGGAGAAGCATAGTGTTATAGGGTCCTAGTACGGCATGGCGGTGGAGTACCCCTCGTTGGCTGATGGCTGCGCACATAGTGACATCCCCCCCACGCTGACCAGGGACATTTACAATAGCCCGATGGCCAATTATGTTCCTCCCCCTTTTCCTTCTTTTGGTCAGGTTAAAACCTGCCTCATCCACAAAGATTATTTCATGGGGAACAGGCCGTCCTTCAATCTCAAAGATTCTCTGCAAAACACATAACACAGTAGAGTCAATCGGTACCCTGAACCACAGTTCAAGAGTGCTGAAATGGCAGCATAAACTGCCATGCTGTGATGGTACACAATACTTCATACAGTATCAAAACTCATACCTGAACATATTCCACACGTTGGTTTTTCACTCTGTCAGAGTTTCGTTCGAAAGGGACTCGGTATGCCTGTTTCATCCGGAATTGATACTTTCGGAGGATGCGGTCAATTGTGGAGAGGCTGATGGCATTTATGCCTCGAAAAAGATGATCATCCTCAATCACTCTCCTTTGAATCTCTTGCAGGCGGATTACATTATTTGCAATTACCATGTTTACAAGTTCCCTCTCTTGCTCCTCCGACAAAAGCCTTAACCTGCCTCCACCAGGTGGTCGTCTCTGTGTCCTACAAAAATAGAAGCACTCATTACTGTAACTGTCACACATTCATTTTACAGGCAAATAATGGAAACATACTGAAACTCAAGACACATAAGTTCAGTAACTTAAACGTTACTGTACAAAGCAGTCTTACTGCAAGTACACCTACCTGTTTTCCTCCCTGAAGGTTCTGATGATGGAGGCAACAGTGAAGCGACTCAAATTTGGTTGTACTCGTTGCCCAGCCTCCCTCATAGTCATCCCATGGACAAGGACATGGTCAACTAAAGTGGCTCGAATTTCATCCGAGACTGACTGTCTTCTTGCCCTTGCTCTTCCCCTTCCTTGTCGCCGTCGTTCTCCACCTCCACCTCCTTCACCACGTCCTCCTCCTCCTCCACCACCTTCCTGTTGTCCTAGACCACCTCCTCCTCCTCTTCCACCACGTCCTCCTCTTTCACCACACCCTCCTCTTTCACCATGTCCTCTTCCTCCACCACGTCCTCCTCCTTCACCACGTCCTCCTCCTTCACCACGTCCTCTTTCTCCACCACGTCCTCTTCCTTTGCATCTCTTTGGATCCATTGTTTCAAACCTGAATGAGCTGACTTTGGCCCTTTTATCTATCCATCGTAGGTTCTGATTGGTGTGTGCTAAATTTTGACTCCTAGTGTTTCCACCTGGTTAATTGTGTGCTAATTGAGCTCAAGCTATGCTGACTTAAGTTAACATTATTGCATGCTAGTGCTTTCTAAATGACTACATGGTGTAAGCACTGTAAAATGTAGGGATTTGTGTGTAGAGTTTTGCAGTAACAGTTCACCAAATTTGAGTCATGTGTCAAAGCAGGGAATAGTGTTTATAGTTCAGGGAAATGGGTGAGCTTTTTGAACAATAGCGTTACGGTTTTGAAATTTTAGTTTAGAGGCCTGGTTATAGTGTTTAAGCAATCGAGAAAAACTGTAATTGCCCATTAGTGTAGGTAGGCAAACTCCAAGTTAGAATCTCACTGTCTTTTCCAGAACGTCGGGCCAAACCTCAGCCAATGCCAACTCATCCCGCTCTCATGCAATCCTTCAAATTGTTCTTCGGCGCAATGACCGTGCTACCACGCTGCACGGCAAGTTTTCACTGGTCGATTTGGCTGGCAATGAGCATGGTACAGATGCCAGCAGCAATGACCGGAGTACTTTAGTTGAAACTGCCAAGATCAACCGCAGCCTTCTGGCTCTCAAGGTAATCGATGGCTGATTAAAAGGCAGAAGTACTCTGTTTTCTCTCCATTAAATATGTCTGCACAGCAACTCAAAACACTGGTGTTTCCTCTCTTGTATCCTGTAGGAGTGTATCCGTTCACTGGGAAAGAACAGTGATCACATTCCTTTCCGAATGAGCACTTTGACCAAAGTCCTCAGGGATTCTTTCATTGGAGAGAAGTCCAGGACCTGCATGGTATGTTACCACACCAAATTTGACTTCCTCTCAGCATTGGATATTTTGAAATCCACATCAAATAAATTTTTTTCTTTGTTTCACAGATTGCTATGGTGTCTCCAGGTATGACCTCATGTAAATATACAATGAACACATTGCGCTATGCTGACAGGTATGTATTTAGCATATGAAGCTCTGAATCTGTGGGCTTTTTGTTTTTTTTCTAATGGGAATTCTCAGTTGCCTTATTGTATGATGAAGCTTCAAACATTTTCTGCAGAGTGAAGGAACTTAATGGCAATTCCAAAGCCAGTGAAGCACCTAAGACACAGGAGCCAATGAATAGCTCCTCAGAAGAGGTAAGCTTGCACAGCATGAATCCAGTTATAACCTGTGTGGAAGTTTCTCAGATTTAACTTGTCACTCTTTTTGTGATGTAGGAATCAGTTTTGGATACCGGTGTGTATGATGCCATATCTCAGGTGGCTGAGCTGGAGGAGAAAGTTTATTCAGAGCTCAAGGTAGAGTTTTCCTAACTTTGTATGTTTTTTTTTTTTTCGTTTTTTTTTTCTTTTTCCAAGATTTAAGTTACAATGTCATTTTATTTTTTTAAATTGGTAATTTCGCCTATTTTTTTTTTTTTTTTACTCAGAGGGCAGGTGACCTCGTACAAGAAATGGGCCAAATCTCATACAACATCGAGGAAGGACTCCCCAATCTGGTTGATCATTCCAAAAGGTTATTGGGTGTGTACCAACCAAAATATTGCTCATTTGTTTTGTTAATGTAATGTACTAAATCTGCTTGCTCATTACACAAAACTTTACCCCTTCTAACACAGCTCCAGCCTTTTTTCTTTTATTTGTTTTTTGTTTTAAATAAAGGTGTAGACTCTGTCTTAAATTTCTATTCTTTTTAATGGCCACCAGGGGGCAATACCTAGGGCTTGTAAAAAGAGTTTTGTTACTATAGAAAGAAAAACAGTTTCCAAACGTGACCTCTCTAAACACTTTCCTGCTGTATTTAATCATTTTTCTCCCAATCTCACCCTGAAAATAATGACTAAGTAATGGTCAGAAATGGAGAATTGTTTCAAGTAGTTTGCCAATGAGCATGCAGTTTGACGGTCCAATCTGCCCTTTTCATGATATCTGATTTTTAAAAGACCAAGATGGTGATGGAGAAAATGGCTTGTATTGAGGATTTAAAAACGAGACAGTGGGTTACATCGGCCAAGTTCATGTTTTGTTTTCTTTCATTTTTTTAAGTGCATTTAAAAAAACAAAACAAAACAAAAAACAAAACAAATGCATAGCTGCCAAACAGTCATCTTGTTTTGTCAAAATGAAATGTATAGCCTGACAAAGGATTAAGAAAGGATTTACATTCATCTGTTTCATCCACAGAGACAGTGATGGCTTTGCAGTCTGCTGTGGATCAGGAGCAATCAGCGAGGCTGAATCACTAAATCAAGTAGAAAACCTTCTCTTCTGAATAACGAGCTGTTTTATTAGAAACTTGTTTGTTCTTACTACAATGAAACAAATATAGTAACTTCTGTGTATTCAATAAAATGTTTTTGAACACTATTCATTAAATATGTGATTTTATATATTTTAGGCAGACAGCTCATTTCTAGTGCAGAATTGGATACATGTACATTAAAAAACGAGACAAGTTTTGGAGGGCTCATTCTTGATGGAATTGGTCATTGAAGTTGTCTATGCACCTCATTAAATAAATTATACCACCACTAAGAATGCAGTAACCAGTTGCATAATGAAAACCTATACTTTGTTTCAGGCGAGTTTCCCGATCAAATGCATGTAACAGTGAGAAACGCACTGTCTTGGCGAAATAAAGCGTTTTTCAACAACTTCATATAAATCGCTGTAACTTTTGATAGAAGACTCAGACAAACATGTTTATGGCTTTATCTTATAGAACTCAATATCCCCGTGCTGGGCAAACAGGTTTTGCAGCCGTTTGAGCTAAGATTTTAAAATTATTCACATAATGAAAACCTATAATTTGTTTCAGGCGAGTTTCCCATTCAAATGCATGTAACAGTGAGAAACGCACTGTCTTGGCGAAAGAAAGCGTTTTTGAACAACTTCATATAAATCGCTGTAACTTTTGATAGAAGACTCAGACAAACATGTTTATGGCTTTATCTTATAGAACTCAATATCCCCGTGCTGGGCAAACAGGTTTTGCAACCGTTTGAGCTAAGATTTTAAAATTATTCACATAATGAAAACCTATACTTTGTTTCAGGCGAGTTTCCCATTCAAATGCATGTAACAGTGAGAAACGCACTGTCTTGGCGAAATAAAGCGTTTTTGAACAACTTCATATAAATCGCTGTAACTTTTGATAGAAGACTCAGACAAACATGTTTATGGCTTTATCTTACAGAACTCAATATCCCCGTGCTGGGCAAACAGGTTTTGCAGCTGTTTGAGCTAAGATTTTAAAATTATTCACATAATGAAAACCTATACTTTGTTTCAGGCGAGTTTCCCATTCAAATGCATGTAACAGTGAGAAATGCACTGTCTTGGCGAAATAAAGCGTTTTTGAACAACTTCATATAAATCGCTGTAACTTTTGATAGAAGACTCAGACAAACATGTTTATGGCTTTATCTTACAGAACTCAATATCCCCGTGCTGGGCAAACAGGTTTTGCAGCCGTTTGAGCTAAGATTTTAAAATTATTCACATAATGAAAACCTATAATTTGTTTCAGGCGAGTTTCCCATTCAAATGCATGTAACAGTGAGAAACGCACTGTCTTGGCGAAATAAAGCGTTTTTCAACAACTTCATATAAATCGCTGTAACTTTTGATAGAAGACTCAGACAAACATGTTTATGGCTTTATCTTACAGAACTCAATATCCCCGTGCTGGGCAAACAGGTTTTGCAGCCGTTTGAGCTAAGATTTTAAAATTATTCACATAATGAAAACCTATACTTTGTTTCAGGCGAGTTTCCCATTCAAATGCATGTAACAGTGAGAAACGCACTGTCTTGGCGAAATAAAGCGTTTTTCAACAACTTCATATAAATCGCTGTAACTTTTGATAGAAGACTCAGACAAACATGTTTATGGCTTTATCTTACAGAACTCAATATCCCCGTGCTGGGCAAACAGGTTTTGCAGCTGTTTGAGCTAAGATTTTAAAATTATTCACATAATGAAAACCTATACTTTGTTTCAGGCGAGTTTCCCATTCAAATGCATGTAACAGTGAGAAATGCACTGTCTTGGCGAAATAAAGCGTTTTTGAACAACTTCATATAAATCGCTGTAACTTTTGATAGAAGACTCAGACAAACATGTTTATGGCTTTATCTTATAAAACTCAATATCTCCGTGCTGGGCAAACAGGTTTTGCAGCCGTTTGAGCTAAGATTTTAAAATTATTCACATAATGAAAACCTATACTTTGTTTCAGGCGAGTTTCCCATTCAAATGCATGTAACAGTGAGAAATGCACTGTCTTGGCGAAAGAAAGCGTTTTTGAACAACTTCATATAAATCGCTGTAACTTTTGATAGAAGACTCAGACAAACATGTTTATGGCTTTATCTTATAGAACTCAATATCCCCGTGCTGGGCAAACAGGTTTTGCAGGTTTTGCAGCAGAAACGCACTGTCTTGGCTAAATAAAGCGTTTTTGAACAACTTCATATAAATCGCTGTAACTTTTGATAGAAGACTCAGACAAACATGTTCATGGCGTTATCTTATTGAACTCAATATCCCCGTGCTGGGCAAACAGGTTTTGCAGCCGTTTGAGCTTAGATTTTAAAATTATTCACATAATGAAAACCTATACTTTGTCTCGGGCGAGTTTCCCATTCAAATGCATGTAACAGTGAGAAACGCACTGTCTTGGCGAAATAAAGCGTTTTTGAACAACTTCATATAAATCGCTGTAACTTTTGATAGAAGACTCAGACAAACATGTTTATGGCTTTATCTTACAGAACTCAATATCCCCGTGCTGGGCAAACAGGTTTTGCAGCCGTTTGAGCTAAGATTTTAAAATTATTCACATAATGAAAACCTATACTTTGTTTCAGGCGAGTTTCCCATTCAAATGCATGTAACAGTGAGAAACACACTGTCTTGGCGAAAGAAAGCATTTTCGTACAACTTCATATAAATCGCTGTAACTTTTGATAGAAGACTCAGACAAACATGTTTATGGCTTTATCTTATGCCATTAATTAATTCTTCAATCTTAAATATGATCAACCTATCTCTAATAATCGGCTATGTACCACAGGCCTTCAAGCTGGCTGTAGTTAAACCTTTACTCAAAAAGCATCTCTAGACCCAGCAGTCTTAGCTAATTATAGGCCAATCTCCAACCTTCCTTTCATATCAAACATCCTTGAAAGAGTAGCTGTCAAACAGCTAACAGATCATCTGCAGAGGAATGGCTTATTTGAAGAGTTTCAGTCAGGTTTCAGAGCTCATCACAGCACAGAAACAGCTTTAGTGAAGGTTACAAATGATCTTCTTATGGCCTCTGACAGTGGACTCATCTCTGTGCTTGTCCTGCTAGACCTCAGTGCAGCGTTCGATACTGTCGACCATAATATCCTATTAGAGCGATTAGAACATGCTGTAGGTATTACAGGTACTGCACTGCAGTGGTTTGTATCATATCTATCTAATAGACTCCAATTTGTACATGTAAATGGAGAGTCCTCTTCACGCACTGAGGTTAATTATGGAGTTCCACAGGTTCAGTGCTAGGACCAATTCTGTTTACACTATACATGCACCCCCTAGGCAGCATCATTAAAAGATATAGCATACAATTTCACTGCCATGCAGATGACACCCAGCTCTATCTGTCCATGAAGCCAGATAACACACACCAATTAGTTAAACTGCAGGAATGTCTTAAAGACATAAAGACCTGGATGGCCGCTAACTTTCTGCTTCTTAATTCAGATAAAACTGAGGTTATTGTACTCGGCCCTGAAAAGCCTAGAAATATGGTATCTAACCAGATTCTTACTCTGGATGGCATTACCTTGGCCTCCAGTAACGCTGTGAGGAACCTTGGAGTAATTTTTGACCAGGATATGTCCTTCAACGCACGTATTAAACAAATATGTAAGACTGCGTTCTTCCATTTGCGCAACATCTCTAAAGTTAGAAATATCCTGTCTCAGAGTGACGCTGAAAAACTAGTTCATGCTTTTATTACTTCCAGGCTGGACTACTGTAATTCATTATTATCAGGATGTCCAAAAAACTCGCTGAAAAGCCTTCAGCTAATCCAAAATGCTGCAGCAAGAGTACTGACAGGGACTAGAAAGAGAGAGCATATTTCTCCTGTTTTGACTTCCCTTCAAACCCAGAATTGAATTCAAAATCCTGCTCCTCACATACAAGGTCTTGAATAATCAGGCCCCATCTTATCTTAATGACCTTGTAGTACCATATCACCCCATTAGAGCACTTAGAGCACTGATCCTGAATCCTCCCGTAGTTATGCTGCGATAGACGTAGGCTGCCGGGGATTCCCACGATGCATTGAGTTTTTCCTTTCCAGTCACCTTTCTCACTCACTATGTATTAATACAGCGGTCCCCAACCCCCGGGCCTCGGTACCGGTCCATGAGTCGTTTGGTACCGGGCCACGAGAGTTGAGAGTTGAGGCTCAGGTGTGAAATGTATGGTTTTCAGGATTTTTATAGTTTTTTTAGCGTTATTTTGTTATCGTTTTTATCGTTAACTCGGTTTTCCTGGGTCTTTTCACGTGTGTTATGAATAAATCTTCTTTTTTACGGTACCGGTACTAGGCCAGTCCATAAAAATATTGTCGGGCATGAACCGGTCCGTGGCGCTTAGGGACCGCTGTGTTAATAGACCTCTCTGCATTGAATCATATCTGTTATTAACCTCTGGCTCTCTTCCACAGCATGTCTTTTATCCTGTCTTCCTTCTCTCACCCCAACCGGTCGCAGCAGATGGCCCCGCCCCTCCCTGAGCCTGATTCTGCTGGAGGTTTCTTCCTGTTAAAAGGGAGTTTTTCCTTCCCACTGTCACCAAAGTGCTTGCTCATAGGGGGTCATATGATTGTTGGGTTTTTCTCTGTATCTATGAAGCCCCTTGAGGCGACTTTTGTTGTGATTTGGCGCTATATAAATAAAATTGAATTGAATTGAATTACGGACTAAACCTGGGACATTTGTGGCCCCAGTGCATGTGCCCTATCTGCCTTGTTGGTGTCCTTGATTTTTAAAAGTAAAATGTCTTATTATGCTATAAATAAAGCCAGAGAGTGAAATCTGTGCTACACACAGTGGGACACTGCCATAGACTGGTGACCTGTACAGGGTGTACCTTGCTCAGTCTGTGACAGCTGCTCCAGCCCTTCATGACCCTGAATCAGATACACCATTAAAAAGGGGGTGGATGGATTGACAGGGGATCAGAGGTATGGTGGACTGTAAATAAATAATTAAATAGAAAAAAATTAACTGTAAAAATAAATCTGTTAGGGTGCCTGGGTTCGTTGACCCAAAATTTTGAGTTTTACATTATTATTGAACTTTGATTTTGCCATTATTTATCATTTCTAGTCTTTTGGTTTCTTAGAGTTCTGTCTTCTGGTTTCTGTCTCTGTGTTACATAGTTGTTCTGTCTCCCCCTGTCTGCTGTATCCCCTCGTCAAGTCCGCGTTGTCTGTGTTATGTTTCCTGTTTTACTTTGAAAGTCCATGTCTCATGTTAATGTATCTGGATTTGCTTCCCTTGTCTCGCTACCCTTATTTGTCCCAGCTGTGTTTCTCTGTTGTCTCCCATTCTCTGATGGTTCTCTCTGGGTATGTAAGCCCTGAGTTTTCTTTGGTCTTTGTCGCGATCTCCCTCATCCTATGCTGTGTGTTCTGTTTGGCTGCCTGTGTAAGTTTCTTTTGGTATTCTTGCTTTTGTTATATTTGTGTTTAGCGTTAAAGCTGTTTTAAGTTCACACTTTTACCTCCAAGTGTCTGCACATTGGGTCCACAGTTCCTGCCTGCACACAGCACATGACAAAATCATTGTGTAAAAACAAAACAAAATGCTGTCTTCTTTATTGACCATTTACCGTCAAACACATTTCAACTATAAGCTTTCATCAGTGCAAACCAAAGCCACATCCCCAGATATAGAACCATGGGAGGTTTAAACACTAATTAGTGTGAATGCTTGAAAAGTTAAATCAGAAGAGCAGGCTGTCTTTACACTGTCACCACGTCCATATAATAAACTCCACAGGCATGAAAAATGAGAATTCAGTAGACATGACATATGTGAGTGAAGTTGCCCCCCCACCTTCTTCAAATCCAACAAAAGTGGTATCAAACGTTTGTGCTGGTTTGTGCTGCAAAAATTTACATTTGTGCTGCTATCATTTTAAAGAAATCCATACAAATTTCTGGAGGTCATCAGAGGTCAACCAGCCCCCCCACATTAATGGAATCAAACAAAACTGGTGTCAATCAACTGTGCTACGTTTGTGCTGGTTTGTGCTGCCTCTGTTTTAAAGATATTAATGAAAATGTAAAGGTCAAAAGGTCAACCAGCCCCCCCCCCCACACACATTAATGGGATCGAACAAAATTGATGTCAAACGTTTGTGCTGGTTGGTGCTGCTAAAATTGTTGTTTGTGCCGCTATCATTTTAAAGATATTCAAGAAAATTTGTAGAGGTCATCAGAGGTCAACCAGCCCCCCCACATTAATGGAATCAAACAAAACTGGTGTCAATCAACTGTGTTACGTTTGTGCTGGTTTGTGCTGCTATCATTTTAAAGAAATCCATACAAATTTCTGGAGGTCATCAGAGGTCAACCAGCCCCCCCCCACATTAATGGAATCAAACAAAACTGGTGTCAATCAACTGTGTTACGTTTGTGCTGGTTTGTGCTGCTATCATTTTAAAGAAATCCATACAAATTTCTGGAGGTCATCAGAGGTCAACCAGCCCCCCCCACATTAATGGAATCAAACAAAACTGGTGTCAATCAACTGTGCTACGTTTGTGCTGGTTTGTGCTGCCTCTGTTTTAAAGATATTAATGAAAATGTAAAGGTCAACCAGCCCCCCCACATTAATGGAATCAAACAAAACTGGTGTCAATCAACTGTGTTACGTTTGTGCTGGTTTGTGCTGCCTCTGTTTTAAAGATATTAATGAAAATGTAAAGGTCAAAAGGTCAACCAGCCCCCCCACATTAATGGAATCAAACAAAACTGGTGTCAATCAACTGTGCTACGTTTGTGCTGGTTTGTGCTGCCTCTGTTTTAAAGATATTAATGAAAATGTAAAGGTCAAAAGGTCAACCAGCCCCCCCCCCCCCCCCCCCCACATTAATGGGATCGAACAAAATTGATGTCAAACGTTTGTGCTGGTTTGTGCTGCTAAAATTGTTGTTTGTGCCGCTATCATTTTAAAGATATTCAAGAAAATTTGTAGAGGTCATCAGAGGTCAACCAGCCCCCCCACATTAATGGAATCAAACAAAACTGGTGTCAATCAACTGTGCTACGTTTGTGCTGGTTTGTGCTGCCTCTGTTTTAAAGATATTAATGAAAATGTAAAGGTCAAAAGGTCAACCAGCCCCCCCACATTAATGGAATCAAACAAAACTGGTGTCAATCAACTGTGCTACGTTTGTGCTGGTTTGTGCTGCCTCTGTTTTAAAGATATTAATGAAAATGTAAAGGTCAAAAGGTCAACCAGCCCCCCCCCACATTAATGGGATCGAACAAAACTGGTGTCAATCAACTGTGCTACGTTTGTGCTGGTTTGTGCTGCTATCATTTTAAAGAAATCCATACAAATTTCTGGAGGTCATCAGAGGTCAACCAGCCCCCCCACATTAATGGAATCAAACAAAACTGGTGTCAATCAACTGTGTTACGTTTGTGCTGGTTTGTGCTGCCTCTGTTTTAAAGATATTAATGAAAATGTAAAGGTCAAAAGGTCAACCAGCCCCCCCACAGTAATGGAATTGAATAAAAGCCTTCAGTTTTCAGGCCCCTCTTCTGTGGAACCAGCTTCCAGTTTGGATTCAGGAGACGGACACTATCTCTACTTTCAAGATTAGGCTTCAAACTTTCCTTTTTGCTAAAGCATATAGTTAGGGCTGGACCAGGTGACCCTGAATCCTCTCTTCGTTATGCTTCAATAGATGTAGGCTGCCGGGGGATTCCCATGATGCATTGAGTTTTTCCTTTCCAGTCACCTTTCTCACTCACTATGTGTTAACAGACCTCTCTGCATTGAATTATATCTGTTATTAACCTCTGTCTCTCTTCCACAGCATGTCTTTTATCCTGTCTTCCTTCTCTCACCCCAACCGGTCGCAGCAGATGGCCGCCCCTCCCTGAGCCTGGTTCTGCTGGAGGTTTCTTCCTGTTAAAAGGGAGTTTTTCCTTCCCACTGTCGCCAAAGTGCTTGCTCATAGGGGGTCATATGATTGTTGGGTTTTTCTCTGTATCTATGAAGCGCCTTGAGGCGACTTATGTTGTGATTTGGCGCTATATAAATAAAATTGAATTGAATTGAATGTTTCATTAGAGTGGATGTGGCACACTTAATCAAAATGATTTGCCAGTGGGACTGTTTGAGGAAAAAAGCCTCATCGGGTGAGGGATTTCTACGTGCGATCAATGGCACAACTTGTCAAGTCCCAATCCTTGGAAGAAGCAGAGGTCCTAATACGCAGCATTGCTATTGTGGCATTAAGTGAGACAGAAGGCTGTGACAGTTTTGGAAACCTCATTATGTCAGAAGTGTCCAAATCAAATCTGAAAAGAAAAATTTCAGATGAGACTATGTCTGTTTCTGATGACAAGGAAGAAGAAGACATTAGATTGGATCCATGCACAGAAATAAACACCGACTTAAGGCAGTGGGTGGCAGATATTTGTGAGGGGAGCAGGTGCCATGCTGAAGATCATGGTGATCGAGACAATATGCACTATCTACCTGAGCTCGTCCCACACCTAATTAGATTGGGAGGATACCTACCACTCTGGACTGGAGAAATGGTTCCCCTATTTCAGAGCAAAAAACTCACTGCAACTTTAGCTAATGTTGAAGCAGAGTTCAAGAACATTAAACATGGTCTGTTCAAGCATGAAAATCTCCCTATAAGGATAGATAAATTCATTGCACGTCATCTTGGTTTTATTGAAGGGAACATGCGGATCTCTTCTGCAAAACAAATACGAAAAGAAGCAGAGGTTGCCAGACAGGATGGTACAGTGAAGCGTCAGTATCCACACAAAGCCTTTGTGGAGCAGGAAGTGGATGATAACCCCTCTCAGGAGCCCAAAATTGACACAGACATAGACATACAGGAAGGGCACGAAGTACTGCAGTGCGTTTCACGTTGATATCAGGCGCCTCCTAAAAAGGGAAAAGAAAAGTTCATTTAAGGCAAAGTTTTCAGGTGTCATTCTTTGGGGAGAATACATGTTTATGAAACTGCATGACATCAGACTCTACCAAATTTTGGAGACTTTTCTTTTAAGATACAACCTTTCTGTCTCTTGTGACAGAGAGTCTGTTTCTTAATCATTTGACAAAAACCCTACACAGTATTTTAAAATAGTGTTCTCCAGATCAGAGCTGTAATCTATATAGAACATGGGGTTCAAAGCAAGGAAAAATTATGTGTTTATCAGTGAAACCTTTAATTTGTGTTAATTATAAAATTAAAAATTAATTATTTCATATATTGATAATGATAACATTATCAACATTATCAATATATGAAATCTTCACCTTAAGGGACTTAATGAATGGTTTCTTCTAAAAATTAGAAATGATTGAGTCATTTCACATCATATGAAAATATTAATTTTTAATACAAATTTGGCCCTACAAAAATGGAAACTCAGTAACAAAGATAATGGAGATTCTCTAAACACGAGCAAATATCACAGTAAAGTTGTTGATTGTGATTTACACATTGGATGTATCCTCAGTGATTTGGTACAATTATACAACATTTTATAAGAACTGAACAACTGATGAAACTAATTATAGGCCAATCTCCAACCTTCCTTTCATATCAAAAATCCTTGAAAGAGGATTTTTGTTAGCTGTTTGATCTGTTTGATCTGTTAGTCAAACAGCTAACAGATCATCTGCAGAGGAATGGTTTATTTGAAGAGTTTCAGTCAGGTTTCAGAGCTCATCACGGCACAGAAACAGCTTTAGTGAAAGTTACAAATGATCTTCTTATGGCCTCTGACAGTGGACTCATCTCTGTGCTTGTCCTGCTAGACCTCAGTGCAGCATTCGATACTGTCGACCATAATATCCTATTAGAGCGATTAGAACATGCTGTAGGTATTACAGGTACTGCACTGCAGTGGTTTGTATCATATCTATCTAATAGACTCCAGTTTGTTCATGTAAATGGAGAGTCCTCTTCACACACTGAGGTTAATTATGGAGTTCCACAGGGTTCAGTGCTAGGACCAATTCTGTTTACATTATACATGCTTCCCTTAGGCAGCATCATTAGAAGACATAGCATACATTTTCACTGCTATGCAGATGACACCCAGCTCTATCTGTCCATGAAGCCAGATAACACACACCAATTAGTTAAACTGCAGGAATGTCTTAAAGACATAAAGACCTGGATGGCCGCTAACTTTCTGCTTCTTAATTCAGATAAAACTGGCCTTCAGTAACGCGGTGAGGAACCTTGGAGTCATTTTTGACCAGGACATGTCCTTCAACGCACGTATTAAACAAATATGTAAGACTGCGTTCTTCCATTTGCGCAATATCTCTAAAATTAGAAATATCCTGTCTCAGAGTGACGCTGAAAAACTAGTTCACGCATTTATTACTTCCAGGCTGGACTACTGTAATTCATTATTATCAGGATGTCCAAAAAACTCGCTGAAAAGCCTTCAGCTAATCCAAAATGCTGCAGCAAGAGTACTGACAGGGACTAGAAAGAGAGAGCATATTTCTCCTGTTTTGGCTTCCCTTCATTGGCTTCCTGTTAAATCCAGAATTGAATTCAAAATCCTCCTCCTCACATACAAGGTCTTAAATAATCAGGCCCCATCTTATCTTAATGACTTTGTAGTACCATATCACCCCATTAGAGCACTTCGCTCTCGCTCTGCAGGCCTACTTGTTGTTCCTAGAGTATTTAAAAGTAGAATGGGAGGGAGAGCCTTCAGTTTTCAGGCCCCTCTTCTGTGGAACCAGCTTCCAGTTTGGATTCAGGAGACGGACACTATCTCTACTTTCAAGATTAGGCTTAAAACTTTCCTTTTTGCTAAAGCATATAGTTAGGGCTGGACCAGGTGACCCTGAATCCTCCCTTAGTTATGCTGCAATAGACATAGGCTGCCGGGGGATTCCCATGATGCATTGAGTTTTTGCTTTCCAGTCACCTTTCTCGCTCACTATGTATTAACAGACCTCTCTGCATTGAATTATATCTGTTATTAACCTCTGTCTCTCTTCCACAGCATGTCTTTTATCCTGTCTTCCTTCTCTCACCCCAACCGGTTGCAGCAGATGGCCCCGCCACTCCCTGAGCCTGGTTCTGCCGGAGGTTTCTTCCTGTTAAAAGGGAGTTTTTCCTTCCCACTGTCGCCAAAATGCTTGCTCATAGGGGGTCATATGATTGTTGGGTTTTTCTCTGTATCTATGAAGCGCCTTGAGGCAACTTATGTTGTGATTTGGCGCTATATAAATAAAATTGAATTGAATTGGGTCCAACTCCTGCCTGCCGCACAGCGATTCATGACACGGGTCTTTTAACCTAAAAATGTTTTAATGGCCATGAAGAAAGGACTCTTCAATAGATTTTTCAACTCACCTGTGTTTACTGTCTCCACCTGAAATTAATTGCAGTCTGAATTTTTTTTTTCTTCTGTCCTTTTGTCTTCGGTCTTCAGCCTTGGAAGGAAAAAATAAAAATATTGAAAACCTTATTAGCACACTAAATATACAAAACCTTGCTATATTTCAATTGTTTTAGATTGAAGTTGCCACTGCTAGCTAAGTCAGTTTTGAATCATGCTAATGAGAAGAAGAAAAAAAAACCTGCCGAACAATTAGGCTGCTGTTGTAAAAACGCCAACTTTCTTGTGTTGGCAAGTGGTCGTTAAAATGTCATTAAGACCCTTTCTTTTTATGTAATTCTTAGTAAAACTGTTTTAATCGGTTAAAACTGACGACATAATCTATGTTTGAAAAACAGCGCGAACAACAGCGAACCACTATTCACCACCTGGGTCTGTGCTTTTTAACACAACAGCGCATTCGAAATCGAAGTTCTTGCCTGCAACATATTAATATACTTGCTTTTTTACGGAAAAAATAAACATAACGAAGGTTCCGTTTTACTTACAAGTTTCTCCAAATGTGCTCTCCAGTCGCTCGAGAAGGGCAGCCATATTGAACAGAATTTTTTGTCAACGTCGTTCAGGTTAGAGAGAAAACGTCATGACGTAGTTGACATACACATGCGGAGCTCGGAAAAAAAACATTTACTCAAAAATCATAATTAAGAAAGCAGTATTTACTCTTAACTTCTAAGCCATGTACAATTATAACTGTTTGAATCGTTAACAGAACAAAAGTTTTAAGTTCTTTCAACTTTGAGGAATTTCAATTGTTATATCCACAAACTTTATAAGTCAGGTAGACTGTTGGGGTTTACAGTGCAGTAAAACTTGGCAAAGGACAATACTGTGTCATGAACACCTGTGCCTTTGATGCCTTCTGTCAAAGTCTGTGCTGCGCTTACTGTGACAGTCGTACTGCTCAAAACATGTTGAATAGTTCAGAGGAGAACAAAGTATTCCAGCTTGTGAAATCCCTTGCTACAAAGGGTGTCACTCAACATGCCTATTCATTGAGGGCAGAGGTGCTGAGCTCAATATTCTGCCCTGTTCAGTTGAAGACTGGTGTTCATCGTGTTGATGCACAGTGCCATGTGTCCACAGTAATTCAAAAAACAATGACGGAAAATCCAAGTGTTCACTTCACAAGACAGTGTTCCTCCCAGTACTGCAAACTTTACACACCAAACACAAGGCAAATACCTTTTGTTTCCATTGATCTGTCAGTCCTCTCAGCTTCTGGCATAGCTCACCTTCAGTCTGCTGTTGAACTCAACCTTCCAGCATCGCCATGCCTAAGACCAATCGAAAGTCCTGATGCATCTCCAACAGCATTTAAAACAGATTCATCAGGAAAGCAACTTTGCACAGGGACTGTTTGTCACAGTTTCACCCTGAGAGAGCTTGTATGGATTGACACAGACCTTGGAAAATGCTCTACAGAAACTCTGGAGCACAGTTTTCACAGTCCAAAAAGGTTTTTGCTTACTGAATTCCCATCCACTCTGCTACTTCAAGGAGAGAAATTCACACTGAAAGCAGTCATTACATTTCAGGAGGGCCCAACACCAGAAACACTCGGGCATTATATGACATTCTGTAACAGGACCCCGTACATCTGGGAGATGTATGATGACCTAAGAAAGGATGTAACCATAGCATCTGAAAACACCAGCGTATGTCCGCACACTGTGCTCTACACAAAGGAATGATGGCAAGATCTCATGAAAGAAAGTCCTTTTCTAGTTTGTGAGTTAGATGATGGAAATAGCTGTTATTTTTCAGTTATTGTATTAGACTTGTGAGGCTCAGACAGTTCAATGTATTTACCTTTTCTAACAGGAAACATATATACTACATTGTTCTCGTAGTTTTGTATTTTGTTACCAGCAAATAAAGTTTTTTCTCTAACCGAATGCATTAATTATTTTAAATGCTATATTTAACCTAGTTTTTAAATAAGTTATTGCAGTTTGATTACTAGGTTTAAGAGTGTGATCATAAGAAAAAAATATCCAATGCTGGTTAATATCTCTCAATTTCTTTACGGTAAAGAAAGTGGCTGGTTGAGCTTTAGAAACTTTTGGTAATATCTTTAAAATGAAAGCGGCACAAACGACAATTTTAGCAGCACAAACCAGCACAAATGTAGCACAAACATTTGACATCAATTTTGTTCGATTCCATTAATGTGGGGGGGCTGGTTGACCTTTTGACCTTTACATTTTCATTAATATCTTTAAAATGAAAGCGGCACAAACGACAATTTTAGCAGCACAAACGTAGCACAAACGTTTGATACCACTTTTGTTGGATTTGGGTAATGTTGGGGGGCTGGTTGACCTCTGATGACCTCTAGAAATTTTGATTAATATCTTTAAAATGATAGTAGCACAAATGAAAATTTTTGCAGCACAAACCAGCACAAACGTAGCACAAACGTTTGATACCACTTTTGTTGGATTTGAAGAAGGTGGGGGGGCCAACTTCACTCACATGACTTTTCTGTTCATTTTAAGCAGCAGAAGTGAGGTGCATGTCTGTGTGCGTGTGTATGGAGCCATTGGGTGCAGTCACTATAGCAACCAGGCTCACACCTGCCTGCTTAACTAGCTCTGTCTCTCACTCTGCCAAGATTCATCTTAAACACTTCTCTTTCAACTGCTGCTGTGTCCTCAGTGTTTGCTCTACAGGTATGATTTTACCCTCAAAACGTTGCCATCGTTGTTCTCTTTCCAACACCTTGTCTTTCAAAGCTCAGACATTTAAAAATTTTAAACTGTGTGGATCCAAGTGGAGGGATCACATTTTAGTCATTCAGTGACTCAAAGAATATGAACTTTTAATATTCATTCAGAGATTTTCTGACTCTAAATTTTCTTTTCTCATTTCTAAGGTTTTTCTAATTTACAATTAAAACATTTTCAGCTTTTTTCCAACTTCTTCTTCTGTGTAAACGTCAGCTTTTAGCACTTCAGCACTTTTGTTTTCAGATTAAATTCTTTTTCTTTTTATCTCATTCAAACTTTTTAACTTAAAATTCAGCAATTAATTCATTTCAATGCATACATTCAGATTCAAGCATTCACACTGCAGTTTCTTCAGAAAATGCACTTTCTAGTTGACAACTAGAATACATACTTACATCATGTATGGACCAATGAAGAGGAAGCCATGAATCAAGCCAAAGTTAGAAACTTAAGAAAACCTTTTTTTTTTCCTTTTCTTTTTTTTACCAATGTTTGTAATTAGGGTGTAGATAGGTACACAAAGCTACATCATCTGGGGCTGGAAAAGAAAAGCAGCACTGAGGTGCTGAAAGATGCAGGTCCAATAGTGGCCACTTGAGGCTGGGAATCATGGGTGTCCCATGTTAAAATGTCCAACTTTAAACATGGATAGTTTCTGTCTATGATAACTGAACTCTTTCTCAGAACTAAACTGCTTCAGTTTTGCTGAGGCTTAAAGTTTGGGTGCATGTCCTCTTTGATGAACTCTTTGGCTTCCACTAATACACTGTGGCTGAACTGAACTGTGTTTGTGCTCATGGTGCCTTTTGGAGTATTTTTTTTTTATGACAAATAGTCTGGCCTGCTAACTGCTACAAACCATCCACAAACCATCTACTTCAGTTTTGCTGAGTAAAATGCTAGTATTTTATTCATCTGTTTCTTTGCTTTAAAAGAGTCTTCACGTGACATCAGAGCTACTGGGACATGCACACATGAAAGTCAAAACAGTAGTGCAGTCCTTTGCTCTCCAGCCATCTTATGAACGTCTTTGAGTTTAGCCAAAATGCCGGATAGCTGCTGCCTTTTCGTGTTTCTTTACAGCGCCCAGAAGGGCGTAGAATATGGCACCAACATGTGAACACACCCCTCCTGACCCTGCCTTACAGGTCAAATCACGCCAATCCCTGCATTTCCACAGTAACCTAGTCTGTCAATGGAGGCTCATTTAAACTGTAGGACTGATTCACTGTAAAATTCCAAGTCAACAAAATATAAGATTTACACGTGATCATTCATTTCAGCAAACAACAATTTCTTGTTCTTCACCTCTCTGATGACAACCATATTTACCCATCCAGATCGAAAATGCACGTAGATGTCCGTACTTTGAAAGCTTTGATCTTGGTACCAGTGTAAGGTGATCGAGCCATATAAGACGCCACCAAACTGGAGCTCTGGGAGAGACATTGATTTAATTTAAAAGTAGATAAAGCTGCCAGTGAAAAGTATGGCTCACAAGTCCCAAAATCCATAGTTTCTCTGAATGCAGCTTGCTAACGTTAGCCTAGATTTGTGACTCCAAAAATCCAACATGGATTAACCTTATGCACTCCAACATTATGCACACTTAACATTATGCACTCCATACTGTACAGTAACGCCACTGTTTTGCACATGTCTCACTCTGTATATTTTATTTTATTTATTTTATATATTCTATTCATTGTTTACTCTATTTAATTTGTAAAATATGTGTACACACACACACACACACACACACACACACACACGTAGAAAAATATTTAGTATACACATCCAGAAATGCATATACTATTATATATTGTACATATATTTATTAGTTTAAGATGTAGCCATTCTTGTATTTTGCTTGTTTACATTATTGTATTTTGCACAACTCTGTTGCTTGTGAAGCTCGCACACAAGAATTTCACTCACATGTGCTGTACCAATGTACCTGCACATGTGATGTGACAATAAAAGTGATTTGATTTGATTTGATTTGACATGGTGGCCATGTTGTTTTCTTTGCAGGGTCCTGAAATCAGTGTGAGATGTCCATGTGACTACAAACACATCATAGTCTATGAATGATAGAAAATAAAATCTAAACCATAGCAACATGACATTACACCTGTGATATCTTTAGCATTGAAGGTGTCTTTATTTGGTATTCAGTAAATGTATCTCCTCATCTTTGTTAATGCTAAAAAAATTTTAACTACCATTTGTTGTTACCATGGCAATGATTCCCTTCAATAAAGATTGTTGTTGTTGTTGTTGTTGTTGGCATCATCCAGCACCACAGGCCCTGGTGTGCTGATGATGGCCTGACAGGAAGCACTGTCCCTGATGTAAAGTATATGGCCTCAGCCAACAACAGTGGCCCTGCTGAAATGTGGATGGTATCATCGAGTAGCACAGGCCCTGGTGTAATGTGGATGGAATCATCCAACAGTACAGTCCCTGGTGTGGTGAAGATCGCCTCACAGGAAGCACTGTCCCTGATGTAAAGTGTATGACCTCAGCCAACCACAATGGCCCTGGTGAAATGTGGATGGTATTGGCCAGCACAACAGGCCATTTTGTAATGTGAATGTCCTCACCAGTAGACCAGGCCCTTGTTTACTGTGGATCGCATCAGCCAGCAACACAAGCCCTGGTGAAATGTGGATGGTATCAACGAGCAGCACAGGCCCTGGTATAATGTGGATGGCCTCATCCAGCAACACCACAGGCCCTGGTGAAATGTGGTTGTTTTCGGCCAGCAACACAGGCCTTTGGGTAATTTGGATGGCTAGCAGCACAGGCCCTGGTCTGGTGAAGATGGCCTCACAGGAATCAAATCAAATCAAATCAAATCACTTTTATTGTCACATCACATGTGCAGGCACACTGGCACAGCACATGCGAGTGAAATTCTTGTGTGCGAGCCCCACAAGCAACAGAGATGTGCAAACACAACAACACAAACGAGCAAAATACAAGAATGGCCAACCTGAAACTAATAAATATATGTACAATATATAATAGTGTATGCATTTCTGGATGTGTATACTAAATATTTTCCTACGTGTGTGTGTGTGTGTGTGTGTGTGTGTGTGTGTGTGTGTGTGTATACACATTTTTACAAATTAAATAGTAAAAAAAAAAAATAATAATAATAATAATAAAATATATAAAATATACAGAGTTGAATATGTGCAAAACAAGTGGCATTTATATACAGTGTGGAGTGCATAATGTTGAAGTTCCAGTAGTGAAGCTGAGGTGTCTATGACGTGTTCAGCAGTCTGATGGCCTGATGGAAAAAGCTGTCTCTCAGTCTGCTGGTACGGGACCGGATGCTGCAGAACCTCCTTCCTGATGGAAGCAGTCTGAACAGTTTATGGCTGGGGTGACTGGAGTCCTTGATGATCCTCCCCGCTTTCCTCAGGCAGCGCTTCCTGTAGATGTCTTGGAGGGAGGGAAGCTCACCTCCAATTATCCGTTCAGAGCACCGCACTACTCGCTGGAGAGCTTTGCAGTTGTAGGCGGTGCTGTTGCCATACCAGGTGGTGATGCATCCAGTGAGGATGCTCTCAATGGCACAGTGATAGAAGGTCCTGAGGATGCGGGGGCTCATGCCGAATCTTTTCAGTCTCCTGAGAAAGAAGAGGCGCTGCTGCGCCTTCTTCACTGTTTTGTTTGTGTGTACTGACCACGTAAGATCCTCAGCCAGATGTACTCCAAGGAACCGGAAGCTGCTCACTCTCTCCACAGCAGCGCCGTTGATGGTGATGGGGGTGTGTACTTCTCTGCACCTCCGGAAGTCCACTATCAACTCCTTTGTCTTTGCGACGTTGAGGGTGAGATGGTTGTCTTGACACCAGTGGGTCAGGGCGCTGACCTCCTCCCTGTAAGCCGTCTCATCACCGTTGGTGATAAGACCCACCACTGTAGTGTCGTCCGCAAACTTCACAATGATGTTGGAGCTGTTAGTGGCTGTGCAGTCGTAGGTGTAGAGTGAGTACAGGAGAGGGCTCAGTACACACCCCTGTGGAGCACCAGTGTTCAGTGTGATGGGGGATGAGGTGATGCTGCCCAGTCTGACCACCTGGCGTCTGTCAGACAGGAAGCTAAGGATCCAGCTGCAGAGGGAGCTGCTCAGTCCTAGATCCTGGCCCTGGTGTATTTTCGATGTCATCAGCAAGCAGCACAGACCCTGGTCTAGTGAAGATGGCCTCACAGAAATCACTGGCCCTGGTCTATTGTGGATGGCATCAGCCATCAACACAGGCCCTCGTGAAATATAGGTGGCCTCAGGCAGCAACACAGTCCCTGGTCTAATGTTAATGTCCTCAGCCAACACCATTGGCCCTGGTGTAATGTGGATGGTATTGGCTAGCACCACAGGCCCTTGTATAACGTGAATGGCCTCATCCAAAAACACTGGCCCTGGTGAAATGTGGATGGTATCGGCCAGCACCACAGGCCCTGGTGTAATGTGAATGTCCTCAGCCAGTAGCACAGGCCCTGGTGTAATGTGGATGGCCTCAACTAACAACTCTGTCGCTGGTGAACTATGGATGGTATTGGTCAGCACCACACACCCTGGTGAAATGTGCATGATATCGGTCAGCACCACAGGCCCAGGTGTAATGTGGATGGCATCAATGAGCAGCAGAGGCCCTGTTGTGGTGAAGATGGCCTCACAGGAAGCACTGTCCCTTGTGTAATGTGTATGGCCTCAGCCAACAACAGTGGCCCTGGTGAAATGTGGATTATATTGGCCACTACCACAGGCCCTGGTGTAATGTGAATATCCTCAGCCAGTAGTAAAGGCCCTTGTGTTTTGTGGAACGCATCAGCCAGCAACACAATCCCTGGTGAAATGTTGATGGCCTAATCCAGCAATACAGGCCCTGGTTTGGTGATGATTGCCACACAAGAAGAACTGTACCTGGTGTAATGAGGATGGCCTCATCCAACAGTACAGGCCCTAGTGTTGTGAAGATGGCCTCACAGGAAGCACAGGCCATGGTGTAATGTGGATGGCCTCAGACAGCAGCCAGGCCCTGGTGAAATGTAGATGGCCACAGCCGGCAACATGCGTTCTGGTGAAATGTAGTCTGCCTCAGCCAGTAGCACAGGCCCTGTTGTGGTGAAGATGGTCTCACAGGAAGCACTGTCCCTGGTGTAATGTGTATTTCCTCAGGCAACAACACTGGCCCTGGTGAAATGTGGATGGTATTGGCCAACACCACAGGCCCTGGCGTAATGTGAATGTCCTCAGCCAACACCACTGGCCAAGGTTTAATGGGGATGGTATCAGCCAGTAGCACAGGCCCTTGTGTATTGTGGATCGCATCAGCCAGCAACAGCAAGCCCTCGTGAAATATGGGTGGCCTCAGACAGCAGCGCAGGCCCTGCTGTCATGAAGTGGGCCTCAGAGGGAGCACTAGCTGTGGTATAATGTGGATGGCCACATTCAGTAGCACAGGCCCTGTTGTAATGTGGATGGCCTTATCTACCAACACTGTCCCAAGTGAAATGTGGATGGTAATGGCCAGCACCACAGACCTTGGTGTAATGTGGATGGCCTTAGCCAACACCAATGGCCCTGGTGAAATGTGGATGACATCGGCAAGGACCAATGGCCCTGATGTAATGTGGATGGTTTCAGCCAACAGCACAGTCCCTGGTGTGGTGAAGATGGCCTCACAGGAAGCACTGTCCCTGATGTAATGTGGATGGCCTCAGCAAACAACACTGGCCCTGGTGAAATGTGGATGGTATTAGCCAGCACCAAGGGCCCTGGTGTAATGTGAATGTCCTCAGCCAGTAGCACAGGCCCTTGTGTATTGTGGATCGCATCAGCCAGCAACCCAAGCCCTGGTGAAATGCCAAGCTTGCTGTAACTTTTGATAGAAGACTCAGACACACATGTTTATGGCTTTATCGTATAGAACTCAATGTCCCCGTGCTGGGCAAACAGGTTTTGCAGCTGTGTGAGCTAAGATTTTAAAATTATTCACATAATGAAAACCTATACTTTGTTTCAGGCGAGTTTCCCATTCAAATGCATGTAACAGTGAGAAACGCATAAGATAAAGCCATAAACATGTTTGTCTGAGTCTTCTATCAAAAGTTACAGCGATTTATATGAAGTTGTACGAAAATGCTTTCTTTCGCCAAGACAGTGTTTCTCACTGTTACATGCATTTGAATGGGAAACTCACCCGAGACAAAGTATAGGTTTTCATTATGTGAATAATTTTAAAATCTTAGCTCAAACGGCTGCAAAACCTGTTTGCCCAGCACGGAGATATTGAGTTTTATAAGATAAAGCCATGAACATGTTTGTCTGAGTCTTCTATCAAAAGTTACAGCGATTTATATGAAGTTGTTCAAAAACGCTTTCTTTCGCCAAGACAATGCGTTTCTCACTGTTACATGCATTTGAATGGGAAACTCACCCGAGACAAAGTATAGGTTTTCATTATGTGAATAATTTTAAAATCTTAGCTCAAACGGCTGCAAAACCTGTTTGCCCAGCACGGAGATATTGAGTTTTATAAGATAAAGCCATGAACATGTTTGTCTGAGTCTTCTATCAAAAGTTACAGCGATTTATATGAAGTTGTTCAAAAACGCTTTCTTTCGCAAAGACAATGCGTTTCTCACTGTTACATGCATTTGAATGGGAAACTCACCCGAGACAAAGTATAGGTTTTCATTATGTGAATAATTTTAAAATCTTAGCTCAAACGGCTGCAAAACCTCTTTCTTTCGCCAAGACAATGCGTTTCTCACTGTTACATGCATTTGAATGGGAAACTCGCCCCAGACAAAGTATAGGTTTTCATTATGTGAATAATTTTAAAATCTTAGCTCAAACGGCTGCAAAACCTCTTTCTTTCGCCAAGACAATGCGTTTCTCACTGTTACATGCATTTGAATGGGAAACTCGCCCGAGACAAAGTATAGGTTTTCATTATGTGAATAATTTTAAAATCTTAGCTCAAATGGCTTCAAAACCTGTTTGCCCAGCACGGAGATATTGAGTTTTATAAGATAAAGCCATAAACATGTGTTTCTGAGTCCTCTATCAAAAGTTACAGCGATTTATATGAAGTTGTTCAAAAACGCTTTCTTTCGCCAAGACAATGCGTTTCTCACGGTTACATGCATTTGAATGGGAAACTCGCCTCAGACAAAGTATAGGTTTTCATTAAGTGAATAATTTTAAAATCTTAGCTCAAATGGCTTCAAAACCTGTTTGCCCAGCACGGAGATATTGAGTTTTATAAGATAAAGCCATAAACATGTTTGTCTGAGTCTTCTATCAAAAGTTACAGCGATTTATATGAAGTTGTACGAAAATGCTTTCTTTCGCCAAGACAGTGTTTCTCACTGTTACATGCATTTGAATTGGAAACTCACCCGAGACAAAGTATAGGTTTTCATTATGTGAATAATTTTAAAATCTTAGCTCAAACGGCTGCAAAACCTGTTTGCCCAGCACGGAGATATTGAGTTTTATAAGATAAAGCCATAAACATGTGTGTCTGAGTCTTCTATCAAAAGTTACAGCGATTTATATGAAGTTGTTCAAAGACGCTTTATTTCGCCAAGACAATGCGTTTCTCACTGTTACATGCATTTGAATGGGAAACTCGCCCGAGACAAAGTATAGGTTTTCATTATGTGTATAACTTGGAAATCTTAGCTCAAACAGCTGCAAATCCTGTTTTCCCAGCACAGGGACCTTGAGTTCTATAAGATAAAGCCATAAACATGTGTATCCGAGTCTTCTAGCAAAAGTTACAGCTATTTATATGAAGTTGTACAAAAACGCTTTCTTTCGCCAAGACAATGCGTTTCTCACTGTTACATGCATTTGAATGGGAAACTCGCCTGAAAAAAAGTATAGGTTTTCATTATGTGAATAATTTTAAAATCTTAGCTCAAATGGCTGCAAATCCTGTTTTCCCAGCACAGGGACCTTGAGTTCTATAAGATAAAGCCATAAACATGTGTATCCGAGTCTTCTAGCAAAAGTTAAAGCTATTTATATGAAGTTGTACAAAAACGCTTTCTTTCGCCAAGACAATGCGTTTCTCACTGTTACATGCATTTGAATGGGAAACTCGCCTGAAAAAAAGTATAGGTTTTCATTATGTGAATAATTTTAAAATCTTAGCTCAAATGGCTGCAAAACCTGTTTGCCCAGCACGGAGATATTGAGTTCTATAAGATAAAGCCATAAACATGTTTGTCTGAGTCTTCTATCAAAAGTTACAGCGATTTATATGAAGTTGTTCAAAAACGCTTTCTTTCGCCAAGACAATGCGTTTCTCACTGTTACATGCATTTGAATGGGAAACTCGCCCGAGACAAAGTATAGGTTTTCATTATGTGAATAATTTTAAAATCTTAGCTCAAACGGCTGCAAAACCTGTTTGCCCAGCACGGAGATATTGAGTTTTATAAGATAAAGCCATAAACACGTGTGTCTGAGTCTTCTATCAAAAGTTACAGCGATTTATATGAAGTTGTTCAAAAACGCTTTCTTTCGCCAAGACAATGCGTTTCTCACTGTTACATGCATTTGAATGGGAAACTCGCCCGAGCCAAAGTATAGGTTTTCATTATGTGAATAATTTTAAAATCTTAGCTTAAATGGCTTCAAAACCTGTTTGCCCAGCACGGAGATATTGAGTTTTATAAGATAAAGCCATAAACATGTGTTTCTGAGTCCTCTATCAAAAGTTACAGCGATTTATATGAAGTTGTTCAAAAACGCTTTATTTCGCCAAGACAATGCGTTTCTCACTGTTACATGCATTTGAATGGGAAACTCGCCTGAAAAAAAGTATAGGTTTTCATTATGTGAATAATTTTAAAATCCTAGCTCAAACGGCTGCAAAACCTGTTTGCCCAGCACGGAGATATTGAGTTTTATAAGATAAAGCCATGAACATGTTTGTCTGAGTCTTCTATCAAAAGTTACAGCGATTTATATGAAGTTGTTCAAAAACGCTTTCTTTCGCCAAGACAATGCGTTTCTCACTGTTACATGCATTTGAATGGGAAACTCACCCGAGACAAAGTATAGGTTTTCATTATGTGAATAATTTTAAAATCTTAGCTCAAACGGCTGCAAAACCTGTTTGCCCAGCACGGAGATATTGAGTTTTATAAGATAAAGCCATAAACATGTTTGTCTGAGTCTTCTATCAAAAGTTACAGCGATTTATATGAAGTTGTACGAAAATGCTTTCTTTCGCCAAGACAGTGTTTCTCACTGTTACATGCATTTGAATGGGAAACTCGCCCGAGACAAAGTATAGGTTTTCATTATGTGAATAATTTTAAAATCCTAGCTCAAACGGCTGCAAAACCTGTTTGCCCAGCACGGAGATATTGAGTTTTATAAGATAAAGCCATGAACATGTTTGTCTGAGTCTTCTATCAAAAGTTACAGCGATTTATATGAGGTTGTTCAAAAACGCTTTCTTTCGCCAAGACAATGCGTTTCTCACTGTTACATGCATTTGAATGGGAAACTCACCCGAGACAAAGTATAGGTTTTCATTATGTGAATAATTTTTAAAATCTTAGCTCAAACGGCTGCAAAACCTGTTTGCCCAGCACGGAGATATTGAGTTTTATAAGATAAAGCCATAAACATGTGTTTCTGAGTCCTCTATCAAAAGTTACAGCGATTTATATGAAGTTGTACAAAAACGCTTTATTTCGCCAAGACAATGCGTTTCTCACTGTTACATGCATTTGAATGGGGAACTCGACCGAAACAAAGTATAGGTTTTCATTATGTGAATAACTTGGAAATCTTAGCTCAAACAGCTGCAAATCCTGTTTTCCCAGCACGGAGATATTGAGTTTTATAAGAAAAAGCCATAAACATGTGTATCCGAGTCCTCTATCAAAAGTTACAGCTATTTATATGAAGTTGTTCAAAAACGCTTTCTTTCGCCAAGACAGTGTGTTTCTCACTGTTACATGCATTTGAATGGGAAACTCGCCTGAAAAAAAGTATAGGTTTTCATTATGTGAATAATTTTAAAATCTTAGCTCAAATGGCTGCAAAACCTGTTTGCCCAGCACGGAGATATTGAGTTTTATAAGATAAAGCCATGAACATGTTTGTCTGAGTCTTCTATCAAAAGTTACAGCGATTTATATGAAGTTGTTCAAAAACGCTTTCTTTCGCCAAGACAATGCGTTTCTCACTGTTACATGCATTTGAATGGGAAACTCGCCCGAGCCAAAGTATAGGTTTTCATTATGTGAATAATTTTAAAATCTTAGCTTAAATGGCTTCAAAACCTGTTTGCCCAGCACGGAGATATTGAGTTTTATAAGATAAAGCCATAAACATGTGTTTCTGAGTCCTCTATCAAAAGTTACAGCGATTTATATGAAGTTGTTCAAAAACGCTTTATTTCGCCAAGACAATGCGTTTCTCACGGTTACATGCATTTGAATGGGAAACTCGCCTGAAAAAAAGTATAGGTTTTCATTATGTGAATAATTTTAAAATCTTAGCTCAAACGGCTGCAAAACCTGTTTGCCCAGCACGGAGATATTGAGTTTTATAAGATAAAGCCATAAACATGTTTGTCTGAGTCTTCTATCAAAAGTTACAGCGATTTATATGAAGTTGTTCAAAAACGCTTTATTTCGCCAAGACAATGCGTTTCTCACGGTTACATGCATTTGAATGGGAAACTCGCCTCAGACAAAGTATAGGTTTTCATTATGTGAATAATTTTAAAATCTTAGCTCAAACGGCTGCAAAACCTGTTTGCCCAGCACGGAGATATTGAGTTTTATAAGATAAAGCCATAAACATGTTTGTCTGAGTCTTCTATCAAAAGTTACAGCGATTTATATGAAGTTGTTCAAAAACGCTTTATTTCGCCAAGACAGTGTGTTTCTCACTGTTACATGCATTTGAATGGGGAACTCGCCTCAGACAAAGTATAGGTTTTCATTATGTGAATAATTTTAAAATCTTAGCTCAAACGGCTGCAAAACCTGTTTGCCCAGCACGGAGATATTGAGTTTTATAAGATAAAGCCATAAACATGTTTGTCTGAGTCTTCTATCAAAAGTTACAGCGATTTATATGAAGTTGTTCAAAAACGCTTTATTTCGCCAAGACAATGCGTTTCTCACTGTTACATGCATTTGAATGGGAAACTCGCCCGAGCCAAAGTATAGGTTTTCATTATGTGAATAATTTTAAAATCTTAGCTTAAATGGCTTCAAAACCTGTTTGCCCAGCACGGAGATATTGAGTTTTATAAGATAAAGCCATAAACATGTGTTTCTGAGTCCTCTATCAAAAGTTACAGCGATTTATATGAAGTTGTTCAAAAACGCTTTATTTCGCCAAGACAATGCGTTTCTCACGGTTACATGCATTTGAATGGGAAACTCGCCTGAAAAAAAGTATAGGTTTTCATTATGTGAATAATTTTAAAATCTTAGCTCAAACGGCTGCAAAACCTGTTTGCCCAGCACGGAGATATTGAGTTTTATAAGATAAAGCCATAAACATGTTTGTCTGAGTCTTCTATCAAAAGTTACAGCGATTTATATGAAGTTGTTCAAAAACGCTTTATTTCGCCAAGACAATGCGTTTCTCACGGTTACATGCATTTGAATGGGAAACTCGCCTCAGACAAAGTATAGGTTTTCATTATGTGAATAATTTTAAAATCTTAGCTCAAACGGCTGCAAAACCTGTTTGCCCAGCACGGAGATATTGAGTTTTATAAGATAAAGCCATAAACATGTTTGTCTGAGTCTTCTATCAAAAGTTACAGCGATTTATATGAAGTTGTTCAAAAACGCTTTATTTCGCCAAGACAGTGTGTTTCTCACTGTTACATGCATTTGAATGGGGAACTCGCCTCAGACAAAGTATAGGTTTTCATTATGTGAATAATTTTAAAATCTTAGCTCAAACGGCTGCAAAACCTGTTTGCCCAGCACGGAGATATTGAGTTTTATAAGATAAAGCCATAAACATGTGTGTCTGAGTCTTCTATCAAAAGTTACAGCGATTTATATGAAGTTGTTCAAAAACGCTTTATTTCGCCAAGACAATGCGTTTCTCACTGTTACATGCATTTGAATGGGAAACTCGCCCGAGACAAAGTATAGGTTTTCATTATGTGAATAATTTTAAAATCTTAGCTCAAACGGCTGCAAAACCTGTTTGCCCAGCACGGAGATATTGAGTTTTATAAGATAAAGCCATAAACATGTGTGTCTGAGTCTTCTATCAAAAGTTACAGCGATTTATATGAAGGTGTTCAAAAACGCTTTCTTTCGCCAAGACAGTGTGTTTCTCACTGTTACATGCATTTGAATGGGGAACTCGACCGAAACAAAGTATAGGTTTTCATTATGTGAATAATTTTAAAATCTTAGCTCAAATGGCTTCAAAACCTGTTTGCCCAGCACGGAGATATTGAGTTTTATAAGATAAAGCCATAAACATGTGTTTCTGAGTCCTCTATCAAAAGTTACAGCGATTTATATGAAGTTGTTCAAAAACGCTTTATTTCGCCAAGACAATGCGTTTCTCACTGTTACATGCATTTGAATGGGAAACTCGCCTGAAAAAAAGTATAGGTTTTCATTATGTGAATAATTTTAAAATCTTAGCTCAAACGGCTGCAAAACCTGTTTGCCCAGCACGGAGATATTGAGTTTTATAAGATAAAGCCATAAACATGTGTGTCTGAGTCTTCTATCAAAAGTTACAGCGATTTATATGAAGTTGTTCAAAAACGCTTTCTTTCGCCAAGACAATGCGTTTCTCACTGTTACATGCATTTGAATGGGAAACTCGCCCGAGCCAAAGTATAGGTTTTCATTATGTGAATAATTTTAAAATCTTAGCTTAAATGGCTTCAAAACCTGTTTGCCCAGCACGGAGATATTGAGATATTGAGTTTTATAAGATAAAGCCATAAACATGTGTTTCTGAGTCCTCTATCAAAAGTTACAGCGATTTATATGAAGTTGTTCAAAAACGCTTTCTTTCGCCAAGACAATGCGTTTCTCACGGTTACATGCATTTGAATGGGAAACTCGCCTCAGACAAAGTATAGGTTTTCATTATGTGAATAATTTTAAAATCTTAGCTCAAACGGCTGCAAAACCTGTTTGCCCAGCACGGAGATATTGAGTTTTATAAGAAAAAGCCATAAACATGTGTATCCAAGTCTTCTATCAAAAGTTACAGCTATTTATATGAAGTTGTACAAAAACGCTTTCTTTCGCCAAGACAATGGTTTCTCACTGTTACATGCATTTGAATGGGAAACTCGCCCCAGACAAAGTATAGGTTTTCATTATGTGAATAATTTTAAAATCTTAGCTCAAACGGCTGCAAAACCTGTTTGCCCAGCACGGAGATATTGAGTTTTATAAGATAAAGCCATAAACATGTGTGTCTGAGTCTTCTATCAAAAGTTACAGCGATTTATATGAAGTTGTTCAAAAACGCTTTCTTTCGCCAAGACAATGGTTTCTCACTGTTACATGCATTTGAATGGGAAACTCGCCCCAGACAAAGTATAGGTTTTCATTATGTGAATAATTTTAAAATCTTAGCTTAAATGGCTTCAAAACCTGTTTGCCCAGCACAGAGATATTGAGATATTGAGTTTTATAAGATAAAGCCATAAACATGTGTTTCTGAGTCCTCTATCAAAAGTTACAGCGATTTATATGAAGTTGTTCAAAAACGCTTTATTTCGCCAAGACAATGCGTTTCTCACTGTTACATGCATTTGAATGGGAAACTCGCCCGAGACAAAGTATAGGTTTTCATTATGTGAATAATTTTAAAATCTTAGCTCAAACGGCTGCAAAACCTGTTTGCCCAGCACGGAGATATTGAGTTTTATAAGATAAAGCCATAAACATGTGTTTCTGAGTCTTCTATCAAAAGTTACAGCGATTTATATGAAGTTGTTCAAAAACGCTTTCTTTCGCCAAGACAATGCGTTTCTCACTGTTACATGCATTTGAATGGGAAACTCACCCAAGACAAAGTATAGGTTTTCATTATGTGAATAATTTTAAAATCTTAGCTCAAACGGCTGCAAAACCTGTTTGCCCAGCACGGAGATATTGAGTTCTATAAGATAAAGCCATGAACATGTTTGTCTGAGTCTTCTATCAAAAGTTACAGCGATTTATATGAAGTTGTTCAAAAACGCTTTCTTTCGCCAAGACAATGCGTTTCTCACTGTTACATGCATTTGAATGGGGAACTCGACCGAAACAAAGTATAGGTTTTCATTATGTGAATAATTTTAAAATCTTAGCTCAAATGGCTTCAAAACCTGTTTGCCCAGCACGGAGATATTGAGTTTTATAAGATAAACCCATAAACATGTGTTTCTGAGTCTTCTATCAAAAGTTACAGCGATTTATATGAAGTTGTACAAAAACGCTTTCTTTCGCCAAGACAATGCGTTTCTCACGGTTACATGCATTTGAATGGGAAACTCACCCGAGACAAAGTATAGGTTTTCATTATGTGAATAATTTTAAAATCTTAGCTCAAACGGCTGCAAAACCTGTTTGCCCAGCACGGAGATATTGAGTTTTATAAGATAAAGCCATAAACATGTTTGTCTGAGACCTCTATCAAAAGTTACAGCGATTTATATGAAGTTGTTCAAAAACGCTTTCTTTCGCCAAGACAATGCGTTTCTCACTGTTACATGCATTTGAATGGGAAACTCGCCTGAAAAAAAGTATAGGTTTTCATTATGTGAATAATTTTAAAATCTTAGCTCAAATGGCTGCAAATCCTGTTTTCCCAGCACAGGGACCTTGAGTTCTATAAGATAAAGCCATAAACATGTGTATCCGAGTCTTCTAGCAAAAGTTAAAGCTATTTATATGAAGTTGTACAAAAACGCTTTCTTTCGCCAAGACAATGCGTTTCTCACTGTTACATGCATTTGAATGGGAAACTCGCCTGAAAAAAAGTATAGGTTTTCATTATGTGAATAATTTTAAAATCTTAGCTCAAATGGCTGCAAAACCTGTTTGCCCAGCACGGAGATATTGAGTTCTATAAGATAAAGCCATAAACATGTTTGTCTGAGTCTTCTATCAAAAGTTACAGCGATTTATATGAAGTTGTTCAAAAACGCTTTCTTTCGCCAAGACAATGCGTTTCTCACTGTTACATGCATTTGAATGGGAAACTCGCCCGAGACAAAGTATAGGTTTTCATTATGTGAATAATTTTAAAATCTTAGCTCAAACGGCTGCAAAACCTGTTTGCCCAGCACGGAGATATTGAGTTTTATAAGATAAAGCCATAAACACGTGTGTCTGAGTCTTCTATCAAAAGTTACAGCGATTTATATGAAGTTGTTCAAAAACGCTTTCTTTCGCCAAGACAATGCGTTTCTCACTGTTACATGCATTTGAATGGGAAACTCGCCCGAGCCAAAGTATAGGTTTTCATTATGTGAATAATTTTAAAATCTTAGCTTAAATGGCTTCAAAACCTGTTTGCCCAGCACGGAGATATTGAGTTTTATAAGATAAAGCCATAAACATGTGTTTCTGAGTCCTCTATCAAAAGTTACAGCGATTTATATGAAGTTGTTCAAAAACGCTTTATTTCGCCAAGACAATGCGTTTCTCACTGTTACATGCATTTGAATGGGAAACTCGCCTGAAAAAAAGTATAGGTTTTCATTATGTGAATAATTTTAAAATCCTAGCTCAAACGGCTGCAAAACCTGTTTGCCCAGCACGGAGATATTGAGTTTTATAAGATAAAGCCATGAACATGTTTGTCTGAGTCTTCTATCAAAAGTTACAGCGATTTATATGAAGTTGTTCAAAAACGCTTTCTTTCGCCAAGACAATGCGTTTCTCACTGTTACATGCATTTGAATGGGAAACTCACCCGAGACAAAGTATAGGTTTTCATTATGTGAATAATTTTAAAATCTTAGCTCAAACGGCTGCAAAACCTGTTTGCCCAGCACGGAGATATTGAGTTTTATAAGATAAAGCCATAAACATGTTTGTCTGAGTCTTCTATCAAAAGTTACAGCGATTTATATGAAGTTGTACGAAAATGCTTTCTTTCGCCAAGACAGTGTTTCTCACTGTTACATGCATTTGAATGGGAAACTCGCCCGAGACAAAGTATAGGTTTTCATTATGTGAATAATTTTAAAATCTTAGCTCAAACGGCTGCAAAACCTGTTTGCCCAGCACGGAGATATTGAGTTTTATAAGATAAAGCCATAAACATGTGTGTCTGAGTCTTCTATCAAAAGTTACAGCGATTTATATGAAGTTGTTCAAAAACGCTTTCTTTCGCCAAGACAATGCGTTTCTCACTGTTACATGCATTTGAATGGGAAACTCGCCTGAAACAAAGTATAGGTTTTCATTATGTGAATAATTTTAAAATCCTAGCTCAAACGGCTGCAAAACCTGTTTGCCCAGCACGGAGATATTGAGTTTTATAAGATAAAGCCATGAACATGTTTGTCTGAGTCTTCTATCAAAAGTTACAGCGATTTATATGAGGTTGTTCAAAAACGCTTTCTTTCGCCAAGACAATGCGTTTCTCACTGTTACATGCATTTGAATGGGAAACTCACCCGAGACAAAGTATAGGTTTTCATTATGTGAATAATTTTTAAAATCTTAGCTCAAACGGCTGCAAAACCTGTTTGCCCAGCACGGAGATATTGAGTTTTATAAGATAAAGCCATAAACATGTGTTTCTGAGTCCTCTATCAAAAGTTACAGCGATTTATATGAAGTTGTACAAAAACGCTTTATTTCGCCAAGACAATGCGTTTCTCACTGTTACATGCATTTGAATGGGGAACTCGACCGAAACAAAGTATAGGTTTTCATTATGTGAATAACTTGGAAATCTTAGCTCAAACAGCTGCAAATCCTGTTTTCCCAGCACGGAGATATTGAGTTTTATAAGAAAAAGCCATAAACATGTGTATCCGAGTCCTCTATCAAAAGTTACAGCTATTTATATGAAGTTGTTCAAAAACGCTTTCTTTCGCCAAGACAGTGTGTTTCTCACTGTTACATGCATTTGAATGGGAAACTCGCCTGAAAAAAAGTATAGGTTTTCATTATGTGAATAATTTTAAAATCTTAGCTCAAATGGCTGCAAAACCTGTTTGCCCAGCACGGAGATATTGAGTTTTATAAGATAAAGCCATGAACATGTTTGTCTGAGTCTTCTATCAAAAGTTACAGCGATTTATATGAAGTTGTTCAAAAACGCTTTCTTTCGCCAAGACAATGCGTTTCTCACTGTTACATGCATTTGAATGGGAAACTCGCCCGAGCCAAAGTATAGGTTTTCATTATGTGAATAATTTTAAAATCTTAGCTTAAATGGCTTCAAAACCTGTTTGCCCAGCACGGAGATATTGAGTTTTATAAGATAAAGCCATAAACATGTGTTTCTGAGTCCTCTATCAAAAGTTACAGCGATTTATATGAAGTTGTTCAAAAACGCTTTATTTCGCCAAGACAATGCGTTTCTCACGGTTACATGCATTTGAATGGGAAACTCGCCTGAAAAAAAGTATAGGTTTTCATTATGTGAATAATTTTAAAATCTTAGCTCAAACGGCTGCAAAACCTGTTTGCCCAGCACGGAGATATTGAGTTTTATAAGATAAAGCCATAAACATGTTTGTCTGAGTCTTCTATCAAAAGTTACAGCGATTTATATGAAGTTGTTCAAAAACGCTTTATTTCGCCAAGACAATGCGTTTCTCACGGTTACATGCATTTGAATGGGAAACTCGCCTCAGACAAAGTATAGGTTTTCATTATGTGAATAATTTTAAAATCTTAGCTCAAACGGCTGCAAAACCTGTTTGCCCAGCACGGAGATATTGAGTTTTATAAGATAAAGCCATAAACATGTTTGTCTGAGTCTTCTATCAAAAGTTACAGCGATTTATATGAAGTTGTTCAAAAACGCTTTATTTCGCCAAGACAGTGTGTTTCTCACTGTTACATGCATTTGAATGGGGAACTCGCCTCAGACAAAGTATAGGTTTTCATTATGTGAATAATTTTAAAATCTTAGCTCAAACGGCTGCAAAACCTGTTTGCCCAGCACGGAGATATTGAGTTTTATAAGATAAAGCCATAAACATGTGTGTCTGAGTCTTCTATCAAAAGTTACAGCGATTTATATGAAGTTGTTCAAAAACGCTTTATTTCGCCAAGACAATGCGTTTCTCACTGTTACATGCATTTGAATGGGAAACTCGCCCGAGACAAAGTATAGGTTTTCATTATGTGAATAATTTTAAAATCTTAGCTCAAACGGCTGCAAAACCTGTTTGCCCAGCACGGAGATATTGAGTTTTATAAGATAAAGCCATAAACATGTGTTTCTGAGTCCTCTATCAAAAGTTACAGCGATTTATATGAAGTTGTTCAAAAACGCTTTCTTTCGCCAAGACAGTGTGTTTCTCACTGTTACATGCATTTGAATGGGGAACTCGACCGAAACAAAGTATAGGTTTTCATTATGTGAATAATTTTAAAATCTTAGCTCAAATGGCTTCAAAACCTGTTTGCCCAGCACGGAGATATTGAGTTTTATAAGATAAAGCCATAAACATGTGTTTCTGAGTCCTCTATCAAAAGTTACAGCGATTTATATGAAGTTGTTCAAAAACGCTTTATTTCGCCAAGACAATGCGTTTCTCACTGTTACATGCATTTGAATGGGAAACTCGCCTGAAAAAAAGTATAGGTTTTCATTATGTGAATAATTTTAAAATCTTAGCTCAAACGGCTGCAAAACCTGTTTGCCCAGCACGGAGATATTGAGTTTTATAAGATAAAGCCATAAACATGTGTGTCTGAGTCTTCTATCAAAAGTTACAGCGATTTATATGAAGTTGTTCAAAAACGCTTTCTTTCGCCAAGACAATGCGTTTCTCACTGTTACATGCATTTGAATGGGAAACTCGCCCGAGCCAAAGTATAGGTTTTCATTATGTGAATAATTTTAAAATCTTAGCTTAAATGGCTTCAAAACCTGTTTGCCCAGCACGGAGATATTGAGATATTGAGTTTTATAAGATAAAGCCATAAACATGTGTTTCTGAGTCCTCTATCAAAAGTTACAGCGATTTATATGAAGTTGTTCAAAAACGCTTTCTTTCGCCAAGACAATGCGTTTCTCACGGTTACATGCATTTGAATGGGAAACTCGCCTCAGACAAAGTATAGGTTTTCATTATGTGAATAATTTTAAAATCTTAGCTCAAACGGCTGCAAAACCTGTTTGCCCAGCACGGAGATATTGAGTTTTATAAGAAAAAGCCATAAACATGTGTATCCAAGTCTTCTATCAAAAGTTACAGCTATTTATATGAAGTTGTACAAAAACGCTTTCTTTCGCCAAGACAATGGTTTCTCACTGTTACATGCATTTGAATGGGAAACTCGCCCCAGACAAAGTATAGGTTTTCATTATGTGAATAATTTTAAAATCTTAGCTCAAACGGCTGCAAAACCTGTTTGCCCAGCACGGAGATATTGAGTTTTATAAGATAAAGCCATAAACATGTGTGTCTGAGTCTTCTATCAAAAGTTACAGCGATTTATATGAAGTTGTTCAAAAACGCTTTCTTTCGCCAAGACAATGGTTTCTCACTGTTACATGCATTTGAATGGGAAACTCGCCCCAGACAAAGTATAGGTTTTCATTATGTGAATAATTTTAAAATCTTAGCTTAAATGGCTTCAAAACCTGTTTGCCCAGCACAGAGATATTGAGATATTGAGTTTTATAAGATAAAGCCATAAACATGTGTTTCTGAGTCCTCTATCAAAAGTTACAGCGATTTATATGAAGTTGTTCAAAAACGCTTTATTTCGCCAAGACAATGCGTTTCTCACTGTTACATGCATTTGAATGGGAAACTCGCCCGAGACAAAGTATAGGTTTTCATTATGTGAATAATTTTAAAATCTTAGCTCAAACGGCTGCAAAACCTGTTTGCCCAGCACGGAGATATTGAGTTTTATAAGATAAAGCCATAAACATGTGTTTCTGAGTCTTCTATCAAAAGTTACAGCGATTTATATGAAGTTGTTCAAAAACGCTTTCTTTCGCCAAGACAATGCGTTTCTCACTGTTACATGCATTTGAATGGGAAACTCACCCAAGACAAAGTATAGGTTTTCATTATGTGAATAATTTTAAAATCTTAGCTCAAACGGCTGCAAAACCTGTTTGCCCAGCACGGAGATATTGAGTTCTATAAGATAAAGCCATGAACATGTTTGTCTGAGTCTTCTATCAAAAGTTACAGCGATTTATATGAAGTTGTTCAAAAACGCTTTCTTTCGCCAAGACAATGCGTTTCTCACTGTTACATGCATTTGAATGGGGAACTCGACCGAAACAAAGTATAGGTTTTCATTATGTGAATAATTTTAAAATCTTAGCTCAAATGGCTTCAAAACCTGTTTGCCCAGCACGGAGATATTGAGTTTTATAAGATAAACCCATAAACATGTGTTTCTGAGTCTTCTATCAAAAGTTACAGCGATTTATATGAAGTTGTACAAAAACGCTTTCTTTCGCCAAGACAATGCGTTTCTCACGGTTACATGCATTTGAATGGGAAACTCACCCGAGACAAAGTATAGGTTTTCATTATGTGAATAATTTTAAAATCTTAGCTCAAACGGCTGCAAAACCTGTTTGCCCAGCACGGAGATATTGAGTTTTATAAGATAAAGCCATAAACATGTTTGTCTGAGACCTCTATCAAAAGTTACAGCGATTTATATGAAGTTGTTCAAAAACGCTTTATTTCGCCAAGACAGTGTGTTTCTCACTGTTACATGCATTTGAATGGGGAACTCGACCGAAACAAAGTATAGGTTTTCATTATGTGAATAATTTTAAAATCTTAGCTCAAATGGCTGCAAAACCTGTTTGCCCAGCACGGAGATATTGAGATATTGAGTTTTATAAGATAAAGCCATAAACATGTGTTTCTGAGTCCTCTATCAAAAGTTACAGCGATTTATATGAAGTCGTTCAAAAACGCTTTATTTCGCCAAGACAGTGTGTTTCTCACTGTTACATGCATTTGAATGGGAAACTCGCCCGAGACAAAGTATAGGTTTTCATTATGTGAATAATTTTAAAATCTTAGCTCAAACGGCTGCAAAACATCTTTCTTTCGCCAAGACAATGCGTTTCTCACTGTTACATGCATTTGAATGGGAAACTCGCCTGAGACAAAGTATAGGTTTTCATTATGTGAATAATTTTAAAATCTTAGCTCAAACGGCTTCAAAACCTGTTTGCCCAGCACGGAGATATTGAGTTTTATAAGATAAAGCCATAAACATGTGTGTCTGAGTCTTCTATCAAAAGTTACAGCGATTTATATGAAGTTGTTCAAAAACGCTTTCTTTTGCCAAGACAATGGTTTCTCACTGTTACATGCATTTGAATGGGAAACTCGCCCCAGACAAAGTATAGGTTTTCATTATGTGAATAATTTTAAAATCTTAGCTCAAACGGCTGCAAAACCTGTTTGCCCAGCACGGAGATATTGAGTTTTATAAGATAAAGCCATAAACATGTGTATCCAAGTCTTCTATCAAAAGTTACAGCTATTTATATGAAGTTGTACAAAAACGCTTTCTTTCGCCAAGACAATGGTTTCTCACTGTTACATGCATTTGAATGGGAAACTCGCCCCAGACAAAGTATAGGTTTTCATTATGTGAATAATTTTAAAATCTTAGCTCAAACGGCTGCAAAACCTGTTTGCCCAGCACGGAGATATTGAGTTTTATAAGATAAAGCCATAAACATGTGTGTCTGAGTCTTCTATCAAAAGTTACAGCGATTTATATGAAGTTGTTCAAAAACGCTTTCTTTCGCCAAGACAATGCGTTTCTCACTGTTACATGCATTTGAATGGGAAACTCGCCCGAGCCAAAGTATAGGTTTTCATTATGTGAATAATTTTAAAATCTTAGCTTAAATGGCTTCAAAACCTGTTTGCCCAGCACGGAGATATTGAGATATTGAGTTTTATAAGATAAAGCCATAAACATGTGTTTCTGAGTCCTCTATCAAAAGTTACAGCGATTTATATGAAGTTGTTCAAAAACGCTTTATTTCGCCAAGACAGTGCGTTTCTCACTGTTACATGCATTTGAATGGGAAACTCGCCTCAGACAAAGTATAGGTTTTCATTATGTGAATAATTTTAAAATCTTAGCTCAAATGGCTTCAAAACCTGTTTGCCCAGCACGGAGATATTGAGTTTTATAAGATAAAGCCATAAACATGTGTTTCTGAGTCCTCTATCAAAAGTTACAGCGATTTATATGAAGTTGTTCAAAAACGCTTTATTTCGCCAAGACAGTGTGTTTCTCACTGTTACATGCATTTGAATGGGAAACTCGCCCGAGACAAAGTATAGGTTTTCATTATGTGAATAATTTTAAAATCTTAGCTCAAACGGCTGCAAAACCTGTTTGCCCAGCACGGGGACCTTGAGTTCTATAAGAAAAAGCCATAAACATGTGTATCCAAGTCTTCTATCAAAAGTTACAGCTATTTATATGAAGTTGTACAAAAACGCTTTCTTTCGCCAAGACAATGGTTTCTCACTGTTACATGCATTTGAATGGGGAACTCGCCTCAGACAAAGTATAGGTTTTCATTATGTGAATAATTTTAAAATCTTAGCTCAAACGGCTGCAAAACCTGTTTGCCCAGCACGGAGATATTGAGTTTTATAAGATAAAGCCATAAACATGTGTGTCTGAGTCTTCTATCAAAAGTTACAGCGATTTATATGAAGTTGTTCAAAAACGCTTTATTTCGCCAAGACAATGCGTTTCTCACGGTTACATGCATTTGAATGGGAAACTCGCCCGAGACAAAGTATAGGTTTTCATTATGTGAATAATTTTAAAATCTTAGCTTAAATGGCTTCAAAACCTGTTTGCCCAGCACGGAGATATTGAGTTTTATAAGATAAAGCCATAAACATGTGTTTCTGAGTCCTCTATCAAAAGTTACAGCGATTTATATGAAGTTGTTCAAAAACGCTTTCTTTCGCCAAGACGATGCGTTTCTCACTGTTACATGCATTTGAATGGGAAACTCGCCCGAGACAAAGTATAGGTTTTCATTATGTGAATAATTTTAAAATCTTAGCTCAAACGGCTGCAAAATCTGTTTGCCCAGCACGGAGATATTGAGTTTTATAAGATAAAGCCATAAACATGTGTGTCTGAGTCTTCTATCAAAAGTTACAGCGATTTATATGAAGTTGTTCAAAAACGCTTTCTTTCGCCAAGACAGTGCGTTTCTCACTGTTACATGCATTTGAATGGGAAACTCGCCCGAGCCAAAGTATAGGTTTTCATTATGTGAATAATTTTAAAATCTTAGCTCAAACGGCTTCAAAACCTGTTTGCCCAGCACGGAGATATTGAGTTTTATAAGATAAAGCCATAAACATGTGTTTCTGAGTCCTCTATCAAAAGTTACAGCGATTTATATGAAGTTGTTCAAAAACGCTTTATTTCGCCAAGACAGTGTGTTTCTCACTGTTACATGCATTTGAATGGGAAACTCGCCCGAGACAAAGTATAGGTTTTCATTATGTGAATAATTTTAAAATCTTAGCTCAAACGGCTGCAAAACCTGTTTGCCCAGCACGGGGACCTTGAGTTCTATAAGAAAAAGCCATAAACATGTGTATCCAAGTCTTCTATCAAAAGTTACAGCGATTTATATGAAGTTGTTCAAAAACGCTTTATTTCGCCAAGACAATGCGTTTCTCACGGTTACATGCATTTGAATGGGAAACTCGCCCGAGACAAAGTATAGGTTTTCATTATGTGAATAATTTTAAAATCTTAGCTTAAATGGCTTCAAAACCTGTTTGCCCAGCACGGAGATATTGAGTTTTATAAGATAAAGCCATAAACATGTGTGTCTGAGTCTTCTATCAAAAGTTACAGCGATTTATATGAAGTTGTTCAAAAACGCTTTCTTTCGCCAAGACAATGCGTTTCTCACTGTTACATGCATTTGAATGGGAAACTCGCCCGAGACAAAGTATAGGTTTTCATTATGTGAATAATTTTAAAATCTTAGCTCAAACGGCTGCAAAACCTGTTTGCCCAGCACGGAGATATTGAGTTTTATAAGATAAAGCCATAAACATGTTTGTCTGAGTCTTCTATCAAAAGTTACAGCGATTTATATGAAGTTGTTCAAAAACGCTTTCTTTCGCCAAGACAATGCGTTTCTCACGGTTACATGCATTTGAATGGGAAACTCGCCTCAGACAAAGTATAGGTTTTCATTATGTGAATAATTTTAAAATCTTAGCTCAAACGGCTGCAAAACCTGTTTGCCCAGCACGGAGATATTGAGTTTTATAAGATAAAGCCATAAACATGTTTGTCTGAGTCTTCTATCAAAAGTTACAGCGATTTATATGAAGTTGTACGAAAATGCTTTCTTTCGCCAAGACAGTGTTTCTCACTGTTACATGCATTTGAATTGGAAACTCACCCGAGACAAAGTATAGGTTTTCATTATGTGAATAATTTTAAAATCTTAGCTCAAACGGCTGCAAAACCTGTTTGCCCAGCACGGAGATATTGAGTTTTATAAGATAAAGCCATGAACATGTTTGTCTGAGTCTTCTATCAAAAGTTACAGCGATTTATATGAAGTTGTTCAAAGACGCTTTATTTCGCCAATACAATGCGTTTCTCACTGTTACATGCATTTGAATGGGGAACTCGACCGAAACAAAGTATAGGTTTTCATTATGTGTATAACTTGAAAATCTTAGCTCAAACAGCTGCAAAACCTGTTTGCCCAGCACGGAGATATTGAGTTTTATAGTGAGCTATTTATATGAAGTTGTTCAAAAACGCTTTCTTTCGCCAATACAATGCGTTTCTCACGGATACATGCATTTGAATGGGAAACTCGCCCGAGCCAAAGTATAGGTTTTCATTATGTGAATAATTTTAAAATCTTAGCTTAAATGGCTTCAAAACCTGTTTGCCCAGCACAGAGATATTGAGATATTGAGTTTTATAAGATAAAGCCATAAACATGTGTTTCTGAGTCCTCTATCAAAAGTTACAGCGATTTATATGAAGTTGTTCAAAAACGCTTTATTTCGCCAAGACAATGCGTTTCTCACTGTTACATGCATTTGAATGGGAAACTCGCCGGAGACAAAGTATAGGTTTTCATTATGTGAATAATTTTAAAATCTTAGCTTAAATGGCTTCAAAACCTGTTTGCCCAGCACGGAGATATTGAGTTCTATAAGATAAAGCCATAAACATGTTTGTCTGAGTCCTCTATCAAAAGTTACAGCGATTTATATGAAGTTGTTCAAAAACGCTTTCTTTCGCCAAGACAATGCGTTTCTCACGGTTACATGCATTTGAATGGGAAACTCGCCTCAGACAAAGTATAGGTTTTCATTATGTGAATAATTTTAAAATCTTAGCTCAAACGGCTGCAAAACCTGTTTGCCCAGCACGGAGATATTGAGTTTTATAAGATAAATCCATAAACATGTTTGTCTAAGTCTTCTATCAAAAGTTACAGCGATTTATATGAAGTTGTTCAAAAACGCTTTCTTTCGCCAAGACAATGCGTTTCTCACTGTTACATGCATTTGAATGGGAAACTCGCCCGAGACAAAGTATAGGTTTTCATTATGTGAATAATTTTAAAATCTTAGCTCAAACGGCTGCAAAACCTGTTTGCCCAGCACGGAGATATTGAGTTTTATAAGATAAAGCCATAAACATGTGTTTCTGAGTCCTCTATCAAAAGTTACAGCTATTTATATGAAGTTGTTCAAAAACGCTTTCTTTCGCCAAGACAATGCGTTTCTCACTGTTACATGCATTTGAATGGGAAACTCGCCTCAGACAAAGTATAGGTTTTCATTATGTGAATAATTTTAAAATCTTAGCTCAAACGGCTGCAAATCCTGTTTTCCCAGCACGGAGACCTTGAGTTCTATAAGAAAAAGCCATAAACATGTGTATCCAAGTCTTCTATCAAAAGTTACAGCTATTTATATGAAGTTGTACAAAAACGCTTTATTTCGCCAAGACAGTGTGTTTCTCACTGTTACATGCATTTGAATGGGAAACTCGCCCGAGACAAAGTATAGGTTTTCATTATGTGAATAATTTTAAAATCTTAGCTCAAACGGCTGCAAAACCTGTTTGCCCAGCACGGAGATATTGAGTTTTATAAGATAAAGCCATAAACATGTGTGTCTGAGTCTTCTATCAAAAGTTACAGCGATTTATATGAAGTTGTTCAAAAACGCTTTCTTTCGCCAAGACAATGCGTTTCTCACGGATACATGCATTTGAATGGGAAACTCGCCCGAGCCAAAGTATAGGTTTTCATTATGTGAATAATTTTAAAATCTTAGCTTAAATGGCTTCAAAACCTGTTTGCCCAGCACAGAGATATTGAGATATTGAGTTTTATAAGATAAAGCCATAAACATGTGTTTCTGAGTCCTCTATCAAAAGTTACAGCGATTTATATGAAGTTGTTCAAAAACGCTTTATTTCGCCAAGACAGTGTGTTTCTCACTGTTACATGCATTTGAATGGGAAACTCGCCCGAGACAAAGTATAGGTTTTCATTATGTGAATAATTTTAAAATCTTAGCTCAAATGGCTTCAAAACCTGTTTGCCCAGCACGGAGATATTGAGTTTTATAAGATAAAGCCATAAACATGTGTTTCTGAGTCCTCTATCAAAAGTTACAGCGATTTATATGAAGTTGTTCAAAAACGCTTTCTTTCGCCAAGACAATGCGTTTCTCACGGTTACATGCATTTGAATGGGAAACTCGCCTCAGACAAAGTATAGGTTTTCATTATGTGAATAATTTTAAAATCTTAGCTCAAACGGCTGCAAAACCTGTTTGCCCAGCACGGAGATATTGAGTTTTATAAGATAAAGCCATAAACATGTGTTTCTGAGTCCTCTATCAAAAGTTACAGCGATTTATATGAAGTTGTACAAAAACGCTTTATTTCGCCAAGACAGTGCGTTTCTCACTGTTACATGCATTTGAATGGGGAACTGACCGAAACAAAGTATAGGTTTTCATTATGTGAATAATTTTAAAATCTTAGCTTAAATGGCTTCAAAACCTGTTTGCCCAGCACAGCGATATTGAGTTCTATAAGATAAAGCCATAAACATGTTTGTCTGAGTCCTCTATCAAAAGTTACAGCGATTTATATGAAGTTGTTCAAAAACGCTTTCTTTCGCCAAGACAATGCGTTTCTCACGGTTACATGCATTTGAATGGGAAACTCGCCTCAGACAAAGTATAGGTTTTCATTATGTGAATAATTTTAAAATCTTAGCTCAAACGGCTGCAAAACCTGTTTGCCCAGCACGGAGATATTGAGTTTTATAAGATAAAGCCATAAACATGTGTTTCTGAGTCCTCTATCAAAAGTTACAGCGATTTATATGAAGTTGTACAAAAACGCTTTATTTCGCCAAGACAGTGTGTTTCTCACTGTTACATGCATTTGAATGGGGAACTCGACCGAAACAAAGTATAGGTTTTCATTATGTGAATAATTTTAAAATCTTAGCTCAAATGGCTTCAAAACCTGTTTGCCCAGCACAGCGATATTGAGTTTTATAAGATAAAGCCATAAACATGTGTTTCTGAGTCCTCTATCAAAAGTTACAGCTATTTATATGAAGTTGTTCAAAAACGCTTTCTTTCGCCAAGACAATGCGTTTCTCACTGTTACATGCATTTGAATGGGAAACTCGCCTCAGACAAAGTATAGGTTTTCATTATGTGAATAATTTTAAAATCTTAGCTCAAACGGCTGCAAATCCTGTTTTCCCAGCACGGAGACCTTGAGTTCTATAAGAAAAAGCCATAAACATGTGTATCCAAGTCTTCTATCAAAAGTTACAGCTATTTATATGAAGTTGTACAAAAACGCTTTATTTCGCCAAGACAGTGTGTTTCTCACTGTTACATGCATTTGAATGGGAAACTCGCCCGAGACAAAGTATAGGTTTTCATTATGTGAATAATTTTAAAATCTTAGCTCAAACGGCTGCAAAACCTGTTTGCCCAGCACGGAGATATTGAGTTTTATAAGATAAAGCCATAAACATGTGTGTCTGAGTCTTCTATCAAAAGTTACAGCGATTTATATGAAGTTGTTCAAAAACGCTTTCTTTCGCCAAGACAATGCGTTTCTCACGGATACATGCATTTGAATGGGAAACTCGCCCGAGCCAAAGTATAGGTTTTCATTATGTGAATAATTTTAAAATCTTAGCTTAAATGGCTTCAAAACCTGTTTGCCCAGCACAGAGATATTGAGATATTGAGTTTTATAAGATAAAGCCATAAACATGTGTTTCTGAGTCCTCTATCAAAAGTTACAGCGATTTATATGAAGTTGTTCAAAAACGCTTTATTTCGCCAAGACAGTGTGTTTCTCACTGTTACATGCATTTGAATGGGAAACTCGCCCGAGACAAAGTATAGGTTTTCATTATGTGAATAATTTTAAAATCTTAGCTCAAATGGCTTCAAAACCTGTTTGCCCAGCACGGAGATATTGAGTTTTATAAGATAAAGCCATAAACATGTGTTTCTGAGTCCTCTATCAAAAGTTACAGCGATTTATATGAAGTTGTTCAAAAACGCTTTCTTTCGCCAAGACAATGCGTTTCTCACGGTTACATGCATTTGAATGGGAAACTCGCCTCAGACAAAGTATAGGTTTTCATTATGTGAATAATTTTAAAATCTTAGCTCAAACGGCTGCAAAACCTGTTTGCCCAGCACGGAGATATTGAGTTTTATAAGATAAAGCCATAAACATGTGTTTCTGAGTCCTCTATCAAAAGTTACAGCGATTTATATGAAGTTGTACAAAAACGCTTTATTTCGCCAAGACAGTGCGTTTCTCACTGTTACATGCATTTGAATGGGGAACTGACCGAAACAAAGTATAGGTTTTCATTATGTGAATAATTTTAAAATCTTAGCTTAAATGGCTTCAAAACCTGTTTGCCCAGCACAGCGATATTGAGTTCTATAAGATAAAGCCATAAACATGTTTGTCTGAGTCCTCTATCAAAAGTTACAGCGATTTATATGAAGTTGTTCAAAAACGCTTTCTTTCGCCAAGACAATGCGTTTCTCACGGTTACATGCATTTGAATGGGAAACTCGCCTCAGACAAAGTATAGGTTTTCATTATGTGAATAATTTTAAAATCTTAGCTCAAACGGCTGCAAAACCTGTTTGCCCAGCACGGAGATATTGAGTTTTATAAGATAAAGCCATAAACATGTGTTTCTGAGTCCTCTATCAAAAGTTACAGCGATTTATATGAAGTTGTACAAAAACGCTTTATTTCGCCAAGACAGTGTGTTTCTCACTGTTACATGCATTTGAATGGGGAACTCGACCGAAACAAAGTATAGGTTTTCATTATGTGAATAATTTTAAAATCTTAGCTCAAATGGCTTCAAAACCTGTTTGCCCAGCACAGCGATATTGAGTTTTATAAGATAAAGCCATAAACATGTGTTTCTGAGTCCTCTATCAAAAGTTACAGCTATTTATATGAAGTTGTTCAAAAACGCTTTATTTCGCCAAGACAATGCGTTTCTCACTGTTACATGCATTTGAATGGGAAACTCGCCCGAGACAAAGTATAGGTTTTCATTATGTGAATAATTTTAAAATCTTAGCTCAAACGGCTGCAAAACCTGTTTGCCCAGCACGGAGATATTGAGTTTTATAAGATAAAGCCATAAACATGTGTGTCTGAGTCTTCTATCAAAAGTTACAGCGATTTATATGAAGTTGTTCAAAAACGCTTTATTTCGCCAAGACAATGCGTTTCTCACTGTTACATGCATTTGAATGGGGAACTCGACCGAAACAAAGTATAGGTTTTCATTATGTGAATAATTTTAAAATCTTAGCTCAAATGGCTGCAAAACCTGTTTGCCCAGCACGGAGATATTGAGATATTGAGTTTTATAAGATAAAGCCATAAACATGTGTTTCTGAGTCCTCTATCAAAAGTTACAGCGATTTATATGAAGTCGTTCAAAAACGCTTTATTTCGCCAAGACAGTGTGTTTCTCACTGTTACATGCATTTGAATGGGAAACTCGCCCGAGACAAAGTATAGGTTTTCATTATGTGAATAATTTTAAAATCTTAGCTCAAACGGCTGCAAAACATCTTTCTTTCGCCAAGACAATGCGTTTCTCACTGTTACATGCATTTGAATGGGAAACTCGCCTGAGACAAAGTATAGGTTTTCATTATGTGAATAATTTTAAAATCTTAGCTCAAACGGCTTCAAAACCTGTTTGCCCAGCACGGAGATATTGAGTTTTATAAGATAAAGCCATAAACATGTGTGTCTGAGTCTTCTATCAAAAGTTACAGCGATTTATATGAAGTTGTTCAAAAACGCTTTCTTTTGCCAAGACAATGGTTTCTCACTGTTACATGCATTTGAATGGGAAACTCGCCCCAGACAAAGTATAGGTTTTCATTATGTGAATAATTTTAAAATCTTAGCTCAAACGGCTGCAAAACCTGTTTGCCCAGCACGGAGATATTGAGTTTTATAAGATAAAGCCATAAACATGTGTATCCAAGTCTTCTATCAAAAGTTACAGCTATTTATATGAAGTTGTACAAAAACGCTTTCTTTCGCCAAGACAATGGTTTCTCACTGTTACATGCATTTGAATGGGAAACTCGCCCCAGACAAAGTATAGGTTTTCATTATGTGAATAATTTTAAAATCTTAGCTCAAACGGCTGCAAAACCTGTTTGCCCAGCACGGAGATATTGAGTTTTATAAGATAAAGCCATAAACATGTGTGTCTGAGTCTTCTATCAAAAGTTACAGCGATTTATATGAAGTTGTTCAAAAACGCTTTCTTTCGCCAAGACAATGCGTTTCTCACTGTTACATGCATTTGAATGGGAAACTCGCCCGAGCCAAAGTATAGGTTTTCATTATGTGAATAATTTTAAAATCTTAGCTTAAATGGCTTCAAAACCTGTTTGCCCAGCACGGAGATATTGAGATATTGAGTTTTATAAGATAAAGCCATAAACATGTGTTTCTGAGTCCTCTATCAAAAGTTACAGCGATTTATATGAAGTTGTTCAAAAACGCTTTATTTCGCCAAGACAGTGCGTTTCTCACTGTTACATGCATTTGAATGGGAAACTCGCCTCAGACAAAGTATAGGTTTTCATTATGTGAATAATTTTAAAATCTTAGCTCAAATGGCTTCAAAACCTGTTTGCCCAGCACGGAGATATTGAGTTTTATAAGATAAAGCCATAAACATGTGTTTCTGAGTCCTCTATCAAAAGTTACAGCGATTTATATGAAGTTGTTCAAAAACGCTTTATTTCGCCAAGACAGTGTGTTTCTCACTGTTACATGCATTTGAATGGGAAACTCGCCCGAGACAAAGTATAGGTTTTCATTATGTGAATAATTTTAAAATCTTAGCTCAAACGGCTGCAAAACCTGTTTGCCCAGCACGGGGACCTTGAGTTCTATAAGAAAAAGCCATAAACATGTGTATCCAAGTCTTCTATCAAAAGTTACAGCTATTTATATGAAGTTGTACAAAAACGCTTTCTTTCGCCAAGACAATGGTTTCTCACTGTTACATGCATTTGAATGGGGAACTCGCCTCAGACAAAGTATAGGTTTTCATTATGTGAATAATTTTAAAATCTTAGCTCAAACGGCTGCAAAACCTGTTTGCCCAGCACGGAGATATTGAGTTTTATAAGATAAAGCCATAAACATGTGTGTCTGAGTCTTCTATCAAAAGTTACAGCGATTTATATGAAGTTGTTCAAAAACGCTTTATTTCGCCAAGACAATGCGTTTCTCACGGTTACATGCATTTGAATGGGAAACTCGCCCGAGACAAAGTATAGGTTTTCATTATGTGAATAATTTTAAAATCTTAGCTTAAATGGCTTCAAAACCTGTTTGCCCAGCACGGAGATATTGAGTTTTATAAGATAAAGCCATAAACATGTGTTTCTGAGTCCTCTATCAAAAGTTACAGCGATTTATATGAAGTTGTTCAAAAACGCTTTCTTTCGCCAAGACGATGCGTTTCTCACTGTTACATGCATTTGAATGGGAAACTCGCCCGAGACAAAGTATAGGTTTTCATTATGTGAATAATTTTAAAATCTTAGCTCAAACGGCTGCAAAATCTGTTTGCCCAGCACGGAGATATTGAGTTTTATAAGATAAAGCCATAAACATGTGTGTCTGAGTCTTCTATCAAAAGTTACAGCGATTTATATGAAGTTGTTCAAAAACGCTTTCTTTCGCCAAGACAGTGCGTTTCTCACTGTTACATGCATTTGAATGGGAAACTCGCCCGAGCCAAAGTATAGGTTTTCATTATGTGAATAATTTTAAAATCTTAGCTCAAACGGCTTCAAAACCTGTTTGCCCAGCACGGAGATATTGAGTTTTATAAGATAAAGCCATAAACATGTGTTTCTGAGTCCTCTATCAAAAGTTACAGCGATTTATATGAAGTTGTTCAAAAACGCTTTATTTCGCCAAGACAGTGTGTTTCTCACTGTTACATGCATTTGAATGGGAAACTCGCCCGAGACAAAGTATAGGTTTTCATTATGTGAATAATTTTAAAATCTTAGCTCAAACGGCTGCAAAACCTGTTTGCCCAGCACGGGGACCTTGAGTTCTATAAGAAAAAGCCATAAACATGTGTATCCAAGTCTTCTATCAAAAGTTACAGCGATTTATATGAAGTTGTTCAAAAACGCTTTATTTCGCCAAGACAATGCGTTTCTCACGGTTACATGCATTTGAATGGGAAACTCGCCCGAGACAAAGTATAGGTTTTCATTATGTGAATAATTTTAAAATCTTAGCTTAAATGGCTTCAAAACCTGTTTGCCCAGCACGGAGATATTGAGTTTTATAAGATAAAGCCATAAACATGTGTGTCTGAGTCTTCTATCAAAAGTTACAGCGATTTATATGAAGTTGTTCAAAAACGCTTTCTTTCGCCAAGACAATGCGTTTCTCACTGTTACATGCATTTGAATGGGAAACTCGCCCGAGACAAAGTATAGGTTTTCATTATGTGAATAATTTTAAAATCTTAGCTCAAACGGCTGCAAAACCTGTTTGCCCAGCACGGAGATATTGAGTTTTATAAGATAAAGCCATAAACATGTTTGTCTGAGTCTTCTATCAAAAGTTACAGCGATTTATATGAAGTTGTTCAAAAACGCTTTCTTTCGCCAAGACAATGCGTTTCTCACGGTTACATGCATTTGAATGGGAAACTCGCCTCAGACAAAGTATAGGTTTTCATTATGTGAATAATTTTAAAATCTTAGCTCAAACGGCTGCAAAACCTGTTTGCCCAGCACGGAGATATTGAGTTTTATAAGATAAAGCCATAAACATGTTTGTCTGAGTCTTCTATCAAAAGTTACAGCGATTTATATGAAGTTGTACGAAAATGCTTTCTTTCGCCAAGACAGTGTTTCTCACTGTTACATGCATTTGAATTGGAAACTCACCCGAGACAAAGTATAGGTTTTCATTATGTGAATAATTTTAAAATCTTAGCTCAAACGGCTGCAAAACCTGTTTGCCCAGCACGGAGATATTGAGTTTTATAAGATAAAGCCATGAACATGTTTGTCTGAGTCTTCTATCAAAAGTTACAGCGATTTATATGAAGTTGTTCAAAGACGCTTTATTTCGCCAATACAATGCGTTTCTCACTGTTACATGCATTTGAATGGGGAACTCGACCGAAACAAAGTATAGGTTTTCATTATGTGTATAACTTGAAAATCTTAGCTCAAACAGCTGCAAAACCTGTTTGCCCAGCACGGAGATATTGAGTTTTATAGTGAGCTATTTATATGAAGTTGTTCAAAAACGCTTTATTTCGCCAAGACAATGCGTTTCTCACTGTTACATGCATTTGAATGGGAAACTCGCCGGAGACAAAGTATAGGTTTTCATTATGTGAATAATTTTAAAATCTTAGCTTAAATGGCTTCAAAACCTGTTTGCCCAGCACGGAGATATTGAGTTCTATAAGATAAAGCCATAAACATGTTTGTCTGAGTCCTCTATCAAAAGTTACAGCGATTTATATGAAGTTGTTCAAAAACGCTTTCTTTCGCCAAGACAATGCGTTTCTCACGGTTACATGCATTTGAATGGGAAACTCGCCTCAGACAAAGTATAGGTTTTCATTATGTGAATAATTTTAAAATCTTAGCTCAAACGGCTGCAAAACCTGTTTGCCCAGCACGGAGATATTGAGTTTTATAAGATAAATCCATAAACATGTTTGTCTAAGTCTTCTATCAAAAGTTACAGCGATTTATATGAAGTTGTTCAAAAACGCTTTCTTTCGCCAAGACAATGCGTTTCTCACTGTTACATGCATTTGAATGGGAAACTCGCCCGAGACAAAGTATAGGTTTTCATTATGTGAATAATTTTAAAATCTTAGCTCAAACGGCTGCAAAACCTGTTTGCCCAGCACGGAGATATTGAGTTTTATAAGATAAAGCCATAAACATGTGTTTCTGAGTCCTCTATCAAAAGTTACAGCTATTTATATGAAGTTGTTCAAAAACGCTTTCTTTCGCCAAGACAATGCGTTTCTCACTGTTACATGCATTTGAATGGGAAACTCGCCTCAGACAAAGTATAGGTTTTCATTATGTGAATAATTTTAAAATCTTAGCTCAAACGGCTGCAAATCCTGTTTTCCCAGCACGGAGACCTTGAGTTCTATAAGAAAAAGCCATAAACATGTGTATCCAAGTCTTCTATCAAAAGTTACAGCTATTTATATGAAGTTGTACAAAAACGCTTTATTTCGCCAAGACAGTGTGTTTCTCACTGTTACATGCATTTGAATGGGAAACTCGCCCGAGACAAAGTATAGGTTTTCATTATGTGAATAATTTTAAAATCTTAGCTCAAACGGCTGCAAAACCTGTTTGCCCAGCACGGAGATATTGAGTTTTATAAGATAAAGCCATAAACATGTGTGTCTGAGTCTTCTATCAAAAGTTACAGCGATTTATATGAAGTTGTTCAAAAACGCTTTCTTTCGCCAAGACAATGCGTTTCTCACGGATACATGCATTTGAATGGGAAACTCGCCCGAGACAAAGTATAGGTTTTCATTATGTGAATAATTTTAAAATCTTAGCTTAAATGGCTTCAAAACCTGTTTGCCCAGCACAGAGATATTGAGATATTGAGTTTTATAAGATAAAGCCATAAACATGTGTTTCTGAGTCCTCTATCAAAAGTTACAGCGATTTATATGAAGTTGTTCAAAAACGCTTTATTTCGCCAAGACAGTGTGTTTCTCACTGTTACATGCATTTGAATGGGAAACTCGCCCGAGACAAAGTATAGGTTTTCATTATGTGAATAATTTTAAAATCTTAGCTCAAATGGCTTCAAAACCTGTTTGCCCAGCACGGAGATATTGAGTTTTATAAGATAAAGCCATAAACATGTGTTTCTGAGTCCTCTATCAAAAGTTACAGCGATTTATATGAAGTTGTTCAAAAACGCTTTCTTTCGCCAAGACAATGCGTTTCTCACGGTTACATGCATTTGAATGGGAAACTCGCCTCAGACAAAGTATAGGTTTTCATTATGTGAATAATTTTAAAATCTTAGCTCAAACGGCTGCAAAACCTGTTTGCCCAGCACGGAGATATTGAGTTTTATAAGATAAAGCCATAAACATGTGTTTCTGAGTCCTCTATCAAAAGTTACAGCGATTTATATGAAGTTGTACAAAAACGCTTTATTTCGCCAAGACAGTGCGTTTCTCACTGTTACATGCATTTGAATGGGGAACTGACCGAAACAAAGTATAGGTTTTCATTATGTGAATAATTTTAAAATCTTAGCTTAAATGGCTTCAAAACCTGTTTGCCCAGCACAGCGATATTGAGTTCTATAAGATAAAGCCATAAACATGTTTGTCTGAGTCCTCTATCAAAAGTTACAGCGATTTATATGAAGTTGTTCAAAAACGCTTTCTTTCGCCAAGGCAATGCGTTTCTCACGGTTACATGCATTTGAATGGGAAACTCGCCTCAGACAAAGTATAGGTTTTCATTATGTGAATAATTTTAAAATCTTAGCTCAAATGGCTTCAAAACCTGTTTGCCCAGCACGGAGATATTGAGTTTTATAAGATAAAGCCATAAACATGTGTTTCTGAGTCCTCTATCAAAAGTTACAGCGATTTATATGAAGTTGTACAAAAACGCTTTATTTCGCCAAGACAGTGTGTTTCTCACTGTTACATGCATTTGAATGGGGAACTCGACCGAAACAAAGTATAGGTTTTCATTATGTGAATAATTTTAAAATCTTAGCTCAAATGGCTTCAAAACCTGTTTGCCCAGCACAGCGATATTGAGTTTTATAAGATAAAGCCATAAACATGTGTTTCTGAGTCCTCTATCAAAAGTTACAGCTATTTATATGAAGTTGTTCAAAAACGCTTTATTTCGCCAAGACAATGCGTTTCTCACTGTTACATGCATTTGAATGGGAAACTCGCCCGAGACAAAGTATAGGTTTTCATTATGTGAATAATTTTAAAATCTTAGCTCAAACGGCTGCAAAACCTGTTTGCCCAGCACGGAGATATTGAGTTTTATAAGATAAAGCCATAAACATGTGTGTCTGAGTCTTCTATCAAAAGTTACAGCGATTTATATGAAGTTGTTCAAAAACGCTTTCTTTCGCCAAGACAATGCGTTTCTCACGGTTACATGCATTTGAATGGGAAACTCGCCTCAGACAAAGTATAGGTTTTCATTATGTGAATAATTTTAAAATCTTAGCTCAAACGGCTGCAAAACCTGTTTTCCCAGCACGGAGATATTGAGTTTTATAAGATAAAGCCATAAACATGTGTTTCTGAGTCCTCTATCAAAAGTTACAGCGATTTATATGAAGTTGTTCAAAAACGCTTTATTTCGCCAAGACAATGCGTTTCTCACTGTTACATGCATTTGAATGGGAAACTCGCCCGAGACAAAGTATAGGTTTTCATTATGTGAATAATTTTAAAATCTTAGCTCAAACGGCTGCAAAACCTGTTTGCCCAGCACGGAGATATTGAGTTTTATAAGATAAAGCCATGAACATGTTTGTCTGAGTCTTCTATCAAAAGTTACAGCGATTTATATGAAGTTGTTCAAAAACGCTTTCTTTCGCCAATACAATGCGTTTCTCACTGTTACATGCATTTGAATGGGAAACTCACCCGAGACAAAGTATAGGTTTTCATTATGTGAATAATTTTAAAATCTTAGCTCAAACGGCTGCAAAATCTGTTTGCCCAGCACGGAGATATTGAGTTTTATAAGATAAAGCCATAAACATGTTTGTCTGAGACCTCTATCAAAAGTTACAGCGATTTATATGAAGTTGTTCAAAAACGCTTTCTTTCGCCAAGACAATGCGTTTCTCACTGTTACATGCATTTGAATGGGAAACTCGCCTGAAAAAAAGTATAGGTTTTCATTATGTGAATAATTTTAAAATCTTAGCTCAAACGGCTGCAAAACCTGTTTGCCCAGCACGGAGATATTGAGTTTTATAAGATAAAGCCATAAACATGTGTTTCTGAGTCCTCTATCAAAAGTTACAGCGATTTATATGAAGTTGTACAAAAACGCTTTCTTTCGCCAAGACAATGGTTTCTCACTGTTACATGCATTTGAATGGGAAACTCGCCCCAGACAAAGTATAGGTTTTCATTATGTGAATAATTTTAAAATCTTAGCTCAAACGGCTGCAAAACCTGTTTGCCCAGCACGGAGATATTGAGTTTTATAAGATAAAGCCATAAACATGTGTGTCTGAGTCTTCTATCAAAAGTTACAGCGATTTATATGAAGTTGTTCAAAAACGCTTTCTTTCGCCAAGACAATGGTTTCTCACTGTTACATGCATTTGAATGGGAAACTCGCCCCAGACAAAGTATAGGTTTTCATTATGTGAATAATTTTAAAATCTTAGCTTAAATGGCTTCAAAACCTGTTTGCCCAGCACGGAGATATTGAGATATTGAGTTTTATAAGATAAAGCCATAAACATGTGTTTCTGAGTCCTCTATCAAAAGTTACAGCGATTTATATGAAGTTGTTCAAAAACGCTTTATTTCGCCAAGACAGTGTGTTTCTCACTGTTACATGCATTTGAATGGGAAACTCGCCCGAGACAAAGTATAGGTTTTCATTATGTGAATAATTTTAAAATCTTAGCTCAAACGGCTGCAAAACCTCTTTCTTTCGCCAAGACAATGCGTTTCTCACTGTTACATGCATTTGAATGGGAAACTCGCCCGAGACAAAGTATAGGTTTTCATTATGTGAATAATTTTAAAATCTTAGCTCAAATGGCTTCAAAACCTGTTTGCCCAGCACGGAGATATTGAGTTTTATAAGATAAAGCCATAAACATGTGTTTCTGAGTCCTCTATCAAAAGTTACAGCGATTTATATGAAGTTGTTCAAAAACGCTTTCTTTCGCCAAGACGATGCGTTTCTCACGGTTACATGCATTTGAATGGGAAACTCGCCTCAGACAAAGTATAGGTTTTCATTATGTGAATAATTTTAAAATCTTAGCTCAAACGGCTGCAAAACCTGTTTGCCCAGCACGGAGATATTGAGTTTTATAAGATAAAGCCATAAACATGTGTTTCTGAGTCCTCTATCAAAAGTTACAGCGATTTATATGAAGTTGTACAAAAACGCTTTATTTCGCCAAGACAGTGCGTTTCTCACTGTTACATGCATTTGAAAGGGGAACTGACCGAAACAAAGTATAGGTTTTCATTATGTGAATAATTTTAAAATCTTAGCTTAAATGGCTTCAAAACCTGTTTGCCCAGCACGGAGATATTGAGATATTGAGTTTTATAAGATAAAGCCATAAACATGTGTTTCTGAGTCCTCTATCAAAAGTTACAGCGATTTATATGAAGTTGTTCAAAAACGCTTTATTTCGCCAAGACAGTGCGTTTCTCACTGTTACATGCATTTGAATGGGAAACTCGCCTCAGACAAAGTATAGGTTTTCATTATGTGAATAATTTTAAAATCTTAGCTCAAACGGCTTCAAAACCTGTTTGCCCAGCACGGAGATATTGAGTTTTATAAGATAAAGCCATAAACATGTGTTTCTGAGTCCTCTATCAAAAGTTACAGCGATTTATATGAAGTTGTTCAAAAACGCTTTATTTCGCCAAGACAATGCGTTTCTCACGGTTACATGCATTTGAATGGGAAACTCGCCTCAGACAAAGTATAGGTTTTCATTATGTGAATAATTTTAAAATCTTAGCTCAAACGGCTTCAAAACCTGTTTGCCCAGCACGGAGATATTGAGTTTTATAAGATAAAGCCATAAACATGTGTTTCTGAGTCCTCTATCAAAAGTTACAGCGATTTATATGAAGTTGTACAAAAACGCTTTATTTCGCCAAGACAGTGTGTTTCTAACTGTTAAATGCATTTGAATGGGGAACTCGACCGAAACAAAGTATAGGTTTTCATTATGTGAATAATTTTAAAATCTTAGCTCAAATGGCTTCAAAACCTGTTTGCCCAGCACGGAGATATTGAGTTTTATAAGATAAAGCCATAAACATGTGTTTCTGAGTCCTCTATCAAAAGTTACAGCGATTTATATGAAGTTGTTCAAAAACGCTTTCTTTCGCCAAGACAATGCGTTTCTCACTGTTACATGCATTTGAATGGGAAACTCGCCCGAGACAAAGTATAGGTTTTCATTATGTGAATAATTTTAAAATCTTAGCTCAAACGGCTGCAAAACCTGTTTGCCCAGCACGGAGATATTGAGTTTCATAAGATAAAGCCATAAACATGTGTGTCTGAGTCTTCTATCAAAAGTTAAAGCGATTTATATGAAGTTGTTCAAAAACGCTTTCTTTCGCCAAGACAATGCGTTTCTCACGGTTACATGCATTTGAATGGGAAACTCGCCTCAGACAAAGTATAGGTTTTCATTATGTGAATAATTTTAAAATCTTAGCTCAAACGGCTGCAAAACCTGTTTTCCCAGCACGGAGATATTGAGTTTTATAAGATAAAGCCATAAACATGTGTTTCTGAGTCCTCTATCAAAAGTTACAGCGATTTATATGAAGTTGTTCAAAAACGCTTTATTTCGCCAAGACAATGCGTTTCTCACTGTTACATGCATTTGAATGGGAAACTCGCCCGAGACAAAGTATAGGTTTTCATTATGTGAATAATTTTAAAATCTTAGCTCAAACGGCTGCAAAACCTGTTTGCCCAGCACGGAGATATTGAGTTTTATAAGATAAAGCCATAAACATGTTTGTCTGAGACCTCTATCAAAAGTTACAGCGATTTATATGAAGTTGTTCAAAAACGCTTTCTTTCGCCAAGACAATGCGTTTCTCACTGTTACATGCATTTGAATGGGAAACTCGCCTGAAAAAAAGTATAGGTTTTCATTATGTGAATAATTTTAAAATCTTAGCTCAAACGGCTGCAAAACCTGTTTGCCCAGCACGGAGATATTGAGTTTTATAAGATAAAGCCATAAACATGTGTTTCTGAGTCCTCTATCAAAAGTTACAGCGATTTATATGAAGTTGTACAAAAACGCTTTCTTTCGCCAAGACAATGGTTTCTCACTGTTACATGCATTTGAATGGGAAACTCGCCCCAGACAAAGTATAGGTTTTCATTATGTGAATAATTTTAAAATCTTAGCTCAAACGGCTGCAAAACCTGTTTGCCCAGCACGGAGATATTGAGTTTTATAAGATAAAGCCATAAACATGTGTGTCTGAGTCTTCTATCAAAAGTTACAGCGATTTATATGAAGTTGTTCAAAAACGCTTTCTTTCGCCAAGACAATGGTTTCTCACTGTTACATGCATTTGAATGGGAAACTCGCCCCAGACAAAGTATAGGTTTTCATTATGTGAATAATTTTAAAATCTTAGCTTAAATGGCTTCAAAACCTGTTTGCCCAGCACAGAGATATTGAGATATTGAGTTTTATAAGATAAAGCCATAAACATGTGTTTCGGAGTCCTCTATCAAAAGTTACAGCGATTTATATGAAGTTGTTCAAAAACGCTTTATTTCGCCAAGACAGTGTGTTTCTCACTGTTACATGCATTTGAATGGGAAACTCGCCCGAGACAAAGTATAGGTTTTCATTATGTGAATAATTTTAAAATCTTAGCTCAAACGGCTGCAAAACCTCTTTCTTTCGCCAAGACAATGCGTTTCTCACTGTTACATGCATTTGAATGGGAAACTCGCCCGAGACAAAGTATAGGTTTTCATTATGTGAATAATTTTAAAATCTTAGCTCAAATGGCTTCAAAACCTGTTTGCCCAGCACGGAGATATTGAGTTTTATAAGATAAAGCCATAAACATGTGTTTCTGAGTCCTCTATCAAAAGTTACAGCGATTTATATGAAGTTGTTCAAAAACGCTTTCTTTCGCCAAGACAATGCGTTTCTCACGGTTACATGCATTTGAATGGGAAACTCGCCTCAGACAAAGTATAGGTTTTCATTATGTGAATAATTTTAAAATCTTAGCTCAAACGGCTGCAAAACCTGTTTGCCCAGCACGGAGATATTGAGTTTTATAAGATAAAGCCATAAACATGTGTTTCTGAGTCCTCTATCAAAAGTTACAGCGATTTATATGAAGTTGTACAAAAACGCTTTATTTCGCCAAGACAGTGCGTTTCTCACTGTTACATGCATTTGAATGGGGAACTGACCGAAACAAAGTATAGGTTTTCATTATGTGAATAATTTTAAAATCTTAGCTTAAATGGCTTCAAAACCTGTTTGCCCAGCACGGAGATATTGAGTTCTATAAGATAAAGCCATAAACATGTTTGTCTGAGTCCTCTATCAAAAGTTACAGCGATTTATATGAAGTTGTTCAAAAACGCTTTCTTTCGCCAAGACAATGCGTTTCTCACGGTTACATGCATTTGAATGGGAAACTCGCCTCAGACAAAGTATAGGTTTTCATTATGTGAATAATTTTAAAATCTTAGCTCAAACGGCTGCAAAACCTGTTTGCCCAGCACGGAGATATTGAGTTTTATAAGATAAAGCCATAAACATGTGTTTCTGAGTCCTCTATCAAAAGTTACAGCGATTTATATGAAGTTGTACAAAAACGCTTTATTTCGCCAAGACAGTGTGTTTCTCACTGTTACATGCATTTGAATGGGGAACTCGACCGAAACAAAGTATAGGTTTTCATTATGTGAATAATTTTAAAATCTTAGCTCAAATGGCTTCAAAACCTGTTTGCCCAGCACGGAGATATTGAGTTTTATAAGATAAAGCCATAAACATGTGTTTCTGAGTCCTCTATCAAAAGTTACAGCGATTTATATGAAGTTGTTCAAAAACGCTTTCTTTCGCCAAGACAATGCGTTTCTCACGGTTACATGCATTTGAATGGGAAACTCGCCTCAGACAAAGTATAGGTTTTCATTATGTGAATAATTTTAAAATCTTAGCTCAAACGGCTGCAAAACCTGTTTGCCCAGCACGGAGATATTGAGTTTTATAAGATAAAGCCATAAACATGTGTTTCTGAGTCCTCTATCAAAAGTTACAGCGATTTATATGAAGTTGTACAAAAACGCTTTCTTTCGCCAAGACAGTGTGTTTCTCACTGTTACATGCATTTGAATGGGGAACTCGACCGAAACAAAGTATAGGTTTTCATTATGTGAATAATTTTAAAATCTTAGCTCAAATGGCTTCAAAACCTGTTTGCCCAGCACGGAGATATTGAGTTTTATAAGATAAAGCCATAAACATGTGTTTCTGAGTCCTCTATCAAAAGTTACAGCGATTTATATGAAGTTGTTCAAAAACGCTTTATTTCGCCAAGACAATGCGTTTCTCACGGTTACATGCATTTGAATGGGAAACTCGCCTCAGACAAAGTATAGGTTTTCATTATGTGAATAATTTTAAAATCTTAGCTCAAACGGCTGCAAAACCTGTTTTCCCAGCACGGAGATATTGAGTTTTATAAGATAAAGCCATAAACATGTGTTTCTGAGTCCTCTATCAAAAGTTACAGCGATTTATATGAAGTTGTACAAAAACGCTTTATTTCGCCAAGACAGTGCGTTTCTCACTGTTACATGCATTTGAATGGGGAACTGACCGAAACAAAGTATAGGTTTTCATTATGTGAATAATTTTAAAATCTTAGCTCAAACGGCTGCAAAATCTGTTTGCCCAGCACGGAGATATTGAGTTTTATAAGATAAAGCCATAAACATGTTTGTCTGAGACCTCTATCAAAAGTTACAGCGATTTATATGAAGTTGTTCAAAAACGCTTTCTTTCGCCAAGACAATGCGTTTCTCACTGTTACATGCATTTGAATGGGAAACTCGCCTGAAAAAAAGTATAGGTTTTCATTATGTGAATAATTTTAAAATCTTAGCTCAAACGGCTGCAAAACCTGTTTGCCCAGCACGGAGATATTGAGTTTTATAAGATAAAGCCATAAACATGTGTTTCTGAGTCCTCTATCAAAAGTTACAGCGATTTATATGAAGTTGTACAAAAACGCTTTCTTTCGCCAAGACAATGGTTTCTCACTGTTACATGCATTTGAATGGGAAACTCGCCCCAGACAAAGTATAGGTTTTCATTATGTGAATAATTTTAAAATCTTAGCTCAAACGGCTGCAAAACCTGTTTGCCCAGCACGGAGATATTGAGTTTTATAAGATAAAGCCATAAACATGTGTGTCTGAGTCTTCTATCAAAAGTTACAGCGATTTATATGAAGTTGTTCAAAAACGCTTTCTTTCGCCAAGACAATGGTTTCTCACTGTTACATGCATTTGAATGGGAAACTCGACCCAGACAAAGTATAGGTTTTCATTATGTGAATAATTTTAAAATCTTAGCTTAAATGGCTTCAAAATCTGTTTGCCCAGCACAGAGATATTGAGATATTGAGTTTTATAAGATAAAGCCATAAACATGTGTTTCTGAGTCCTCTATCAAAAGTTACAGCGATTTATATGAAGTTGTACAAAAACGCTTTATTTCGCCAAGACAATGCGTTTCTCACGGTTACATGCATTTGAATGGGAAACTCACCCGAGACAAAGTATAGGTTTTCATTATGTGAATAATTTTAAAATCTTAGCTCAAACGGCTGCAAAACCTGTTTGCCCAGCACGGAGATATTGAGTTTTATAAGATAAAGCCATAAACATGTTTGTCTGAGACCTCTATCAAAAGTTACAGCGATTTATATGAAGTTGTTCAAAAACGCTTTATTTCGCCAAGACAGTGTGTTTCTCACTGTTACATGCATTTGAATGGGGAACTCGACCGAAACAAAGTATAGGTTTTCATTATGTGAATAATTTTAAAATCTTAGCTCAAATGGCTGCAAAACATCTTTCTTTCGCCAAGACAATGCGTTTCTCACTGTTACATGCATTTGAATGGGAAACTCGCCCGAGACAAAGTATAGGTTTTCATTATGTGAATAATTTTAAAATCTTAGCTCAAATGGCTTCAAAACCTGTTTGCCCAGCACAGGGACCTTGAGTTTTATAAGATAAAGCCATAAACATGTGTTTCTGAGTCCTCTATCAAAAGTTACAGCGATTTATATGAAGTTGTTCAAAAACGCTTTCTTTCGCCAAGACAATGCGTTTCTCACTGTTACATGCATTTGAATGGGGAACTCGACCGAAACAAAGTATAGGTTTTCATTATGTGAATAATTTTAAAATCTTAGCTCAAATGGCTTCAAAACCTGTTTGCCCAGCACGGAGATATTGAGTTTTATAAGATAAAGCCATAAACATGTGTTTCTGAGTCCTCTATCAAAAGTTACAGCGATTTATATGAAGTTGTTCAAAAACGCTTTATTTCGCCAAGACAGTGTGTTTCTCACTGTTACATGCATTTGAATGGGAAACTCGCCCGAGACAAAGTATAGGTTTTCATTATGTGAATAATTTTAAAATCTTAGCTCAAACGGCTGCAAAACCTGTTTGCCCAGCACGGAGATATTGAGTTTTATAAGATAAAGCCATAAACATGTGTTTCTGAGTCCTCTATCAAAAGTTACAGCGATTTATATGAAGTTGTTCAAAAACGCTTTATTTCGCCAAGACAGTGTGTTTCTCACTGTTACATGCATTTGAATGGGAAACTCGCCCGAGACAAAGTATAGGTTTTCATTATGTGAATAATTTTAAAATCTTAGCTCAAACGGCTGCAAAACCTCTTTCTTTCGCCAAGACAATGCGTTTCTCACTGTTACATGCATTTGAATGGGAAACTCGCCCTAGACAAAGTATAGGTTTTCATTATGTGAATAATTTTAAAATCTTAGCTCAAATGGCTTCAAAACCTGTTTGCCCAGCACGGAGATATTGAGTTTTATAAGATAAAGCCATAAACATGTGTTTCTGAGTCCTCTATCAAAAGTTACAGCGATTTATATGAAGTTGTTCAAAAACGCTTTATTTCGCCAAGACAATGCGTTTCTCACTGTTACATGCATTTGAATGGGAAACTCGCCCGAGACAAAGTATAGGTTTTCATTATGTGAATAATTTTAAAATCTTAGCTCAAATGGCTTCAAAACCTGTTTGCCCAGCACGGAGATATTGAGTTTTATAAGATAAAGCCATAAACATGTGTTTCTGAGTCCTCTATCAAAAGTTACAGCGATTTATATGAAGTTGTTCAAAAACGCTTTATTTCGCCAAGACAATGCGTTTCCCACTGTTACATGCATTTGAATGGGAAACTCGACCGAAACAAAGTATAGGTTTTCATTATGTGAATAATTTTAAAATCTTAGCTCAAATGGCTTCAAAACCTGTTTGCCCAGCACGGAGATATTGAGTTTTATAAGATAAAGCCATAAACATGTGTTTCTGAGTCCTCTATCAAAAGTTACAGCGATTTATATGAAGTTGTTCAAAAACGCTTTATTTCGCCAAGACAATGCGTTTCTCACTGTTACATGCATTTGAATGGGAAACTCGCCCGAGACAAAGTATAGGTTTTCATTATGTGAATAATTTTAAAATCTTAGCTCAAACGGCTGCAAAACCTGTTTGCCCAGCACGGAGATATTGAGTTTTATAAGATAAAGCCATAAACATGTGTGTCTGAGTCTTCTATCAAAAGTTACAGCGATTTATATGAAGTTGTTCAAAAACGCTTTCTTTCGCCAAGACAATGCGTTTCTCACGGTTACATGCATTTGAATGGGAAACTCGCCTCAGACAAAGTATAGGTTTTCATTATGTGAATAATTTTAAAATCTTAGCTCAAACGGCTGCAAAACCTGTTTTCCCAGCACGGAGATATTGAGTTTTATAAGATAAAGCCATAAACATGTGTTTCTGAGTCCTCTATCAAAAGTTACAGCGATTTATATGAAGTTGTTCAAAAACGCTTTATTTCGCCAAGACAATGCGTTTCTCACGGTTACATGCATTTGAATGGGAAACTCGCCTCAGACAAAGTATAGGTTTTCATTATGTGAATAATTTTAAAATCTTAGCTCAAACGGCTGCAAAACCTGTTTGCCCAGCACGGAGATATTGAGTTTTATAAGATAAAGCCATAAACATGTGTTTCTGAGTCCTCTATCAAAAGTTACAGCGATTTATATGAAGTTGTACAAAAACGCTTTATTTCGCCAAGACAGTGTGTTTCTCACTGTTACATGCATTTGAATGGGGAACTCGACCGAAACAAAGTATAGGTTTTCATTATGTGAATAATTTTAAAATCTTAGCTCAAATGGCTTCAAAACCTGTTTGCCCAGCACGGAGATATTGAGTTTTATAAGATAAAGCCATAAACATGTGTTTCTGAGTCCTCTATCAAAAGTTACAGCGATTTATATGAAGTTGTTCAAAAACGCTTTATTTCGCCAAGACAATGCGTTTCTCACTGTTACATGCATTTGAATGGGAAACTCGACCGAAACAAAGTATAGGTTTTCATTATGTGAATAATTTTAAAATCTTAGCTCAAATGGCTTCAAAACCTGTTTGCCCAGCACGGAGATATTGAGTTTTATAAGATAAAGCCATAAACATGTGTTTCTGAGTCCTCTATCAAAAGTTACAGCGATTTATATGAAGTTGTTCAAAAACGCTTTATTTCGCCAAGACAATGCGTTTCTCACTGTTACATGCATTTGAATGGGAAACTCGCCCGAGACAAAGTATAGGTTTTCATTATGTGAATAATTTTAAAATCTTAGCTCAAACGGCTGCAAAACCTGTTTGCCCAGCACGGAGATATTGAGTTTTATAAGATAAAGCCATAAACATGTGTGTCTGAGTCTTCTATCAAAAGTTACAGCGATTTATATGAAGTTGTTCAAAAACGCTTTCTTTCGCCAAGACAATGCGTTTCTCACGGTTACATGCATTTGAATGGGAAACTCGCCTCAGACAAAGTATAGGTTTTCATTATGTGAATAATTTTAAAATCTTAGCTCAAACGGCTGCAAAACCTGTTTTCCCAGCACGGAGATATTGAGTTTTATAAGATAAAGCCATAAACATGTGTTTCTGAGTCCTCTATCAAAAGTTACAGCGATTTATATGAAGTTGTTCAAAAACGCTTTATTTCGCCAAGACAATGCGTTTCTCACTGTTACATGCATTTGAATGGGAAACTCGCCCGAGACAAAGTATAGGTTTTCATTATGTGAATAATTTTAAAATCTTAGCTCAAACGGCTGCAAAACCTGTTTGCCCAGCACGGAGATATTGAGTTTTATAAGATAAAGCCATGAACATGTTTGTCTGAGTCTTCTATCAAAAGTTACAGCGATTTATATGAAGTTGTTCAAAAACGCTTTCTTTCGCCAATACAATGCGTTTCTCACTGTTACATGCATTTGAATGGGAAACTCACCCGAGACAAAGTATAGGTTTTCATTATGTGAATAATTTTAAAATCTTAGCTCAAACGGCTGCAAAATCTGTTTGCCCAGCACGGAGATATTGAGTTTTATAAGATAAAGCCATAAACATGTTTGTCTGAGACCTCTATCAAAAGTTACAGCGATTTATATGAAGTTGTTCAAAAACGCTTTCTTTCGCCAAGACAATGCGTTTCTCACTGTTACATGCATTTGAATGGGAAACTCGCCTGAAAAAAAGTATAGGTTTTCATTATGTGAATAATTTTAAAATCTTAGCTTAAATGGCTTCAAAACCTGTTTGCCCAGCACGGAGATATTGAGATATTGAGTTTTATAAGATAAAGCCATAAACATGTGTTTCTGAGTCCTCTATCAAAAGTTACAGCGATTTATATGAAGTTGTTCAAAAACGCTTTCTTTCGCCAAGACAATGCGTTTCTCACGGTTACATGCATTTGAATGGGAAACTCGCCTCAGACAAAGTATAGGTTTTCATTATGTGAATAATTTTAAAATCTTAGCTCAAACGGCTGCAAAACCTGTTTGCCCAGCACGGAGATATTGAGTTTTATAAGAAAAAGCCATAAACATGTGTATCCAAGTCTTCTATCAAAAGTTACAGCTATTTATATGAAGTTGTACAAAAACGCTTTCTTTCGCCAAGACAATGGTTTCTCACTGTTACATGCATTTGAATGGGAAACTCGCCCCAGACAAAGTATAGGTTTTCATTATGTGAATAATTTTAAAATCTTAGCTCAAACGGCTGCAAAACCTGTTTGCCCAGCACGGAGATATTGAGTTTTATAAGATAAAGCCATAAACATGTGTGTCTGAGTCTTCTATCAAAAGTTATAGCGATTTATATGAAGTTGTTCAAAAACGCTTTCTTTCGCCAAGACAATGGTTTCTCACTGTTACATGCATTTGAATGGGAAACTCGCCCCAGACAAAGTATAGGTTTTCATTATGTGAATAATTTTAAAATCTTAGCTTAAATGGCTTCAAAACCTGTTTGCCCAGCACAGAGATATTGAGATATTGAGTTTTATAAGATAAAGCCATAAACATGTGTTTCTGAGTCCTCTATCAAAAGTTACAGCGATTTATATGAAGTTGTTCAAAAACGCTTTCTTTCGCCAAGACAATGCGTTTCTCACGGTTACATGCATTTGAATGGGAAACTCGCCTCAGACAAAGTATAGGTTTTCATTATGTGAATAATTTTAAAATCTTAGCTCAAACGGCTGCAAAACCTATTTGCCCAGCATGGAGATATTGAGTTTTATAAGATAAAGCCATAAACATGTGTGTCTGAGTCTTCTATCAAAAGTTACATCGATTTATATGAAGTTGTTCAAAAACGCTTTATTTCGCCAAGACAATGCGTTTCTCACTGTTACATGCATTTGAATGGGAAACTCGCCCGAGACAAAGTATAGGTTTTCATTATGTGAATAATTTTAAAATCTTAGCTCAAACGGCTGCAAAACCTGTTTGCCCAGCACGGAGATATTGAGTTTTATAAGATAAAGCCATAAACATGTGTTTCTGAGTCTTCTATCAAAAGTTACAGCGATTTATATGAAGTTGTTCAAAAACGCTTTCTTTCGCCAAGACAATGCGTTTCTCACTGTTACATGCATTTGAATGGGAAACTCGCCTGAAAAAAAGTATAGGTTTTCATTATGTGAATAATTTTAAAATCTTAGCTCAAACGGCTGCAAAACCTGTTTGCCCAGCACGGAGATATTGAGTTTTATAAGATAAAGCCATAAACATGTGTGTCTGAGTCTTCTATCAAAAGTTACAGCGATTTATATGAAGTTGTTCAAAAACGCTTTCTTTCGCCAAGACAATGCGTTTCTCACGGTTACATGCATTTGAATGGGAAACTCGCCTCAGACAAAGTATAGGTTTTCATTATGTGAATAATTTTAAAATCTTAGCTCAAACGGCTGCAAAACCTGTTTTCCCAGCACGGAGATATTGAGTTTTATAAGATAAAGCCATAAACATGTGTTTCTGAGTCCTCTATCAAAAGTTACAGCGATTTATATGAAGTTGTTCAAAAACGCTTTATTTCGCCAAGACAATGCGTTTCTCACTGTTACATGCATTTGAATGGGAAACTCGCCCGAGACAAAGTATAGGTTTTCATTATGTGAATAATTTTAAAATCTTAGCTCAAACGGCTGCAAAACCTGTTTGCCCAGCACGGAGATATTGAGTTTTATAAGATAAAGCCATGAACATGTTTGTCTGAGTCTTCTATCAAAAGTTACAGCGATTTATATGAAGTTGTTCAAAAACGCTTTCTTTCGCCAATACAATGCGTTTCTCACTGTTACATGCATTTGAATGGGAAACTCGCCCGAGCCAAAGTATAGGTTTTCATTATGTGAATAATTTTAAAATCTTAGCTTAAATGGCTTCAAAACCTGTTTGCCCAGCACGGAGATATTGAGATATTGAGTTTTATAAGATAAAGCCATAAACATGTGTATCCGAGTCTTCTATCAAAAGTTACAGCTATTTATATGAAGTTGTACAAAAACGCTTTCTTTCGCCAAGACAATGCGTTTCTCACTGTTACATGCATTTGAATGGGGAACTCGCCTCAGACAAAGTATAGGTTTTCATTATGTGAATAATTTTAAAATCTTAGCTCAAACGGCTGCAAAACCTGTTTGCCCAGCACGGAGATATTGAGTTTTATAAGATAAAGCCATAAACATGTGTGTCTGAGTCTTCTATCAAAAGTTACAGCGATTTATATGAAGTTGTTCAAAAACGCTTTCTTTCGCCAAGACAATGCGTTTCTCACTGTTACATGCATTTGAATGGGAAACTCGCCCCAGACAAAGTATAGGTTTTCATTATGTGAATAATTTTAAAATCTTAGCTCAAACGGCTGCAAAACCTGTTTGCCCAGCACGGAGATATTGAGTTTTATAAGATAAAGCCATAAACATGTGTGTCTGAGTCTTCTATCAAAAGTTACAGCGATTTATATGAAGTTATTCAAAAACGCTTTCTTTCGCCAAGACAATGGTTTCTCACTGTTACATACATTTGAATGGGAAACTCGCCCCAGACAAAGTATAGGTTTTCATTATGTGAATAATTTTAAAATCTTAGCTTAAATGGCTTCAAAACCTGTTTGCCCAGCACAGAGATATTGAGATATTGAGTTTTATAAGATAAAGCCATAAACATGTGTTTCTGAGTCCTCTATCAAAAGTTACAGCGATTTATATGAAGTTGTTCAAAAACGCTTTCTTTCGCCAAGACAATGCGTTTCTCACGGTTACATGCATTTGAATGGGAAACTCGCCTCAGACAAAGTATAGGTTTTCATTATGTGAATAATTTTTAAAATCTTAGCTCAAACGGCTGCAAAACCTGTTTGCCCAGCATGGAGATATTGAGTTTTATAAGATAAAGCCATAAACATGTGTGTCTGAGTCTTCTATCAAAAGTTACATCGATTTATATGAAGTTGTTCAAAAACGCTTTATTTCGCCAAGACAATGCGTTTCTCACTGTTACATGCATTTGAATGGGAAACTCGCCCGAGACAAAGTATAGGTTTTCATTATGTGAATAATTTTAAAATCTTAGCTCAAACGGCTGCAAAACCTGTTTGCCCAGCACGGAGATATTGAGTTTTATAAGATAAAGCCATAAACATGTGTTTCTGAGTCTTCTATCAAAAGTTACAGCGATTTATATGAAGTTGTTCAAAAACGCTTTCTTTCGCCAAGACAATGCGTTTCTCACTGTTACATGCATTTGAATGGGAAACTCGCCTCAGACAAAGTATAGGTTTTCATTATGTGAATAATTTTAAAATCTTAGCTCAAACGGCTGCAAAGCCTGTTTGCCCAGCATGGAGATATTGAGTTTTATAAGATAAAGCCATAAACATGTGTTTCTGAGTCTTCTATCAAAAGTTACAGCGATTTATATGAAGTTGTTCAAAAACACTTTCTTTCGCCAAGACAATGCGTTTCTCACTGTTACATGCATTTGAATGGGAAACTCGCCCCAGACAAAGTATAGGTTTTCATTATGTGAATAATTTTAAAATCTTAGCTCAAATGGCTTCAAAACCTGTTTGCCCAGCACGGAGATATTGAGTTTTATAAGATAAAGCCATAAACATGTTTGTCTGAGTCCTCTATCAAAAGTTACAGCGATTTATATGAAGTTGTACAAAAACGCTTTATTTCGCCAAGACAATGCGTTTCTCACTGTTACATGCATTTGAATGGGGAACTCGACCGAAACAAAGTATAGGTTTTCATTATGTGAATAATTTTAAAATCTTAGCTCAAATGGCTTCAAAACCTGTTTGCCCAGCACGGAGATATTGAGTTTTATAAGATAAAGCCATAAACATGTGTTTCTGAGTCCTCTATCAAAAGTTACAGCGATTTATATGAAGTTGTTCAAAAACGCTTTCTTTCGCCAAGACAATGCGTTTCTCACGGTTACATGCATTTGAATGGGAAACTCACCCGAGACAAAGTATAGGTTTTCATTATGTGAATAATTTTAAAATCTTAGCTCAAACGGCTGCAAAACCTGTTTGCCCAGCACGGAGATATTGAGTTTTATAAGATAAAGCCATAAACATGTGTGTCTGAGTCTTCTATCAAAAGTTACAGGGATTTATATGAAGTTGTTCAAAAACACTTTCTTTCGCCAAGACAATGCGTTTCTCACTGTTACATGCATTTGAATGGGAAACTCGCCCCAGACAAAGTATAGGTTTTCATTATGTGAATAATTTTAAAATCTTAGCTCAAATGGCTTCAAAACCTGTTTGCCCAGCACGGAGATATTGAGTTTTATAAGATAAAGCCATAAACATGTTTGTCTGAGTCCTCTATCAAAAGTTACAGCGATTTATATGAAGTTGTACAAAAACGCTTTATTTCGCCAAGACAATGCGTTTCTCACTGTTACATGCATTTGAATGGGAAACTCGACCGAAACAAAGTATAGGTTTTCATTATGTGAATAATTTTAAAATCTTAGCTCAAATGGCTTCAAAACCTGTTTGCCCAGCACGGAGATATTGAGTTTTATAAGATAAAGCCATAAACATGTGTTTCTGAGTCCTCTATCAAAAGTTACAGCGATTTATATGAAGTTGTTCAAAAACGCTTTCTTTCGCCAAGACAATGCGTTTCTCACGGTTACATGCATTTGAATGGGAAACTCACCCGAGACAAAGTATAGGTTTTCATTATGTGAATAATTTTAAAATCTTAGCTCAAACGGCTGCAAAACATCTTTCTTTCGCCAAGACAATGCGTTTCTCACTGTTACATGCATTTGAATGGGAAACTCGCCCGAGACAAAGTATAGGTTTTCATTATGTGAATAATTTTAAAATCTTAGCTCAAATGGCTTCAAAACCTGTTTGCCCAGCACGGAGATATTGAGTTTTATAAGATAAAGCCATAAACATGTGTTTCTGAGTCCTCTATCAAAAGTTACAGCGATTTATATGAAGTTGTTCAAAAACGCTTTCTTTCGCCAAGACAATGCGTTTCTCACTGTTACATGCATTTGAAAGGGAAACTCGCCCCAGACAAAGTATAGGTTTTCATTATGTGAATAATTTTAAAATCTTAGCTTAAATGGCTTCAAAACCTGTTTGCCCAGCACGGAGATATTGAGTTTTATAAGATAAAGCCATAAACATGTGTTTCTGAGTCCTCTATCAAAAGTTACAGCGATTTATATGAAGTTGTTCAAAAACGCTTTCTTTCGCCAAGACAATGCGTTTCTCACTGTTACATGCATTTGAATGGGAAACTCGCCCCAGACAAAGTATAGGTTTTCATTATGTGAATAATTTTAAAATCTTAGCTTAAATGGCTTCAAAACCTGTTTGCCCAGCACGGAGATATTGAGTTTTATAAGATAAAGCCATAAACATGTGTTTCTGAGTCCTCTATCAAAAGTTACAGCGATTTATATGAAGTTGTTCAAAAACGCTTTCTTTCGCCAAGACAATGCGTTTCTCACTGTTACATGCATTTGAAAGGGAAACTCGCCCCAGACAAAGTATAGGTTTTCATTATGTGAATAATTTTAAAATCTTAGCTCAAACGGCTGCAAAACCTGTTTGCCCAGCATGGAGATATTGAGTTTTATAAGATAAAGCCATAAACATGTGTGTCTGAGTCTTCTATCAAAAGTTACAGCGATTTATATGAAGTTGTTCAAAAACGCTTTCTTTCGCCAAGACAATGCGTTTCTCACTGTTACATGCATTTGAATGGGAAACTCACCCGAGACAAAGTATAGGTTTTCATTATGTGAATAATTTTAAAATCTTAGCTCAAACGGCTGCAAAACCTGTTTGCCCAGCACGGAGATATTGAGTTTTATAAGATAAAGCCATGAACATGTTTGTCTGAGTCTTCTATCAAAAGTTACAGCGATTTATATGAAGGTGTTCAAAAACGCTTTCTTTCGCCAAGACAATGCGTTTCTCACTGTTACATGCATTTGAATGGGAAACTCGCCCCAGACAAAGTATAGGTTTTCATTATGTGAATAATTTTAAAATCTTAGCTCAAACGGCTGCAAAACCTGTTTGCCCAGCATGGAGATATTGAGTTTTATAAGATAAAGCCATAAACATGTGTGTCTGAGTCTTCTATCAAAAGTTACAGCGATTTATATGAAGTTGTTCAAAAACGCTTTCTTTCGCCAAGACAATGCGTTTCTCACTGTTACATGCATTTGAATGGGAAACTCACCCGAGACAAAGTATAGGTTTTCATTATGTGAATAATTTTAAAATCTTAGCTCAAACGGCTGCAAAACCTGTTTGCCCAGCACGGAGATATTGAGTTTTATAAGATAAAGCCATGAACATGTTTGTCTGAGTCTTCTATCAAAAGTTACAGCGATTTATATGAAGGTGTTCAAAAACGCTTTCTTTCGCCAAGACAATGCGTTTCTCACTGTTACATGCATTTGAATGGGAAACTCGCCCCAGACAAAGTATAGGTTTTCATTATGTGAATAATTTTAAAATCTTAGCTCAAATGGCTTCAAAACCTGTTTGCCCAGCACGGAGATATTGAGTTTTATAAGATAAAGCCATAAACATGTTTGTCTGAGTCCTCTATCAAAAGTTACAGCGATTTATATGAAGTTGTACAAAAACGCTTTATTTCGCCAAGACAATGCGTTTCTCACTGTTACATGCATTTGAATGGGGAACTCGACCGAAACAAAGTATAGGTTTTCATTATGTGAATAATTTTAAAATCTTAGCTCAAACGGCTTCAAAACCTGTTTGCCCAGCACGGAGATATTGAGTTTTATAAGATAAAGCCATGAACATGTTTGTCTGAGTCTTCTATCAAAAGTTACAGCGATTTATATGAAGTTGTTCAAAAACGCTTTCTTTCGCCAAGACAATGCGTTTCTCACTGTTACATGCATTTGAATGGGAAACTCGCCCGAGCCAAAGTATAGGTTTTCATTATGTGAATAATTTTAAAATCTTAGCTCAAATGGCTTCAAAACCTGTTTGCCCAGCACGGAGATATTGAGATATTGAGTTTTATAAGATAAAGCCATAAACATGTGTTTCTGAGTCCTCTATCAAAAGTTACAGCGATTTATATGAAGTTGTTCAAAAACGCTTTATTTCGCCAAGACAATGCGTTTCTCACGGTTACATGCATTTGAATGGGAAACTCGCCTCAGACGAAGTATAGGTTTTCATTATGTGAATAATTTTAAAATCTTAGCTCAAACGGCTGCAAAACCTGTTTGCCCAGCACGGGGATATTGAGTTCTATAAGATAAAGCCATAAACATGTTTGTCTGAGTCCTCTATCAAAAGTTACAGCGATTTATATGAAGTTGTTCAAAAACGCTTTCTTTCGCCAAGACAATGCGTTTCTCACGGTTACATGCATTTGAATGGGAAACTCGCCTCAGACAAAGTATAGGTTTTCATTATGTGAATAATTTTAAAATCTTAGCTCAAATGGCTGCAAAACCTGTTTGCCCAGCACGGGGACCTTGAGTTCTATAAGATAAAGCCATAAACATGTGTTTCTGAGTCCTCTATCAAAAGTTACAGCGATTTATATGAAGTTGTTCAAAAACGCTTTATTTCGCCAAGACAGTGTGTTTCTCACTGTTACATGCATTTGAATGGGAAACTCGCCCGAGACAAAGTATAGGTTTTCATTATGTGAATAATTTTAAAATCTTAGCTCAAACGGCTGCAAAACCTGTTTGCCCAGCACGGGGACCTTGAGTTCTATAAGAAAAAGCCATAAACATGTGTATCCAAGTCTTCTATCAAAAGTTACAGCTATTTATATGAAGTTGTACAAAAACGCTTTCTTTCGCCAAGACAATGGTTTCTCACTGTTACATGCATTTGAATGGGAAACTCGCCCCAGACAAAGTATAGGTTTTCATTATGTGAATAATTTTAAAATCTTAGCTCAAACGGCTGCAAAACCTGTTTGCCCAGCACGGAGATATTGAGTTTTATAAGATAAAGCCATAAACATGTGTGTCTGAGTCTTCTATCAAAAGTTACAGCGATTTATATGAAGTTGTTCAAAAACGCTTTCTTTCGCCAAGACAATGCGTTTCTCACTGTTACATGCATTTGAATGGGAAACTCGCCCGAGCCAAAGTATAGGTTTTCATTATGTGAATAATTTTAAAATCTTAGCTTAAATGGCTTCAAAACCTGTTTGCCCAGCACGGAGATATTGAGATATTGAGTTTTATAAGATAAAGCCATAAACATGTGTTTCTGAGTCCTCTATCAAAAGTTACAGCGATTTATATGAAGTTGTTCAAAAACGCTTTCTTTCGCCAAGACAATGCGTTTCTCACGGTTACATGCATTTGAATGGGAAACTCGCCTCAGACAAAGTATAGGTTTTCATTATGTGAATAATTTTAAAATCTTAGCTCAAATGGCTTCAAAACCTGTTTGCCCAGCACGGAGATATTGAGTTTTATAAGATAAAGCCATAAACATGTGTTTCTGAGTCCTCTATCAAAAGTTACAGCGATTTATATGAAGTTGTTCAAAAACGCTTTATTTCGCCAAGACAGTGTGTTTCTCACTGTTACATGCATTTGAATGGGAAACTCGCCCGAGACAAAGTATAGGTTTTCATTATGTGAATAATTTTAAAATCTTAGCTCAAACGGCTGCAAAACCTGTTTGCCCAGCACGGGGACCTTGAGTTCTATAAGAAAAAGCCATAAACATGTGTATCCAAGTCTTCTATCAAAAGTTACAGCTATTTATATGAAGTTGTACAAAAACGCTTTCTTTCGCCAAGACAATGGTTTCTCACTGTTACATGCATTTGAATGGGGAACTCGCCTCAGACAAAGTATAGGTTTTCATTATGTGAATAATTTTAAAATCTTAGCTCAAACGGCTGCAAAACCTGTTTGCCCAGCACGGAGATATTGAGTTTTATAAGATAAAGCCATAAACATGTGTGTCTGAGTCTTCTATCAAAAGTTACAGCGATTTATATGAAGTTGTTCAAAAACGCTTTATTTCGCCAAGACAATGCGTTTCTCACTGTTACATGCATTTGAATGGGAAACTCGCCCGAGACAAAGTATAGGTTTTCATTATGTGAATAATTTTAAAATCTTAGCTTAAATGGCTTCAAAACCTGTTTGCCCAGCACGGAGATATTGAGTTTTATAAGATAAAGCCATAAACATGTGTTTCTGAGTCCTCTATCAAAAGTTACAGCGATTTATATGAAGTTGTTCAAAAACGCTTTATTTCGCCAAGACAGTGTGTTTCTCACTGTTACATGCATTTGAATGGGAAACTCGCCCGAGACAAAGTATAGGTTTTCATTATGTGAATAATTTTAAAATTTTAGCTTAAATGGCTTCAAAACCTGTTTGCCCAGCACGGAGATATTGAGTTTTATAAGATAAAGCCATAAACATGTTTGTCTGAGTCCTCTATCAAAAGTTACAGCGATTTATATGAAGTTGTTCAAAAACGCTTTATTTCGCCAAGACAATGCGTTTCTCACTGTTACATGCATTTGAATGGGAAACTCGCCCGAGACAAAGTATAGGTTTTCATTATGTGAATAATTTTAAAATTTTAGCTTAAATGGCTTCAAAACCTGTTTGCCCAGCACGGAGATATTGAGTTTTATAAGATAAAGCCATAAACATGTTTGTCTGAGTCCTCTATCAAAAGTTACAGCGATTTATATGAAGTTGTTCAAAAACGCTTTCTTTCGCCAAGACAATGGTTTCTCACTGTTACATGCATTTGAATGGGAAACTCGCCCCAGACAAAGTATAGGTTTTCATTATGTGAATAATTTTAAAATCTTAGCTCAAACGGCTGCAAAACCTGTTTGCCCAGCACGGAGATATTGAGTTTTATAAGATAAAGCCATAAACATGTGTGTCTGAGTCTTCTATCAAAAGTTACAGCGATTTATATGAAGTTGTTCAAAAACGCTTTCTTTCGCCAAGACAATGCGTTTCTCACTGTTACATGCATTTGAATGGGAAACTCGCCCGAGCCAAAGTATAGGTTTTCATTATGTGAATAATTTTAAAATCTTAGCTTAAATGGCTTCAAAACCTGTTTGCCCAGCACGGAGATATTGAGTTTTATAAGATAAAGCCATAAACATGTTTGTCTGAGTCCTCTATCAAAAGTTACAGCGATTTATATGAAGTTGTTCAAAAACGCTTTCTTTCGCCAAGACAATGCGTTTCTCACGGTTACATGCATTTGAATGGGAAACTCGCCTCAGACAAAGTATAGGTTTTCATTATGTGAATAATTTTAAAATCTTAGCTCAAATGGCTTCAAAACCTGTTTGCCCAGCACGGAGATATTGAGTTTTATAAGATAAAGCCATAAACATGTGTTTCTGAGTCCTCTATCAAAAGTTACAGCGATTTATATGAAGTTGTTCAAAAACGCTTTATTTCGCCAAGACAGTGGTTTCTCACTGTTACATGCATTTGAATGGGAAACTCGCCCGAGACAAAGTATAGGTTTTCATTATGTGAATAATTTTAAAATCTTAGCTCAAACGGCTGCAAAACCTGTTTGCCCAGCACGGGGACCTTGAGTTCTATAAGAAAAAGCCATAAACATGTGTATCCAAGTCTTCTATCAAAAGTTACAGCTATTTATATGAAGTTGTACAAAAACGCTTTCTTTCGCCAAGACAATGGTTTCTCACTGTTACATGCATTTGAATGGGGAACTCGCCTCAGACAAAGTATAGGTTTTCATTATGTGAATAATTTTAAAATCTTAGCTCAAACGGCTGCAAAACATCTTTCTTTCGCCAAGACAATGCGTTTCTCACTGTTACATGCATTTGAATGGGAAACTCGCCCGAGACAAAGTATAGGTTTTCATTATGTGAATAATTTTAAAATCTTAGCTCAAATGGCTTCAAAACCTGTTTGCCCAGCACGGAGATATTGAGTTTTATAAGATAAAGCCATAAACATGTGTTTCTGAGTCCTCTATCAAAAGTTACAGCGATTTATATGAAGTTGTTCAAAAACGCTTTCTTTCGCCAAGACAATGCGTTTCTCACGGTTACATGCATTTGAATGGGAAACTCGCCTCAGACAAAGTATAGGTTTTCATTATGTGAATAATTTTAAAATCTTAACTCAAACAGCTGCAAATCCTGTTTTCCCAGCACGGGGACCTTGAGTTCTATAAGAAAAAGCCATAAACATGTGTTTCTGAGTCCTCTATCAAAAGTTACAGCGATTTATATGAAGTTGTACAAAAACGCTTTCTTTTGCCAAGACAGTGCGTTTCTCACTGTTACATGCATTTGAATGGGGAACTCGACCGAAACAAAGTATAGGTTTTCATTATGTGAATAATTTTAAAATCTTAGCTCAAATGGCTTCAAAACCTGTTTGCCCAGCACGGAGATATTGAGTTTTATAAGATAAAGCCATAAACATGTGTTTCTGAGTCCTCTATCAAAAGTTACAGCGATTTATATGAAGTTGTTCAAAAACGCTTTATTTCGCCAAGACAGTGTGTTTCTCACTGTTACATGCATTTGAATGGGAAACTCGCCCGAGACAAAGTATAGGTTTTCATTATGTGTATAATTTTAAAATCTTAGCTCAAACAGCTGCAAAACCTGTTTGCAAAGCACGGGGACCTTGAGTTCTATAAGAAAAAGCCATAAACATGTGTATCCGAGTCTTCTATCAAAAGTTACAGCTATTTATATGAAGTTGTACAAAAACGCTTTCTTTCGCCAAGACAGTGCGTTTCTCACTGTTACATGCATTTGAATGGGGAACTCGACCAAAACAAAGTATAGGTTTTCATTATGTGAATAATTTTAAAATCTTAGCTCAAATGGCTTCAAAACCTGTTTGCCCAGCACGGAGATATTGAGTTTTATAAGATAAAGCCATAAACATGTGTTTCTGAGTCCTCTATCAAAAGTTACAGCGATTTATATGAAGTTGTTCAAAAACGCTTTATTTCGCCAAGACAGTGTGTTTCTCACTGTTACATGCATTTGAATGGGAAACTCGCCTCAGACAAAGTATAGGTTTTCATTATGTGAATAATTTTAAAATCTTAGCTCAAACGGCTGCAAAACATCTTTCTTTCGCCAAGACAATGCGTTTCTCACTGTTACATGCATTTGAATGGGAAACTCGCCCGAGACAAAGTATAGGTTTTCATTATGTGAATAATTTTAAAATCTTAGCTCAAATGGCTTCAAAACCTGTTTGCCCCGCACGGAGATATTGAGTTTTATAAGATAAAGCCATAAACATGTGTTTCTGAGTCCTCTATCAAAAGTTACAGCGATTTATATGAAGTTGTTCAAAAACGCTTTCTTTCGCCAAGACAATGCGTTTCTCACGGTTACATGCATTTGAATGGGAAACTCGCCTCAGACAAAGTATAGGTTTTCATTATGTGAATAATTTTAAAATCTTAGCTCAAATGGCTTCAAAACCTGTTTGCCCAGCACGGAGATATTGAGTTTTATAAGATAAAGCCATAAACATGTGTTTCTGAGTCCTCTATCAAAAGTTACAGCGATTTATATGAAGTTGTTCAAAAACGCTTTCTTTCGCCAAGACAATGCGTTTCTCACGGTTACATGCATTTGAATGGGGAACTCGACCGAAACAAAGTATAGGTTTTCATTATGTGAATAATTTTAAAATCTTAGCTCAAATGGCTTCAAAACCTGTTTGCCCAGCACGGAGATATTGAGTTCTATAAGATAAAGCCATAAACATGTTTGTCTGAGTCTTCTATCAAAAGTTACAGCGATTTATATGAAGTTGTTCAAAAACGCTTTATTTCGCCAAGACAATGCGTTTCTCACGGTTACATGCATTTGAATGGGGAACTCGCCTCAGACAAAGTATAGGTTTTCATTATGTGAATAATTTTAAAATCTTAGCTCAAATGGCTTCAAAACCTGTTTGCCCAGCACGGAGATATTGAGTTTTATAAGATAAAGCCATAAACATGTGTTTCTGAGTCCTCTATCAAAAGTTACAGCGATTTATATGAAGTTGTTCAAAAACGCTTTCTTTCGCCAAGACAATGCGTTTCTCACGGTTACATGCATTTGAATGGGAAACTCGCCTCAGACAAAGTATAGGTTTTCATTATGTGAATAATTTTAAAATCTTAGCTCAAACGGCTGCAAAACCTGTTTGCCCAGCACGGAGATATTGAGTTTTATAAGATAAAGCCATAAACATGTGTTTCTGAGTCCTCTATCAAAAGTTACAGCGATTTATATGAAGTTGTACAAAAACGCTTTATTTCGCCAAGACAGTGTGTTTCTCACTGTTACATGCATTTGAATGGGGAACTCGACCGAAACAAAGTATAGGTTTTCATTATGTGAATAATTTTAAAATCTTAGCTCAAATGGCTTCAAAACCTGTTTGCCCAGCACGGAGATATTGAGTTTTATAAGATAAAGCCATAAACATGTGTTTCTGAGTCCTCTATCAAAAGTTACAGCGATTTATATGAAGTTGTTCAAAAACGCTTTATTTCGCCAAGACAGTGTGTTTCTCACTGTTACATGCATTTGAATGGGAAACTCGCCTCAGACAAAGTATAGGTTTTCATTATGTGAATAATTTTAAAATCTTAGCTCAAACGGCTGCAAAACATCTTTCTTTCGCCAAGACAATGCGTTTCTCACTGTTACATGCATTTGAATGGGAAACTCGCCCGAGACAAAGTATAGGTTTTCATTATGTGAATAATTTTAAAATCTTAGCTCAAATGGCTTCAAAACCTGTTTGCCCAGCACGGAGATATTGAGTTTTATAAGATAAAGCCATAAACATGTGTTTCTGAGTCCTCTATCAAAAGTTACAGCGATTTATATGAAGTTGTTCAAAAACGCTTTCTTTCGCCAAGACAATGCGTTTCTCACGGTTACATGCATTTGAATGGGAAACTCGCCTCAGACAAAGTATAGGTTTTCATTATGTGAATAATTTTAAAATCTTAACTCAAACAGCTGCAAATCCTGTTTTCCCAGCACGGGGACCTTGAGTTCTATAAGAAAAAGCCATAAACATGTGTATCCGAGTCTTCTATCAAAAGTTACAGCTATTTATATGAAGTTGTACAAAAACGCTTTCTTTTGCCAAGACAGTGCGTTTCTCACTGTTACATGCATTTGAATGGGGAACTCGACCGAAACAAAGTATAGGTTTTCATTATGTGAATAATTTTAAAATCTTAGCTCATATGGCTTCAAAACCTGTTTGCCCAGCACGGAGATATTGAGTTTTATAAGATAAAGCCATAAACATGTGTTTCTGAGTCCTCTATCAAAAGTTACAGCGATTTATATGAAGTTGTTCAAAAACGCTTTATTTCGCCAAGACAGTGTGTTTCTCACTGTTACATGCATTTGAATGGGAAACTCGCCCGAGACAAAGTATAGGTTTTCATTATGTGAATAATTTTAAAATCTTAGCTCAAACGGCTGCAAAACCTGTTTGCCCAGCACGGAGATATTGAGTTTTATAAGATAAAGCCATAAACATGTGTTTCTGAGTCCTCTATCAAAAGTTACAGCGATTTATATGAAGTTGTACAAAAACGCTTTATTTCGCCAAGACAGTGCGTTTCTCACTGTTACATGCATTTGAATGGGGAACTCGACCGAAACAAAGTATAGGTTTTCATTATGTGTATAACTTGAAAATCTTAGCTCAAACAGCTGCAAAACCTGTTTGCCCAGCACGGGGACCTTGAGTTCTATAAGAAAAAGCCATAAACATGTGTATCCGAGTCTTCTATCAAAAGTTACAGCTATTTATATGAAGTTGTACAAAAACGCTTTCTTTCGCCAAGACAGTGCGTTTCTCACTGTTACATGCATTTGAATGGGGAACTCGACCAAAACAAAGTATAGGTTTTCATTATGTGAATAATTTTAAAATCTTAGCTCAAATGGCTTCAAAACCTGTTTGCCCAGCACGGAGATATTGAGTTTTATAAGATAAAGCCATAAACATGTGTTTCTGAGTCCTCTATCAAAAGTTACAGCGATTTATATGAAGTTGTTCAAAAACGCTTTATTTCGCCAAGACAGTGTGTTTCTCACTGTTACATGCATTTGAATGGGAAACTCGCCTCAGACAAAGTATAGGTTTTCATTATGTGAATAATTTTAAAATCTTAGCTCAAACGGCTGCAAAACATCTTTCTTTCGCCAAGACAATACGTTTATCACTGTTACATGCATTTGAATGGGAAACTCGCCCGAGACAAAGTATAGGTTTTCATTATGTGAATAATTTTAAAATCTTAGCTCAAATGGCTGCAAAACCTCTTTCTTTCGCCAAGACAATGCGTTTCTCACTGTTACATGCATTTGAATGGGGAACTCGACCGAAACAAAGTATAGGTTTTCATTATGTGAATAATTTTAAAATCTTAGCTCAAATGGCTTCAAAACCTGTTTGCCCAGCACGGAGATATTGAGTTTTATAAGATAAAGCCATAAACATGTGTTTCTGAGTCCTCTATCAAAAGTTACAGCGATTTATATGAAGTTGTTCAAAAACGCTTTCTTTCGCCAAGACAATGCGTTTCTCACGGTTACATGCATTTGAATGGGAAACTCGCCTCAGACAAAGTATAGGTTTTCATTATGTGAATAATTTTAAAATCTTAGCTCAAATGGCTTCAAAACCTGTTTGCCCAGCACGGAGATATTGAGTTTTATAAGATAAAGCCATAAACATGTGTTTCTGAGTCCTCTATCAAAAGTTACAGCGATTTATATGAAGTTGTTCAAAAACGCTTTCTTTCGCCAAGACAATGCGTTTCTCACGGTTACATGCATTTGAATGGGAAACTCGCCTCAGACAAAGTATAGGTTTTCATTATGTGAATAATTTTAAAATCTTAGCTCAAACAGCTGCAAAACCTGTTTGCCCAGCACGGAGATATTGAGTTTTATAAGATAAAGCCATAAACATGTGTTTCTGAGTCCTCTATCAAAAGTTACAGCGATTTATATGAAGTTGTTCAAAAACGCTTTATTTCGCCAAGACAGTGTGTTTCTCACTGTTACATGCATTTGAATGGGAAACTCGCCCGAGACAAAGTATAGGTTTTCATTATGTGAATAATTTTAAAATCTTAGCTCAAACGGCTGCAAAACCTGTTTGCCCAGCACGGGGACCTTGAGTTCTATAAGAAAAAGCCATAAACATGTGTATCCGAGTCTTCTATCAAAAGTTACAGCTATTTATATGAAGTTGTACAAAAACGCTTTCTTTCGCCAAGACAATGCGTTTCTCACTGTTACATGCATTTGAATGGGGAACTCGACCGAAACAAAGTATAGGTTTTCATTATGTGAATAATTTTAAAATCTTAGCTCAAACGGCTGCAAAACCTGTTTGCCCAGCACGGGGACCTTGAGTTCTATAAGAAAAAGCCATAAACATGTGTATCCGAGTCTTCTATCAAAAGTTACAGCTATTTATATGAAGTTGTACAAAAACGCTTTCTTTCGCCAAGACAATGCGTTTCTCACTGTTACATGCATTTGAATGGGGAACTCGCCTCAGACAAAGTATAGGTTTTCATTATGTGAATAATTTTAAAATCTTAGCTCAAACGGCTGCAAAACCTGTTTGCCCAGCACGGAGATATTGAGTTTTATAAGATAAAGCCATAAACATGTGTGTCTGAGTCTTCTATCAAAAGTTACAGCGATTTATATGAAGTTGTTCAAAAACGCTTTCTTTCGCCAAGACAATGCGTTTCTCACTGTTACATGCATTTGAATGGGAAACTCGCCCGAGCCAAAGTATAGGTTTTCATTATGTGAATAATTTTAAAATCTTAGCTTAAATGGCTTCAAAACCTGTTTGCCCAGCACGGAGATATTGAGATATTGAGTTTTATAAGATAAAGCCATAAACATGTGTTTCTGAGTCCTCTATCAAAAGTTACAGCGATTTATATGAAGTTGTTCAAAAACGCTTTCTTTCGCCAAGACAATGCGTTTCTCACGGTTACATGCATTTGAATGGGAAACTCGCCTCAGACAAAGTATAGGTTTTCATTATGTGAATAATTTTAAAATCTTAGCTCAAACGGCTGCAAAACCTGTTTGCCCAGCACGGAGATATTGAGTTCTATAAGATAAAGCCATAAACATGTGTTTCTGAGTCCTCTATCAAAAGTTACAGCGATTTATATGAAGTTGTACAAAAACGCTTTATTTCGCCAAGACAGTGTGTTTCTCACTGTTACATATGCATTTGAATGGGGAACTCGACCGAAACAAAGTATAGGTTTTCATTATGTGAATAATTTTAAAATCTTAGCTCAAATGGCTTCAAAACCTGTTTGCCCAGCACGGAGATATTGAGTTTTATAAGATAAAGCCATAAACATGTGTTTCTGAGTCCTCTATCAAAAGTTACAGCGATTTATATGAAGTTGTTCAAAAACGCTTTCTTTCGCCAAGACAATGCGTTTCTCACGGTTACATGCATTTGAATGGGAAACTCGCCTCAGACAAAGTATAGGTTTTCATTATGTGAATAATTTTAAAATCTTAACTCAAACAGCTGCAAATCCTGTTTTCCCAGCACGGGGACCTTGAGTTCTATAAGAAAAAGCCATAAACATGTGTATCCGAGTCTTCTATCAAAAGTTACAGCTATTTATATGAAGTTGTACAAAAACGCTTTCTTTTGCCAAGACAGTGCGTTTCTCACTGTTACATGCATTTGAATGGGGAACTCGACCGAAACAAAGTATAGGTTTTCATTATGTGAATAATTTTAAAATCTTAGCTCATATGGCTTCAAAACCTGTTTGCCCAGCACGGAGATATTGAGTTTTATAAGATAAAGCCATAAACATGTGTTTCTGAGTCCTCTATCAAAAGTTACAGCGATTTATATGAAGTTGTTCAAAAACGCTTTATTTCGCCAAGACAGTGTGTTTCTCACTGTTACATGCATTTGAATGGGAAACTCGCCCGAGACAAAGTATAGGTTTTCATTATGTGAATAATTTTAAAATCTTAGCTCAAACGGCTGCAAAACCTGTTTGCCCAGCACGGAGATATTGAGTTTTATAAGATAAAGCCATAAACATGTGTTTCTGAGTCCTCTATCAAAAGTTACAGCGATTTATATGAAGTTGTACAAAAACGCTTTATTTCGCCAAGACAGTGCGTTTCTCACTGTTACATGCATTTGAATGGGGAACTCGACCGAAACAAAGTATAGGTTTTCATTATGTGTATAACTTGAAAATCTTAGCTCAAACAGCTGCAAAACCTGTTTGCCCAGCACGGGGACCTTGAGTTCTATAAGAAAAAGCCATAAACATGTGTATCCGAGTCTTCTATCAAAAGTTACAGCTATTTATATGAAGTTGTACAAAAACGCTTTCTTTCGCCAAGACAGTGCGTTTCTCACTGTTACATGCATTTGAATGGGGAACTCGACCAAAACAAAGTATAGGTTTTCATTATGTGAATAATTTTAAAATCTTAGCTCAAATGGCTTCAAAACCTGTTTGCCCAGCACGGAGATATTGAGTTTTATAAGATAAAGCCATAAACATGTGTTTCTGAGTCCTCTATCAAAAGTTACAGCGATTTATATGAAGTTGTTCAAAAACGCTTTATTTCGCCAAGACAGTGTGTTTCTCACTGTTACATGCATTTGAATGGGAAACTCGCCTCAGACAAAGTATAGGTTTTCATTATGTGAATAATTTTAAAATCTTAGCTCAAACGGCTGCAAAACATCTTTCTTTCGCCAAGACAATACGTTTATCACTGTTACATGCATTTGAATGGGAAACTCGCCCGAGACAAAGTATAGGTTTTCATTATGTGAATAATTTTAAAATCTTAGCTCAAATGGCTGCAAAACCTCTTTCTTTCGCCAAGACAATGCGTTTCTCACTGTTACATGCATTTGAATGGGGAACTCGACCGAAACAAAGTATAGGTTTTCATTATGTGAATAATTTTAAAATCTTAGCTCAAATGGCTTCAAAACCTGTTTGCCCAGCACGGAGATATTGAGTTTTATAAGATAAAGCCATAAACATGTGTTTCTGAGTCCTCTATCAAAAGTTACAGCGATTTATATGAAGTTGTTCAAAAACGCTTTCTTTCGCCAAGACAATGCGTTTCTCACGGTTACATGCATTTGAATGGGAAACTCGCCTCAGACAAAGTATAGGTTTTCATTATGTGAATAATTTTAAAATCTTAGCTCAAATGGCTTCAAAACCTGTTTGCCCAGCACGGAGATATTGAGTTTTATAAGATAAAGCCATAAACATGTGTTTCTGAGTCCTCTATCAAAAGTTACAGCGATTTATATGAAGTTGTTCAAAAACGCTTTCTTTCGCCAAGACAATGCGTTTCTCACGGTTACATGCATTTGAATGGGAAACTCGCCTCAGACAAAGTATAGGTTTTCATTATGTGAATAATTTTAAAATCTTAGCTCAAACAGCTGCAAAACCTGTTTGCCCAGCACGGAGATATTGAGTTTTATAAGATAAAGCCATAAACATGTGTTTCTGAGTCCTCTATCAAAAGTTACAGCGATTTATATGAAGTTGTTCAAAAACGCTTTATTTCGCCAAGACAGTGTGTTTCTCACTGTTACATGCATTTGAATGGGAAACTCGCCCGAGACAAAGTATAGGTTTTCATTATGTGAATAATTTTAAAATCTTAGCTCAAACGGCTGCAAAACCTGTTTGCCCAGCACGGGGACCTTGAGTTCTATAAGAAAAAGCCATAAACATGTGTATCCGAGTCTTCTATCAAAAGTTACAGCTATTTATATGAAGTTGTACAAAAACGCTTTCTTTCGCCAAGACAATGCGTTTCTCACTGTTACATGCATTTGAATGGGGAACTCGACCGAAACAAAGTATAGGTTTTCATTATGTGAATAATTTTAAAATCTTAGCTCAAACGGCTGCAAAACCTGTTTGCCCAGCACGGGGACCTTGAGTTCTATAAGAAAAAGCCATAAACATGTGTATCCGAGTCTTCTATCAAAAGTTACAGCTATTTATATGAAGTTGTACAAAAACGCTTTCTTTCGCCAAGACAATGCGTTTCTCACTGTTACATGCATTTGAATGGGGAACTCGCCTCAGACAAAGTATAGGTTTTCATTATGTGAATAATTTTAAAATCTTAGCTCAAACGGCTGCAAAACCTGTTTGCCCAGCACGGAGATATTGAGTTTTATAAGATAAAGCCATAAACATGTGTGTCTGAGTCTTCTATCAAAAGTTACAGCGATTTATATGAAGTTGTTCAAAAACGCTTTCTTTCGCCAAGACAATGCGTTTCTCACTGTTACATGCATTTGAATGGGAAACTCGCCCGAGCCAAAGTATAGGTTTTCATTATGTGAATAATTTTAAAATCTTAGCTTAAATGGCTTCAAAACCTGTTTGCCCAGCACGGAGATATTGAGATATTGAGTTTTATAAGATAAAGCCATAAACATGTGTTTCTGAGTCCTCTATCAAAAGTTACAGCGATTTATATGAAGTTGTTCAAAAACGCTTTCTTTCGCCAAGACAATGCGTTTCTCACGGTTACATGCATTTGAATGGGAAACTCGCCTCAGACAAAGTATAGGTTTTCATTATGTGAATAATTTTAAAATCTTAGCTCAAACGGCTGCAAAACCTGTTTGCCCAGCACGGAGATATTGAGTTCTATAAGATAAAGCCATAAACATGTGTTTCTGAGTCCTCTATCAAAAGTTACAGCGATTTATATGAAGTTGTACAAAAACGCTTTATTTCGCCAAGACAGTGTGTTTCTCACTGTTACATATGCATTTGAATGGGGAACTCGACCGAAACAAAGTATAGGTTTTCATTATGTGAATAATTTTAAAATCTTAGCTCAAATGGCTTCAAAACCTGTTTGCCCAGCACGGAGATATTGAGTTTTATAAGATAAAGCCATAAACATGTGTTTCTGAGTCCTCTATCAAAAGTTACAGCGATTTATATGAAGTTGTTCAAAAACGCTTTCTTTCGCCAAGACAATGCGTTTCTCACGGTTACATGCATTTGAATGGGAAACTCGCCTCAGACAAAGTATAGGTTTTCATTATGTGAATAATTTTAAAATCTTAACTCAAACAGCTGCAAATCCTGTTTTCCCAGCACGGGGACCTTGAGTTCTATAAGAAAAAGCCATAAACATGTGTATCCGAGTCTTCTATCAAAAGTTACAGCTATTTATATGAAGTTGTACAAAAACGCTTTCTTTTGCCAAGACAGTGCGTTTCTCACTGTTACATGCATTTGAATGGGGAACTCGACCGAAACAAAGTATAGGTTTTCATTATGTGAATAATTTTAAAATCTTAGCTCATATGGCTTCAAAACCTGTTTGCCCAGCACGGAGATATTGAGTTTTATAAGATAAAGCCATAAACATGTGTTTCTGAGTCCTCTATCAAAAGTTACAGCGATTTATATGAAGTTGTTCAAAAACGCTTTATTTCGCCAAGACAGTGTGTTTCTCACTGTTACATGCATTTGAATGGGAAACTCGCCCGAGACAAAGTATAGGTTTTCATTATGTGAATAATTTTAAAATCTTAGCTCAAACGGCTGCAAAACCTGTTTGCCCAGCACGGAGATATTGAGTTTTATAAGATAAAGCCATAAACATGTGTTTCTGAGTCCTCTATCAAAAGTTACAGCGATTTATATGAAGTTGTTCAAAAACGCTTTATTTCGCCAAGACAGTGTGTTTCTCACTGTTACATGCATTTGAATGGGAAACTCGCCCGAGACAAAGTATAGGTTTTCATTATGTGAATAATTTTAAAATCTTAGCTCAAACGGCTGCAAAACCTGTTTGCCCAGCACGGAGATATTGAGTTTTATAAGATAAAGCCATAAACATGTGTTTCTGAGTCCTCTATCAAAAGTTACAGCGATTTATATGAAGTTGTACAAAAACGCTTTATTTCGCCAAGACAGTGTGTTTCTCACTGTTACATGCATTTGAATGGGAAACTCGCCTCAGACAAAGTATAGGTTTTCATTATGTGAATAATTTTAAAATCTTAGCTCAAACGGCTGCAAAACATCTTTCTTTCGCCAAGACAATACGTTTATCACTGTTACATGCATTTGAATGGGAAACTCGCCCGAGACAAAGTATAGGTTTTCATTATGTGAATAATTTTAAAATCTTAGCTCAAATGGCTTCAAAACCTGTTTGCCCAGCACGGAGATATTGAGTTTTATAAGATAAAGCCATAAACATGTGTTTCTGAGTCCTCTATCAAAAGTTACAGCGATTTATATGAAGTTGTTCAAAAACGCTTTCTTTCGCCAAGACAATGCGTTTCTCACGGTTACATGCATTTGAATGGGAAACTCGCCTCAGACAAAGTATAGGTTTTCATTATGTGAATAATTTTAAAATCTTAACTCAAACAGCTGCAAATCCTGTTTTCCCAGCACGGGGACCTTGAGTTCTATAAGAAAAAGCCATAAACATGTGTATCCGAGTCTTCTATCAAAAGTTACAGCTATTTATATGAAGTTGTACAAAAACGCTTTCTTTTGCCAAGACAGTGCGTTTCTCACTGTTACATGCATTTGAATGGGGAACTCGACCGAAACAAAGTATAGGTTTTCATTATGTGAATAATTTTAAAATCTTAGCTCATATGGCTTCAAAACCTGTTTGCCCAGCACGGAGATATTGAGTTTTATAAGATAAAGCCATAAACATGTGTTTCTGAGTCCTCTATCAAAAGTTACAGCGATTTATATGAAGTTGTTCAAAAACGCTTTATTTCGCCAAGACAGTGTGTTTCTCACTGTTACATGCATTTGAATGGGAAACTCGCCCGAGACAAAGTATAGGTTTTCATTATGTGAATAATTTTAAAATCTTAGCTCAAACGGCTGCAAAACCTGTTTGCCCAGCACGGAGATATTGAGTTTTATAAGATAAAGCCATAAACATGTGTTTCTGAGTCCTCTATCAAAAGTTACAGCGATTTATATGAAGTTGTACAAAAACGCTTTATTTCGCCAAGACAGTGCGTTTCTCACTGTTACATGCATTTGAATGGGGAACTCGACCGAAACAAAGTATAGGTTTTCATTATGTGTATAACTTGAAAATCTTAGCTCAAACAGCTGCAAAACCTGTTTGCCCAGCACGGGGACCTTGAGTTCTATAAGAAAAAGCCATAAACATGTGTATCCGAGTCTTCTATCAAAAGTTACAGCTATTTATATGAAGTTGTACAAAAACGCTTTCTTTCGCCAAGACAGTGCGTTTCTCACTGTTACATGCATTTGAATGGGGAACTCGACCAAAACAAAGTATAGGTTTTCATTATGTGAATAATTTTAAAATCTTAGCTCAAATGGCTTCAAAACCTGTTTGCCCAGCACGGAGATATTGAGTTTTATAAGATAAAGCCATAAACATGTGTTTCTGAGTCCTCTATCAAAAGTTACAGCGATTTATATGAAGTTGTTCAAAAACGCTTTATTTCGCCAAGACAGTGTGTTTCTCACTGTTACATGCATTTGAATGGGAAACTCGCCTCAGACAAAGTATAGGTTTTCATTATGTGAATAATTTTAAAATCTTAGCTCAAACGGCTGCAAAACCTGTTTGCCCAGCACGGAGATATTGAGTTTTATAAGATAAAGCCATAAACATGTGTTTCTGAGTCCTCTATCAAAAGTTACAGCGATTTATATGAAGTTGTTCAAAAACGCTTTATTTCGCCAAGACAGTGTGTTTCTCACTGTTACATGCATTTGAATGGGAAACTCGCCCGAGACAAAGTATAGGTTTTCATTATGTGAATAATTTTAAAATCTTAGCTCAAACGGCTGCAAAACCTGTTTGCCCAGCACGGAGATATTGAGTTTTATAAGATAAAGCCATAAACATGTGTTTCTGAGTCCTCTATCAAAAGTTACAGCGATTTATATGAAGTTGTACAAAAACGCTTTATTTCGCCAAGACAGTGTGTTTCTCACTGTTACATGCATTTGAATGGGAAACTCGCCTCAGACAAAGTATAGGTTTTCATTATGTGAATAATTTTAAAATCTTAGCTCAAACGGCTGCAAAACATCTTTCTTTCGCCAAGACAATACGTTTATCACTGTTACATGCATTTGAATGGGAAACTCGCCCGAGACAAAGTATAGGTTTTCATTATGTGAATAATTTTAAAATCTTAGCTCAAATGGCTGCAAAACCTCTTTCTTTCGCCAAGACAATGCGTTTCTCACTGTTACATGCATTTGAATGGGGAACTCGACCGAAACAAAGTATAGGTTTTCATTATGTGAATAATTTTAAAATCTTAGCTCAAATGGCTTCAAAACCTGTTTGCCCAGCACGGAGATATTGAGTTTTATAAGATAAAGCCATAAACATGTGTTTCTGAGTCCTCTATCAAAAGTTACAGCGATTTATATGAAGTTGTTCAAAAACGCTTTCTTTCGCCAAGACAATGCGTTTCTCACGGTTACATGCATTTGAATGGGAAACTCGCCTCAGACAAAGTATAGGTTTTCATTATGTGAATAATTTTAAAATCTTAGCTCAAATGGCTTCAAAACCTGTTTGCCCAGCACGGAGATATTGAGTTTTATAAGATAAAGCCATAAACATGTGTTTCTGAGTCCTCTATCAAAAGTTACAGCGATTTATATGAAGTTGTTCAAAAACGCTTTCTTTCGCCAAGACAATGCGTTTCTCACGGTTACATGCATTTGAATGGGAAACTCGCCTCAGACAAAGTATAGGTTTTCATTATGTGAATAATTTTAAAATCTTAGCTCAAACAGCTGCAAAACCTGTTTGCCCAGCACGGAGATATTGAGTTTTATAAGATAAAGCCATAAACATGTGTTTCTGAGTCCTCTATCAAAAGTTACAGCGATTTATATGAAGTTGTTCAAAAACGCTTTATTTCGCCAAGACAGTGTGTTTCTCACTGTTACATGCATTTGAATGGGAAACTCGCCCGAGACAAAGTATAGGTTTTCATTATGTGAATAATTTTAAAATCTTAGCTCAAACGGCTGCAAAACCTGTTTGCCCAGCACGGGGACCTTGAGTTCTATAAGAAAAAGCCATAAACATGTGTATCCGAGTCTTCTATCAAAAGTTACAGCTATTTATATGAAGTTGTACAAAAACGCTTTCTTTCGCCAAGACAATGCGTTTCTCACTGTTACATGCATTTGAATGGGGAACTCGCCTCAGACAAAGTATAGGTTTTCATTATGTGAATAATTTTAAAATCTTAGCTCAAACGGCTGCAAAACCTGTTTGCCCAGCACGGAGATATTGAGTTTTATAAGATAAAGCCATAAACATGTGTGTCTGAGTCTTCTATCAAAAGTTACAGCGATTTATATGAAGTTGTTCAAAAACGCTTTCTTTCGCCAAGACAATGCGTTTCTCACTGTTACATGCATTTGAATGGGAAACTCGCCCGAGCCAAAGTATAGGTTTTCATTATGTGAATAATTTTAAAATCTTAGCTTAAATGGCTTCAAAACCTGTTTGCCCAGCACGGAGATATTGAGATATTGAGTTTTATAAGATAAAGCCATAAACATGTGTTTCTGAGTCCTCTATCAAAAGTTACAGCGATTTATATGAAGTTGTTCAAAAACGCTTTCTTTCGCCAAGACAATGCGTTTCTCACGGTTACATGCATTTGAATGGGAAACTCGCCTCAGACAAAGTATAGGTTTTCATTATGTGAATAATTTTAAAATCTTAGCTCAAACGGCTGCAAAACCTGTTTGCCCAGCACGGAGATATTGAGTTCTATAAGATAAAGCCATAAACATGTGTTTCTGAGTCCTCTATCAAAAGTTACAGCGATTTATATGAAGTTGTACAAAAACGCTTTATTTCGCCAAGACAGTGTGTTTCTCACTGTTACATGCATTTGAATGGGGAACTCGACCGAAACAAAGTATAGGTTTTCATTATGTGAATAATTTTAAAATCTTAGCTCAAATGGCTTCAAAACCTGTTTGCCCAGCACGGAGATATTGAGTTTTATAAGATAAAGCCATAAACATGTGTTTCTGAGTCCTCTATCAAAAGTTACAGCGATTTATATGAAGTTGTTCAAAAACGCTTTCTTTCGCCAAGACAGTGTGTTTCTCACTGTTACATGCATTTGAATGGGAAACTCGCCTCAGACAAAGTATAGGTTTTCATTATGTGAATAATTTTAAAATCTTAGCTCAAACGGCTGCAAAACATCTTTCTTTCGCCAAGACAATGCGTTTCTCACTGTTACATGCATTTGAATGGGAAACTCGCCCGAGACAAAGTATAGGTTTTCATTATGTGAATAATTTTAAAATCTTAGCTCAAATGGCTTCAAAACCTGTTTGCCCAGCACGGAGGTATTGAGTTTTATAAGATAAAGCCATAAACATGTGTTTCTGAGTCCTCTATCAAAAGTTACAGCGATTTATATGAAGTTGTTCAAAAACGCTTTCTTTCGCCAAGACAATGCGTTTCTCACGGTTACATGCATTTGAATGGGAAACTCGCCTCAGACAAAGTATAGGTTTTCATTATGTGAATAATTTTAAAATCTTAACTCAAACAGCTGCAAATCCTGTTTTCCCAGCACGGGGACCTTGAGTTCTATAAGAAAAAGCCATAAACATGTGTTTCTGAGTCCTCTATCAAAAGTTACAGCGATTTATATGAAGTTGTACAAAAACGCTTTCTTTTGCCAAGACAGTGCGTTTCTCACTGTTACATGCATTTGAATGGGGAACTCGACCAAAACAAAGTATAGGTTTTCATTATGTGAATAATTTTAAAATCTTAGCTCAAATGGCTTCAAAACCTGTTTGCCCAGCACGGAGATATTGAGTTTTATAAGATAAAGCCATAAACATGTGTTTCTGAGTCCTCTATCAAAAGTTACAGCGATTTATATATGAAGTTGTTCAAAAACGCTTTATTTCGCCAAGACAGTGTGTTTCTCACTGTTACATGCATTTGAATGGGAAACTCGCCCGAGACAAAGTATAGGTTTTCATTATGTGAATAATTTTAAAATCTTAGCTCAAACGGCTGCAAAACCTGTTTGCCCAGCACGGAGATATTGAGTTTTATAAGATAAAGCCATAAACATGTGTTTCTGAGTCCTCTATCAAAAGTTACAGCGATTTATATGAAGTTGTACAAAAACGCTTTATTTCGCCAAGACAGTGCGTTTCTCACTGTTACATGCATTTGAATGGGGAACTCGACCGAAACAAAGTATAGGTTTTCATTATGTGTATAACTTGAAAATCTTAGCTCAAACAGCTGCAAAACCTGTTTGCAAAGCACGGGGACCTTGAGTTCTATAAGAAAAAGCCATAAACATGTGTATCCGAGTCTTCTATCAAAAGTTACAGCTATTTATATGAAGTTGTACAAAAACGCTTTCTTTCGCCAAGACAGTGCGTTTCTCACTGTTACATGCATTTGAATGGGGAACTCGACCAAAACAAAGTATAGGTTTTCATTATGTGAATAATTTTAAAATCTTAGCTCAAATGGCTGCAAAACCTGTTTGCCCAGCACGGGGATATTGAGTTCTATAAGATAAAGCCATAAACATGTTTGTCTGAGTCCTCTATCAAAAGTTACAGCGATTTATATGAAGTTGTTCAAAAACGCTTTCTTTCGCCAAGACAATGCGTTTCTCACGGTTACATGCATTTGAATGGGAAACTCGCCTCAGACAAAGTATAGGTTTTCATTATGTGAATAATTTTAAAATCTTAGCTCAAACGGCTGCAAAACATCTTTCTTTCGCCAAGACAATGCGTTTCTCACTGTTACATGCATTTGAAAGGGAAACTCGACCGAAACAAAGTATAGGTTTTCATTATGTGAATAATTTTAAAATCTTAGCTCAAATGGCTTCAAAACCTGTTTGCCCAGCACGGAGATATTGAGTTTTATAAGATAAAGCCATAAACATGTGTTTCTGAGTCCTCTATCAAAAGTTACAGCGATTTATATGAAGTTGTTCAAAAACGCTTTCTTTCGCCAAGACAATGCGTTTCTCACGGTTACATGCATTTGAATGGGAAACTCGCCTCAGACAAAGTATAGGTTTTCATTATGTGAATAATTTTAAAATCTTAGCTCAAATGGCTTCAAAACCTGTTTGCCCAGCACGGAGATATTGAGTTTTATAAGATAAAGCCATAAACATGTGTTTCTGAGTCCTCTATCAAAAGTTACAGCGATTTATATGAAGTTGTTCAAAAACGCTTTATTTCGCCAAGACAGTGTGTTTCTCACTGTTACATGCATTTGAATGGGAAACTCGCCCGAGACAAAGTATAGGTTTTCATTATGTGAATAATTTTAAAATCTTAGCTTAAATGGCTTCAAAACCTGTTTGCCCAGCACGGAGATATTGAGATATTGAGTTTTATAAGATAAAGCCATAAACATGTGTTTCTGAGTCCTCTATCAAAAGTTACAGCGATTTATATGAAGTTGTTCAAAAACGCTTTCTTTCGCCAAGACAATGCGTTTCTCACGGTTACATGCATTTGAATGGGAAACTCGCCTCAGACAAAGTATAGGTTTTCATTATGTGAATAATTTTAAAATCTTAGCTCAAACGGCTGCAAAACCTGTTTGCCCAGCACGGAGATATTGAGTTCTATAAGATAAAGCCATAAACATGTGTTTCTGAGTCCTCTATCAAAAGTTACAGCGATTTATATGAAGTTGTACAAAAACGCTTTATTTCGCCAAGACAGTGTGTTTCTCACTGTTACATATGCATTTGAATGGGGAACTCGACCGAAACAAAGTATAGGTTTTCATTATGTGAATAATTTTAAAATCTTAGCTCAAATGGCTTCAAAACCTGTTTGCCCAGCACGGAGATATTGAGTTTTATAAGATAAAGCCATAAACATGTGTTTCTGAGTCCTCTATCAAAAGTTACAGCGATTTATATGAAGTTGTTCAAAAACGCTTTATTTCGCCAAGACAGTGTGTTTCTCACTGTTACATGCATTTGAATGGGAAACTCGCCTCAGACAAAGTATAGGTTTTCATTATGTGAATAATTTTAAAATCTTAGCTCAAACGGCTGCAAAACATCTTTCTTTCGCCAAGACAATACGTTTATCACTGTTACATGCATTTGAATGGGAAACTCGCCCGAGACAAAGTATAGGTTTTCATTATGTGAATAATTTTAAAATCTTAGCTCAAATGGCTGCAAAACCTCTTTCTTTCGCCAAGACAATGCGTTTCTCACTGTTACATGCATTTGAATGGGGAACTCGACCGAAACAAAGTATAGGTTTTCATTATGTGAATAATTTTAAAATCTTAGCTCAAATGGCTTCAAAACCTGTTTGCCCAGCACGGAGATATTGAGTTTTATAAGATAAAGCCATAAACATGTGTTTCTGAGTCCTCTATCAAAAGTTACAGCGATTTATATGAAGTTGTTCAAAAACGCTTTCTTTCGCCAAGACAATGCGTTTCTCACGGTTACATGCATTTGAATGGGAAACTCGCCTCAGACAAAGTATAGGTTTTCATTATGTGAATAATTTTAAAATCTTAGCTCAAATGGCTTCAAAACCTGTTTGCCCAGCACGGAGATATTGAGTTTTATAAGATAAAGCCATAAACATGTGTTTCTGAGTCCTCTATCAAAAGTTACAGCGATTTATATGAAGTTGTTCAAAAACGCTTTATTTCGCCAAGACAGTGTGTTTCTCACTGTTACATGCATTTGAATGGGAAACTCGCCCGAGACAAAGTATAGGTTTTCATTATGTGAATAATTTTAAAATCTTAGCTCAAACGGCTGCAAAACCTGTTTGCCCAGCACGGGGACCTTGAGTTCTATAAGAAAAAGCCATAAACATGTGTATCCGAGTCTTCTATCAAAAGTTACAGCTATTTATATGAAGTTGTACAAAAACGCTTTCTTTCGCCAAGACAATGCGTTTCTCACTGTTACATGCATTTGAATGGGGAACTCGCCTCAGACAAAGTATAGGTTTTCATTATGTGAATAATTTTAAAATCTTAGCTCAAACGGCTGCAAAACCTGTTTGCCCAGCACGGAGATATTGAGTTTTATAAGATAAAGCCATAAACATGTGTGTCTGAGTCTTCTATCAAAAGTTACAGCGATTTATATGAAGTTGTTCAAAAACGCTTTCTTTCGCCAAGACAATGCGTTTCTCACTGTTACATGCATTTGAATGGGAAACTCGCCCGAGCCAAAGTATAGGTTTTCATTATGTGAATAATTTTAAAATCTTAGCTTAAATGGCTTCAAAACCTGTTTGCCCAGCACGGAGATATTGAGATATTGAGTTTTATAAGATAAAGCCATAAACATGTGTTTCTGAGTCCTCTATCAAAAGTTACAGCGATTTATATGAAGTTGTTCAAAAACGCTTTCTTTCGCCAAGACAGTGTGTTTCTCACTGTTACATGCATTTGAATGGGAAACTCGCCTCAGACAAAGTATAGGTTTTCATTATGTGAATAATTTTAAAATCTTAGCTCAAACGGCTGCAAAACATCTTTCTTTCGCCAAGACAATGCGTTTCTCACTGTTACATGCATTTGAATGGGAAACTCGCCCGAGACAAAGTATAGGTTTTCATTATGTGAATAATTTTAAAATCTTAGCTCAAATGGCTTCAAAACCTGTTTGCCCAGCACGGAGGTATTGAGTTTTATAAGATAAAGCCATAAACATGTGTTTCTGAGTCCTCTATCAAAAGTTACAGCGATTTATATGAAGTTGTTCAAAAACGCTTTCTTTCGCCAAGACAATGCGTTTCTCACGGTTACATGCATTTGAATGGGAAACTCGCCTCAGACAAAGTATAGGTTTTCATTATGTGAATAATTTTAAAATCTTAACTCAAACAGCTGCAAATCCTGTTTTCCCAGCACGGGGACCTTGAGTTCTATAAGAAAAAGCCATAAACATGTGTGTCTGAGTCTTCTATCAAAAGTTACAGCGATTTATATGAAGTTGTACAAAAACGCTTTCTTTTGCCAAGACAGTGCGTTTCTCACTGTTACATGCATTTGAATGGGGAACTCGACCAAAACAAAGTATAGGTTTTCATTATGTGAATAATTTTAAAATCTTAGCTCAAATGGCTTCAAAACCTGTTTGCCCAGCACGGAGATATTGAGTTTTATAAGATAAAGCCATAAACATGTGTTTCTGAGTCCTCTATCAAAAGTTACAGCGATTTATATGAAGTTGTTCAAAAACGCTTTATTTCGCCAAGACAGTGTGTTTCTCACTGTTACATGCATTTGAATGGGAAACTCGCCCGAGACAAAGTATAGGTTTTCATTATGTGAATAATTTTAAAATCTTAGCTCAAACGGCTGCAAAACCTGTTTGCCCAGCACGGAGATATTGAGTTTTATAAGATAAAGCCATAAACATGTGTTTCTGAGTCCTCTATCAAAAGTTACAGCGATTTATATGAAGTTGTACAAAAACGCTTTATTTCGCCAAGACAGTGCGTTTCTCACTGTTACATGCATTTGAATGGGGAACTCGACCGAAACAAAGTATAGGTTTTCATTATGTGTATAACTTGAAAATCTTAGCTCAAACAGCTGCAAAACCTGTTTGCAAAGCACGGGGACCTTGAGTTCTATAAGAAAAAGCCATAAACATGTGTATCCGAGTCTTCTATCAAAAGTTACAGCTATTTATATGAAGTTGTACAAAAACGCTTTCTTTCGCCAAGACAGTGCGTTTCTCACTGTTACATGCATTTGAATGGGGAACTCGACCAAAACAAAGTATAGGTTTTCATTATGTGAATAATTTTAAAATCTTAGCTCAAATGGCTGCAAAACCTGTTTGCCCAGCACGGGGATATTGAGTTCTATAAGATAAAGCCATAAACATGTTTGTCTGAGTCCTCTATCAAAAGTTACAGCGATTTATATGAAGTTGTTCAAAAACGCTTTCTTTCGCCAAGACAATGCGTTTCTCACGGTTACATGCATTTGAATGGGAAACTCGCCTCAGACAAAGTATAGGTTTTCATTATGTGAATAATTTTAAAATCTTAGCTCAAACGGCTGCAAAACATCTTTCTTTCGCCAAGACAATGCGTTTCTCACTGTTACATGCATTTGAATGGGAAACTCGACCGAAACAAAGTATAGGTTTTCATTATGTGAATAATTTTAAAATCTTAGCTCAAATGGCTTCAAAACCTGTTTGCCCAGCACGGAGATATTGAGTTTTATAAGATAAAGCCATAAACATGTGTTTCTGAGTCCTCTATCAAAAGTTACAGCGATTTATATGAAGTTGTTCAAAAACGCTTTCTTTCGCCAAGACAATGCGTTTCTCACGGTTACATGCATTTGAATGGGAAACTCGCCTCAGACAAAGTATAGGTTTTCATTATGTGAATAATTTTAAAATCTTAGCTCAAATGGCTTCAAAACCTGTTTGCCCAGCACGGAGATATTGAGTTTTATAAGATAAAGCCATAAACATGTGTTTCTGAGTCCTCTATCAAAAGTTACAGCGATTTATATGAAGTTGTTCAAAAACGCTTTCTTTCGCCAAGACAATGCGTTTCTCACGGTTACATGCATTTGAATGGGAAACTCGCCTCAGACAAAGTATAGGTTTTCATTATGTGAATAATTTTAAAATCTTAGCTCAAACAGCTGCAAAACCTGTTTGCCCAGCACGGAGATATTGAGTTTTATAAGATAAAGCCATAAACATGTGTTTCTGAGTCTTCTATCAAAAGTTACAGCGATTTATATGAAGTTGTTCAAAAACGCTTTATTTCGCCAAGACAGTGTGTTTCTCACTGTTACATGCATTTGAATGGGAAACTCGCCCGAGACAAAGTATAGGTTTTCATTATGTGAATAATTTTAAAATCTTAGCTCAAACGGCTGCAAAACCTGTTTGCCCAGCACGGGGACCTTGAGTTCTATAAGAAAAAGCCATAAACATGTGTATCCGAGTCTTCTATCAAAAGTTACAGCTATTTATATGAAGTTGTACAAAAACGCTTTCTTTCGCCAAGACAATGCGTTTCTCACTGTTACATGCATTTGAATGGGGAACTCGCCTCAGACAAAGTATAGGTTTTCATTATGTGAATAATTTTAAAATCTTAGCTCAAACGGCTGCAAAACCTGTTTGCCCAGCACGGAGATATTGAGTTTTATAAGATAAAGCCATAAACATGTGTGTCTGAGTCTTCTATCAAAAGTTACAGCGATTTATATGAAGTTGTTCAAAAACGCTTTCTTTCGCCAAGACAATGCGTTTCTCACTGTTACATGCATTTGAATGGGAAACTCGCCCGAGCCAAAGTATAGGTTTTCATTATGTGAATAATTTTAAAATCTTAGCTTAAATGGCTTCAAAACCTGTTTGCCCAGCACGGAGATATTGAGATATTGAGTTTTATAAGATAAAGCCATAAACATGTGTTTCTGAGTCCTCTATCAAAAGTTACAGCGATTTATATGAAGTTGTTCAAAAACGCTTTCTTTCGCCAAGACAATGCGTTTCTCACGGTTACATGCATTTGAATGGGAAACTCGCCTCAGACAAAGTATAGGTTTTCATTATGTGAATAATTTTAAAATCTTAGCTCAAACGGCTGCAAAACCTGTTTGCCCAGCACGGAGATATTGAGTTCTATAAGATAAAGCCATAAACATGTGTTTCTGAGTCCTCTATCAAAAGTTACAGCGATTTATATGAAGTTGTACAAAAACGCTTTATTTCGCCAAGACAGTGTGTTTCTCACTGTTACATATGCATTTGAATGGGGAACTCGACCGAAACAAAGTATAGGTTTTCATTATGTGAATAATTTTAAAATCTTAGCTCAAATGGCTTCAAAACCTGTTTGCCCAGCACGGAGATATTGAGTTTTATAAGATAAAGCCATAAACATGTGTTTCTGAGTCCTCTATCAAAAGTTACAGCGATTTATATGAAGTTGTTCAAAAACGCTTTCTTTCGCCAAGACAGTGTGTTTCTCACTGTTACATGCATTTGAATGGGAAACTCGCCTCAGACAAAGTATAGGTTTTCATTATGTGAATAATTTTAAAATCTTAGCTCAAACGGCTGCAAAACATCTTTCTTTCGCCAAGACAATGCGTTTCTCACTGTTACATGCATTTGAATGGGAAACTCGCCCGAGACAAAGTATAGGTTTTCATTATGTGAATAATTTTAAAATCTTAGCTCAAATGGCTTCAAAACCTGTTTGCCCAGCACGGAGGTATTGAGTTTTATAAGATAAAGCCATAAACATGTGTTTCTGAGTCCTCTATCAAAAGTTACAGCGATTTATATGAAGTTGTTCAAAAACGCTTTCTTTCGCCAAGACAATGCGTTTCTCACGGTTACATGCATTTGAATGGGAAACTCGCCTCAGACAAAGTATAGGTTTTCATTATGTGAATAATTTTAAAATCTTAACTCAAACAGCTGCAAATCCTGTTTTCCCAGCACGGGGACCTTGAGTTCTATAAGAAAAAGCCATAAACATGTGTTTCTGAGTCCTCTATCAAAAGTTACAGCGATTTATATGAAGTTGTACAAAAACGCTTTCTTTTGCCAAGACAGTGCGTTTCTCACTGTTACATGCATTTGAATGGGGAACTCGACCGAAACAAAGTATAGGTTTTCATTATGTGAATAATTTTAAAATCTTAGCTCAAATGGCTTCAAAACCTGTTTGCCCAGCACGGAGATATTGAGTTTTATAAGATAAAGCCATAAACATGTGTTTCTGAGTCCTCTACCAAAAGTTACAGCGATTTATATGAAGTTGTTCAACAACGCTTTATTTCGCCAAGACAGTGTGTTTCTCACTGTTACATGCATTTGAATGGGAAACTCGCCCGAGACAAAGTATAGGTTTTCATTATGTGAATAATTTTAAAATCTTAGCTCAAACGGCTGCAAAACCTGTTTGCCCAGCACGGAGATATTGAGTTTTATAAGATAAAGCCATAAACATGTGTTTCTGAGTCCTCTATCAAAAGTTACAGCGATTTATATGAAGTTGTACAAAAACGCTTTATTTCGCCAAGACAGTGCGTTTCTCACTGTTACATGCATTTGAATGGGGAACTCGACCGAAACAAAGTATAGGTTTTCATTATGTGTATAACTTGAAAATCTTAGCTCAAACAGCTGCAAAACCTGTTTGCAAAGCACGGGGACCTTGAGTTCTATAAGAAAAAGCCATAAACATGTTTGTCTGAGTCCTCTATCAAAAGTTACAGCGATTTATATGAAGTTGTTCAAAAACGCTTTCTTTCGCCAAGACAATGCGTTTCTCACGGTTACATGCATTTGAATGGGAAACTCGCCTCAGACAAAGTATAGGTTTTCATTATGTGAATAATTTTAAAATCTTAGCTCAAACGGCTGCAAAACATCTTTCTTTCGCCAAGACAATGCGTTTCTCACTGTTACATGCATTTGAATGGGAAACTCGACCGAAACAAAGTATAGGTTTTCATTATGTGAATAATTTTAAAATCTTAGCTCAAATGGCTTCAAAACCTGTTTGCCCAGCACGGAGATATTGAGTTTTATAAGATAAAGCCATAAACATGTGTTTCTGAGTCCTCTATCAAAAGTTACAGCGATTTATATGAAGTTGTTCAAAAACGCTTTCTTTCGCCAAGACAATGCGTTTCTCACGGTTACATGCATTTGAATGGGAAACTCGCCTCAGACAAAGTATAGGTTTTCATTATGTGAATAATTTTAAAATCTTAGCTCAAATGGCTTCAAAACCTGTTTGCCCAGCACGGAGATATTGAGTTTTATAAGATAAAGCCATAAACATGTGTTTCTGAGTCCTCTATCAAAAGTTACAGCGATTTATATGAAGTTGTTCAAAAACGCTTTCTTTCGCCAAGACAATGCGTTTCTCACGGTTACATGCATTTGAATGGGAAACTCGCCTCAGACAAAGTATAGGTTTTCATTATGTGAATAATTTTAAAATCTTAGCTCAAACAGCTGCAAAACCTGTTTGCCCAGCACGGAGATATTGAGTTTTATAAGATAAAGCCATAAACATGTGTTTCTGAGTCCTCTATCAAAAGTTACAGCGATTTATATGAAGTTGTTCAAAAACGCTTTATTTCGCCAAGACAGTGTGTTTCTCACTGTTACATGCATTTGAATGGGAAACTCGCCCGAGACAAAGTATAGGTTTTCATTATGTGAATAATTTTAAAATCTTAGCTCAAACGGCTGCAAAACCTGTTTGCCCAGCACGGGGACCTTGAGTTCTATAAGAAAAAGCCATAAACATGTGTATCCGAGTCTTCTATCAAAAGTTACAGCTATTTATATGAAGTTGTACAAAAACGCTTTCTTTCGCCAAGACAATGCGTTTCTCACTGTTACATGCATTTGAATGGGGAACTCGCCTCAGACAAAGTATAGGTTTTCATTATGTGAATAATTTTAAAATCTTAGCTCAAACGGCTGCAAAACCTGTTTGCCCAGCACGGAGATATTGAGTTTTATAAGATAAAGCCATAAACATGTGTGTCTGAGTCTTCTATCAAAAGTTACAGCGATTTATATGAAGTTGTTCAAAAACGCTTTCTTTCGCCAAGACAATGCGTTTCTCACTGTTACATGCATTTGAATGGGAAACTCGCCCGAGCCAAAGTATAGGTTTTCATTATGTGAATAATTTTAAAATCTTAGCTTAAATGGCTTCAAAACCTGTTTGCCCAGCACGGAGATATTGAGATATTGAGTTTTATAAGATAAAGCCATAAACATGTGTTTCTGAGTCCTCTATCAAAAGTTACAGCGATTTATATGAAGTTGTTCAAAAACGCTTTCTTTCGCCAAGACAATGCGTTTCTCACGGTTACATGCATTTGAATGGGAAACTCGCCTCAGACAAAGTATAGGTTTTCATTATGTGAATAATTTTAAAATCTTAGCTCAAACGGCTGCAAAACCTGTTTGCCCAGCACGGAGATATTGAGTTCTATAAGATAAAGCCATAAACATGTGTTTCTGAGTCCTCTATCAAAAGTTACAGCGATTTATATGAAGTTGTACAAAAACGCTTTATTTCGCCAAGACAGTGTGTTTCTCACTGTTACATATGCATTTGAATGGGGAACTCGACCGAAACAAAGTATAGGTTTTCATTATGTGAATAATTTTAAAATCTTAGCTCAAATGGCTTCAAAACCTGTTTGCCCAGCACGGAGATATTGAGTTTTATAAGATAAAGCCATAAACATGTGTTTCTGAGTCCTCTATCAAAAGTTACAGCGATTTATATGAAGTTGTTCAAAAACGCTTTCTTTCGCCAAGACAGTGTGTTTCTCACTGTTACATGCATTTGAATGGGAAACTCGCCTCAGACAAAGTATAGGTTTTCATTATGTGAATAATTTTAAAATCTTAGCTCAAACGGCTGCAAAACATCTTTCTTTCGCCAAGACAATGCGTTTCTCACTGTTACATGCATTTGAATGGGAAACTCGCCCGAGACAAAGTATAGGTTTTCATTATGTGAATAATTTTAAAATCTTAGCTCAAATGGCTTCAAAACCTGTTTGCCCAGCACGGAGGTATTGAGTTTTATAAGATAAAGCCATAAACATGTGTTTCTGAGTCCTCTATCAAAAGTTACAGCGATTTATATGAAGTTGTTCAAAAACGCTTTCTTTCGCCAAGACAATGCGTTTCTCACGGTTACATGCATTTGAATGGGAAACTCGCCTCAGACAAAGTATAGGTTTTCATTATGTGAATAATTTTAAAATCTTAACTCAAACAGCTGCAAATCCTGTTTTCCCAGCACGGGGACCTTGAGTTCTATAAGAAAAAGCCATAAACATGTGTTTCTGAGTCCTCTATCAAAAGTTACAGCGATTTATATGAAGTTGTACAAAAACGCTTTCTTTTGCCAAGACAGTGCGTTTCTCACTGTTACATGCATTTGAATGGGGAACTCGACCGAAACAAAGTATAGGTTTTCATTATGTGAATAATTTTAAAATCTTAGCTCAAATGGCTTCAAAACCTGTTTGCCCAGCACGGAGATATTGAGTTTTATAAGATAAAGCCATAAACATGTGTTTCTGAGTCCTCTATCAAAAGTTACAGCGATTTATATGAAGTTGTTCAAAAACGCTTTATTTCGCCAAGACAGTGTGTTTCTCACTGTTACATGCATTTGAATGGGAAACTCGCCCGAGACAAAGTATAGGTTTTCATTATGTGAATAATTTTAAAATCTTAGCTCAAACGGCTGCAAAACCTGTTTGCCCAGCACGGAGATATTGAGTTTTATAAGATAAAGCCATAAACATGTGTTTCTGAGTCCTCTATCAAAAGTTACAGCGATTTATATGAAGTTGTACAAAAACGCTTTATTTCGCCAAGACAGTGCGTTTCTCACTGTTACATGCATTTGAATGGGGAACTCGACCGAAACAAAGTATAGGTTTTCATTATGTGTATAACTTGAAAATCTTAGCTCAAACAGCTGCAAAACCTGTTTGCAAAGCACGGGGACCTTGAGTTCTATAAGAAAAAGCCATAAACATGTGTATCCGAGTCTTCTATCAAAAGTTACAGCTATTTATATGAAGTTGTACAAAAACGCTTTCTTTCGCCAAGACAGTGCGTTTCTCACTGTTACATGCATTTGAATGGGGAACTCGACCAAAACAAAGTATAGGTTTTCATTATGTGAATAATTTTAAAATCTTAGCTCAAATGGCTGCAAAACCTGTTTGCCCAGCACGGGGATATTGAGTTCTATAAGATAAAGCCATAAACATGTTTGTCTGAGTCCTCTATCAAAAGTTACAGCGATTTATATGAAGTTGTTCAAAAACGCTTTCTTTCGCCAAGACAATGCGTTTCTCACGGTTACATGCATTTGAATGGGAAACTCGCCTCAGACAAAGTATAGGTTTTCATTATGTGAATAATTTTAAAATCTTAGCTCAAACGGCTGCAAAACATCTTTCTTTCGCCAAGACAATGCGTTTCTCACTGTTACATGCATTTGAATGGGAAACTCGCCCGAGACAAAGTATAGGTTTTCATTATGTGAATAATTTTAAAATCTTAGCTCAAATGGCTTCAAAACCTGTTTGCCCCGCACGGAGATCTTGAGTTTTATAAGATAAAGCCATAAACATGTGTTTCTGAGTCCTCTATCAAAAGTTACAGCGATTTATATGAAGTTGTTCAAAAACGCTTTCTTTCGCCAAGACAATGCGTTTCTCACGGTTACATGCATTTGAATGGGAAACTCGCCTCAGACAAAGTATAGGTTTTCATTATGTGAATAATTTTAAAATCTTAGCTCAAACAGCTGCAAAACCTGTTTGCCCAGCACGGGGACCTTGAGTTCTATAAGAAAAAGCCATAAACATGTGTATCCGAGTCTTCTATCAAAAGTTATAGCTATTTATATGAAGTTGTACAAAAACGCTTTCTTTCGCCAAGACAATGCGTTTCTCACTGTTACATGCATTTGAATGGGGAACTCGACCGAAACAAAGTATAGGTTTTCATTATGTGAATAATTTTAAAATCTTAGCTCAAATGGCTTCAAAACCTGTTTGCCCAGCACGGAGATATTGAGTTTTATAAGATAAAGCCATAAACATGTGTTTCTGAGTCCTCTATCAAAAGTTACAGCGATTTATATGAAGTTGTTCAAAAACGCTTTATTTCGCCAAGACAGTGTGTTTCTCACTGTTACATGCATTTGAATGGGAAACTCGCCCGAGACAAAGTATAGGTTTTCATTATGTGAATAATTTTAAAATCTTAGCTCAAACGGCTGCAAAACCTGTTTGCCCAGCACGGGGACCTTGAGTTCTATAAGAAAAAGCCATAAACATGTGTATCCGAGTCTTCTATCAAAAGTTACAGCTATTTATATGAAGTTGTACAAAAACGCTTTCTTTCGCCAAGACAATGCGTTTCTCACTGTTACATGCATTTGAATGGGGAACTCGCCTCAGACAAAGTATAGGTTTTCATTATGTGAATAATTTTAAAATCTTAGCTCAAACGGCTGCAAAACCTGTTTGCCCAGCACGGAGATATTGAGTTTTATAAGATAAAGCCATAAACATGTGTGTCTGAGTCTTCTATCAAAAGTTACAGCGATTTATATGAAGTTGTTCAAAAACGCTTTCTTTCGCCAAGACAATGCGTTTCTCACGGTTACATGCATTTGAATGGGAAACTCGCCCGAGCCAAAGTATAGGTTTTCATTATGTGAATAATTTTAAAATCTTAGCTTAAATGGCTTCAAAACCTGTTTGCCCAGCACGGAGATATTGAGATATTGAGTTTTATAAGATAAAGCCATAAACATGTGTTTCTGAGTCCTCTATCAAAAGTTACAGCGATTTATATGAAGTTGTTCAAAAACGCTTTATTTCGCCAAGACAGTGTGTTTCTCACTGTTACATGCATTTGAATGGGAAACTCGCCCGAGACAAAGTATAGGTTTTCATTATGTGTATAATTTTAAAATCTTAGCTCAAACAGCTGCAAAACCTGTTTGCAAAGCACGGGGACCTTGAGTTCTATAAGAAAAAGCCATAAACATGTGTATCCGAGTCTTCTATCAAAAGTTACAGCTATTTATATGAAGTTGTACAAAAACGCTTTCTTTCGCCAAGACAGTGCGTTTCTCACTGTTACATGCATTTGAATGGGGAACTCGACCAAAACAAAGTATAGGTTTTCATTATGTGAATAATTTTAAAATCTTAGCTCAAATGGCTTCAAAACCTGTTTGCCCAGCACGGAGATATTGAGTTTTATAAGATAAAGCCATAAACATGTGTTTCTGAGTCCTCTATCAAAAGTTACAGCGATTTATATGAAGTTGTTCAAAAACGCTTTATTTCGCCAAGACAGTGTGTTTCTCACTGTTACATGCATTTGAATGGGAAACTCGCCTCAGACAAAGTATAGGTTTTCATTATGTGAATAATTTTAAAATCTTAGCTCAAACGGCTGCAAAACATCTTTCTTTCGCCAAGACAATGCGTTTCTCACTGTTACATGCATTTGAATGGGAAACTCGCCCGAGACAAAGTATAGGTTTTCATTATGTGAATAATTTTAAAATCTTAGCTCAAATGGCTTCAAAACCTGTTTGCCCCGCACGGAGATATTGAGTTTTATAAGATAAAGCCATAAACATGTGTTTCTGAGTCCTCTATCAAAAGTTACAGCGATTTATATGAAGTTGTTCAAAAACGCTTTCTTTCGCCAAGACAATGCGTTTCTCACGGTTACATGCATTTGAATGGGAAACTCGCCTCAGACAAAGTATAGGTTTTCATTATGTGAATAATTTTAAAATCTTAGCTCAAATGGCTTCAAAACCTGTTTGCCCAGCACGGAGATATTGAGTTTTATAAGATAAAGCCATAAACATGTGTTTCTGAGTCCTCTATCAAAAGTTACAGCGATTTATATGAAGTTGTTCAAAAACGCTTTCTTTCGCCAAGACAATGCGTTTCTCACGGTTACATGCATTTGAATGGGAAACTCGCCTCAGACAAAGTATAGGTTTTCATTATGTGAATAATTTTAAAATCTTAGCTCAAACAGCTGCAAAACCTGTTTGCCCAGCACGGGGACCTTGAGTTCTATAAGAAAAAGCCATAAACATGTGTATCCGAGTCTTCTATCAAAAGTTACAGCTATTTATATGAAGTTGTACAAAAACGCTTTCTTTCGCCAAGACAATGCGTTTCTCACTGTTACATGCATTTGAATGGGGAACTCGACCGAAACAAAGTATAGGTTTTCATTATGTGAATAATTTTAAAATCTTAGCTCAAATGGCTTCAAAACCTGTTTGCCCAGCACGGAGATATTGAGTTCTATAAGATAAAGCCATAAACATGTTTGTCTGAGTCTTCTATCAAAAGTTACAGCGATTTATATGAAGTTGTTCAAAAACGCTTTCTTTCGCCAAGACAATGCGTTTCTCACGGTTACATGCATTTGAATGGGAAACTCGCCTCAGACAAAGTATAGGTTTTCATTATGTGAATAATTTTAAAATCTTAGCTCAAACGGCTGCAAAACCTGTTTGCCCAGCACGGAGATATTGAGTTTTATAAGATAAAGCCATAAACATGTGTTTCTGAGTCCTCTATCAAAAGTTACAGCGATTTATATGAAGTTGTTCAAAAACGCTTTATTTCGCCAAGACAGTGTGTTTCTCACTGTTACATGCATTTGAATGGGGAACTCGACCGAAACAAAGTATAGGTTTTCATTATGTGAATAATTTTAAAATCTTAGCTCAAATGGCTTCAAAACCTGTTTGCCCAGCACGGAGATATTGAGTTTTATAAGATAAAGCCATAAACATGTGTTTCTGAGTCCTCTATCAAAAGTTACAGCGATTTATATGAAGTTGTTCAAAAACGCTTTATTTCGCCAAGACAGTGTGTTTCTCACTGTTACATGCATTTGAATGGGAAACTCGCCTCAGACAAAGTATAGGTTTTCATTATGTGAATAATTTTAAAATCTTAGCTCAAACGGCTGCAAAACATCTTTCTTTCGCCAAGACAATGCGTTTCTCACTGTTACATGCATTTGAATGGGAAACTCGCCCGAGACAAAGTATAGGTTTTCATTATGTGAATAATTTTAAAATCTTAGCTCAAATGGCTTCAAAACCTGTTTGCCCAGCACGGAGATATTGAGTTTTATAAGATAAAGCCATAAACATGTGTTTCTGAGTCCTCTATCAAAAGTTACAGCGATTTATATGAAGTTGTTCAAAAACGCTTTCTTTCGCCAAGACAATGCGTTTCTCACGGTTACATGCATTTGAATGGGAAACTCGCCTCAGACAAAGTATAGGTTTTCATTATGTGAATAATTTTAAAATCTTAACTCAAACAGCTGCAAATCCTGTTTTCCCAGCACGGGGACCTTGAGTTCTATAAGAAAAAGCCATAAACATGTGTATCCGAGTCTTCTATCAAAAGTTACAGCTATTTATATGAAGTTGTACAAAAACGCTTTCTTTTGCCAAGACAGTGCGTTTCTCACTATTACATGCATTTGAATGGGGAACTCGACCGAAACAAAGTATAGGTTTTCATTATGTGAATAATTTTAAAATCTTAGCTCATATGGCTTCAAAACCTGTTTGCCCAGCACGGAGATATTGAGTTTTATAAGATAAAGCCATAAACATGTGTTTCTGAGTCCTCTATCAAAAGTTACAGCGATTTATATGAAGTTGTTCAAAAACGCTTTATTTCGCCAAGACAGTGTGTTTCTCACTGTTACATGCATTTGAATGGGAAACTCGCCCGAGACAAAGTATAGGTTTTCATTATGTGAATAATTTTAAAATCTTAGCTCAAACGGCTGCAAAACCTGTTTGCCCAGCACGGAGATATTGAGTTTTATAAGATAAAGCCATAAACATGTGTTTCTGAGTCCTCTATCAAAAGTTACAGCGATTTATATGAAGTTGTACAAAAACGCTTTATTTCGCCAAGACAGTGCGTTTCTCACTGTTACATGCATTTGAATGGGGAACTCGACCGAAACAAAGTATAGGTTTTCATTATGTGTATAACTTGAAAATCTTAGCTCAAACAGCTGCAAAACCTGTTTGCCCAGCACGGGGACCTTGAGTTCTATAGGAAAAAGCCATAAACATGTGTATCCGAGTCTTCTATCAAAAGTTACAGCTATTTATATGAAGTTGTACAAAAACGCTTTCTTTCGCCAAGACAGTGCGTTTCTCACTGTTACATGCATTTGAATGGGGAACTCGACCAAAACAAAGTATAGGTTTTCATTATGTGAATAATTTTAAAATCTTAGCTCAAATGGCTTCAAAACCTGTTTGCCCAGCACGGAGATATTGAGTTTTATAAGATAAAGCCATAAACATGTGTTTCTGAGTCCTCTATCAAAAGTTACAGCGATTTATATGAAGTTGTTCAAAAACGCTTTATTTCGCCAAGACAGTGTGTTTCTCACTGTTACATGCATTTGAATGGGAAACTCGCCTCAGACAAAGTATAGGTTTTCATTATGTGAATAATTTTAAAATCTTAGCTCAAACGGCTGCAAAACATCTTTCTTTCGCCAAGACAATGCGTTTCTCACTGTTACATGCATTTGAATGGGAAACTCGCCCGAGACAAAGTATAGGTTTTCATTATGTGAATAATTTTAAAATCTTAGCTCAAATGGCTTCAAAACCTGTTTGCCCCGCACGGAGATATTGAGTTTTATAAGATAAAGCCATAAACATGTGTTTCTGAGTCCTCTATCAAAAGTTACAGCGATTTATATGAAGTTGTTCAAAAACGCTTTCTTTCGCCAAGACAATGCGTTTCTCACGGTTACATGCATTTGAATGGGAAACTCGCCTCAGACAAAGTATAGGTTTTCATTATGTGAATAATTTTAAAATCTTAGCTCAAATGGCTTCAAAACCTGTTTGCCCAGCACGGAGATATTGAGTTTTATAAGATAAAGCCATAAACATGTGTTTCTGAGTCCTCTATCAAAAGTTACAGCGATTTATATGAAGTTGTTCAAAAACGCTTTCTTTCGCCAAGACAATGCGTTTCTCACGGTTACATGCATTTGAATGGGAAACTCGCCTCAGACAAAGTATAGGTTTTCATTATGTGAATAATTTTAAAATCTTAGCTCAAACAGCTGCAAAACCTGTTTGCCCAGCACGGAGATATTGAGTTTTATAAGATAAAGCCATAAACATGTGTTTCTGAGTCCTCTATCAAAAGTTACAGCGATTTATATGAAGTTGTTCAAAAACGCTTTATTTCGCCAAGACAGTGTGTTTCTCACTGTTACATGCATTTGAATGGGAAACTCGCCCGAGACAAAGTATAGGTTTTCATTATGTGAATAATTTTAAAATCTTAGCTCAAATGGCTTCAAAACCTGTTTGCCCAGCACGGAGATATTGAGTTTTATAAGATAAAGCCATAAACATGTGTTTCTGAGTCCTCTATCAAAAGTTACAGCGATTTATATGAAGTTGTTCAAAAACGCTTTATTTCGCCAAGACAGTGTGTTTCTCACTGTTACATGCATTTGAATGGGAAACTCGCCTCAGACAAAGTATAGGTTTTCATTATGTGAATAATTTTAAAATCTTAGCTCAAACGGCTTCAAAACATGTTTGCCCAGCACGGGGACCTTGAGTTCTATAAGAAAAAGCCATAAACATGTGTATCCGAGTCTTCTATCAAAAGATACAGCTATTTATATGAAGTTGTACAAAAACGCTTTCTTTCGCCAAGACAATGCGTTTCTCACGGTTACATGCATTTGAATGGGAAACTCGCCTCAGACAAAGTATAGGTTTTCATTATGTGAATAATTTTAAAATCTTAGCTCAAACAGCTGCAAATCCTGTTTTCCCAGCACTGGGACCTTGAGTTCTATAAGAAAAAGCCATAAACATGTGTATCCGAGTCTTCTATCAAAAGTTACAGCTATTTATATGAAGTTGTACAAAAACGCTTTCTTTTGCCAAGACAGTGCGTTTCTCACTGTTACATGCATTTGAATGGGGAACTCGACCGAAACAAAGTATAGGTTTTCATTATGTGAATAATTTTAAAATCTTAGCTCAAATGGCTTCAAAACCTGTTTGCCCAGCACGGAGATATTGAGTTTTATAAGATAAAGCCATAAACATGTGTTTCTGAGTCCTCTATCAAAAGTTACAGCGATTTATATGAAGTTGTTCAAAAACGCTTTATTTCGCCAAGACAGTGTGTTTCTCACTGTTACATGCATTTGAATGGGAAACTCGCCCGAGACAAAGTATAGGTTTTCATTATGTGAATAATTTTAAAATCTTAGCTCAAACGGCTGCAAAACCTGTTTGCCCAGCACGGGGACCTTGAGTTCTATAAGAAAAAGCCATAAACATGTGTATCCGAGTCTTCTATCAAAAGTTACAGCTATTTATATGAAGTTGTACAAAAACGCTTTCTTTCGCCAAGACAATGCGTTTCTCACGGTTACATGCATTTGAATGGGAAACTCGCCTCAGACAAAGTATAGGTTTTCATTATGTGAATAATTTTAAAATCTTAGCTCAAACGGCTGCAAAACCTGTTTGCCCAGCACGGAGATATTGAGTTTTATAAGATAAAGCCATAAACATGTGTTTCTGAGTCCTCTATCAAAAGTTACAGCGATTTATATGAAGTTGTACAAAAACGCTTTCTTTCGCCAAGACAATGCGTTTCTCACTGTTACATGCATTTGAATGGGGAACTCGACCGAAACAAAGTATAGGTTTTCATTATGTGAATAATTTTAAAATCTTAGCTCAAATGGCTTCAAAATCTGTTTGCCCAGCACGGGGACCTTGAGTTCTATAAGAAAAAGCCATAAACATGTGTATCCGAGTCTTCTATCAAAAGTTACAGCGATTTATATGAAGTTGTACAAAAACGCTTTCTTTCGCCAAGACAGTGCGTTTCTCACTGTTACATGCATTTGAATGGGGAACTCGACCAAAACAAAGTATAGGTTTTCATTATGTGAATAATTTTAAAATCTTAGCTCAAACGGCTGCAAAACATCTTTCTTTCGCCAAGACAATGCGTTTCTCACTGTTACATGCATTTGAATGGGAAACTCGCCCGAGACAAAGTATAGGTTTTCATTATGTGAATAATTTTAAAATCTTAGCTCAAATGGCTTCAAAACCTGTTTGCCCCGCACGGAGATATTGAGTTTTATAAGATAAAGCCATAAACATGTGTTTCTGAGTCCTCTATCAAAAGTTACAGCGATTTATATGAAGTTGTTCAAAAACGCTTTCTTTCGCCAAGACAATGCGTTTCTCACGGTTACATGCATTTGAATGGGAAACTCGCCTCAGACAAAGTATAGGTTTTCATTATGTGAATAATTTTAAAATCTTAGCTCAAACAGCTGCAAAACCTGTTTGCCCAGCACGGGGACCTTGAGTTCTATAAGAAAAAGCCATAAACATGTGTATCCGAGTCTTCTATCAAAAGTTACAGCTATTTATATGAAGTTGTACAAAAACGCTTTCTTTCGCCAAGACAATGCGTTTCTCACTGTTACATGCATTTGAATGGGGAACTCGACCGAAACAAAGTATAGGTTTTCATTATGTGAATAATTTTAAAATCTTAGCTCAAATGGCTTCAAAACCTGTTTGCCCAGCACGGAGATATTGAGTTTTATAAGATAAAGCCATAAACATGTGTTTCTGAGTCCTCTATCAAAAGTTACAGCGATTTATATGAAGTTGTTCAAAAACGCTTTATTTCGCCAAGACAGTGTGTTTCTCACTGTTACATGCATTTGAATGGGAAACTCGCCCGAGACAAAGTATAGGTTTTCATTATGTGAATAATTTTAAAATCTTAGCTCAAACGGCTGCAAAACCTGTTTGCCCAGCACGGAGATATTGAGTTTTATAAGATAAAGCCATAAACATGTGTATCCGAGTCTTCTATCAAAAGTTACAGCTATTTATATGAAGTTGTTCAAAAACGCTTTCTTTCGCCAAGACAATGCGTTTCTCACTGTTACATGCATTTGAATGGGGAACTCGACCGAAACAAAGTATAGGTTTTCATTATGTGAATAATTTTAAAATCTTAGCTTAAATGGCTTCAAAACCTGTTTGCCCAGCACGGAGATATTGAGATATTGAGTTTTATAAGATAAAGCCATAAACATGTGTTTCTGAGTCCTCTATCAAAAGTTACAGCGATTTATATGAAGTTGTTCAAAAACGCTTTATTTCGCCAAGACAATGCGTTTCTCACTGTTACATGCATTTGAATGGGAAACTCGCCCGAGACAAAGTATAGGTTTTCATTATGTGAATAATTTTAAAATCTTAGCTCAAATGGCTTCAAAACCTGTTTGCCCAGCACGGAGATATTGAGTTTTATAAGATAAAGCCATAAACATGTGTTTCTGAGTCCTCTATCAAAAGTTACAGCGATTTATATGAAGTTGTTCAAAAACGCTTTATTTCGCCAAGACAGTGTGTTTCTCACTGTTACATGCATTTGAATGGGAAACTCGCCTCAGACAAAGTATAGGTTTTCATTATGGGAATAATTTTAAAATCTTAGCTCAAATGGCTTCAAAACATGTTTGCCCAGCACGGGGACCTTGAGTTCTATAAGAAAAAGCCATAAACATGTGTATCCGAGTCTTCTATCAAAAGTTACAGCTATTTATATGAAGTTGTACAAAAACGCTTTCTTTCGCCAAGACAATGCGTTTCTCACTGTTACATGCATTTGAATGGGAAACTCGCCTCAGACAAAGTATAGGTTTTCATTATGTGAATAATTTTAAAATCTTAGCTCAAACAGCTGCAAATCCTGTTTTCCCAGCACGGGGACCTTGAGTTCTATAAGAAAAAGCCATAAACATGTGTATCCGAGTCTTCTATCAAAAGTTACAGCTATTTATATGAAGTTGTACAAAAACGCTTTCTTTTGCCAAGACAGTGCGTTTCTCACTGTTACATGCATTTGAATGGGGAACTCGACCGAAACAAAGTATAGGTTTTCATTATGTGAATAATTTTAAAATCTTAGCTCAAATGGCTTCAAAACCTGTTTGCCCAGCACGGAGATATTGAGTTTTATAAGATAAAGCCATAAACATGTGTTTCTGAGTCCTCTATCAAAAGTTACAGCGATTTATATGAAGTTGTTCAAAAACGCTTTATTTCGCCAAGACAGTGTGTTTCTCACTGTTACATGCATTTGAATGGGAAACTCGCCCGAGACAAAGTATAGGTTTTCATTATGTGAATAATTTTAAAATCTTAGCTCAAACGGCTGCAAAACCTGTTTGCCCAGCACGGAGATATTGAGTTTTATAAGATAAAGCCATAAACATGTGTTTCTGAGTCCTCTATCAAAAGTTACAGCGATTTATATGAAGTTGTACAAAAACGCTTTCTTTCGCCAAGACAGTGCGTTTCTCACTGTTACATGCATTTGAATGGGGAACTCGACCGAAACAAAGTATAGGTTTTCATTATGTGAATAATTTTAAAATCTTAGCTCAAATGGCTTCAAAACCTGTTTGCCCAGCACGGAGATATTGAGTTTTATAAGATAAAGCCATAAACATGTGTTTCTGAGTCCTCTATCAAAAGTTACAGCGATTTATATGAAGTTGTTCAAAAACGCTTTATTTCGCCAAGACAGTGTGTTTCTCACTGTTACATGCATTTGAATGGGAAACTCGCCTCAGACAAAGTATAGGTTTTCATTATGTGAATAATTTTAAAATCTTAGCTCAAATGGCTTCAAAACATGTTTGCCCAGCACGGGGACCTTGAGTTCTATAAGAAAAAGCCATAAACATGTGTATCCGAGTCTTCTATCAAAAGTTACAGCTATTTATATGAAGTTGTACAAAAACGCTTTCTTTCGCCAAGACAATGCGTTTCTCACGGTTACATGCATTTGAATGGGAAACTCGCCTCAGACAAAGTATAGGTTTTCATTATGTGAATAATTTTAAAATCTTAGCTCAAACAGCTGCAAATCCTGTTTTCCCAGCACGGGGACCTTGAGTTCTATAAGAAAAAGCCATAAACATGTGTATCCGAGTCTTCTATCAAAAGTTACAGCTATTTATATGAAGTTGTACAAAAACGCTTTCTTTTGCCAAGACAGTGCGTTTCTCACTGTTACATGCATTTGAATGGGGAACTCGACCGAAACAAAGTATAGGTTTTCATTATGTGAATAATTTTAAAATCTTAGCTCAAATGGCTTCAAAACCTGTTTGCCCAGCACGGAGATATTGAGTTTTATAAGATAAAGCCATAAACATGTGTTTCTGAGTCCTCTATCAAAAGTTACAGCGATTTATATGAAGTTGTTCAAAAACGCTTTATTTCGCCAAGACAGTGTGTTTCTCACTGTTACATGCATTTGAATGGGAAACTCGCCCGAGACAAAGTATAGGTTTTCATTATGTGAATAATTTTAAAATCTTAGCTCAAACGGCTGCAAAACCTGTTTGCCCAGCACGGGGACCTTGAGTTCTATAAGAAAAAGCCATAAACATGTGTATCCGAGTCTTCTATCAAAAGTTACAGCTATTTATATGAAGTTGTACAAAAACGCTTTCTTTCGCCAAGACAATGCGTTTCTCACGGTTACATGCATTTGAATGGGAAACTCGCCTCAGACAAAGTATAGGTTTTCATTATGTGAATAATTTTAAAATCTTAGCTCAAACGGCTGCAAAACCTCTTTCTTTCGCCAAGACAATGCGTTTCTCACTGTTACATGCATTTGAATGGGGAACTCGACCGAAACAAAGTATAGGTTTTCATTATGTGAATAATTTTAAAATCTTAGCTCAAATGGCTTCAAAACCTGTTTGCCCAGCACGGAGATATTGAGTTTTATAAGATAAAGCCATAAACATGTGTTTCTGAGTCCTCTATCAAAAGTTACAGCGATTTATATGAAGTTGTTCAAAAACGCTTTCTTTCGCCAAGACAATGCGTTTCTCACTGTTACATGCATTTGAATGGGGAACTCGACCGAAACAAAGTATAGGTTTTCATTATGTGTATAACTTGAAAATCTTAGCTCAAACAGCTGCAAAACCTGTTTGCCCAGCACGGGGACCTTGAGTTCTATAAGAAAAAGCCATAAACATGTGTATCCAAGTCTTCTATCAAAAGTTACAGCTATTTATATGAAGTTGTACAAAAACGCTTTCTTTCGCCAAGACAATGCGTTTCTCACTGTTACATGCATTTGAATGGGGAACTCGCCTCAGACAAAGTATAGGTTTTCATTATGTGAATAATTTTAAAATCTTAGCTCAAACGGCTGCAAAACCTGTTTGCCCAGCACGGAGATGTTGAGTTTTATAAGATAAAGCCATAAACATGTGTGTCTGAGTCTTCTATCAAAAGTTACAGCGATTTATATGAAGTTGTTCAAAAACGCTTTCTTTCGCCAAGACAATGCGTTTCTCACTGTTACATGCATTTGAATGGGAAACTCACCCGAGCCAAAGTATAGGTTTTCATTATGTGAATAATTTTAAAATCTTAGCTCAAACGGCTGCAAAACCTGTTTGCCCAGCACGGAGATATTGAGATATTGAGTTTTATAAGATAAAGCCATAAACATGTTTGTCTGAGTCCTCTATCAAAAGTTACAGCGATTTATATGAAGTTGTTCAAAAACGCTTTCTTTCGCCAAGACAATGCGTTTCTCACGGTTACATGCATTTGAATGGGAAACTCGCCTCAGACAAAGTATAGGTTTTCATTATGTGTATAACTTGGAAATCTTAGCTCAAACAGCTGCAAATCCTGTTTTCCCAGCACAGGGACCTTGAGTTCTATAAGATAAAGCCATAAACATGTTTGTCTGAGTCTTCTATCAAAAGTTACAGCTATTTATATGAAGTTGTACAAAAACGCTTTCTTTCGCCAAGATAGTGCGTTTCTCACTGTTACATGCATTTGAATGGGGAACTCGACCGAAACTAAGTATAGGTTTTCATTATGTGTATAACTTGAAAATCTTAGCTCAAACAGCAGCAAATCCTATTTTCCCAGCACAGGGACCTTGAGTTCTATAAGATAAAGCCATAAACATGTGTATCCGAGTCTTCTAGCAAAAGTTACAGCTATTTATATGAAGTTGTACAAAAACGCTTTCTTTCGCCAAGACAGTGCGTTTCTCACTGTTACATGCATTTGAATCGGGAACTCGCCCGACACAAAGTACAGGTTTTCATTATGTGTATAACTTGGAAATCTTAGCTCAAACAGCTGCAAATCCTGTTTTCCCAGCACAGGGACCTTGAGTTCTATAAGATAAAGCCATAAACATGTTTGTCTGAGTCTTCTATCAAAAGTTACAGCTATTTATATGAAGTTGTACAAAAACGCTTTATTTCGCCAAGACAATGCGTTTCTCACTGTTACATGCATTTGAATGGGGAACTCGACCGAAAAAAAGTATAGGTTTTCATTATGTGTATAACTTGAAAATCTTAGCTCAAACAACTGCAAATCCTGTTTTCCCAGCACGGGGACCTTGAGTTCTATAAGATAAAGCCATAAACATGTGTATACGAGTCTTCTATCAAAAGTTACAGCGATTTATATGAAGTTGTACAAAAACGCTTTCTTTCGCCAAGACAGTGCGTTTCTCACTGTTACATGCATTTGAATGGGGAACTCGACCGAAACAAAGTATAGGTTTTCATTATGTGTATAACTTGAAAATCTTAGCTCAAACAGCTGCAAATCCTGTTTTCCCAGCACGGGGACCTTGAGTTCTATAAGATAAAGCCATAAACATGTGTATACGAGTATTCTATCAAAAGTTACAGCGATTTATATGAAGTTGTACAAAAACGCTTTCTTTCGCCAAGACAGTGCGTTTCTCACTGTTACATGCATTTGAATGGGGAACTCGACCGAAACAAAGTATAGGTTTTCATTATGTGTATAACTTGGAAATCTTAGCTCAAACAGCTGCAAATCCTGTTTTCCCAGCACAGGGACCTTGAGTTCTATAAGATAAAGCCATAAACATGTGTATCCGAGTCTTCTAGCAAAAGTTACAGCTATTTATATGAAGTTGTACAAAAACGCTTTCTTTCGCCAAGACAATGCGTTTCTCACTGTTACATGCATTTGAATGGGGAACTCGCCCGAAACAAAGTATAGGTTTTCATTATGTGTATAACTTGGAAATCTTAGCTCAAACAGCTGCAAATCCTGTTTTCCCAGCACAGGGACCTTGAGTTCTATAAGATAAAGCCATAAACATGTGTATCCGAGTCTTCTAGCAAAAGTTACAGCTATTTATATGAAGTTGTACAAAAACGCTTTCTTTCGCCAAGACAGTGCGTTTCTCACTGTTACATGCATTTGAATGGGGAACTCGACCGAAACTAAGTATAGGTTTTCATTATGTGTATAACTTGAAAATCTTAGCTCAAACAGCTGCAAATCCTATTTTCCCAGCACAGGGACCTTGAGTTCTATAAGATAAAGCCATAAACATGTTTGTCTGAGTCTTCTATCAAAAGTTACAGCTATTTATATGAAGTTGTACAAAAACGCTTTATTTCGCCAAGACAATGCGTTTCTCACTGTTACATGCATTTGAATGGGGAACTCGACCGAAACAAAGTATAGGTTTTCATTATGTGTATAACTTGGAAATCTTAGCTCAAACAGCTGCAAATCCTGTTTTCCCAGCACAGGGACCTTGAGTTCTATAAGATAAAGCCATAAACATGTGTATCCGAGTCTTCTAGCAAAAGTTACAGCTATTTATATGAAGTTGTACAAAAACGCTTTCTTTCGCCAAGACAGTGCATTTCTCACTGTTACATGCATTTGAATGGGGAACTCGCCCGAAACAAAGTATAGGTTTTCATTATGTGTATAACTTGGAAATCTTAGCTCAAACAGCTGCAAATCCTGTTTTCCCAGCACAGGGACCTTGAGTTCTATAAGATAAAGCCATAAACATGTTTGTCTGAGTCTTCTATCAAAAGTTACAGCTATTTATATGAAGTTGTACAAAAACGCTTTCTTTCGCCAAGACAGTGCGTTTCTCACTGTTACATGCATTTGAATGGGGAACTCGACCGAAACTAAGTATAGGTTTTCATTATGTGTATAACTTGAAAATCTTAGCTCAAACAGCTGCAAATCCTGTTTTCCCAGCACGGGGACCTTGAGTTCTATAAGATAAAGCCATAAACATGTGTATACGAGTCTTCTATCAAAAGTTACAGCGATTTATATGAAGTTGTTCAAAAACGCTTTCTTTCGCCAAGACAATGCGTTTCTCACTGTTACATGCATTTGAATGGGAAACTCGCCCGAGACAAAGTATAGGTTTTCATTATGTGAATAATTTTAAAATCTTAGCTCAAATGGCTTCAAAACCTGTTTGCCCAGCACGGAGATATTGAGTTTTATAAGATAAAGCCATAAACATGTTTGTCTGAGTCCTCTATCAAAAGTTACAGCGATTTATATGAAGTTGTTCAAAAACGCTTTCTTTCGCCAAGACAATGCGTTTCTCACGGTTACATGCATTTGAATGGGAAACTCGCCTCAGACAAAGTATAGGTTTTCATTATGTGTATAACTTGGAAATCTTAGCTCAAACAGCTGCAAATCCTGTTTTCCCAGCACAGGGACCTTGAGTTCTATAAGATAAAGCCATAAACATGTGTATACGAGTCTTCTAGCAAAAGTTACAGCTATTTATATGAAGTTGTACAAAAACGCTTTCTTTCGCCAAGACAGTGCGTTTCTCACTGTTACATGCATTTGAATGGGGAACTCGACCGAAACTAAGTATAGGTTTTCATTATGTGTATAACTTGAAAATCTTAGCTCAAACAGCTGCAAATCCTATTTTCCCAGCACAGGGACCTTGAGTTCTATAAGATAAAGCCATAAACATGTTTGTCTGAGTCTTCTATCAAAAGTTACAGCTATTTATATGAAGTTGTACAAAAACGCTTTATTTCGCCAAGACAATGCGTTTCTCACTGTTACATGCATTTGAATGGGGAACTCGACCGAAACAAAGTATAGGTTTTCATTATGTGTATAACTTGGAAATCTTAGCTCAAACAGCTGCAAATCCTGTTTTCCCAGCACAGGGACCTTGAGTTCTATAAGATAAAGCCATAAACATGTGTATCCGAGTCTTCTAGCAAAAGTTACAGCTATTTATATGAAGTTGTACAAAAACGCTTTCTTTCGCCAAGACAGTGCATTTCTCACTGTTACATGCATTTGAATGGGGAACTCGCCCGAAACAAAGTATAGGTTTTCATTATGTGTATAACTTGGAAATCTTAGCTCAAACAGCTGCAAATCCTGTTTTCCCAGCACAGGGACCTTGAGTTCTATAAGATAAAGCCATAAACATGTTTGTCTGAGTCTTCTATCAAAAGTTACAGCTATTTATATGAAGTTGTACAAAAACGCTTTCTTTCGCCAAGACAGTGCGTTTCTCACTGTTACATGCATTTGAATGGGGAACTCGACCGAAACTAAGTATAGGTTTTCATTATGTGTATAACTTGAAAATCTTAGCTCAAACAGCTGCAAATCCTGTTTTCCCAGCACGGGGACCTTGAGTTCTATAAGATAAAGCCATAAACATGTGTATACGAGTCTTCTATCAAAAGTTACAGCGATTTATATGAAGTTGTTCAAAAACGCTTTCTTTCGCCAAGACAATGCGTTTCTCACTGTTACATGCATTTGAATGGGAAACTCGCCCGAGACAAAGTATAGGTTTTCATTATGTGAATAATTTTAAAATCTTAGCTCAAATGGCTTCAAAACCTGTTTGCCCAGCACGGAGATATTGAGTTTTATAAGATAAAGCCATAAACATGTTTGTCTGAGTCCTCTATCAAAAGTTACAGCGATTTATATGAAGTTGTTCAAAAACGCTTTCTTTCGCCAAGACAATGCGTTTCTCACGGTTACATGCATTTGAATGGGAAACTCGCCTCAGACAAAGTATAGGTTTTCATTATGTGTATAACTTGAAAATCTTAGCTCAAACAGCTGCAAATCCTATTTTCCCAGCACAGGGACCTTGAGTTCTATAAGATAAAGCCATAAACATGTTTGTCTGAGTCTTCTATCAAAAGTTACAGCTATTTATATGAAGTTGTACAAAAACGCTTTCTTTCGCCAAGACAGTGCATTTCTCACTGTTACATGCATTTGAATGGGGAACTCACCCGAAACAAAGTATAGGTTTTCATTATGTGTATAACTTGGAAATCTTAGCTCAAACAGCTGCAAATCCTGTTTTCCCAGCACAGGGACCTTGAGTTCTATAAGATAAAGCCATAAACATGTTTGTCTGAGTCTTCTATCAAAAGTTACAGCTATTTATATGAAGTTGTACAAAAACGCTTTCTTTCGCCAAGACAGTGCGTTTCTCACTGTTACATGCATTTGAATGGGGAACTTGACCGAAACTAAGTATAGGTTTTCATTATGTGTATAACTTGAAAATCTTAGCTCAAACAGCTGCAAATCCTGTTTTCCCAGCACGGGGACCTTGAGTTCTATAAGATAAAGCCATAAACATGTGTATACGAGTCTTCTATCAAAAGTTACAGCGATTTATATGAAGTTGTACAAAAACGCTTTCTTTCGCCAAGACAGTGCGTTTCTCACTGTTACATGCATTTGAATGGGGAACTTGACCGAAACAAAGTACAGGTTTTCATTATGTGTATAACTTGGAAATCTTAGCTCAAACAGCTGCAAATCCTGTTTTCCCAGCACAGGGACCTTGAGTTCTATAAGATAAAGCCATAAACATGTTTGTCTGAGTCTTCTATCAAAAGTTACAGCTATTTATATGAAGTTGTACAAAAACGCTTTATTTCGCCAAGACAATGCGTTTCTCACTGTTACATGCATTTGAATGGGGAACTCGACCGAAACAAAGTATAGGTTTTCATTATGTGTATAACTTGGAAATCTTAGCTCAAACAGCTGCAAATCCTGTTTTCCCAGCACAGGGACCTTGAGTTCTATAAGATAAAGCCATAAACATGTGTATCCGAGTCTTCTAGCAAAAGTTACAGCTATTTATATGAAGTTGTACAAAAACGCTTTCTTTCGCCAAGACAGTGCATTTCTCACTGTTACATGCATTTGAATGGGGAACTCGCCCGAAACAAAGTATAGGTTTTCATTATGTGTATAACTTGGAAATCTTAGCTCAAACAGCTGCAAATCCTGTTTTCCCAGCACAGGGACCTTGAGTTCTATAAGATAAAGCCATAAACATGTTTGTCTGAGTCTTCTATCAAAAGTTACAGCTATTTATATGAAGTTGTACAAAAACGCTTTCTTTCGCCAAGACAGTGCGTTTCTCACTGTTACATGCATTTGAATGGGGAACTCGACCGAAACTAAGTATAGGTTTTCATTATGTGTATAACTTGAAAATCTTAGCTCAAACAGCTGCAAATCCTATTTTCCCAGCACAGGGACCTTGAGTTCTATAAGATAAAGCCATAAACATGTGTATCCGAGTCTTCTAGCAAAAGTTACAGCTATTTATATGAAGTTGTACAAAAACGCTTTCTTTCGCCAAGACAGTGCGTTTCTCACTGTTGCATGCATTTGAATCGGGAACTCGCCCGAAACAAAGTACAGGTTTTCATTATGTGTATAACTTGGAAATCTTAGCTCAAACAGCTGCAAATCCTGTTTTCCCAGCACAGGGACCTTGAGTTCTATAAGATAAAGCCATAAACATGTGTATCCGAGTCTTCTAGCAAAAGTTACAGCTATTTATATGAAGTTGTACAAAAACGCTTTCTTTCGCCAAGACAATGCATTTCTCACTGTTACATGCATTTGAATGGGGAACTCGCCCGAAACAAAGTATAGGTTTTCATTATGTGTATAACTTGGAAATCTTAGCTCAAACAGCTGCAAATCCTGTTTTCCCAGCACAGGGACCTTGAGTTCTATAAGATAAAGCCATAAACATGTTTGTCTGAGTCTCCTATCAAAAGTTACAGCTATTTATATGAAGTTGTACAAAAACGCTTTATTTCGCCAAGACAATGCGTTTCTCACTGTTACATGCATTTGAATGGGGAACTCGACCGAAAAAAAGTATAGGTTTTCATTATGTGTATAACTTGAAAATCTTAGCTCAAACAGCTGCAAATCCTGTTTTCCCAGCACGGGGACCTTGAGTTCTATAAGAAAAAGCCATAAACATGTGTATCCGAGTCTTCTAGCAAAAGTTACAGCTATTTATATGAAGTTGTACAAAAACGCTTTCTTTCGCCAAGACAGTGCGTTTCTCACTGTTACATGCATTTGAATGGGGAAGTCGCCCGAAACAAAGTATAGGTTTTCATTATGTGTATAACTTGGAAATCTTAGCTCAAACAGCTGCAAATCCTGTTTTCCCAGCACAGGGACCTTGAGTTCTATAAGATAAAGCCATAAACATGTTTGTCTGAGTCTTCTATCAAAAGTTACAGCTATTTATATGAAGTTGTACAAAAACGCTTTCTTTCGCCAAGACAGTGCGTTTCTCACTGTTACATGCATTTGAATGGGGAACTCGCCCGAAACAAAGTATAGGTTTTCATTATGTGTATAACTTGGAAATCTTAGCTCAAACAGCTGCAAAACCTTTTTGCCCAGCACGGGGACCTTGAGTTCTATAAGATAAAGCCATAAACATGTGTATACTAGTCTTCTATCAAAAGTTACAGCTATTTATATGAAGTTGTACAAAAACGCTTTATTTCGCCAAGACAATGCGTTTCTCACTGTTACATGCATTTGAATGGGGAACTCGCCCGAAACAAAGTACAGGTTTTCATTATGTGTATAACTTGGAAATCTTAGCTCAAACAGCTGCAAAACCTGTTTTCCCAGTGATAGGTTTGTAGCTTGAACCCATCCGCTGGAACGTTGAAGACAATATAATTACACTGCTAAGCAAGACACAAATAGGCAAAGTTCCTCATGTTACTCGTGCGCCGTCCCTTCGCTTGACCCCAGTCGCTCTCGTCCATCCTCCCGTAACACTGTCCTTTTATTGAGGTTACATGAATATGCATAGGTTCATTAACATACGACGTCTACATACAAACAAAGAGTACCTTGCCTGTGTGTGTGTGTGTGTTGCTGATCAAAGGGTCAAACATCCTTGGTCAGGAAGAGGGTAGACTAGACCCCCCCCGGTGAGGAAGTCCAGCAGTTCATCTAAACAGAAAAGCACTTAGACTAGAACAGACGTAGCTACGTTAATCCTACCATAAAACAATTAAGACAAGGTACGAACTTTCCCATGCTCCCAGGATATAGGTGTGCATTCTAGTGTGGAATACACACCAAGCCTCTGTAGCCTGTTAAAGATCACACAACTTATCACTACACAATTGATTATACACCTCTATGCATCTATGGTTAAATATTTCTAAGCATAAATAACAATCAACAATACAAACTCTAACATTCCCCCGTTTTTGACCTTTATGCTAGAAAGTTCCCAGTTATGCATACCTCATGTCTGACAGTTTCAATGCAAACATTTTTTTTACTCAGCATATGTCAAATCACCCTAAATTACTGTAAAAGTTACACAGTTTAATAAATGTATTAGCAGTTACCCCATTCATTGAGCTCATCTCATGGCAAACTGCATCTTACGAGCAACCAAAGAAATTGTTAATTTAATAGTGAAACTAAGAAAGTAACATTTTCAAAAACATCTCAGCTTGGTGATGCTTCCTCCGGGTGTGCAAATCACATGTCTCTCTGCAGAGTGGTTTGAGTTCTGCAGGGCGTCATGAATGTCTCTTCTAGTTGTTTCGTTGTCCATAGGACCAGAGTCCAAATGTATGTAGAATAAACATTCAAACATACCAGTTAGTTTTGTTGTTTGTCAACATGGGTCTCAGCTATTTCCAAAGCTGCAGACCTCTCAGCACTCTAGTTTTATGACCTCCCATCACCTCACTTCAGGCCTTCATCCTGCGAGGGGGATATTTATGACTCCTTCATTGTCCACGCTCTGCAGAGAAACACCTCTGTGGAAAGGGTGCAGGGTTCAGTTGTCTTACAGCAGCCTTCAGAGTGTCATCGTATGCACAGTATAGTGGTATAGCATTAGGTGATGTTCATAGGAAACTGCTGTCATCACCACCATAGCTTCTGGTTCCTGTGCTTTCACAGAATCATGATGTCATCCTCGAACTCCTTCTGCGCTGTCGATGGAGCTTGGCACGCTCCCCTCATCCCACGAGTTTTCATGTTCCAACGCTGCTGAAGGTTTAAGGCAGAGCACGTCGTACACCTTAGTTGTCTTCCTCAGCGTCAATATTGAATCTTTCATTTTATTTAAAATCTCCTGGAAACTCAGTAGCACAGCTCTCTGTGTGATGTCTGCTGTGCTGAAGATGATCTCTGATCCTCCTGAAGCCTCTCTCCTGGCCTCAGCTCCCATCTTGTGGACGATCCTCTCCTCTATTTTGCAGGCAGTTTCATGGTCCTTGCTGTGGCTCCAAGGTCTGATCTCATGATGGGCCCCAACCAGCTTGACCTTTGACCTCAACCACTGCCTGGCTGTCAGCTATGCCTGGAATGGTTCACGCTTCTCACTGGGCCTCTGAAGATTTCTCAGGAGATTACTGCTGCACCTGTATTTCCTTGCTAAGAAGAAAAACTTCTATTTGGAGAGCATGTCAACAATCATCAAACCACATTCTTTAGTTCAGTGAACTTCACTTATAGGCCATCAAAGCCTCATCTGAACATGGGTGCACCACTTGCATAGGTTTAATACTTGTAAATAAACGGCTAATCACACAAATCACTGCAACAATAATAGTAAACATTGTTTAATGTTAATCCTTGCACTCCACCTCTTGACGCGTGGACATTCCCATGCGTCAACTCACCAAACCTGGATCCCTGTCTTAAAGAAAAAGATTAGCTAGATCACGTCCCAGGCAACATCAGGGCATCTCCTCTGGAGTAGCGCCAGAAACCCTGCAATAAAAGATGCTAGCGTGTGTTGCATATTAAGTTTGCTTAACACCTGGCTCTCCCAGGAGTTGTACAAAAACGCTTTATTTCGCCAAGACAATGCGTTTCTCACTGTTACATGCATTTGAATGGGGAACTCGACCGAAACAAAGTATAGGTTTTCATTATGTGTATAACTTGAAAATCTTAGCTCAAACAGCTGCAAATCCTGTTTTCCCAGCACGGGGACCTTGAGTTCTATAAGAAAAAGCCATAAACATGTGTATCCGAGTCTTCTATCAAAAGTTACAGCTATTTATATGAAGTTGTACAAAAACGCTTTCTTTCGCCAAGACAGTGCGTTTCTCACTGTTACATGCATTTGAATGGGAAACTCGACCGAGACAAAGTATAGGTTTTCATTATGTGTATAACTTGGAAATCTTAGCTCAAACAGCTGCAAAACCTGTTCTGTTTTCCCAGCACGGGGACCTTGAGTTCTATAAGATAAAGCCATAAACATGTTTGTCTGAGTCTTCTATCAAAAGTTACAGCTATTTATATGAAGTTGTTCAAAAACGCTTTATTTCGCCAAGACAGTGTGTTTCTCACTGTTACATGCATTTGAATGGGAAACTCGCCTCAGACAAAGTATAGGTTTTCATTATGTGAATAATTTTAAAATCTTAGCTCAAACGGCTGCAAAACCTGTTTGCCCAGCACGGAGATATTGAGTTTTATAAGATAAAGCCATAAACATGTTTGTCTGAGTCCTCTATCAAAAGTTACAGCGATTTATATGAAGTTGTTCAAAAACGCTTTCTTTCGCCAAGACAATGCGTTTCTCACGGTTACATGCATTTGAATGGGAAACTCGCCCGAGACAAAGTATAGGTTTTCATTATGTGAATAATTTTAAAATCTTAGCTCAAACGGCTGCAAAACCTCTTTCTTTCGCCAAGACAATGCGTTTCTCACTGTTACATGCATTTGAATGGGAAACTCACCCGAGACAAAGTATAGGTTTTCATTATGTGAATAATTTTAAAATCTTAGCTCAAACGGCCAAGACAGTGTGATTCTCACTGTTACATGCATTTGAATGGGAAACTCGCCTCAGACAAAGTATAGGTTTTCATTATGTGAATAATTTTAAAATCTTAGCTCAAACGGCTGCAAAACCTGTTTGCCCAGCACGGAGATATTGAGTTTTATAAGATAAAGCCATAAACATGTTTGTCTGAGTCCTCTATCAAAAGTTACAGCGATTTATATGAAGTTGTTCAAAAACGCTTTCTTTCGCCAAGACAATGCGTTTCTCACGGTTACATGCATTTGAATGGGAAACTCGCCCGAGACAAAGTATAGGTTTTCATTATGTGAATAATTTTAAAATCTTAGCTCAAACGGCTGCAAAACCTCTTTCTTTCGCCAAGACAATGCGTTTCTCACTGTTACATGCATTTGAATGGGAAACTCGCCCGAGACAAAGTATAGGTTTTCATTATGTGAATAATTTTAAAATCTTAGCTCAAACGGCCAAGACATTGTGATTCTCACTGTTACATGCATTTGAATGGGAAACTCGCCTGAAACAAAGTATAGGTTTTCATTATGTGAATAATTTTAAAATCTTAGCTCAAACGGCTGCAAAACCTGTTTGCCCAGCACGGTGATATTGAGTTCTATAAGATAAAGCCATAAACATGTTTGTCTGAGTCTTCTATCAAAAGTTACAGCGATTTATATGAAGTTGTTGAAAAACGCTTTCTTTCGCCAAGACAGTGTGTTTCTCACTGTTACATGCATTTGAATGGGAAACTCACCCGAGACAAAGTATAGGTTTTCATTATGTGAATAATTTTAAAATCTTAGCTCAAACGGCTGCAAAACCTGTTTGCCCAGCACGGAGATATTGAGTTTTATAAGATAAAGCCATAAACATGTTTGTCTGAGTCTTCTATCAAAAGTTACAGCGATTTATATGAAGTTGTTCAAAAAAGCTTTATTTCACCAAGACAGTGTGTTTCTCACTGTTACATGCATTTGAATGGGAAACTCGCCTCAGACAAAGTATAGGTTTTCATTATGTGAATAATTTTAAAATCTTAGCTCAAACGGCTGCAAAACCTCTTTCTTTCGCCAAGACAATGCGTTTCTCACTGTTACATGCATTTGAATGGGAAACTCACCCGAGACAAAGTATAGGTTTTCATTATGTGAATAATTTTAAAATCTTAGCTCAAACAGCTGCAAAACCTGTTTGCCCAGCACGGAGATATTGAGTTCTATAAGATAAAGCCATAAACATGTTTGTCTGAGTCTTCTATCAAAAGTTACAGCGATTTATATGAAGTTGTTCAAAAACGCTTTCTTTCGCCAAGACAATGCGTTTCTCACTGTTACATGCATTTGAATGGGAAACTCGCCCGAGACAATGTATAGGTTTTCATTATGTGAATAATTTTAAAATCTTAGCTCAAACGGCTGCAAAACCTCTTTCTTTCGCCAAGACAATGCGTTTCTCACTGTTACATGCATTTGAATGGGAAACTCACCCGAGACAAAGTATAGGTTTTCATTATGTGAATAATTTTAAAATCTTAGCTCAAACGGCTGCAAAACCTGTTTGCCCAGCACGGGGATATTGAGTTCTATAAGATAAAGCCATAAACATGTTTGTCTGAGACCTCTATCAAAAGTTACAGCGATTTATATGAAGTTGTTCAAAAACGCTTTATTTCGCCAAGACAATGCGTTTCTCACTGTTACATGCATTTGAATGGGAAACTCGCCTGAAACAAAGTATAGGTTTTCATTATGTGAATAATTTTAAAATCTTAGCTCAAACGGCTGCAAAACCTCTTTCTTTCGCCAAGACAGTGTGTTTCTCACTGTTACATGCATTTGAATGGGAAACTCACCCGAGACAAAGTATAGGTTTTCATTATGTGAATAATTTTAAAATCTTAGCTCAAACGGCCAAGACAGTGTGATTCTCACTGTTACATGCATTTGAATGGGAAACTCGCCTGAAACAAAGTATAGGTTTTCATTATGTGAATAATTTTAAAATCTTAGCTCAAACGGCTGCAAAACCTGTTTGCCCAGCACGGTGATATTGAGTTCTATAAGATAAAGCCATAAACATGTTTGTCTGAGTCTTCTATCAAAAGTTACAGCGATTTATATGAAGTTGTTCAAAAACGCTTTCTTTCGCCAAGACAATGGGTTTCTCACTGTTACATGCATTTGAATGGGAAACTCGCCTGAGACAATTTATAGGTTTTCATTATGTGAATAATTTTAAAATCTTAGCTCAAACGGCTGCAAAACCTCTTTCTTTCGCCAAGACAATGCGTTTCTCACTGTTACATGCATTTGAATGGGAAACTCACCCGAGACAAAGTATAGGTTTTCATTATGTGAATAATTTTAAAATCTTAGCTCAAACGGCTGCAAAACCTGTTTGCCCAGCACGGAGATATTGAGTTTTATAAGATAAAGCCATAAACATGTTTGTCTGAGTCTTCTATCAAAAGTTACAGCGATTTATATGAAGTTGTTCAAAAACGCTTTCTTTCGCCAAGACAATGCGTTTCTCACGGTTACATGCATTTGAATGGGAAACTCGCCCGAGACAAAGTATAGGTTTTCATTATGTGAATAATTTTAAAATCTTAGCTCAAACGGCTGCAAAACCTGTTTGCCCAGCACGGGGATATTGAGTTTTATAAGATAAAGCCATAAACATGTGTGTCTGAGTCTTCTATCAAAAGTTACAGCGATTTATATGAAGTTGTTGAAAAACGCTTTCTTTCGCCAAGACAGTGTGTTTCTCACTGTTACATGCATTTGAATGGGAAACTCAGCCGAGACAAAGTATAGGTTTTCATTATGTGAATAATTTTAAAATCTTAGCTCAAACGGCTGCAAAACCTCTTTCTTTCGCCAAGACAATGCGTTTCTCACTGTTACATGCATTTGAATGGGAAACTCACCCGAGACAAAGTATAGGTTTTCATTATGTGAATAATTTTAAAATCTTAGCTCAAACGGCCAAGACATTGTGATTCTCACTGTTACATGCATTTGAATGGGAAACTCGCCTGAGACAAAGTATAGGTTTTCATTATGTGAATAATTTTAAAATCTTAGCTCAAACGGCTGCAAAACCTGTTTGCCCAGCACGGAGATATTGAGTTCTATAAGATAAAGCCATAAACATGTTTGTCTGAGTCTTCTATCAAAAGTTACAGCGATTTATATGAAGTTGTTCAAAAACGCTTTCTTTCGCCAAGACAATGTGTTTCTCACTGTTACATGCATTTGAATGGGAAACTCGCCCGAGACAAAGTATAGGTTTTCATTATGTGAATAATTTTAAAATCTTAGCTCAAACGGCCAAGACATTGTGATTCTCACTGTTACATGCATTTGAATGGGAAACTCGCCTCAGACAAAGTATAGGTTTTCATTATGTGAATAATTTTAAAATCTTAGCTCAAACGGCTGCAAAACCTCTTTCTTTCGCCAAGACAATGCGTTTCTCACTGTTACATGCATTTGAATGGGAAACTCACCCGAGACAAAGTATAGGTTTTCATTATGTGAATAATTTTAAAATCTTAGCTCAAACGGCCAAGACATTGTGATTCTCACTGTTACATGCATTTGAATGGGAAACTCGCCTGAGACAAAGTATAGGTTTTCATTATGTGAATAATTTTAAAATCTTAGCTCAAACGGCTGCAAAACCTGTTTGCCCAGCACGGAGATATTGAGTTTTATAAGATAAAGCCATAAACATGTGTGTCTTAGTCTTCTATCAAAAGTTACAGCGATTTATATGAAGTTGTTGAAAAACGCTTTCTTTCGCCAAGACAATGCGTTTCTCACTGTTACATGCATTTGAATGGGAAACTCGCCTGAGACAAAGTATAGGTTTTCATTATGTGAATAATTTTAAAATCTTAGCTCAAACGGCTGCAAAACCTGTTTGCCCAACACGGGGATATTGACTTCTATAAGATAAAGCCATAAACATGTGTGTCTGAGTCCTCTATCAAAAGTTACAGCGATTTATATGAAGTTGTTCAAAAACGCTTTATTTCGCCAAGACAATGCGTTTCTCACTGTTACATGCATTTGAATGGGAAACTCGCCTGAGACAAAGTATAGGTTTTCATTATGTGAATAATTTTAAAATCTTAGCTCAAACAGCTGCAAAACCTGTTTGCCCAGCACGGAGATATTGAGTTCTATAAGATAAAGCCATAAACATGTTTGTCTGAGTCTTCTATCAAAAGTTACAGCGATTTATATGAAGTTGTTCAAAAACGCTTTCTTTCGCCAAGACAATGCGTTTCTCACTGTTACATGCATTTGAATGGGAAACTCGCCCGAGACAATGTATAGGTTTTCATTATGTGAATAATTTTAAAATCTTAGCTCAAACGGCTGCAAAACCTCTTTCTTTCGCCAAGACAATGCGTTTCTCACTGTTACATGCATTTGAATGGGAAACTCGCCTGAAACAATGGATAGGTTTTCATTATGTTAATAATTTTAAAATCTTAGCTCAAACGGCTGCAAAACCTGTTTGCCCAGCATGGAGATATTGAGTTTTATAAGATAAAGCCATGAACATGTTTGTCTGAGTCTTCCATCAAAAGTTACAGCGATTTATATGAAGTTGTACGAAAATGCTTTCTTTCGCCAAGACAGTGTGTTTCTCACTGTTACATGCATTTGAATGGGAAACTCACCCGAGACAAAGTATAGGTTTTCATTATGTGAATAATTTTAAAATCTTAGCTCAAACAGCTGCAAAACCTGTTTGCCCAGCACGGAGATATTGAGTTCTATAAGATAAAGCCATAAACATGTTTGTCTGAGACCTCTATCAAAAGTTACAGCGATTTATATGAAGTTGTTCAAAAACGCTTTATTTCGCCAAGACAATGCGTTTCTCACTGTTACATGCATTTGAATGGGAAACTCGCCTGAAACAAAGTATAGGTTTTCATTATGTGAATAATTTTAAAATCTTAGCTCAAACGGCTGCAAAACCTCTTTCTTTCGCCAAGACAATGCGTTTCTCACTGTTACATGCATTTGAATGGGAAACTCGCCCGAGACAAAGTATAGGTTTTCATTATGTGAATAATTTTAAAATCTTAGCTCAAACGGCTGCAAAACCTGTTTGCCCAGCACGGAGATATTGAGTTTTATAAGATAAAGCCATAAACATGTGTGTCTGAGTGTTCTATCAAAAGTTACAGCGATTTATATGAAGTTGTTCAAAAACGCTTTCTTTCGCCAAGACAATGCGTTTCTCACGGTTACATGCATTTGAATGGGAAACTCGCCTGAAACAAAGTATAGGTTTTCATTATGTGAATAATTTTAAAATCTTAGCTCAAACGGCTGCAAAACCTGTTTGCCCAGCACGGAGATATTGAGTTTTATAAGATAAAGCCATAAACATGTGTGTCTGAGTGTTCTATCAAAAGTTACAGCGATTTATATGAAGTTGTTCAAAAACGCTTTCTTTCGCCAAGAGAATGCGTTTCTCACTGTTACATGCATTTGAATGGGAAACTCGCCCGAGACAAAGTATAGGTTTTCATTATGTGAATAATTTTAAAATCTTAACTCAAACGGCTGCAAAACCTGTTTGCCCAGCACGGAGATATTGAGTTTTATAAGATAAAGCCATAAACATGTGTGTCTGAGTGTTCTATCAAAAGTTACAGCGATTTATATGAAGTTGTTCAAAAACGCTTTCTTTCGCCAAGACAATGCGTTTCTCACTGTTACATGCATTTGAATGGGAAACTCGCCTGAAACAAAGTATAGGTTTTCATTATGTGAATAATTTTAAAATCTTAGCTCAAACGGCTGCAAAACCTGTTTGCCCAGCACGGAGATATTGAGTTTTATAAGATAAAGCCATAAACATGTGTGTCTGAGTGTTCTATCAAAAGTTACAGCGATTTATATGAAGTTGTTCAAAAACGCTTTCTTTCGCCAAGACAATGCGTTTCTCACTGTTACATGCACTTGAATGGGAAACTCGCCCGAGACAAAGTATAGGTTTTCATTATGTGAATAATTTTAAAATCTTAGCTCAAACGGCTGCAAAACCTGTTTGCCCAGCACGGGGATATTGACTTCTATAAGATAAAGCCATAAACATGTTTGTCCGAGACCTCTATCAAAAGTTACAGCGATTTATATGAAGTTGTTCAAAAACGCTTTCTTTCGCCAAGACAATGCGTTTCTCACGGTTACATGCATTTGAATGGGAAACTCGCCTGAAACAAAGTATAGGTTTTCATTATGTGAATAATTTTAAAATCTTAGCTCAAACGGCTGCAAAACCTCTTTCTTTCGCCAAGACAATGCGTTTCTCACTGTTACATGCATTTGAATGGGAAACTCGCCCGAGACAAAGTATAGGTTTTCATTATGTGAATAATTTTAAAATCTTAGCTCAAACGGCTGCAAAACCTGTTTGCCCAGCACGGAGATATTGAGTTTTATAAGATAAAGCCATAAACATGTGTGTCTGAGTCTTCTATCAAAAGTTACAGCGATTTATATGAAGTTGTTCAAAAACGCTTTCTTTCGCCAAGACAATGCGTTTCTCACGGTTACATGCATTTGAATGGGAAACTCGCCTGAAACAAAGTATAGGTTTTCATTATGTGAATAATTTTAAAATCTTAGCTCAAACGGCTGCAAAACCTGTTTGCCCAGCACGGAGATATTGAGTTTTATAAGATAAAGCCATAAACATGTGTGTCTGAGTCTTCTATCAAAAGTTACAGCGATTTATATGAAGTTGTTCAAAAACGCTTTCTTTCGCCAAGAGAATGCGTTTCTCACTGTTACATGCATTTGAATGGGAAACTCGCCCGAGACAAAGTATAGGTTTTCATTATGTGAATAATTTTAAAATCTTAACTCAAACGGCTGCAAAACCTGTTTGCCCAGCACGGAGATATTGAGTTTTATAAGATAAAGCCATAAACATGTTTGTCTGAGTCTTCTATCAAAAGTTACAGGGATTTATATGAAGTTGTTCAAAAACGCTTTCTTTCGCCAAGACAATGCGTTTCTCACGGTTACATGCATTTGAATGGGAAACTCGCCCAAGACAAAGTATAGGTTTTCATTATGTGAATAATTTTAAAATCTTAGCTCAAAAGGCTGCAAAACCTGTTTGCCCAGCACGGAGATATTGAGTTTTATAAGATAAAGCCATAAACATGTGTGTCTGAGTGTTCTATCAAAAGTTACAGCGATTTATATGAAGTTGTTCAAAAACACTTTCTTTCGCCAAGACAATGCGTTTCTCACTGTTACATGCATTTGAATGGGAAACTCGCCTGAAACAAAGTATAGGTTTTCATTATGTGAATAATTTTAAAATCTTAGCTCAAACGGCTGCAAAACCTGTTTGCCCAGCACGGAGATATTGAGTTTTATAAGATAAAGCCATAAACATGTGTGTCTGAATGTTCTATCAAAAGTTACAGCGATTTATATGAAGTTGTTCAAAAACGCTTTCTTTCGCCAAGACAATGCGTTTCTCACTGTTACATGCATTTGAATGGGAAACTCGCCTGAAACAAAGTATAGGTTTTCATTATGTGAATAATTTTAAAATCTTAGCTCAAACGGCTGCAAAACCTGTTTGCCCAGCACGGAGATATTGAGTTTTATAAGATAAAGCCATAAACATGTATGTCTGAGTGTTCTATCAAAAGTTACAGCGATTTATATGAAGTTGTTCAAAAACGCTTTCTTTCGCCAAGACAATGCGTTTCTCACTGTTATATGCACTTGAATGGGAAACTCGCCCGAGACAAAGTATAGGTTTTCATTATGTGAATAATTTTAAAATCTTAGCTCAAACGGCTGCAAAACCTGTTTGCCCAGCACGGGGATATTGAGTTCTATAAGATAAAGCCATAAACATGTGTGTCTTAGTCTTCTATCAAAAGTTACAGCGATTTATATGAAGTTGTTCAAAAACGCTTTCTTTCGCCAAGACAATGCGTTTCTCACTGTTACATGCATTTGAATGGGAAACTCGCCTGAGACAAAGTATAGGTTTTCATTATGTGAATAATTTTAAAATCTTAGCTCAAACGGCCAAGACAGTGTGATTCTCACTGTTACATGCATTTGAATGGGAAACTCGCCTCAGACAAAGTATAGGTTTTCATTATGTGAATAATTTTAAAATCTTAGCTCAAACGGCTGCAAAACCTGTTTGCCCAGCACGGGGATATTGAGTTCTATAAGATAAAGCCATCAACACGTTTTTCTGAGTCTTCTATCAAAAGTTACAGCGAATTATATGAAGTTGTTTAAAAATGCTTTCTTTCGCAAAGACAATGCGTTTCTCACTGTTACATGCATTTGAATGGGAAACTCGCCTGAAACAAAGTATAGGTTTTCATTATGTGAATAATTTTAAAATCTTAGCTCAAACGGCTGCAAAACCTGTTTGCCCAGCACGGAGATATTGAGTTTTATAAGATAAAGCCATAAACATGTTTGTCTGAGACCTCTATCAAAAGTTACAGCGATTTATATGAAGTTGTTCAAAAACGCTTTCTTTCGCCAAGACAATGCGTTTCTCACTGTTACATGCATTTGAATGGGAAACTCGCCCGAGACAAAGTATAGGTTTTCATTATGTGAATAATTTTAAAATCTTAACTCAAACGGCTGCAAAACCTGTTTGCCCAGCACGGGGATATTGAGTTCTATAAGATAAAGCCATAAACATGTGTGTCTTAGTCTTCTATCAAAAGTTACAGCGATTTATATGAAGTTGTTGAAAAACGCTTTCTTTCGCCAAGACAGTGTGTTTCTCACTGTTACATGCATTTGAATGGGAAACTCGCCTGAGACAAAGTATAGGTTTTCATTATGTGAATAATTTTAAAATCTTAGCTCAAACGGCTGCAAAACCTGTTTGCCCAGCACGGAGATATTGAGTTTTATAAGATAAAGCCATAAACATGTTTGTCTGAGACCTCTATCAAAAGTTACAGCGATTTATATGAAGTTGTTCAAAAACGCTTTATTTCACCAAGACAATACGTTTCTCACGGTTACATGCATTTGAATGGGAAACTCGCCTGAAACAAAGTATAGGTTTTCATTATGTGAATAATTTTAAAATCTTAGCTCAAACGGCTGCAAAACCTGTTTGCCCAGCACGGGGATATTGAGTTTTATAAGATAAAGCCATAAACATGTTTGTCTGAGACCTCTATCAAAAGTTACAGCGATTTATATGAAGTTGTTCAAAAACGCTTTCTTTCGCCAAGACAATGCGTTTCTCACTGTTACATGCATTTGAATGGGAAACTCGCCTGAAACAAAGTATAGGTTTTCATTATGTGAATAATTTTAAAATCTTAGCTCAAACGGCTGCAAAACCTGTTTGCCCAGCACGGGGATATTGAGTTCTATAAGATAAAGCCATAAACATGTGTGTCTTAGTCTTCTATCAAAAGTTACAGCGATTTATATGAAGTTGTTGAAAAACGCTTTCTTTCGCCAAGACAATGCGTTTCTCACTGTTACATGCATTTGAATGGGAAACTCGCCTGAGACAAAGTATAGGTTTTCATTATGTGAATAATTTTAAAATCTTAGCTTAAACGGCTGCAAAACCTGTTTGCCCAGCACGGGGATATTGAGTTCTATAAGATAAAGCCATAAACACGTTTTTCTGAGTCTTCTATCAAAAGTTACAGCGATTTATATGAAGTTGTTCAAAAACGCTTTATGTCGCCAATACAATGCGTTTCTCACTGTTACATGCATTTGAATGGGAAACTCACCCGAGACAAAGTATAGGTTTTCATTATGTGAATAATTTTAAAATCTTAGCTCAAACGGCTGCAAAACCTGTTTGCCCAGCACGGAGATATTGAGTTCTATAAGATAAAGCCATAAACATGTTTGTCTGAGTCTTCTATCAAAAGTTACAGCGATTTATATGAAGTTGTTCAAAAACGCTTTCTTTCGCCAAGACAATGCGTTTCTCACTGTTACATGCATTTGAATGGGAAACTCACCCGAGACAAAGTATAGGTTTTCATTATGTGAATAATTTTAAAATCTTAGCTCAAACGGCTGCAAAACCTGTTTGCCCAGCACGGAGATATTGAGTTTTATAAGATAAAGCCATAAACATGTTTGTCCGAGACCTTTATCAAAAGTTACAGCGATTTATATGAAGTTGTTAAAAAACGCTTTATTTCGCCAAGACAATGCGTTTCTCACTGTTACATGCATTTGAATGGGAAACTCGCCCGAGACAAAGTATAGGTTTTCATTATGTGAATAATTTTAAAATCTTAGCTCAAACGGCTGCAAAACCTGTTTGCCCAGCACGGAGATATTGAGTTTTATAAGATAAAGCCATAAACATGTGTGTCTTAGTCTTCTATCAAAAGTTACAGCGATTTATATGAAGTTGTTGAAAAACGCTTTCTTTCGCCAAGACAATGCGTTTCTCACTGTTACATGCATTTGAATGGGAAACTCGCCTGAGACAAAGTATAGGTTTTCATTATGTGAATAATTTTAAAATCTTAGCTCAAACGGCTGCAAAACCTGTTTGCCCAGCACGGGGATATTGACTTCTATAAGATAAAGCCATAAACATGTGTGTCTGAGTCCTCTATCAAAAGTTACAGCGATTTATATGAAGTTGTTCAAAAACGCTTTATTTCGCCAAGACAATGCGTTTCTCACTGTTACATGCATTTGAATGGGAAACTCGCCTGAGACAAAGTATAGGTTTTCATTATGTGAATAATTTTAAAATCTTAGCTCAAACGGCTGCAAAACCTGTTTGCCCAGCACGGAGATATTGAGTTTTATAAGATAAAGCCATAAACATGTGTGTCTGAGTCTTCTATCAAAAGTTGCAGCGATTTATATGAAGTTGTTCAAAAACGCTTTCTTTCGCCAAGACAATGCGTTTCTCACTGTTACATGCATTTGAATGGGAAACTCGCCTGAAACAAAGTATAGGTTTTCATTATGTGAATAATTTTAAAATCTTAACTCAAACGGCTGCAAAACCTGTTTGCACAGCACGGAGATATTGAGTTCTATAAGATAAAGCCATAAACATGTTTGTCTGAGACCTCTATCAAAAGTTACAGCGATTTATATGAAGTTGTTCAAAAACGCTTTATTTCGCCAAGACAGTGTGTTTCTCACTGTTACATGCATTTGAATGGGAAACTCGCCCGAGACAAAGTATAGGTTTTCATTATGTGAATAATTTTAAAATCTTAGCTCAAACGGCTGCCCAGCACGGGGATATTGAGTTCTATAAGATAAAGCCATGAACATGTTTGTCTGAGTCTTCTATCAAAAGTTACAGCGATTTATATGAAGTTGCACAAAAGCGCTTTCTTTCGCCAAGACAGTGTGTTTCTCACTGTTACATGCATTTGAATGGGAAACTCGCCTGAAACAAAGTATAGGTTTTCATTATGTGAATAATTTTAAAATCTTAGCTCAAACGGCTGCAAAACCTGTTTGCCCAGCACGGAGATATTGAGTTTTATAAGATAAAGCCATAAACATGTGTGTCTGAGACCTCTATCAAAAGTTACAGCGATTTATATGAAGTTGTTCAAAAACGCTTTCTTTCGCCAAGACAATGCGTTTCTCACTGTTACATGCATTTGAATGGGAAACTCGCCTGAAACAAAGTATAGGTTTTCATTATGTGAATAATTTTAAAATCTTAGCTCAAACGGCTGCAAAACCTGTTTGCCCAGCACGGGGATATTGAGTTCTATAAGATAAAGCCATAAACATGTGTGTCTTAGTCTTCTATCAAAAGTTACAGCGATTTATATGAAGTTGTTGAAAAACGCTTTCTTTCGCCAAGACAATGCGTTTCTCACTGTTACATGCATTTGAATGGGAAACTCGCCTGAGACAAAGTATAGGTTTTCATTATGTGAATAATTTTAAAATCTTAGCTTAAACGGCTGCAAAACCTGTTTGCCCAGCACGGGGATATTGAGTTCTATAAGATAAAGCCATAAACACGTTTTTCTGAGTCTTCTATCAAAAGTTACAGCGATTTATATGAAGTTGTTCAAAAACGCTTTATGTCGCCAATACAATGCGTTTCTCACTGTTACATGCATTTGAATGGGAAACTCACCCGAGACAAAGTATAGGTTTTCATTATGTGAATAATTTTAAAATCTTAGCTCAAACGGCTGCAAAACCTGTTTGCCCAGCACGGAGATATTGAGTTCTATAAGATAAAGCCATAAACATGTTTGTCTGAGTCTTCTATCAAAAGTTACAGCGATTTATATGAAGTTGTTCAAAAACGCTTTCTTTCGCCAAGACAATGCGTTTCTCACTGTTACATGCATTTGAATGGGAAACTCACCCGAGACAAAGTATAGGTTTTCATTATGTGAATAATTTTAAAATCTTAGCTCAAACGGCTGCAAAACCTGTTTGCCCAGCACGGAGATATTGAGTTTTATAAGATAAAGCCATAAACATGTTTGTCCGAGACCTTTATCAAAAGTTACAGCGATTTATATGAAGTTGTTAAAAAACGCTTTATTTCGCCAAGACAATGCGTTTCTCACTGTTACATGCATTTGAATGGGAAACTCGCCCGAGACAAAGTATAGGTTTTCATTATGTGAATAATTTTAAAATCTTAGCTCAAACGGCTGCAAAACCTGTTTGCCCAGCACGGAGATATTGAGTTTTATAAGATAAAGCCATAAACATGTGTGTCTTAGTCTTCTATCAAAAGTTACAGCGATTTATATGAAGTTGTTGAAAAACGCTTTCTTTCGCCAAGACAATGCGTTTCTCACTGTTACATGCATTTGAATGGGAAACTCGCCTGAGACAAAGTATAGGTTTTCATTATGTGAATAATTTTAAAATCTTAGCTCAAACGGCTGCAAAACCTGTTTGCCCAGCACGGGGATATTGACTTCTATAAGATAAAGCCATAAACATGTGTGTCTGAGTCCTCTATCAAAAGTTACAGCGATTTATATGAAGTTGTTCAAAAACGCTTTATTTCGCCAAGACAATGCGTTTCTCACTGTTACATGCATTTGAATGGGAAACTCGCCTGAGACAAAGTATAGGTTTTCATTATGTGAATAATTTTAAAATCTTAGCTCAAACGGCTGCAAAACCTGTTTGCCCAGCACGGAGATATTGAGTTTTATAAGATAAAGCCATAAACATGTGTGTCTGAGTCTTCTATCAAAAGTTGCAGCGATTTATATGAAGTTGTTCAAAAACGCTTTCTTTCGCCAAGACAATGCGTTTCTCACTGTTACATGCATTTGAATGGGAAACTCGCCTGAAACAAAGTATAGGTTTTCATTATGTGAATAATTTTAAAATCTTAACTCAAACGGCTGCAAAACCTGTTTGCACAGCACGGAGATATTGAGTTCTATAAGATAAAGCCATAAACATGTTTGTCTGAGACCTCTATCAAAAGTTACAGCGATTTATATGAAGTTGTTCAAAAACGCTTTATTTCGCCAAGACAGTGTGTTTCTCACTGTTACATGCATTTGAATGGGAAACTCGCCCGAGACAAAGTATAGGTTTTCATTATGTGAATAATTTTAAAATCTTAGCTCAAACGGCTGCCCAGCACGGGGATATTGAGTTCTATAAGATAAAGCCATGAACATGTTTGTCTGAGTCTTCTATCAAAAGTTACAGCGATTTATATGAAGTTGCACAAAAACGCTTTCTTTCGCCAAGACAGTGTGTTTCTCACTGTTACATGCATTTGAATGGGAAACTCGCCTGAAACAAAGTATAGGTTTTCATTATGTGAATAATTTTAAAATCTTAGCTCAAACGGCTGCAAAACCTGTTTGCCCAGCACGGAGATATTGAGTTTTATAAGATAAAGCCATAAACATGTGTGTCTGAGACCTCTATCAAAAGTTACAGCGATTTATATGAAGTTGTTCAAAAATGCTTTATTTCGCCAAGACAATGCGTTTCTCACTGTTACATGCATTTGAATGGGAAACTCGCCTGAAAAAAAGTATAGGTTTTCATTATGTGAATAATTTTAAAATCTTAGCTCAAACGGCTGCAAAACCTGTTTGCCCAGCACGGAGATATTGAGTTTTATAAGATAAAGCCATAAACATGTGTGTCTGAGTCTTCTATCAAAAGTTACAGCGATTTATATGAATTTGTTCAAAAATGCTTTCTTTCGCCAAGACAATGCGTTTCTCACTGTTACAAGCACATATTTTCTCTGCTTTGTCTAACCTCTGCAGAGCCTCTGTCAAGAAAAACATATCTGTAAGCATAAAACAAATATACATTTCATAACACGTCACTGGACAAACCTCGGTCAGTTGATTTCCTCTGTGCAGTGCAGACGAACATCAGTCAGCAAGTCAAGGCTGTGAGATGGACTGGTGTCCTTTGTGACTCTGCTGGTTCTTCTGAGGAAACATCACCGTCTCTCCACACCGTCACCATCTGTGAGCACAAACTGCTGCTCTGCCGGCATGTAGGAATCACATATCACACACACAGGGGTGAAGAAACATTAGAGCTCAACTTTGGATACTTTAGATCTAAACAGATCAAACTAGCTCTTAGTTTCAACAATCAGTGAGCAGACAAACAATGATACCATACTGATTCTATATGAATACAATATGGTATTTTCAATACAGGTGTCAAATTAATTTATTAAAACTAATACAGATATATGTATATATATTTTTTTTGATAAATTCGTTTGCTAAATTATAAGAATATATATTTTTTTTTTTTCATTTAACTATTGCAACTGAAAGAAATTAAATATTGAACAAAAATATATTGTCACATTCTGAGCATGCTCAGCATGCTGAAAGACTTGAAGTTGCTACAGATTTTAAGAAGTGATAATTATAGGGAAAAAACTTCTCTTTTTCTTCTGTTTAATCAAACATTTGATGCCTTAGATGTCTCAGTCCTATAGCATTCTGCAACTACAACTAAGCTGAAGCTTGGATTTGGCTGCAGGTGCCCCTGTACATCCTTCTCAGCAGCACACATGTGGGTACCATTTAATCACACTTCTTCCTGAGCTTTGCTTCATCACAAGACCAAAGGTGGCATCCCGTGTCACAGTCTTATCATCATCCAGAAGAAACATTTGAAGAAACATCATGGAGAAGAAACATTTACGTGCCTCCTGGTTTTGCTTTCTGATCCTGCAAAAAGACTGAGGACAACAAAGCCCAGAGAACACGAGATACACAACATCCAACATTCAGACTCAACAGCCTCCATAAATGAAGAGCACCAGGTTGGTTCAGTTATAGTAGATATGAGCATACTTCACATTACTGGGTATGAATAATAATCAAGAGACAAACTTTGAAGATGCAGAGCATGATGTCCCATCATCAGACTGTAAACAAACATCCACCAGGCTTCTTTGTTTGATCTCCTATCAGGGATCAGTAGCGTGTATTAACCTGTGGATCAGCAGTCACTGAAATATTACTGTTTCAGATAAGAAATCTAGCACATAAAAGCCAGGGTAGGAGGGATCTCTGCAAACTGACTTACCTCTGCAAGTGTGAAGCTCAACAAAAATCTGACTCTCCAGTCACTGACAAACAAAAACCTCCAGCTGGGAGATAGAAAACGCTGTCTGGGTCTTGCTGGATGTTGCTGGTCAGAGTCCACACATTAGCAGAGTGCTTCTTGGTCCCACTGACCCATGTGGACAGTGACTGTGGAGAACTGTTCTGGAAAACATAAAAGAGAATTAAAATAACAAAAAGCCAAAGAGGATTTCCACAAAGACTATCTTGGAATCAGCAATCAAAAAAAACACTGGTTCATATTTCAATTAAATATGAACAGATTCCTTAAATGTACGCAGTTCAGATCTGATTTAATTTAATTTCCTTCACACAGCACATTCGTCCAGGCTGACAGGTAAACATAGAATTAATCTCAGGTAACATGACTCATAGTAGAGATTCAGTAAGAAAGATTGCAGGCTCTAATATTATTACCACACAATCCAAGGACACACCAACAGCTCAGATTTCTAGAACTATTTAAACAAATGTCTTTTGAATATTCAATTCAGTGGGGTGGGGGGTGTCGTGGAATTTTTTAAATAAAGTCTGCAACACAGAAAGAGCTGTGATCAAGCTATTTATTACTGCGCACAGGAGAGCAAACACACATCAAACATTACAGTTCAGTCATGTCAGCTCTGCCACAGAAGTTGTGCTCCTACTCCTTTATGCATTCCAAGGAAGAGGGAGGAAGTTACAAACTGATCCTACCACACTTCACGTGTCTCGCTATGAAACCTAACGGATTAGTGGTTATGCTGTTTTGTGCCCTTGGCCTTATCAGCACCTGTAAAGGGAGTTGTTTTCTCAAACTGCTGAAGTAAGTTCATCTAGTTTTAGAACCTTTCACTGAACAGTCTATAACAGTGTCATAAGCACTTAAATACTTTAAATGAGAATAACAGAAAATTTCTATTACAGGAGCTAGAGCCTGTCCCAGTAGTCATAGGTAGAGCACACCTGGACAGGTCACCAGTCTGTCAGAGGACTAACACAGATGCAGCCTGACTCAATCCTAAATGTTCAGCACACAGAGACACAGAGGTGCTGTTTAAAGTTTAGTGTTAACTTGAGTCACTGATCATTTGCAGTATTACAGAGTCTGGCAGTCTTTGCATGATGTCCACGTCACTGTACGTTTCTAGCTGACTCTCAGGTGTGACAGGTGTGCCAGCAGGAAAGAGTAATAATAGCCTGCATCCTGAGGTTTTTCATGCAGGATTAAAGGAGCCAGGCTTTGTTCACACAGCTAGGATTGTATTTTACATTGACCCTGGGTCAGTATAAGTATCATACAGTTTAAACGAAGCACTGAAACTTGCACATATTTATTACAGATGCACTGAAGCTAATCGAGATATTTGCTGTCAATCTGTGGCTGCGATTAAACAGTTTACTGGAAACTTTATTAACTAGTAACTTCGTCAGTCATAACAGAAGCTAATATTTCTGTGCTAACATCGTTTAAACAGTAACAGCTTTACTCCAATATAAGCTAACGTTTACACCGTAACTTTAAGCTAGCACCATAAAGACGGTAAAACACGTAATAACATCTACAAATGCATCTTAAAGCTGTTATATTAGCACTCGGTGTATTACTAACATAAGCACATTAACATTATTGACACTCGCTGACTTTTAATAGTCGTTCTATAAATGCTGTCCGTTTAAACGGTCTTACCTGTAAACACTGCTGTATCCACCGGATTCCAGCCAGAGTGAATTCTGGAGTCTTCCCACGCTCCTGTTAGTGATCCTCCATCTGGATGGATGATAACAACCTTCTGAACAATCTAGCAGGAGCTTGTCCATATCTATGGGACTGATTTGTGCTAATAACGCCCAATTGTATGGACTGATAACAGCCGAAGCGGGTGAATAAAGTCACCCAGTCGCTAGCTGTGCCATTACCCAACATACACCAGCACAATATTAGGCACAGCACCACGATAGACATTTTCAGTGGTTTTGAATGCAGGACATGGTTATCTTACCTTGTAAAATGCATGACAATAAAACAGCTAACCACCATAAAATGGTATTGTGTGTGTATGTGCATGTGTGTGCGTGTGTGTGTGTGTGTGTGTGTGTGTGTGTGTGAGAGAGAGGGGGGGGGGGGAGAGATCAAAGGCGTGCGTTTATGTTTTTTCTTGATCAAGAGTGTGCCTCCTCTCTCTTATTGGATATGGTGTAGCATGTTTATTCAGGTGCACCTTTGAAGTCTATGAGAATACTTTGCAGCCTGGTCTGAGTGGTCATTTCTGCACAGACACAATGAAGCGTGCACTCAGTTTAGAGGAGGCTGTTGCTGCAGTTTTGCACTCTCCACAAGCAGTGGAGATACTTCTGACAGCGAAGAAGAATTTTTGCCAGGCACCGAGGAGCTTTGCAGCTCATGTGCGGAGGAGGAGAAGGAGAAGGAGGAAGAAGAGCAGGAGGAAGAGACAAGACTAGAGGATGGCCAGTGGAGATCTAAAAATGGAGAAATCATGTGGCAACCCACACATGAAGAGGTCCTGCCATTTTTTCCTCCTCCCATTTTAACCCCAGGACCAACCCATTATGCAATTCATAGGATCAGCAGCCCTGTGTGCACTTTCCATCTTTTTTTTGCAGAGGACATTATGCAGCTAATCCTGCATTTCACCAACCTGCAGGGCAACAGGTCAGTAAAAGACTGGAAGGACATAGATGAGGAGGAGTTGCAGGCTTACATGGGGCTTGTGATGCTGGCTGGCCTGTACAGGTCTCACATGAAACGACAACAAGCCTGTGGGATGGGGAGACAGGGCTCTTCTGTTTCCTGCTACCATGTCAAAAAAAAAAAGATTTGAGCAAATTAATCGGGCAGTAAGATTCGATAATCGTCTCTCCCGTCCAGGTCGCTACAAGGGGGATATGGCTGTGGTTTCCTACATCCCCAAGCAAAGAAAAAATGTTGTCTTATTGGGCACCAGGCACCGTGAGCTACAAGTCCAGGACTCTGGGAAGAGAAAGCCCCACATCATCCTGGATTATAACAAATCCAAAGGGGCTGTGGATCATCTGGACCAGGTAAGAACAATTATAAGTCATTTAATTGCCAAATTGTTTATCGTTTCTCATTGTCATAACTGATAAAGTCAGATAATGTGATTATGATAGTTTTGATATGAGATGATAGTTTTAGAATATGAGAGTTTTGATAGTTACAGATAGGAGGGGGGCCCACAGGCGGAAGGATCTATGAAGTTAATGAAAAAACTTTTTATTTCACCATGTTAGTGCGTTACTCGCTATTACATGCATTTGAATGGAGTTCTCGCCAGACGCAAAGTATAGGTTTTCATTATGTGAATAACTTGAAAATCTTAGCTCAAACAGCTTTAAAACCTGTTTGCCCAGCACGGGGATATTGAGTTCTATAAGATAAAGCCATAAACATGCGCGAAAGAAAGCGTTTTTCATCAACTTCATAGATCTTGCTGTAACTTTTGATAGAAGACTCACAAACACATATTTATGGCTTTATCTTATACACTTCAATATCCCCATGCTGGGAAAACAGGTTTTGCAGCCGTTTGACCTAAGATTTTCAACTTATTCACATAATGAAAACCTATACTTTGTTTCGGTTGAGTTCCCCATTCAAATGCAAGTAACAGTGAGAAACGCACTGTCTTGGCGAAAGAAAGCGTTTTTGTACAACTTCATATAAATCAATGTAACTTTTGATAGGAGACTCGGATACACATGTTTATGGCTTTATCTTATAGAACTCAAGGTCCCCGTGTTGGGAAAAAAGGTTTTGCAACTGTTTGAGCTAAGATTTTCAATTTATTCACATAATGAAAACCTATACTTTGTTTCGGTCGAGTTCCCCATTCAAATGCATGTAACAGTGAGAAACGCACTGTCTTGGCGAAAGAAAGCGTTTTTGTACAACTTCATATGAATTAGCTGTAACTTTTGGTAGAAGACTCGGATACACATGTTTATGGCTTTATCTTATAGAACTCAATGTCCCCGTGCTGTTTGAGCTAAGATTTCCAAGTTATTCACATAATGAAAACCTATACTTTGTTTCAGGCGAGTTTCCCATTCAAATGCATGTAACTGTGAGAAACACACTGTCTTGGCGAAATAAAGCGTTTTCGTACAACTTCATAGATCTTGCTGTAACTTTTGATAGAAGACTCAGAAACACATGTTTATGGCTTTATCTTATAGAACTCAATATCCCCGTGCTGGGCAAACGGGTTTTGCAGCTGTTTGAGCTAAGATTTCCAAGTTATTCACATAATGAAAACCTATACTTTGTTTCGGTCGAGTTCCCCATTCAAATGCATGTAACAGTGAGAAACGCACTGTCTTGGCGAAAGAAAGCGTTTTTGTACAACTTCATATGAATAGCTGTAACTTTTGATAGAAGACTCAGACAAACATGTTTATGGCTTTAACTTATAGAACTCAATATCTCCGTGCTGGGAAAAAAGGTTTTGCAACTGTTTGAGCTAAGATTTCCAAGTTATTCACATAATGAAAACCTATACTTTGTTTCGGTCGAGTTCCCCATTCAAATGCATGTAACAGTGAGAAATGCACTGTCTTGGCGAAAGAAAGCGTTTTTGTACAACTTCATATAAATCAATGTAACTTTTGATAGGAGACTCGGATACACATGTTTATGGCTTTATCTTATAGAACTCAAGGTCCCCGTGCTGGGCAAACAGGTTTTGCAGCTGTTTGAGCTAAGATTTCCAAGTTATTCACATAATGAAAACCTATACTTTGTGTCGGTCGAGTTCCCCATTCAAATGCATGTAACAGTGAGAAACGCACTGTCTTGGCGAAAGAAAGCGTTTTTGTACAACTTCATATAAATCAATGTAACTTTTGATAGGAGACTCGGATACACATGTTTATGGCTTTATCTTATAGAACTCAAGGTCCCCGTGCTGGGAACACAGGTTTTGCAGCTGTTTCAGCTAAGATTTCCAAGTTATTCACATAATGAAAACCTATACTTTGTTTCGGTCGAGTTCCCCATTCAAATGCATGTAACAGTGAGAAACGCACTGTCTTGGCGAAAGGTAGCGTTTTTGTACAACTTCATATAAATCAATGTAACTTTTGATAGGAGACTCGGATACACATGTTTATGGCTTTATCTTATAGAACTCAAGATTCCCGTGCTGGGAAAAAGGGTTTTGCAACTGTTTGACCTAAGATTTTCAATTTATTCACATAATGAAAACCTATACTTTGTTTCGGGCGAGTTCCCCATTCAAATGCATGTAACAGTGAGAAACGCACTGTCTTGGCGAAAGAAAGCGTTTTTGTACAACTTCATATGAATAGCTGTAACTTTTGATAGAAGACTCAGACAAACATGTTTATGGCTTTAACTTATAGAACTCAAGGTCCCCGTGCTGGGAAAAAAGGTTTTGCAGCTGTTTGAGCTAAGATTTCCAAGTTATTCACATAATGAAAACCTATACTTTGTGTCGGTCGAGTTCCCCATTCAAATGCATGTAACAGTGAGAAACGCACTGTCTTGGCGAAAGAAAGCGTTTTTGTACAACTTCATATAAATCAATGTAACTTTTGATAGGAGACTCGGATACACATGTTTATGGCTTTATCTTATAGAACTCAAGGTCCCCGTGCTGGGAACACAGGTTTTGCAGCTGTTTGAGCTAAGATTTCCAAGTTATTCACATAATGAAAACCTATACTTTGTTTCGGTCGAGTTCCCCATTCAAATGCATGTAACAGTGAGAAACGCACTGTCTTGGCGAAAGGTAGCGTTTTTGTACAACTTCATATAAATCAATGTAACTTTTGATAGGAGACTCGGATACACATGTTTATGGCTTTATCTTATAGAACTCAAGGTTCCCGTGCTGGGAAAAAGGGTTTTGCAACTGTTTGACCTAAGATTTTCAATTTATTCACATAATGAAAACCTATACTTTGTTTCGGTCGAGTTCCCCATTCAAATGCATGTAACAGTGAGAAACGCATTGTCTTGGCGAAAGAAAGCGTTTTTGTACAACTTCATATGAATAGCTGTAACCTTTGATAGAAGACTCAGACAAACATGTTTATGGCTTTAACTTATAGAAGTCAAGGTCCCCGTGCTGGGAAAACAGGTTTTGCAGCTGTTTGAGCTAAGATTTCCAAGTTATTCACATAATGAAAACCTATACTTTGTGTCGGTCGAGTTCCCCATTCAAATGCATGTAACAGTGAGAAACGCACTGTCTTGGCGAAAGAAAGCGTTTTTGTACAACTTCATATAAATCAATGTAACTTTTAATAGGAGACTCGGATACACATGTTTATGGCTTTATCTTATAGAACTCAAGGTCCCCGTGTTGGGAACACAGGTTTTGCAGCTGTTTGAGCTAAGATTTCCAAGTTATTCACATAATGAAAACCTATACTTTGTGTCGGTCGAGTTCCCCATTCAAATGCATGTAACAGTGAGAAACGCACTGTCTTGGCGAAAGAAAGCGTTTTTGTACAACTTCATATAAATCAATGTAACTTTTGATAGGAGACTCGGATACACATGTTTATGGCTTTGTCTTATAGAACTCAAGGTCCCCGTGCTGGGAAAAAAGGTTTTGCAGCTGTTTGAGCTAAGATTTCCAAGTTATTCACATAATGAAAACCTATACTTTGTGTCGGTCGAGTTCCCCATTCAAATGCATGTAACAGTGAGAAACGCACTGTCTTGGCGAAAGAAAGCGTTTTTGTACAACTTCATATAAATCAATGTAACTTTTGATAGGAGACTCGGATACACATGTTTATGGCTTTATCTTATAGAACTCAAGGTCCCCGTGCTGGGAACACAGGTTTTGCAGCTGTTTGAGCTAAGATTTCCAAGTTATTCACATAATGAAAACCTATACTTTGTTTCGGTCGAGTTCCCCATTCAAATGCATGTAACAGTGAGAAACGCATTGTCTTGGCGAAAGAAAGCGTTTTTGTACAACTTCATATGAATAGCTGTAACCTTTGATAGAAGACTCAGACAAACATGTTTATGGCTTTAACTTATAGAACTCAAGGTCCCCGTGCTGGAAAAACAGGTTTTGCAGCTGTTTGAGCTAAGATTTCCAAGTTATTCACATAATGAAAACCTATACTTTGTTTCGGTCGAGTTCCCCATTCAAATGCATGTAACAGTGAGAAACGCACTGTCTTGGCGAAAGAAAGCGTTTTTGTACAACTTCATATAAATCACTGTAACTTTTGATAGAAGACTCAGACAAACATGTTTATGGCTTTAACTTATAGAAGTCAAGGTCCCCGTGCTGGGAAAACAGGTTTTGCAGCTGTTTGAGCTAAGATTTCCAAGTTATTCACATAATGAAAACCTATACTTTGTTTCGGTCGAGTTCCCCATTCAAATGCATGTAACAGTGAGAAACGCACTGTCTTGGCGAAAGAAAGCGTTTTTGTACAACTTCATATGAATAGCTGTAACTTTTGATAGAAGACTCAGACAAACATGTTTATGGCTTTAACTTATAGAACTCAAGGTCCCCGTCTTGGGAAAAAAGGTTTTGCAACTGTTTGAGCTAAGATTTCCAAGTTATTCACATAATGAAAACCTATACTTTGTTTCGGTCGAGTTCCCCATTCAAATGCATGTAACAGTGAGAAACGCATTGTCTTGGCGAAAGAAAGCGTTTTTGTACAACTTCATATGAATAGTTGTAACCTTTGATAGAAGACTCAGACAAACATGTTTATGGCTTTAACTTATAGAAGTCAAGGTCCCCGTGCTGGGAAAACAGGTTTTGCAGCTGTTTGAGCTAAGATTTCCAAGTTATTCACATAATGAAAACCTATACTTTGTTTCGGTCGAGTTCCCCATTCAAATGCATGTAACAGTGAGAAACGCACTGTCTTGGCGAAAGAAAGCGTTTTTGTACAACTTCATATAAATCAATGTAACTTTTGATAGGAGACTCGGATACACATGTTTATGGCTTTATCTTATAGAACTCAAGGTCCCCGTGCTGGGAAAAAAGGTTTTGCAGCTGTTTGAGCTAAGATTTCCAAGTTATTCACATAATGAAAACCTATACTTTGTGTCGGTCGAGTTCCCCATTCAAATGCATGTAACAGTGAGAAACGCACTGTCTTGGCGAAAGAAAGCGTTTTTGTACAACTTCATATAAATCAATGTAACTTTTGATAGGAGACTCGGATACACATGTTTATGGCTTTATCTTACAGAACTCAAGGTTCCCGTGCTGGGAAAAAGGGTTTTGCAACTGTTTGACCTAAGATTTTCAATTTATTCACATAATGAAAACCTATACTTTGTTTCGGGCTAGTTCCCCATTCAAATGCATGTAACAGTGAGAAACGCACTGTCTTGGCGAAAGAAAGCGTTTTTGTACAACTTCATATAAATCATGTAACTTTTGATAGGAGACTCGGATACACATGTTTATGGCTTTATCTTATAGAACTCAAGGTCCCCGTGCTGGGAACACAGGTTTTGCAGCTGTTTCAGCTAAGATTTCCAAGTTATTCACATAATGAAAACCTATACTTTGTTTCGGTCGAGTTCCCCATTCAAATGCATGTAACAGTGAGAAACGCACTGTCTTGGCGAAAGAAAGCGTTTTTGTACAACTTCATATGAATAGCTGTAACTTTTGATAGAAGACTCAGACAAACATGTTTATGGCTTTAACTTATAGAACTCAAGGTCCCCATGTTGGGAAAAAAGGTTTTGCAACTGTTTGAGCTAAGATTTCCAAGTTATTCACATAATGAAAACCTATACTTTGTTTCGGTCGAGTTCCCCATTCAAATGCATGTAACAGTGAGAAACGCACTGTCTTGGCGAAAGAAAGCGTTTTTGTACAACTTCATATAAATCAATGTAACTTTTGATAGGAGACTCGGATACACATGTTTATGGCTTTATCTTATAGAACTCAAGGTCCCCATGTTGGGAAAAAAGGTTTTGCAGCTGTTTGAGCTAAGATTTCCAAGTTATTCACATAATGAAAACCTATACTTTGTGTCGGTCGAGTTCCCCATTCAAATGCATGTAACAGTGAGAAACGCACTGTCTTGGCGAAAGAAAGCGTTTTTGTACAACTTCATATGAATAGCTGTAACCTTTGATAGAAGACTCAGACAAACATGTTTATGGCTTTAACTTATAGAACTCAAGGTCCCCGTGCTGGGCAAACAGGCTTTGCAGCTGTTTGAGCTAAGATTTCCAAGTTATTCAAATAATGAAAACCTATACTTTGTTTCGGTTGAGTTCCCCATTCAAATGCATGTAACAGTGAGAAACGCACTGTCTTGGCGAAAGAAAGCGTTTTTGTACAACTTCATATGAATAGCTGTAACTTTTGATAGAAGACTCAGACAAACATGTTTATGGCTTTAACTTATAGAACTCAAGGTCCCCATGTTGGGAAAAAAGGTTTTGCAACTGTTTGAGCTAAGATTTCCAAGTTATTCACATAATGAAAACCTATACTTTGTTTCGGTCGAGTTCCCCATTCAAATGCATGTAACCGTGAGAAACGCACTGTCTTGGCGAAAGAAAGCGTTTTTGTACAACTTCATATAAATCAATGTAACTTTTGATAGGAGACTCGGATACACATGTTTATGGCTTTATCTTATAGAACTCAAGGTCCCCGTGCTGGGAACACAGGTTTTGATGCTGTTTGAGCTAAGATTTCCAAGTTATTCATATAATGAAAACCTATACTTTGTGTCGGTTGAGTTCCCCATTCAAATGCATGTAACAGTGAGAAACGCACTGTCTTGGCGAAAGAAAGCGTTTTTGTACAACTTCATATAAATCAATGTAACTTTTGATAGGAGACTCGGATACACATGTTTATGGCTTTATCTTATAGAACTCAAGGTCCCCGTGCTGGGAACACAGGTTTTGCAGCTGTTTGAGCTAAGATTTCCAAGTTATTCACATAATGAAAACCTATACTTTGTTTCGGTCGAGTTCCCCATTCAAATGCATGTAACAGTGAGAAACGCACTGTCTTGGCGAAAGAAAGCGTTTTTGTACAACTTCATATAAATCAATGTAACTTTTGATAGGAGACTCGGATACACATGTTTATGGCTTTTTCTTATAGAACTCAAGGTCCCCGTGCTGGGAAAAAAGGTTTTGCAGCTGTTTGAGCTAAGATTTCCAAGTTATTCACATAATGAAAACCTATACTTTGTGTCGGTCGAGTTCCCCATTCAAATGCATGTAACAGTGAGAAACGCACTGTCTTGGCGAAAGAAAGCGTTTTTGTACAACTTCATATGAATAGCTGTAACTTTTGATAGAAGACTCAGACAAACATGTTTATGGCTTTAACTTATAGAACTCAAGGTCCCCATGTTGGGAAAAAAGGTTTTGCAACTGTTTGAGCTAAGATTTCCAAGTTATTCACATAATGAAAACCTATACTTTGTTTCGGTCGAGTTCCCCATTCAAATGCATGTAACCGTGAGAAACGCACTGTCTTGGCGAAAGAAAGCGTTTTTGTACAACTTCATATAAATCAATGTAACTTTTGATAGGAGACTCGGATACACATGTTTATGGCTTTATCTTATAGAACTCAAGGTCCCCGTGCTGGGAACACAGGTTTTGATGCTGTTTGAGCTAAGATTTCCAAGTTATTCATATAATGAAAACCTATACTTTGTGTCGGTTGAGTTCCCCATTCAAATGCATGTAACAGTGAGAAACGCACTGTCTTGGCGAAAGAAAGCGTTTTTGTACAACTTCATATAAATCAATGTAACTTTTGATAGGAGACTCGGATACACATGTTTATGGCTTTATCTTATAGAACTCAAGGTCCCCGTGCTGGGAACACAGGTTTTGCAGCTGTTTGAGCTAAGATTTCCAAGTTATTCACATAATGAAAACCTATACTTTGTTTCGGTCGAGTTCCCCATTCAAATGCATGTAACAGTGAGAAACGCACTGTCTTGGCGAAAGAAAGCGTTTTTGTACAACTTCATATAAATCAATGTAACTTTTGATAGGAGACTCGGATACACATGTTTATGGCTTTTTCTTATAGAACTCAAGGTCCCCGTGCTGGGAAAAAAGGTTTTGCAGCTGTTTGAGCTAAGATTTCCAAGTTATTCACATAATGAAAACCTATACTTTGTGTCGGTCGAGTTCCCCATTCAAATGCATGTAACAGTGAGAAACGCACTGTCTTGGCGAAAGAAAGCGTTTTTGTACAACTTCATATGAATAGCTGTAACCTTTGATAGAAGACTCAGACAAACATGTTTATGGCTTTAACTTATAGAACTCAAGGTCCCCGTGCTGGGAAAACAGGTTTTGCAGCTGTTTCAGCTAAGATTTCCAAGTTATTCACATAATGAAAACCTATACTTTGTTTCGGTCGAGTTCCCCATTCAAATGCATGTAACAGTGAGAAACGCATTGTCTTGGCGAAAGAAAGCGTTTTTGTACAACTTCATATAAATCACTGTAACTTTTGATAGGAGACTCGGATACACATGTTTATGGCTTTAACTTATAGAACTCAAGGTTCCCGTGCTGGGAAAAAGGGTTTTGCAACTGTTTGACCTAAGATTTTCAATTTATTCACATAATGAAAACCTATACTTTGTTTCGGGCGAGTTCCCCATTCAAATGCATGTAACAGTGAGAAACGCACTGTCTTGGCGAAAGAAAGCGTTTTTGTACAACTTCATATGAATAGCTGTAACTTTTGATAGAAGACTCAGACAAACATGTTTATGGCTTTAACTTATAGAACTCAAGGTCCCCGTGTTGGGAAAAAAGGTTTTGCAACTGTTTGAGCTAAGATTTCCAAGTTATTCACACAATGAAAATCTATACTTTGTTTCGGTCGAGTTCCCCATTCAAATGCATGTAACAGTGAGAAACGCACTGTCTTGGCGAAAGAAAGCGTTTTTGTACAACTTCATATAAATCAATGTAACTTTTGATAGGACACTCGGATACACATGTTTATGGCTTTATCTTATAGAACTCAAGGTCCCCGTGCTGGGAACACAGGTTTTGCAGCTGTTTGAGCTAAGATTTCCAAGTTATTCACATAATGAAAACCTATACTTTGTGTCGGTCGAGTTCCCCATTCAAATGCATGTAACAGTGAGAAACGCACTGTCTTGGCGAAAGAAAGCGTTTTTGTACAACTTCATATAAATCAATGTAACTTTTGATAGGAGACTCGGATACACATGTTTATGGCTTTATCTTACAGAACTCAAGGTTCCCGTGCTGGGAAAAAGGGTTTTGCAACTGTTTGACCTAAGATTTTCAATTTATTCACATAATGAAAACCTATACTTTGTTTCGGGCGAGTTCCCCATTCAAATGCATGTAACAGTGAGAAACGCACTGTCTTGGCGAAAGAAAGCGTTTTTGTACAACTTCATATAAATCATGTAACTTTTGATAGGAGACTCGGATACACATGTTTATGGCTTTATCTTATAGAACTCAAGGTCCCCGTGCTGGGAACACAGGTTTTGCAGCTGTTTCAGCTAAGATTTCCAAGTTATTCACATAATGAAAACCTATACTTTGTTTCGGTCGAGTTCCCCATTCAAATGCATGTAACAGTGAGAAACGCACTGTCTTGGCGAAAGAAAGCGTTTTTGTACAACTTCATATGAATAGCTGTAACTTTTGATAGAAGACTCAGACAAACATGTTTATGGCTTTAACTTATAGAACTCAAGGTCCCCATGTTGGGAAAAAAGGTTTTGCAACTGTTTGAGCTAAGATTTCCAAGTTATTCACATAATGAAAACCTATACTTTGTTTCGGTCGAGTTCCCCATTCAAATGCATGTAACCGTGAGAAACGCACTGTCTTGGCGAAAGAAAGCGTTTTTGTACAACTTCATATAAATCAATGTAACTTTTGATAGGAGACTCGGATACACATGTTTATGGCTTTATCTTATAGAACTCAAGGTCCCCGTGCTGGGAACACAGGTTTTGCAGCTGTTTGAGCTAAGATTTCCAAGTTATTCACATAATGAAAACCTATACTTTGTTTCGGTCGAGTTCCCCATTCAAATGCATGTAACAGTGAGAAACGCACTGTCTTGGCGAAAGAAAGCGTTTTTGTACAACTTCATATGAATAGCTGTAACCTTTGATAGAAGACTCAGACAAACATGTTTATGGCTTTAACTTATAGAACTCAAGGTCCCCGTGCTGGGAACACAGGTTTTGCAGCTGTTTGAGCTAAGATTTCCAAGTTATTCACATAATGAAAACCTATACTTTGTTTCGGTCGAGTTCCCCATTCAAATGCATGTAACAGTGAGAAACGCACTGTCTTGGCGAAAGAAAGCGTTTTTGTACAACTTCATATGAATAGCTGTAACTTTTGATAGAAGACTCAGACAAACATGTTTATGGCTTTAACTTATAGAACTCAAGGTCCCCATGTTGGGAAAAAAGGTTTTGCAACTGTTTGAGCTAAGATTTCCAAGTTATTCACATAATGAAAACCTATACTTTGTTTCGGTCGAGTTCCCCATTCAAATGCATGTAACCGTGAGAAACGCACTGTCTTGGCGAAAGAAAGCGTTTTTGTACAACTTCATATAAATCAATGTAACTTTTGATAGGAGACTCGGATACACATGTTTATGGCTTTATCTTATAGAACTCAAGGTCCCCGTGCTGGGAACACAGGTTTTGCAGCTGTTTGAGCTAAGATTTCCAAGTTATTCACATAATGAAAACCTATACTTTGTTTCGGTCGAGTTCCCCATTCAAATGCATGTAACAGTGAGAAACGCACTGTCTTGGCGAAAGAAAGCGTTTTTGTACAACTTCATATGAATAGCTGTAACCTTTGATAGAAGACTCAGACAAACATGTTTATGGCTTTAACTTATAAAACTCAAGGTCCCCATGTTGGGAAAAAAGGTTTTGCAACTGTTTGAGCTAAGATTTCCAAGTTATTCACATAATGAAAACCTATACTTTGTTTCGGTCGAGTTCCCCATTCAAATGCATGTAACAGTGAGAAACGCACTGTCTTGGCGAAAGAAAGCGTTTTTGTACAACTTCATATAAATCAATGTAACTTTTGATAGGAGACTCGGATACACATGTTTATGGCTTTATCTTATAGAACTCAAGGTCCCCGTGCTGGGAACACAGGTTTTGCAGCTGTTTGAGCTAAGATTTCCAAGTTATTCACATAATGAAAACCTATACTTTGTTTCGGTCGAGTTCCCCATTCAAATGCATGTAACAGTGAGAAACGCACTGTCTTGGCGAAAGAAAGCGTTTTTGTACAACTTCATATAAATCAATGTAACTTTTGATAGGAGACTCGGATACACATGTTTATGGCTTTATCTTATAGAACTCAAGGTCCCCGTGCTGGGAACACAGGTTTTGCAGCTGTTTGAGCTAAGATTTCCAAGTTATTCACATAATGAAAACCTATACTTTGTGTCGGTCGAGTTCCCCATTCAAATGCATGTAACAGTGAGAAACGCACTGTCTTGGCGAAAGAAAGCGTTTTTGTACAACTTCATATGAATAGCTGTAACTTTTGATAGAAGACTCAGACAAACATGTTTATGGCTTTAACTTATAGAACTCAAGGTCCCCGTGCTGGGAACACAGGTTTTGCAGCTGTTTGAGCTAAGATTTCCAAGTTATTCACATAATGAAAACCTATACTTTGTTTCGGTCGAGTTCCCCATTCAAATGCATGTAACAGTGAGAAACGCACTGTCTTGGCGAAAGAAAGCGTTTTTGTACAACTTCATATGAATAGCTGTAACTTTTGATAGAAGACTCAGACAAACATGTTTATGGCTTTAACTTATAGAACTCAAGGTCCCCATGTTGGGAAAAAAGGTTTTGCAACTGTTTGAGCTAAGATTTCCAAGTTATTCACATAATGAAAACCTATACTTTGTGTCGGTCGAGTTCCCCATTCAAATGCATGTAACAGTGAGAAACGCACTGTCTTGGCGAAAGAAAGCGTTTTTGTACAACTTCATATAAATCAATGTAACTTTTGATAGGAGACTCGGATACACATGTTTATGGCTTTATCTTATAGAACTCAAGGTCCCCATGTTGGGAAAAAAGGTTTTGCAACTGTTTGAGCTAAGATTTCCAAGTTATTCACATAATGAAAATCTATACTTTGTTTCGGTCGAGTTCCCCATTCAAATGCATGTAACAGTGAGAAACGCACTGTCTTGGCGAAAGAAAGCGTTTTTGTACAACTTCATATGAATAGCTGTAACTTTTGATAGAAGACTCAGACAAACATGTTTATGGCTTTAACTTATAAAACTCAAGGTCCCCATGTTGGGAAAAAAGGTTTTGCAACTGTTTGAGCTAAGATTTCCAAGTTATTCACATAATGAAAACCTATACTTTGTTTCGGTCGAGTTCCCCATTCAAATGCATGTAACAGTGAGAAACGCACTGTCTTGGCGAAAGAAAGCGTTTTTGTACAACTTCATATAAATCAATGTAACTTTTGATAGGAGACTCGGATACACATGTTTATGGCTTTATCTTATAGAACTCAAGGTCCCCGTGCTGGGAACACAGGTTTTGCAGCTGTTTGAGCTAAGATTTCCAAGTTATTCACATAATGAAAACCTATACTTTGTTTCGGTCGAGTTCCCCATTCAAATGCATGTAACAGTGAGAAACGCACTGTCTTGGCGAAAGAAAGCGTTTTTGTACAACTTCATATGAATAGCTGTAACCTTTGATAGAAGACTCAGACAAACATGTTTATGGCTTTAACTTATAGAACTCAAGGTCCCCGTGCTGGGAACACAGGTTTTGCAGCTGTTTGAGCTAAGATTTCCAAGTTATTCACATAATGAAAACCTATACTTTGTTTCGGTCGAGTTCCCCATTCAAATGCATGTAACAGTGAGAAACGCACTGTCTTGGCGAAAGAAAGCGTTTTTGTACAACTTCATATGAATAGCTGTAACTTTTGATAGAAGACTCAGACAAACATGTTTATGGCTTTAACTTATAGAACTCAAGGTCCCCATGTTGGGAAAAAAGGTTTTGCAACTGTTTGAGCTAAGATTTCCAAGTTATTCACATAATGAAAACCTATACTTTGTTTCGGTCGAGTTCCCCATTCAAATGCATGTAACAGTGAGAAACGCATTGTCTTGGCGAAAGAAAGCGTTTTTGTACAACTTCATATGAATAGTTGTAACCTTTGATAGAAGACTCAGACAAACATGTTTATGGCTTTAACTTATAGAAGTCAAGGTCCCCGTGCTGGGAACACAGGTTTTGCAGCTGTTTGAGCTAAGATTTCCAAGTTATTCACATAATGAAAACCTATACTTTGTTTCGGTCGAGTTCCCCATTCAAATGCATGTAACAGTGAGAAACGCACTGTCTTGGCGAAAGAAAGCGTTTTTGTACAACTTCATATGAATAGCTGTAACTTTTGATAGAAGACTCAGACAAACATGTTTATGGCTTTAACTTATAAAACTCAAGGTCCCCATGTTGGGAAAAAAGGTTTTGCAACTGTTTGAGCTAAGATTTCCAAGTTATTCACATAATGAAAACCTATACTTTGTTTCGGTCGAGTTCCCCATTCAAATGCATGTAACAGTGAGAAACGCACTGTCTTGGCGAAAGAAAGCGTTTTTGTACAACTTCATATAAATCAATGTAACTTTTGATAGGAGACTCGGATACACATGTTTATGGCTTTATCTTATAGAACTCAAGGTCCCCGTGCTGGGAACACAGGTTTTGCAGCTGTTTGAGCTAAGATTTCCAAGTTATTCACATAATGAAAACCTATACTTTGTTTCGGTCGAGTTCCCCATTCAAATGCATGTAACAGTGAGAAACGCACTGTCTTGGCGAAAGAAAGCGTTTTTGTACAACTTCATATAAATCAATGTAACTTTTGATAGGAGACTCGGATACACATGTTTATGGCTTTATCTTATAGAACTCAAGGTCCCCGTGCTGGGAACACAGGTTTTGCAGCTGTTTGAGCTAAGATTTCCAAGTTATTCACATAATGAAAACCTATACTTTGTTTCGGTCGAGTTCCCCATTCAAATGCATGTAACAGTGAGAAACGCACTGTCTTGGCGAAAGAAAGCGTTTTTGTACAACTTCATATAAATCAATGTAACTTTTGATAGGAGACTCGGATACACATGTTTATGGCTTTATCTTATAGAACTCAAGGTCCCCGTGCTGGGAACACAGGTTTTGCAGCTGTTTGAGCTAAGATTTCCAAGTTATTCACATAATGAAAACCTATACTTTGTGTCGGTCGAGTTCCCCATTCAAATGCATGTAACAGTGAGAAACGCACTGTCTTGGCGAAAGAAAGCGTTTTTGTACAACTTCATATGAATAGCTGTAACCTTTGATAGAAGACTCAGACAAACATGTTTATGGCTTTAACTTATAGAACTCAAGGTCCCCATGTTGGGAAAAAAGGTTTTGCAACTGTTTGAGCTAAGATTTCCAAGTTATTCACATAATGAAAACCTATACTTTGTTTCGGTCGAGTTCCCCATTCAAATGCATGTAACAGTGAGAAACGCACTGTCTTGGCGAAAGAAAGCGTTTTTGTACAACTTCATATAAATCAATGTAACTTTTGATAGGAGACTCGGATACACATGTTTATGGCTTTATCTTATAGAACTCAAGGTCCCCGTGCTGGGAACACAGGTTTTGCAGCTGTTTGAGCTAAGATTTCCAAGTTATTCACATAATGAAAACCTATACTTTGTGTCGGTCGAGTTCCCCATTCAAATGCATGTAACAGTGAGAAACGCACTGTCTTGGCGAAAGAAAGCGTTTTTGTACAACTTCATATAAATCAATGTAACTTTTGATAGGAGACTCGGATACACATGTTTATGGCTTTATCTTATAGAACTCAAGGTCCCCATGTTGGGAAAAAAGGTTTTGCAACTGTTTGAGCTAAGATTTCCAAGTTATTCACATAATGAAAATCTATACTTTGTTTCGGTCGAGTTCCCCATTCAAATGCATGTAACAGTGAGAAACGCACTGTCTTGGCGAAAGAAAGCGTTTTTGTACAACTTCATATGAATAGCTGTAACTTTTGATAGAAGACTCAGACAAACATGTTTATGGCTTTAACTTATAAAACTCAAGGTCCCCATGTTGGGAAAAAAGGTTTTGCAACTGTTTGAGCTAAGATTTCCAAGTTATTCACATAATGAAAACCTATACTTTGTTTCGGTCGAGTTCCCCATTCAAATGCATGTAACAGTGAGAAACGCACTGTCTTGGCGAAAGAAAGCGTTTTTGTACAACTTCATATAAATCAATGTAACTTTTGATAGGAGACTCGGATACACATGTTTATGGCTTTATCTTATAGAACTCAAGGTCCCCGTGCTGGGAACACAGGTTTTGCAGCTGTTTGAGCTAAGATTTCCAAGTTATTCACATAATGAAAACCTATACTTTGTGTCGGTCGAGTTCCCCATTCAAATGCATGTAACAGTGAGAAACGCACTGTCTTGGCGAAAGAAAGCGTTTTTGTACAACTTCATATGAATAGCTGTAACCTTTGATAGAAGACTCAGACAAACATGTTTATGGCTTTAACTTATAGAACTCAAGGTCCCCGTGCTGGGAACACAGGTTTTGCAGCTGTTTGAGCTAAGATTTCCAAGTTATTCACATAATGAAAACCTATACTTTGTTTCGGTCGAGTTCCCCATTCAAATGCATGTAACAGTGAGAAACGCACTGTCTTGGCGAAAGAAAGCGTTTTTGTACAACTTCATATGAATAGCTGTAACTTTTGATAGAAGACTCAGACAAACATGTTTATGGCTTTAACTTATAGAACTCAAGGTCCCCATGTTGGGAAAAAAGGTTTTGCAACTGTTTGAGCTAAGATTTCCAAGTTATTCACATAATGAAAACCTATACTTTGTTTCGGTCGAGTTCCCCATTCAAATGCATGTAACAGTGAGAAACGCACTGTCTTGGCGAAAGAAAGCGTTTTTGTACAACTTCATATAAATCAATGTAACTTTTGATAGGAGACTCGGATACACATGTTTATGGCTTTATCTTATAGAACTCAAGGTCCCCGTGCTGGGAACACAGGTTTTGCAGCTGTTTGAGCTAAGATTTCCAAGTTATTCACATAATGAAAACCTATACTTTGTGTCGGTCGAGTTCCCCATTCAAATGCATGTAACAGTGAGAAACGCACTGTCTTGGCGAAAGAAAGCGTTTTTGTACAACTTCATATAAATCAATGTAACTTTTGATAGGAGACTCGGATACACATGTTTATGGCTTTATCTTATAGAACTCAAGGTCCCCGTGCTGGGAACACAGGTTTTGCAGCTGTTTGAGCTAAGATTTCCAAGTTATTCACATAATGAAAACCTATACTTTGTGTCGGTCGAGTTCCCCATTCAAATGCATGTAACAGTGAGAAACGCACTGTCTTGGCGAAAGAAAGCGTTTTTGTACAACTTCATATGAATAGCTGTAACCTTTGATAGAAGACTCAGACAAACATGTTTATGGCTTTAACTTATAGAACCCAAGGTCCCCGTGCTGGGAACACAGGTTTTGCAGCTGTTTGAGCTAAGATTTCCAAGTTATTCACATAATGAAAACCTATACTTTGTTTCGGTCGAGTTCCCCATTCAAATGCATGTAACAGTGAGAAACGCACTGTCTTGGCGAAAGAAAGCGTTTTTGTACAACTTCATATGAATAGCTGTAACTTTTGATAGAAGACTCAGACAAACATGTTTATGGCTTTAACTTATAGAACTCAAGGTCCCCATGTTGGGAAAAAAGGTTTTGCAACTGTTTGAGCTAAGATTTCCAAGTTATTCACATAATGAAAACCTATACTTTGTTTCGGTCGAGTTCCCCATTCAAATGCATGTAACCGTGAGAAACGCACTGTCTTGGCGAAAGAAAGCGTTTTTGTACAACTTCATATAAATCAATGTAACTTTTGATAGGAGACTCGGATACACATGTTTATGGCTTTATCTTATAGAACTCAAGGTCCCCGTGCTGGGAACACAGGTTTTGCAGCTGTTTGAGCTAAGATTTCCAAGTTATTCACATAATGAAAACCTATACTTTGTTTCGGTCGAGTTCCCCATTCAAATGCATGTAACAGTGAGAAACGCACTGTCTTGGCGAAAGAAAGCGTTTTTGTACAACTTCATATAAATCAATGTAACTTTTGATAGGAGACTCGGATACACATGTTTATGGCTTTATCTTATAGAACTCAAGGTCCCCGTGCTGGGAACACAGGTTTTGCAGCTGTTTGAGCTAAGATTTCCAAGTTATTCACATAATGAAAACCTATACTTTGTGTCGGTCGAGTTCCCCATTCAAATGCATGTAACAGTGAGAAACGCACTGTCTTGGCGAAAGAAAGCGTTTTTGTACAACTTCATATAAATCAATGTAACTTTTGATAGGAGACTCGGATACACATGTTTATGGCTTTATCTTATAGAACTCAAGGTCCCCGTGCTGGGAACACAGGTTTTGCAGCTGTTTGAGCTAAGATTTCCAAGTTATTCACATAATGAAAACCTATACTTTGTGTCGGTCGAGTTCCCCATTCAAATGCATGTAACAGTGAGAAACGCACTGTCTTGGCGAAAGAAAGCGTTTTTGTACAACTTCATATGAATAGCTGTAACCTTTGATAGAAGACTCAGACAAACATGTTTATGGCTTTAACTTATAGAACTCAAGGTCCCCGTGCTGGGAACACAGGTTTTGCAGCTGTTTGAGCTAAGATTTCCAAGTTATTCACATAATGAAAACCTATACTTTGTTTCGGTCGAGTTCCCCATTCAAATGCATGTAACAGTGAGAAACGCACTGTCTTGGCGAAAGAAAGCGTTTTTGTACAACTTCATATGAATAGCTGTAACTTTTGATAGAAGACTCAGACAAACATGTTTATGGCTTTAACTTATAGAACTCAAGGTCCCCATGTTGGGAAAAAAGGTTTTGCAACTGTTTGAGCTAAGATTTCCAAGTTATTCACATAATGAAAACCTATACTTTGTTTCGGTCGAGTTCCCCATTCAAATGCATGTAACCGTGAGAAACGCACTGTCTTGGCGAAAGAAAGCGTTTTTGTACAACTTCATATAAATCAATGTAACTTTTGATAGGAGACTCGGATACACATGTTTATGGCTTTATCTTATAGAACTCAAGGTCCCCGTGCTGGGAACACAGGTTTTGCAGCTGTTTGAGCTAAGATTTCCAAGTTATTCACATAATGAAAACCTATACTTTGTTTCGGTCGAGTTCCCCATTCAAATGCATGTAACAGTGAGAAACGCACTGTCTTGGCGAAAGAAAGCGTTTTTGTACAACTTCATATGAATAGCTGTAACTTTTGATAGAAGACTCAGACAAACATGTTTATGGCTTTAACTTATAAAACTCAAGGTCCCCATGTTGGGAAAAAAGGTTTTGCAACTGTTTGAGCTAAGATTTCCAAGTTATTCACATAATGAAAACCTATACTTTGTTTCGGTCGAGTTCCCCATTCAAATGCATGTAACAGTGAGAAACGCACTGTCTTGGCGAAAGAAAGCGTTTTTGTACAACTTCATATAAATCAATGTAACTTTTGATAGGGGACTCGGATACACATGTTTATGGCTTTATCTTATAGAACTCAAGGTCCCCGTGCTGGGAACACAGGTTTTGCAGCTGTTTGAGCTAAGATTTCCAAGTTATTCACATAATGAAAACCTATACTTTGTTTCGGTCGAGTTCCCCATTCAAATGCATGTAACAGTGAGAAACGCACTGTCTTGGCGAAAGAAAGCGTTTTTGTACAACTTCATATAAATCAATGTAACTTTTGATAGGAGACTCGGATACACATGTTTATGGCTTTATCTTATAGAACTCAAGGTCCCCGTGCTGGGAACACAGGTTTTGCAGCTGTTTGAGCTAAGATTTCCAAGTTATTCACATAATGAAAACCTATACTTTGTGTCGGTCGAGTTCCCCATTCAAATGCATGTAACAGTGAGAAACGCACTGTCTTGGCGAAAGAAAGCGTTTTTGTACAACTTCATATGAATAGCTGTAACTTTTGATAGAAGACTCAGACAAACATGTTTATGGCTTTATCTTATAGAACTCAAGGTCCCCATGTTGGGAAAAAAGGTTTTGCAACTGTTTGAGCTAAGATTTCCAAGTTATTCACATAATGAAAACCTATACTTTGTTTCGGTCGAGTTCCCCATTCAAATGCATGTAACAGTGAGAAACGCACTGTCTTGGCGAAAGAAAGCGTTTTTGTACAACTTCATATAAATCAATGTAACTTTTGATAGGAGACTCGGATACACATGTTTATGGCTTTATCTTATAGAACTCAAGGTCCCCGTGCTGGGAACACAGGTTTTGCAGCTGTTTGAGCTAAGATTTCCAAGTTATTCACATAATGAAAACCTATACTTTGTTTCGGTCGAGTTCCCCATTCAAATGCATGTAACAGTGAGAAACGCACTGTCTTGGCGAAAGAAAGCGTTTTTGTACAACTTCATATGAATAGCTGTAACTTTTGATAGAAGACTCAGACAAACATGTTTATGGCTTTAACTTATAAAACTCAAGGTCCCCATGTTGGGAAAAAAGGTTTTGCAACTGTTTGAGCTAAGATTTCCAAGTTATTCACATAATGAAAACCTATACTTTGTTTCGGTCGAGTTCCCCATTCAAATGCATGTAACAGTGAGAAACGCACTGTCTTGGCGAAAGAAAGCGTTTTTGTACAACTTCATATAAATCAATGTAACTTTTGATAGGAGACTCGGATACACATGTTTATGGCTTTATCTTATAGAACTCAAGGTCCCCGTGCTGGGAACACAGGTTTTGCAGCTGTTTGAGCTAAGATTTCCAAGTTATTCACATAATGAAAACCTATACTTTGTTTCGGTCGAGTTCCCCATTCAAATGCATGTAACAGTGAGAAACGCACTGTCTTGGCGAAAGAAAGCGTTTTTGTACAACTTCATATAAATCAATGTAACTTTTGATAGGAGACTCGGATACACATGTTTATGGCTTTATCTTATAGAACTCAAGGTCCCCGTGCTGGGAACACAGGTTTTGCAGCTGTTTGGGCTAAGATTTCCAAGTTATTCACATAATGAAAACCTATACTTTGTGTCGGTCGAGTTCCCCATTCAAATGCATGTAACAGTGAGAAACGCACTGTCTTGGCGAAAGAAAGCGTTTTTGTACAACTTCATATGAATAGCTGTAACCTTTGATAGAAGTCTCAGACAAACATGTTTATGGCTTTAACTTATAGAACTCAAGGTCCCCGTGCTGGGAACACAGGTTTTGCAGCTGTTTGAGCTAAGATTTCCAAGTTATTCACATAATGAAAACCTATACTTTGTTTCGGTCGAGTTCCCCATTCAAATGCATGTAACAGTGAGAAACGCACTGTCTTGGCGAAAGAAAGCGTTTTTGTACAACTTCATATGAATAGCTGTAACTTTTGATAGAAGACTCAGACAAACATGTTTATGGCTTTATCTTATAGAACTCAAGGTCCCCATGTTGGGAAAAAAGGTTTTGCAGCCGTTTGAGCTAAGATTTCCAAGTTATTCACATAATGAAAACCTATACTTTGTTTCGGTCGAGTTCCCCATTCAAATGCATGTAACAGTGAGAAACGCACTGTCTTGGCGAAAGAAAGCGTTTTTGTACAACTTCATATAAATCAATGTAACTTTTGATAGGAGACTCGGACAAACATGTTTATGGCTTTAACTTATAGAACTCAAGGTCCCCGTGCTGGGAACACAGGTTTTGCAGCTGTTTGAGCTAAGATTTCCAAGTTATTCACATAATGAAAACCTATACTTTGTTTCGGTCGAGTTCCCCATTCAAATGCATGTAACAGTGAGAAACGCACTGTCTTGGCGAAAGAAAGCGTTTTTGTACAACTTCATATGAATAGCTGTAACTTTTGATAGAAGACTCAGACAAACATGTTTATGGCTTTAACTTATAGAACTCAAGGTCCCCATGTTGGGAAAAAAGGTTTTGCAACTGTTTGAGCTAAGATTTCCAAGTTATTCACATAATGAAAACCTATACTTTGTTTCGGTCGAGTTCCCCATTCAAATGCATGTAACCGTGAGAAACGCACTGTCTTGGCGAAAGAAAGCGTTTTTGTACAACTTCATATAAATCAATGTAACTTTTGATAGGAGACTCGGATACACATGTTTATGGCTTTATCTTATAGAACTCAAGGTCCCCGTGCTGGGAACACAGGTTTTGCAGCTGTTTGAGCTAAGATTTCCAAGTTATTCACATAATGAAAACCTATACTTTGTTTCGGTCGAGTTCCCCATTCAAATGCATGTAACCGTGAGAAACGCACTGTCTTGGCGAAAGAAAGCGTTTTTGTACAACTTCATATAAATCAATGTAACTTTTGATAGGAGACTCGGATACACATGTTTATGGCTTTATCTTATAGAACTCAAGGTCCCCGTGCTGGGAACACAGGTTTTGCAGCTGTTTGAGCTAAGATTTCCAAGTTATTCATATAATGAAAACCTATACTTTGTGTCGGTCGAGTTCCCCATTCAAATGCATGTAACAGTGAGAAACGCACTGTCTTGGCGAAAGAAAGCGTTTTTGTACAACTTCATATAAATCAATGTAACTTTTGATAGGAGACTCGGATACACATGTTTATGGCTTTATCTTATAGAACTCAAGGTCCCCGTGCTGGGAACACAGGTTTTGCAGCTGTTTGAGCTAAGATTTCCAAGTTATTCACATAATGAAAACCTATACTTTGTTTCGGTCGAGTTCCCCATTCAAATGCATGTAACAGTGAGAAACCCACTGTCTTGGCGAAAGAAAGCGTTTTTGTACAACTTCATATGAATAGCTGTAACTTTTGATAGAAGACTCAGACAAACATGTTTATGGCTTTAACTTATAGAACTCAAGGTCCCCATGTTGGGAAAAAAGGTTTTGCAACTGTTTGAGCTAAGATTTCCAAGTTATTCACATAATGAAAACCTATACTTTGTTTCGGTCGAGTTCCCCATTCAAATGCATGTAACAGTGAGAAACGCACTGTCTTGGCGAAAGAAAGCGTTTTTGTACAACTTCATATAAATCAATGTAACTTTTGATAGAAGACTCGGATACACATGTTTATGGCTTTAACTTATAGAACTCAAGGTCCCCGTGCTGGGAACACAGGTTTTGCAGCTGTTTGAGCTAAGATTTCCAAGTTATTCACATAATGAAAACCTATACTTTGTGTCGGTCGAGTTCCCCATTCAAATGCATGTAACAGTGAGAAACGCACTGTCTTGGCGAAAGAAAGCGTTTTTGTACAACTTCATATAAATCAATGTAACTTTTGATAGGAGACTCGGATACACATGTTTATGGCTTTATCTTATAGAACTCAAGGTCCCCATGTTGGGAAAAAAGGTTTTGCAACTGTTTGAGCTAAGATTTCCAAGTTATTCACATAATGAAAATCTATACTTTGTTTCGGTCGAGTTCCCCATTCAAATGCATGTAACAGTGAGAAACGCACTGTCTTGGCGAAAGAAAGCGTTTTTGTACAACTTCATATGAATAGCTGTAACTTTTGATAGAAGACTCAGACAAACATGTTTATGGCTTTAACTTATAAAACTCAAGGTCCCCGTGTTGGGAAAAAAGGTTTTGCAACTGTTTGAGCTAAGATTTCCAAGTTATTCACATAATGAAAACCTATACTTTGTTTCGGTCGAGTTCCCCATTCAAATGCATGTAACAGTGAGAAACGCACTGTCTTGGCGAAAGAAAGCGTTTTTGTACAACTTCATATAAATCAATGTAACTTTTGATAGGAGACTCGGATACACATGTTTATGGCTTTATCTTATAGAACTCAAGGTCCCCGTGCTGGGAACACAGGTTTTGCAGCTGTTTGAGCTAAGATTTCCAAGTTATTCACATAATGAAAACCTATACTTTGTTTCGGTCGAGTTCCCCATTCAAATGCATGTAACAGTGAGAAACGCACTGTCTTGGCGAAAGAAAGCGTTTTTGTACAACTTCATATAAATCAATGTAACTTTTGATAGGAGACTCGGATACACATGTTTATGGCTTTATCTTATAGAACTCAAGGTCCCCGTGCTGGGAACACAGGTTTTGCAGCTGTTTGAGCTAAGATTTCCAAGTTATTCACATAATGAAAACCTATACTTTGTGTCGGTCGAGTTCCCCATTCAAATGCATGTAACAGTGAGAAACGCACTGTCTTGGCGAAAGAAAGCGTTTTTGTACAACTTCATATGAATAGCTGTAACCTTTGATAGAAGTCTCAGACAAACATGTTTATGGCTTTAACTTATAGAACTCAAGGTCCCCGTGCTGGGAACACAGGTTTTGCAGCTGTTTGAGCTAAGATTTCCAAGTTATTCACATAATGAAAACCTATACTTTGTGTCGGTCGAGTTCCCCATTCAAATGCATGTAACAGTGAGAAACGCACTGTCTTGGCGAAAGAAAGCGTTTTTGTACAACTTCATATAAATCAATGTAACTTTTGATAGGAGACTCGGATACACATGTTTATGGCTTTATCTTATAGAACTCAAGGTCCCCGTGCTGGGAACACAGGTTTTGCAGCTGTTTGAGCTAAGATTTCCAAGTTATTCACATAATGAAAACCTATACTTTGTTTCGGTCGAGTTCCCCATTCAAATGCATGTAACAGTGAGAAACGCACTGTCTTGGCGAAAGAAAGCGTTTTTGTACAACTTCATATGAATAGCTGTAACTTTTGATAGAAGACTCAGACAAACATGTTTATGGCTTTATCTTATAGAACTCAAGGTCCCCGTGTTGGGCAAACAGGTTTTGCAGCTGTTTGAGCTAAGATTTCCAAGTTATTCACATAATGAAAACCTATACTTTGTTTCGGTCGAGTTCCCCATTCAAATGCATGTAACAGTGAGAAACGCACTGTCTTGGCGAAAGAAAGCGTTTTTGTACAACTTCATATGAATAGCTGTAACCTTTGATAGAAGACTGAGACAAACATGTTTATGGCTTTAACTTATAGAACTCAAGGTCCCCATGTTGGGAAAAAAGGTTTTGCAACTGTTTGAGCTAAGATTTCCAAGTTATTCACATAATGAAAACCTATACTTTGTTTCGGTCGAGTTCCCCATTCAAATGCATGTAACAGTGAGAAACGCACTGTGTTGGCGAAAGAAAGCGTTTTTGTACAACTTCATATAAATCAATGTAACTTTTGATAGGAGACTCGGATACACATGTTTATGGCTTTATCTTATAGAACTCAAGGTCCCCGTGCTGGGAACACAGGTTTTGCAGCTGTTTGAGCTAAGATTTCCAAGTTATTCACATAATGAAAACCTATACTTTGTTTCGGTCGAGTTCCCCATTCAAATGCATGTAACAGTGAGAAACGCACTGTCTTGGCGAAAGAAAGCGTTTTTGTACAACTTCATATAAATCAATGTAACTTTTGATAGGAGACTCGGATACACATGTTTATGGCTTTATCTTATAGAACTCAAGGTCCCCGTGCTGGGAACACAGGTTTTGCAGCTGTTTGAGCTAAGATTTCCAAGTTATTCACATAATGAAAACCTATACTTTGTTTCGGTCGAGTTCCCCATTCAAATGCATGTAACAGTGAGAAACGCACTGTCTTGGCGAAAGAAAGCGTTTTTGTACAACTTCATATAAATCAATGTAACTTTTGATAGGAGACTCGGATACACATGTTTATGGCTTTATCTTATAGAACTCAAGGTCCCCGTGCTGGGAACACAGGTTTTGCAGCTGTTTGAGCTAAGATTTCCAAGTTATTCACATAATGAAAACCTATACTTTGTGTCGGTCGAGTTCCCCATTCAAATGCATGTAACAGTGAGAAACGCACTGTCTTGGCGAAAGAAAGCGTTTTTGTACAACTTCATATGAATAGCTGTAACCTTTGATAGAAGACTCAGACAAACATGTTTATGGCTTTAACTTATAGAACTCAAGGTCCCCGTGCTGGGAAAACAGGTTTTGCAGCTGTTTGAGCTAAGATTTCCAAGTTATTCACATAATGAAAACCTATACTTTGTTTCGGTCGAGTTCCCCATTCAAATGCATGTAACAGTGAGAAACGCACTGTCTTGGCGAAAGAAAGCGTTTTTGTACAACTTCATATGAATAGCTGTAACTTTTGATAGAAGACTCAGACAAACATGTTTATGGCTTTAACTTATAAAACTCAAGGTCCCCATGTTGGGAAAAAAGGTTTTGCAACTGTTTGAGCTAAGATTTCCAAGTTATTCACATAATGAAAACCTATACTTTGTTTCGGTCGAGTTCCCCATTCAAATGCATGTAACAGTGAGAAACGCACTGTCTTGGCGAAAGAAAGCGTTTTTGTACAACTTCATATAAATCAATGTAACTTTTGATAGGAGACTCGGATACACATGTTTATGGCTTTATCTTATAGAACTCAAGGTCCCCGTGCTGGGAACACAGGTTTTGCAGCTGTTTGAGCTAAGATTTCCAAGTTATTCACATAATGAAAACCTATACTTTGTTTCGGTCGAGTTCCCCATTCAAATGCATGTAACAGTGAGAAACGCACTGTCTTGGCGAAAGAAAGCGTTTTTGTACAACTTCATATGAATAGCTGTAACCTTTGATAGAAGACTCAGACAAACATGTTTATGGCTTTAACTTATAGAACTCAAGGTCCCCGTGCTGGGAAAACAGGTTTTGCAGCTGTTTGAGCTAAGATTTCCAAGTTATTCACATAATGAAAACCTATACTTTGTTTCGGTCGAGTTCCCCATTCAAATGCATGTAACAGTGAGAAACGCACTGTCTTGGCGAAAGAAAGCGTTTTTGTACAACTTCATATGAATAGCTGTAACCTTTGATAGAAGACTGAGACAAACATGTTTATGGCTTTAACTTATAGAACTCAAGGTCCCCATGTTGGGAAAAAAGGTTTTGCAACTGTTTGAGCTAAGATTTCCAAGTTATTCACATAATGAAAACCTATACTTTGTTTCGGTCGAGTTCCCCATTCAAATGCATGTAACAGTGAGAAACGCACTGTCTTGGCGAAAGAAAGCGTTTTTGTACAACTTCATATAAATCAATGTAACTTTTGATAGGAGACTCGGATACACATGTTTATGGCTTTATCTTATAGAACTCAAGGTCCCCGTGCTGGGAACACAGGTTTTGCAGCTGTTTGAGCTAAGATTTCCAAGTTATTCACATAATGAAAACCTATACTTTGTGTCGGTCGAGTTCCCCATTCAAATGCATGTAACAGTGAGAAACGCACTGTGTTGGCGAAAGAAAGCGTTTTTGTACAACTTCATATAAATCAATGTAACTTTTGATAGGAGACTCGGATACACATGTTTATGGCTTTATCTTATAGAACTCAAGGTCCCCGTGCTGGGAACACAGGTTTTGCAGCTGTTTGAGCTAAGATTTCCAAGTTATTCACATAATGAAAACCTATACTTTGTTTCGGTCGAGTTCCCCATTCAAATGCATGTAACAGTGAGAAACGCACTGTCTTGGCGAAAGAAAGCGTTTTTGTACAACTTCATATAAATCAATGTAACTTTTGATAGGAGACTCGGATACACATGTTTATGGCTTTATCTTATAGAACTCAAGGTCCCCGTGCTGGGAACACAGGTTTTGCAGCTGTTTGAGCTAAGATTTCCAAGTTATTCACATAATGAAAACCTATACTTTGTTTCGGTCGAGTTCCCCATTCAAATGCATGTAACAGTGAGAAACGCACTGTCTTGGCGAAAGAAAGCGTTTTTGTACAACTTCATATAAATCAATGTAACTTTTGATAGGAGACTCGGATACACATGTTTATGGCTTTATCTTATAGAACTCAAGGTCCCCGTGCTGGGAACACAGGTTTTGCAGCTGTTTGAGCTAAGATTTCCAAGTTATTCACATAATGAAAACCTATACTTTGTGTCGGTCGAGTTCCCCATTCAAATGCATGTAACAGTGAGAAACGCACTGTCTTGGCGAAAGAAAGCGTTTTTGTACAACTTCATATGAATAGCTGTAACCTTTGATAGAAGACTCAGACAAACATGTTTATGGCTTTAACTTATAGAACTCAAGGTCCCCGTGCTGGGAAAACAGGTTTTGCAGCTGTTTGAGCTAAGATTTCCAAGTTATTCACATAATGAAAACCTATACTTTGTTTCGGTCGAGTTCCCCATTCAAATGCATGTAACAGTGAGAAACGCACTGTCTTGGCGAAAGAAAGCGTTTTTGTACAACTTCATATGAATAGCTGTAACTTTTGATAGAAGACTCAGACAAACATGTTTATGGCTTTAACTTATAAAACTCAAGGTCCCCATGTTGGGAAAAAAGGTTTTGCAACTGTTTGAGCTAAGATTTCCAAGTTATTCACATAATGAAAACCTATACTTTGTTTCGGTCGAGTTCCCCATTCAAATGCATGTAACAGTGAGAAACGCACTGTCTTGGCGAAAGAAAGCGTTTTTGTACAACTTCATATAAATCAATGTAACTTTTGATAGGAGACTCGGATACACATGTTTATGGCTTTATCTTATAGAACTCAAGGTCCCCGTGCTGGGAACACAGGTTTTGCAGCTGTTTGAGCTAAGATTTCCAAGTTATTCACATAATGAAAACCTATACTTTGTTTCGGTCGAGTTCCCCATTCAAATGCATGTAACAGTGAGAAACGCACTGTCTTGGCGAAAGAAAGCGTTTTTGTACAACTTCATATAAATCAATGTAACTTTTGATAGGAGACTCGGATACACATGTTTATGGCTTTATCTTATAGAACTCAAGGTCCCCGTGCTGGGAACACAGGTTTTGCAGCTGTTTGAGCTAAGATTTCCAAGTTATTCACATAATGAAAACCTATACTTTGTTTCGGTCGAGTTCCCCATTCAAATGCATGTAACAGTGAGAAACGCACTGTCTTGGCGAAAGAAAGCGTTTTTGTACAACTTCATATAAATCAATGTAACTTTTGATAGGAGACTCGGATACACATGTTTATGGCTTTATCTTATAGAACTCAACGTCCCCGTGCTGGGAACACAGGTTTTGCAGCTGTTTGAGCTAAGATTTCCAAGTTATTCACATAATGAAAACCTATACTTTGTGTCGGTCGAGTTCCCCATTCAAATGCATGTAACAGTGAGAAACGCACTGTCTTGGCGAAAGAAAGCGTTTTTGTACAACTTCATATGAATAGCTGTAACCTTTGATAGAAGACTCAGACAAACATGTTTATGGCTTTAACTTATAGAACTCAAGGTCCCCGTGCTGGGAAAACAGGTTTTGCAGCTGTTTGAGCTAAGATTTCCAAGTTATTCACATAATGAAAACCTATACTTTGTTTCGGTCGAGTTCCCCATTCAAATGCATGTAACAGTGAGAAACGCACTGTCTTGGCGAAAGAAAGCGTTTTTGTACAACTTCATATGAATAGCTGTAACTTTTGATAGAAGACTCAGACAAACATGTTTATGGCTTTAACTTATAAAACTCAAGGTCCCCATGTTGGGAAAAAAGGTTTTGCAACTGTTTGAGCTAAGATTTCCAAGTTATTCACATAATGAAAACCTATACTTTGTTTCGGTCGAGTTCCCCATTCAAATGCATGTAACAGTGAGAAACGCACTGTCTTGGCGAAAGAAAGCGTTTTTGTACAACTTCATATAAATCAATGTAACTTTTGATAGGAGACTCGGATACACATGTTTATGGCTTTATCTTATAGAACTCAAGGTCCCCGTGCTGGGAACACAGGTTTTGCAGCTGTTTGAGCTAAGATTTCCAAGTTATTCACATAATGAAAACCTATACTTTGTTTCGGTCGAGTTCCCCATTCAAATGCATGTAACAGTGAGAAACGCACTGTCTTGGCGAAAGAAAGCGTTTTTGTACAACTTCATATGAATAGCTGTAACCTTTGATAGAAGACTCAGACAAACATGTTTATGGCTTTAACTTATAGAACTCAAGGTCCCCGTGCTGGGAACACAGGTTTTGCAGCTGTTTGAGCTAAGATTTCCAAGTTATTCACATAATGAAAACCTATACTTTGTTTCGGTCGAGTTCCCCATTCAAATGCATGTAACAGTGAGAAACGCACTGTCTTGGCGAAAGAAAGCGTTTTTGTACAACTTCATATGAATAGCTGTAACTTTTGATAGAAGACTCAGACAAACATGTTTATGGCTTTAACTTATAGAACTCAAGGTCCCCATGTTGGGAAAAAAGGTTTTGCAACTGTTTGAGCTAAGATTTCCAAGTTATTCACATAATGAAAACCTATACTTTGTTTCGGTCGAGTTCCCCATTCAAATGCATGTAACAGTGAGAAACGCACTGTCTTGGCGAAAGAAAGCGTTTTTGTACAACTTCATATGAATAGCTGTAACCTTTGATAGAAGACTCAGACAAACATGTTTATGGCTTTAACTTATAGAACTCAAGGTCCCCGTGCTGGGAAAACAGGTTTTGCAACTGTTTGAGCTAAGATTTCCAAGTTATTCACATAATGAAAACCTATACTTTGTTTCGGTCGAGTTCCCCATTCAAATGCATGTAACAGTGAGAAACGCACTGTCTTGGCGAAAGAAAGCGTTTTTGTACAACTTCATATGAATAGCTGTAACTTTTGATAGAAGACTCAGACAAACATGTTTATGGCTTTATCTTATAGAACTCAAGGTCCCCATGTTGGGAAAAAAGGTTTTGCAACTGTTTGAGCTAAGATTTCCAAGTTATTCACATAATGAAAACCTATACTTTGTTTCGGTCGAGTTCCCCATTCAAATGCATGTAACAGTGAGAAACGCACTGTCTTGGCGAAAGAAAGCGTTTTTGTACAACTTCATATAAATCAATGTAACTTTTGATAGGAGACTCGGATACACATGTTTATGGCTTTATCTTATAGAACTCAAGGTCCCCGTGCTGGGAACACAGGTTTTGCAGCTGTTTGAGCTAAGATTTCCAAGTTATTCACATAATGAAAACCTATACTTTGTTTCGGTCGAGTTCCCCATTCAAATGCATGTAACAGTGAGAAACGCACTGTCTTGGCGAAAGAAAGCGTTTTTGTACAACTTCATATGAATAGCTGTAACCTTTGATAGAAGACTCAGACAAACATGTTTATGGCTTTAACTTATAGAACTCAAGGTCCCCGTGCTGGGAAAACAGGTTTTGCAGCTGTTTGAGCTAAGATTTCCAAGTTATTCACATAATGAAAACCTTTGTTTCGGTCGAGTTCCCCATTCAAATGCATGTAACAGTGAGAAACGCACTGTCTTGGCGAAAGAAAGCGTTTTTGTACAACTTCATATGAATAGCTGTAACTTTTGATAGAAGACTCAGACAAACATGTTTATGGCTTTAACTTATAAAACTCAAGGTCCCCTTGTTGGGAAAAAAGGTTTTGCAACTGTTTGAGCTAAGATTTCCAAGTTATTCACATAATGAAAACCTATACTTTGTTTCGGTCGAGTTCCCCATTCAAATGCATGTAACAGTGAGAAACGCACTGTCTTGGCGAAAGAAAGCGTTTTTGTACAACTTCATATAAATCAATGTAACTTTTGATAGGAGACTCGGATACACATGTTTATGGCTTTATCTTATAGAACTCAAGGTCCCCGTGCTGGGAACACAGGTTTTGCAGCTGTTTGAGCTAAGATTTCCAAGTTATTCACATAATGAAAACCTATACTTTGTTTCGGTCGAGTTCCCCATTCAAATGCATGTAACAGTGAGAAACGCACTGTCTTGGCGAAAGAAAGCGTTTTTGTACAACTTCATATGAATAGCTGTAACTTTTGATAGAAGACTCAGACAAACATGTTTATGGCTTTATCTTATAGAACTCAAGGTCCCCGTGTTGGGCAAACAGGTTTTGCAGCTGTTTGAGCTAAGATTTCCAAGTTATTCACATAATGAAAACCTATACTTTGTTTCGGTCGAGTTCCCCATTCAAATGCATGTAACAGTGAGAAACGCACTGTCTTGGCGAAAGAAAGCGTTTTTGTACAACTTCATATGAATAGCTGTAACCTTTGATAGAAGACTGAGACAAACATGTTTATGGCTTTAACTTATAGAACTCAAGGTCCCCATGTTGGGAAAAAAGGTTTTGCAACTGTTTGAGCTAAGATTTCCAAGTTATTCACATAATGAAAACCTATACTTTGTTTCGGTCGAGTTCCCCATTCAAATGCATGTAACAGTGAGAAACGCACTGTCTTGGCGAAAGAAAGCGTTTTTGTACAACTTCATATAAATCAATGTAACTTTTGATAGGAGACTCGGATACACATGTTTATGGCTTTATCTTATAGAACTCAAGGTCCCCGTGCTGGGAACACAGGTTTTGCAGCTGTTTGAGCTAAGATTTCCAAGTTATTCACATAATGAAAACCTATACTTTGTGTCGGTCGAGTTCCCCATTCAAATGCATGTAACAGTGAGAAACGCACTGTGTTGGCGAAAGAAAGCGTTTTTGTACAACTTCATATAAATCAATGTAACTTTTGATAGGAGACTCGGATACACATGTTTATGGCTTTATCTTATAGAACTCAAGGTCCCCGTGCTGGGAACACAGGTTTTGCAGCTGTTTGAGCTAAGATTTCCAAGTTATTCACATAATGAAAACCTATACTTTGTTTCGGTCGAGTTCCCCATTCAAATGCATGTAACAGTGAGAAACGCACTGTCTTGGCGAAAGAAAGCGTTTTTGTACAACTTCATATAAATCAATGTAACTTTTGATAGGAGACTCGGATACACATGTTTATGGCTTTATCTTATAGAACTCAAGGTCCCCGTGCTGGGAACACAGGTTTTGCAGCTGTTTGAGCTAAGATTTCCAAGTTATTCACATAATGAAAACCTATACTTTGTGTCGGTCGAGTTCCCCATTCAAATGCATGTAACAGTGAGAAACGCACTGTCTTGGCGAAAGAAAGCGTTTTTGTACAACTTCATATGAATAGCTGTAACCTTTGATAGAAGACTCAGACAAACATGTTTATGGCTTTAACTTATAGAACTCAAGGTCCCCGTGCTGGGAAAACAGGTTTTGCAGCTGTTTGAGCTAAGATTTCCAAGTTATTCACATAATGAAAACCTATACTTTGTTTCGGTCGAGTTCCCCATTCAAATGCATGTAACAGTGAGAAACGCACTGTCTTGGCGAAAGAAAGCGTTTTTGTACAACTTCATATGAATAGCTGTAACTTTTGATAGAAGACTCAGACAAACATGTTTATGGCTTTAACTTATAAAACTCAAGGTCCCCATGTTGGGAAAAAAGGTTTTGCAACTGTTTGAGCTAAGATTTCCAAGTTATTCACATAATGAAAACCTATACTTTGTTTCGGTCGAGTTCCCCATTCAAATGCATGTAACAGTGAGAAACGCACTGTCTTGGCGAAAGAAAGCGTTTTTGTACAACTTCATATAAATCAATGTAACTTTTGATAGGAGACTCGGATACACATGTTTATGGCTTTATCTTATAGAACTCAAGGTCCCCGTGCTGGGAACACAGGTTTTGCAGCTGTTTGAGCTAAGATTTCCAAGTTATTCACATAATGAAAACCTATACTTTGTGTCGGTCGAGTTCCCCATTCAAATGCATGTAACAGTGAGAAACGCACTGTGTTGGCGAAAGAAAGCGTTTTTGTACAACTTCATATAAATCAATGTAACTTTTGATAGGAGACTCGGATACACATGTTTATGGCTTTATCTTATAGAACTCAAGGTCCCCGTGCTGGGAACACAGGTTTTGCAGCTGTTTGAGCTAAGATTTCCAAGTTATTCACATAATGAAAACCTATACTTTGTTTCGGTCGAGTTCCCCATTCAAATGCATGTAACAGTGAGAAACGCACTGTCTTGGCGAAAGAAAGCGTTTTTGTACAACTTCATATAAATCAATGTAACTTTTGATAGGAGACTCGGATACACATGTTTATGGCTTTATCTTATAGAACTCAAGGTCCCCGTGCTGGGAACACAGGTTTTGCAGCTGTTTCAGCTAAGATTTCCAAGTTATTCACATAATGAAAACCTATACTTTGTGTCGGTCGAGTTCCCCATTCAAATGCATGTAACAGTGAGAAACGCACTGTCTTGGCGAAAGAAAGCGTTTTTGTACAACTTCATATGAATAGCTGTAACCTTTGATAGAAGACTCAGACAAACATGTTTATGGCTTTAACTTATAGAACTCAAGGTCCCCGTGCTGGGAAAACAGGTTTTGCAGCTGTTTGAGCTAAGATTTCCAAGTTATTCACATAATGAAAACCTATACTTTGTTTCGGTCGAGTTCCCCATTCAAATGCATGTAACAGTGAGAAACGCACTGTCTTGGCGAAAGAAAGCGTTTTTGTACAACTTCATATGAATAGCTGTAACTTTTGATAGAAGACTCAGACAAACATGTTTATGGCTTTAACTTATAAAACTCAAGGTCCCCATGTTGGGAAAAAAGGTTTTGCAACTGTTTGAGCTAAGATTTCCAAGTTATTCACATAATGAAAACCTATACTTTGTTTCGGTCGAGTTCCCCATTCAAATGCATGTAACAGTGAGAAACGCACTGTCTTGGCGAAAGAAAGCGTTTTTGTACAACTTCATATAAATCAATGTAACTTTTGATAGGAGACTCGGATACACATGTTTATGGCTTTATCTTATAGAACTCAAGGTCCCCGTGCTGGGAACACAGGTTTTGCAGCTGTTTGAGCTAAGATTTCCAAGTTATTCACATAATGAAAACCTATACTTTGTTTCGGTCGAGTTCCCCATTCAAATGCATGTAACAGTGAGAAACGCACTGTCTTGGCGAAAGAAAGCGTTTTTGTACAACTTCATATGAATAGCTGTAACCTTTGATAGAAGACTCAGACAAACATGTTTATGGCTTTAACTTATAGAACTCAAGGTCCCCGTGCTGGGAACACAGGTTTTGCAGCTGTTTGAGCTAAGATTTCCAAGTTATTCACATAATGAAAACCTATACTTTGTTTCGGTCGAGTTCCCCATTCAAATGCATGTAACAGTGAGAAACGCACTGTCTTGGCGAAAGAAAGCGTTTTTGTACAACTTCATATAAATCAATGTAACTTTTGATAGGAGACTCGGATACACATGTTTATGGCTTTATCTTATAGAACTCAAGGTCCCCGTGCTGGGAACACAGGTTTTGCAGCTGTTTGAGCTAAGATTTCCAAGTTATTCACATAATGAAAACCTATACTTTGTTTCGGTCGAGTTCCCCATTCAAATGCATGTAACAGTGAGAAACGCACTGTCTTGGCGAAAGAAAGCGTTTTTGTACAACTTCATATGAATAGCTGTAACTTTTGATAGAAGACTCAGACAAACATGTTTATGGCTTTAACTTATAGAACTCAAGGTCCCCATGTTGGGAAAAAAGGTTTTGCAACTGTTTGAGCTAAGATTTCCAAGTTATTCACATAATGAAAACCTATACTTTGTTTCGGTCGAGTTCCCCATTCAAATGCATGTAACAGTGAGAAACGCACTGTCTTGGCGAAAGAAAGCGTTTTTGTACAACTTCATATGAATAGCTGTAACCTTTGATAGAAGACTCAGACAAACATGTTTATGGCTTTAACTTATAGAACTCAAGGTCCCCGTGCTGGGAAAACAGGTTTTGCAGCTGTTTGAGCTAAGATTTCCAAGTTATTCACATAATGAAAACCTATACTTTGTTTCGGTCGAGTTCCCCATTCAAATGCATGTAACAGTGAGAAACGCACTGTCTTGGCGAAAGAAAGCGTTTTTGTACAACTTCATATGAATAGCTGTAACTTTTGATAGAAGACTCAGACAAACATGTTTATGGCTTTATCTTATAGAACTCAAGGTCCCCATGTTGGGAAAAAAGGTTTTGCAACTGTTTGAGCTAAGATTTCCAAGTTATTCACATAATGAAAACCTATACTTTGTTTCGGTCGAGTTCCCCATTCAAATGCATGTAACAGTGAGAAACGCACTGTCTTGGCGAAAGAAAGCGTTTTTGTACAACTTCATATAAATCAATGTAACTTTTGATAGGAGACTCGGATACACATGTTTATGGCTTTATCTTATAGAACTCAAGGTCCCCGTGCTGGGAACACAGGTTTTGCAGCTGTTTGAGCTAAGATTTCCAAGTTATTCACATAATGAAAACCTATACTTTGTTTCGGTCGAGTTCCCCATTCAAATGCATGTAACAGTGAGAAACGCACTGTCTTGGCGAAAGAAAGCGTTTTTGTACAACTTCATATAAATCAATGTAACTTTTGATAGGAGACTCGGATACACATGTTTATGGCTTTATCTTATAGAACTCAAGGTCCCCGTGCTGGGAACACAGGTTTTGCAGCTGTTTGAGCTAAGATTTCCAAGTTATTCACATAATGAAAACCTATACTTTGTTTCGGTCGAGTTCCCCATTCAAATGCATGTAACAGTGAGAAACGCACTGTCTTGGCGAAAGAAAGCGTTTTTGTACAACTTCATATGAATAGCTGTAACCTTTGATAGAAGACTCAGACAAACATGTTTATGGCTTTAACTTATAGAACTCAAGGTCCCCGTGCTGGGAAAACAGGTTTTGCAGCTGTTTGAGCTAAGATTTCCAAGTTATTCACATAATGAAAACCTTTGTTTCGGTCGAGTTCCCCATTCAAATGCATGTAACAGTGAGAAACGCACTGTCTTGGCGAAAGAAAGCGTTTTTGTACAACTTCATATGAATAGCTGTAACTTTTGATAGAAGACTCAGACAAACATGTTTATGGCTTTAACTTATAAAACTCAAGGTCCCCATGTTGGGAAAAAAGGTTTTGCAACTGTTTGAGCTAAGATTTCCAAGTTATTCACATAATGAAAACCTATACTTTGTTTCGGTCGAGTTCCCCATTCAAATGCATGTAACAGTGAGAAACGCACTGTCTTGGCGAAAGAAAGCGTTTTTGTACAACTTCATATAAATCAATGTAACTTTTGATAGGAGACTCGGATACACATGTTTATGGCTTTATCTTATAGAACTCAAGGTCCCCGTGCTGGGAACACAGGTTTTGCAGCTGTTTGAGCTAAGATTTCCAAGTTATTCACATAATGAAAACCTATACTTTGTTTCGGTCGAGTTCCCCATTCAAATGCATGTAACAGTGAGAAACGCACTGTCTTGGCGAAAGAAAGCGTTTTTGTACAACTTCATATAAATCATGTAACTTTTGATAGGAGACTCGGATACACATGTTTATGGCTTTATCTTATAGAACTCAAGGTCCCCGTGCTGGGAACACAGGTTTTGCAGCTGTTTCAGCTAAGATTTCCAAGTTATTCACATAATGAAAACCTATACTTTGTTTCGGTCGAGTTCCCCATTCAAATGCATGTAACAGTGAGAAACGCACTGTCTTGGCGAAAGAAAGCGTTTTTGTACAACTTCATATGAATAGCTGTAACTTTTGATAGAAGACTCAGACAAACATGTTTATGGCTTTAACTTATAGAACTCAAGGTCCCCATGTTGGGAAAAAAGGTTTTGCAACTGTTTGAGCTAAGATTTCCAAGTTATTCACATAATGAAAACCTATACTTTGTTTCGGTCGAGTTCCCCATTCAAATGCATGTAACAGTGAGAAACGCACTGTCTTGGCGAAAGAAAGCGTTTTTGTACAACTTCATATAAATCAATGTAACTTTTGATAGGAGACTCGGATACACATGTTTATGGCTTTATCTTATAGAACTCAAGGTCCCCGTGCTGGGAACACAGGTTTTGCAGCTGTTTGAGCTAAGATTTCCAAGTTATTCACATAATGAAAACCTATACTTTGTTTCGGTCGAGTTCCCCATTCAAATGCATGTAACAGTGAGAAACGCACTGTCTTGGCGAAAGAAAGCGTTTTTGTACAACTTCATATAAATCAATGTAACTTTTGATAGGAGACTCGGATACACATGTTTATGGCTTTATCTTATAGAACTCAAGGTCCCCGTGCTGGGAACACAGGTTTTGCAGCTGTTTGAGCTAAGATTTCCAAGTTATTCACATAATGAAAACCTATACTTTGTTTCGGTCGAGTTCCCCATTCAAATGCATGTAACAGTGAGAAACGCACTGTCTTGGCGAAAGAAAGCGTTTTTGTACAACTTCATATGAATAGCTGTAACTTTTGATAGAAGACTCAGACAAACATGTTTATGGCTTTAACTTATAGAACTCAAGGTCCCCATGTTGGGAAAAAAGGTTTTGCAACTGTTTGAGCTAAGATTTCCAAGTTATTCACATAATGAAAACCTATACTTTGTTTCGGTCGAGTTCCCCATTCAAATGCATGTAACAGTGAGAAACGCACTGTCTTGGCGAAAGAAAGCGTTTTTGTACAACTTCATATAAATCAATGTAACTTTTGATAGGAGACTCGGATACACATGTTTATGGCTTTATCTTATAGAACTCAAGGTCCCCGTGCTGGGAACACAGGTTTTGCAGCTGTTTGAGCTAAGATTTCCAAGTTATTCACATAATGAAAACCTATACTTTGTTTCGGTCGAGTTCCCCATTCAAATGCATGTAACAGTGAGAAACGCACTGTCTTGGCGAAAGAAAGCGTTTTTGTACAACTTCATATAAATCAATGTAACTTTTGATAGGAGACTCGGATACACATGTTTATGGCTTTATCTTATAGAACTCAAGGTCCCCGTGCTGGGAACACAGGTTTTGCAGCTGTTTCAGCTAAGATTTCCAAGTTATTCACATAATGAAAACCTATACTTTGTTTCGGTCGAGTTCCCCATTCAAATGCATGTAACAGTGAGAAACGCACTGTCTTGGCGAAAGAAAGCGTTTTTGTACAACTTCATATGAATAGCTGTAACTTTTGATAGAAGACTCAGACAAACATGTTTATGGCTTTAACTTATAGAACTCAAGGTCCCCATGTTGGGAAAAAAGGTTTTGCAACTGTTTGAGCTAAGATTTCCAAGTTATTCACATAATGAAAACCTATACTTTGTTTCGGTCGAGTTCCCCATTCAAATGCATGTAACAGTGAGAAACGCACTGTCTTGGCGAAAGAAAGCGTTTTTGTACAACTTCATATAAATCAATGTAACTTTTGATAGGAGACTCGGATACACATGTTTATGGCTTTATCTTATAGAACTCAAGGTCCCCGTGCTGGGAACACAGGTTTTGCAGCTGTTTGAGCTAAGATTTCCAAGTTATTCACATAATGAAAACCTATACTTTGTGTCGGTCGAGTTCCCCATTCAAATGCATGTAACAGTGAGAAACGCACTGTCTTGGCGAAAGAAAGCGTTTTTGTACAACTTCATATGAATAGCTGTAACCTTTGATAGAAGACTCAGACAAACATGTTTATGGCTTTAACTTATAGAACTCAAGGTCCCCGTGCTGGGCAAACAGGTTTTGCAGCTGTTTGAGCTAAGATTTCCAAGTTATTCACATAATGAAAACCTATACTTTGTTTCGGTCGAGTTCCCCATTCAAATGCATGTAACCGTGAGAAACGCACTGTCTTGGCGAAAGAAAGCGTTTTTGTACAACTTCATATAAATCAATGTAACTTTTGATAGGAGACTCGGATACACATGTTTATGGCTTTATCTTATAGAACTCAAGGTCCCCGTGCTGGGAACACAGGTTTTGCAGCTGTTTGAGCTAAGATTTCCAAGTTATTCATATAATGAAAACCTATACTTTGTGTCGGTCGAGTTCCCCATTCAAATGCATGTAACAGTGAGAAACGCACTGTCTTGGCGAAAGAAAGCGTTTTTGTACAACTTCATATAAATCAATGTAACTTTTGATAGGAGACTCGGATACACATGTTTATGGCTTTATCTTATAGAACTCAAGGTCCCCGTGTTGGGCAAACAAGTTTTGCAGCTGTTTGAGCTAAGATTTCCAAGTTATTCACATAATGAAAACCTATACTTTGTTTCGGTCGAGTTCCCCATTCAAATGCATGTAACAGTGAGAAACGCACTGTCTTGGCGAAAGAAAGCGTTTTTGTACAACTTCATATGAATAGCTGTAACCTTTGATAGAAGACTGAGACAAACATGTTTATGGCTTTAACTTATAGAACTCAAGGTCCCCATGTTGGGAAAAAAGGTTTTGCAACTGTTTGAGCTAAGATTTCCAAGTTATTCACATAATGAAAACCTATACTTTGTTTCGGTCGAGTTCCCCATTCAAATGCATGTAACAGTGAGAAACGCACTGTCTTGGCGAAAGAAAGCGTTTTTGTACAACTTCATATAAATCAATGTAACTTTTGATAGGAGACTCGGATACACATGTTTATGGCTTTATCTTATAGAACTCAATATCTCCGTGCTGGGAACACAGGTTTTGCAGCTGTTTGAGCTAAGATTTCCAAGTTATTCACATAATGAAAACCTATACTTTGTGTCGGTCGAGTTCCCCATTCAAATGCATGTAACAGTGAGAAACGCACTGTCTTGGCGAAAGAAAGCGTTTTTGTACAACTTCATATGAATAGCTGTAACCTTTGATAGAAGACTCAGACAAACATGTTTATGGCTTTAACTTATAGAACTCAAGGTCCCCGTGCTGGGAACACAGGTTTTGCAGCTGTTTGAGCTAAGATTTCCAAGTTATTCACATAATGAAAACCTATACTTTGTTTCGGTCGAGTTCCCCATTCAAATGCATGTAACAGTGAGAAACGCACTGTCTTGGCGAAAGAAAGCGTTTTTGTACAACTTCATATGAATAGCTGTAACTTTTGATAGAAGACTCAGACAAACATGTTTTTGGCTTTAACTTATAGAACTCAATGTCCCCATGTTGGGAAAAAAGGTTTTGCAACTGTTTGAGCTAAGATTTCCAAGTTATTCACATAATGAAAACCTATACTTTGTTTCGGTCGAGTTCCCCATTCAAATGCATGTAACAGTGAGAAACGCACTGTCTTGGCGAAAGAAAGCGTTTTTGTACAACTTCATATAAATCAATGTAACTTTTGATAGGAGACTCGGATACACATGTTTATGGCTTTATCTTATAGAACTCAAGGTCCCCGTGCTGGGAACACAGGTTTTGCAGCTGTTTGAGCTAAGATTTCCAAGTTATTCACATAATGAAAACCTATACTTTGTGTCGGTCGAGTTCCCCATTCAAATGCATGTAACAGTGAGAAACGCACTGTCTTGGCGAAAGAAAGCGTTTTTGTACAACTTCATATGAATAGCTGTAACTTTTGATAGAAGACTCAGACAAACATGTTTATGGCTTTAACTTATAGAACTCAAGGTCCCCATGTTGGGAAAAAAGGTTTTGCAACTGTTTGAGCTAAGATTTCCAAGTTATTCACATAATGAAAACCTATACTTTGTTTCGGTCGAGTTCCCCATTCAAATGCATGTAACCGTGAGAAACGCACTGTCTTGGCGAAAGAAAGCGTTTTTGTACAACTTCATATAAATCAATGTAACTTTTGATAGGAGACTCGGATACACATGTTTATGGCTTTATCTTATAGAACTCAAGGTCCCCGTGCTGGGAACACAGGTTTTGCAGCTGTTTGAGCTAAGATTTCCAAGTTATTCACATAATGAAAACCTATACTTTGTTTCGGTCGAGTTCCCCATTCAAATGCATGTAACAGTGAGAAACGCACTGTCTTGGCGAAAGAAAGCGTTTTTGTACAACTTCATATGAATAGCTGTAACCTTTGATAGAAGACTCAGACAAACATGTTTATGGCTTTAACTTATAGAACTCAAGGTCCCCGTGCTGGGAAAACAGGTTTTGCAGCTGTTTGAGCTAAGATTTCCAAGTTATTCACATAATGAAAACCTATACTTTGTTTCGGTCGAGTTCCCCATTCAAATGCATGTAACAGTGAGAAACGCACTGTCTTGGCGAAAGAAAGCGTTTTTGTACAACTTCATATGAATAGCTGTAACTTTTGATAGAAGACTCAGACAAACATGTTTATGGCTTTAACTTATAAAACTCAAGGTCCCCATGTTGGGAAAAAAGGTTTTGCAACTGTTTGAGCTAAGATTTCCAAGTTATTCACATAATGAAAACCTATACTTTGTTTCGGTCGAGTTCCCCATTCAAATGCATGTAACAGTGAGAAACGCACTGTCTTGGCGAAAGAAAGCGTTTTTGTACAACTTCATATAAATCAATGTAACTTTTGATAGGAGACTCGGATACACATGTTTATGGCTTTATCTTATAGAACTCAAGGTCCCCGTGCTGGGAACACAGGTTTTGCAGCTGTTTGAGCTAAGATTTCCAAGTTATTCACATAATGAAAACCTATACTTTGTTTCGGTCGAGTTCCCCATTCAAATGCATGTAACAGTGAGAAACGCACTGTCTTGGCGAAAGAAAGCGTTTTTGTACAACTTCATATAAATCAATGTAACTTTTGATAGGAGACTCGGATACACATGTTTATGGCTTTATCTTATAGAACTCAAGGTCCCCGTGCTGGGAACACAGGTTTTGCAGCTGTTTGAGCTAAGATTTCCAAGTTATTCACATAATGAAAACCTATACTTTGTGTCGGTCGAGTTCCCCATTCAAATGCATGTAACAGTGAGAAACGCACTGTCTTGGCGAAAGAAAGCGTTTTTGTACAACTTCATATGAATAGCTGTAACCTTTGATAGAAGACTCAGACAAACATGTTTATGGCTTTAACTTATAGAACTCAAGGTCCCCGTGCTGGGAACACAGGTTTTGCAGCTGTTTGAGCTAAGATTTCCAAGTTATTCACATAATGAAAACCTATACTTTGTTTCGGTCGAGTTCCCCATTCAAATGCATGTAACAGTGAGAAACGCACTGTCTTGGCGAAAGAAAGCGTTTTTGTACAACTTCATATGAATAGCTGTAACTTTTGATAGAAGACTCAGACAAACATGTTTATGGCTTTAACTTATAGAACTCAAGGTCCCCATGTTGGGAAAAAAGGTTTTGCAACTGTTTGAGCTAAGATTTCCAAGTTATTCACATAATGAAAACCTATACTTTGTTTCGGTCGAGTTCCCCATTCAAATGCATGTAACAGTGAGAAACGCACTGTCTTGGCGAAAGAAAGCGTTTTTGTACAACTTCATATAAATCAATGTAACTTTTGATAGGAGACTCGGATACACATGTTTATGGCTTTATCTTATAGAACTCAAGGTCCCCGTGCTGGGAACACAGGTTTTGCAGCTGTTTGAGCTAAGATTTCCAAGTTATTCATATAATGAAAACCTATACTTTGTGTCGGTCGAGTTCCCCATTCAAATGCATGTAACAGTGAGAAACGCACTGTCTTGGCGAAAGAAAGCGTTTTTGTACAACTTCATATAAATCAATGTAACTTTTGATAGGAGACTCGGATACACATGTTTATGGCTTTATCTTATAGAACTCAAGGTCCCCGTGTTGGGCAAACAAGTTTTGCAGCTGTTTGAGCTAAGATTTCCAAGTTATTCACATAATGAAAACCTATACTTTGTTTCGGTCGAGTTCCCCATTCAAATGCATGTAACAGTGAGAAACGCATTGTCTTGGCGAAAGAAAGCGTTTTTGTACAACTTCATATGAATAGCTGTAACCTTTGATAGAAGACTGAGACAAACATGTTTATGGCTTTAACTTATAGAACTCAAGGTCCCCATGTTGGGAAAAAAGGTTTTGCAACTGTTTGAGCTAAGATTTCCAAGTTATTCACATAATGAAAACCTATACTTTGTTTCGGTCGAGTTCCCCATTCAAATGCATGTAACAGTGAGAAACGCACTGTCTTGGCGAAAGAAAGCGTTTTTGTACAACTTCATATAAATCAATGTAACTTTTGATAGGAGACTCGGATACACATGTTTATGGCTTTATCTTATAGAACTCAATATCTCCGTGCTGGGAACACAGGTTTTGCAGCTGTTTGAGCTAAGATTTCCAAGTTATTCACATAATGAAAACCTATACTTTGTGTCGGTCGAGTTCCCCATTCAAATGCATGTAACAGTGAGAAACGCACTGTCTTGGCGAAAGAAAGCGTTTTTGTACAACTTCATATGAATAGCTGTAACCTTTGATAGAAGACTCAGACAAACATGTTTATGGCTTTAACTTATAGAACTCAAGGTCCCCGTGCTGGGAACACAGGTTTTGCAGCTGTTTGAGCTAAGATTTCCAAGTTATTCACATAATGAAAACCTATACTTTGTTTCGGTCGAGTTCCCCATTCAAATGCATGTAACAGTGAGAAACGCACTGTCTTGGCGAAAGAAAGCGTTTTTGTACAACTTCATATGAATAGCTGTAACTTTTGATAGAAGACTCAGACAAACATGTTTATGGCTTTATCTTATAGAACTCAAGGTCCCCGTGCTGGGAACACAGGTTTTGCAGCTGTTTGAGCTAAGATTTCCAAGTTATTCATATAATGAAAACCTATACTTTGTGTCGGTCGAGTTCCCCATTCAAATGCATGTAACAGTGAGAAACGCACTGTCTTGGCGAAAGAAAGCGTTTTTGTACAACTTCATATAAATCAATGTAACTTTTGATAGGAGACTCGGATACACATGTTTATGGCTTTATCTTATAGAACTCAAGGTCCCCGTGTTGGGCAAACAAGTTTTGCAGCTGTTTGAGCTAAGATTTCCAAGTTATTCACATAATGAAAACCTATACTTTGTTTCGGTCGAGTTCCCCATTCAAATGCATGTAACAGTGAGAAACGCACTGTCTTGGCGAAAGAAAGCGTTTTTGTACAACTTCATATGAATAGCTGTAACCTTTGATAGAAGACTCAGACAAACATGTTTATGGCTTTAACTTATAGAACTCAAGGTCCCCGTGCTGGGAAAACAGGTTTTGCAGCTGTTTGAGCTAAGATTTCCAAGTTATTCACATAATGAAAACCTATACTTTGTTTCGGTCGAGTTCCCCATTCAAATGCATGTAACAGTGAGAAACGCACTGTCTTGGCGAAAGAAAGCGTTTTTGTACAACTTCATATGAATAGCTGTAACTTTTGATAGAAGACTCAGACAAACATGTTTATGGCTTTAACTTATAAAACTCAAGGTCCCCATGTTGGGAAAAAAGGTTTTGCAACTGTTTGAGCTAAGATTTCCAAGTTATTCACATAATGAAAACCTATACTTTGTTTCGGTCGAGTTCCCCATTCAAATGCATGTAACAGTGAGAAACGCACTGTCTTGGCGAAAGAAAGCGTTTTTGTACAACTTCATATAAATCAATGTAACTTTTGATAGGAGACTCGGATACACATGTTTATGGCTTTATCTTATAGAACTCAAGGTCCCCGTGCTGGGAACACAGGTTTTGCAGCTGTTTGAGCTAAGATTTCCAAGTTATTCACATAATGAAAACCTATACTTTGTGTCGGTCGAGTTCCCCATTCAAATGCATGTAACAGTGAGAAACGCACTGTCTTGGCGAAAGAAAGCGTTTTTGTACAACTTCATATGAATAGCTGTAACCTTTGATAGAAGACTCAGACAAACATGTTTATGGCTTTAACTTATAGAACTCAAGGTCCCCGTGCTGGGAAAACAGGTTTTGCAGCTGTTTGAGCTAAGATTTCCAAGTTATTCACATAATGAAAACCTATACTTTGTTTCGGTCGAGTTCCCCATTCAAATGCATGTAACAGTGAGAAACGCACTGTCTTGGCGAAAGAAAGCGTTTTTGTACAACTTCATATGAATAGCTGTAACTTTTGATAGAAGACTCAGACAAACATGTTTATGGCTTTAACTTATAAAACTCAAGGTCCCCATGTTGGGAAAAAAGGTTTTGCAACTGTTTGAGCTAAGATTTCCAAGTTATTCACATAATGAAAACCTATACTTTGTTTCGGTCGAGTTCCCCATTCAAATGCATGTAACAGTGAGAAACGCACTGTCTTGGCGAAAGAAAGCGTTTTTGTACAACTTCATATAAATCAATGTAACTTTTGATAGGAGACTCGGATACACATGTTTATGGCTTTATCTTATAGAACTCAAGGTCCCCGTGCTGGGAACACAGGTTTTGCAGCTGTTTGAGCTAAGATTTCCAAGTTATTCACATAATGAAAACCTATACTTTGTTTCGGTCGAGTTCCCCATTCAAATGCATGTAACAGTGAGAAACGCACTGTCTTGGCGAAAGAAAGCGTTTTTGTACAACTTCATATAAATCAATGTAACTTTTGATAGGAGACTCGGATACACATGTTTATGGCTTTATCTTATAGAACTCAAGGTCCCCGTGCTGGGAACACAGGTTTTGCAGCTGTTTGAGCTAAGATTTCCAAGTTATTCACATAATGAAAACCTATACTTTGTGTCGGTCGAGTTCCCCATTCAAATGCATGTAACAGTGAGAAACGCACTGTCTTGGCGAAAGAAAGCGTTTTTGTACAACTTCATATGAATAGCTGTAACCTTTGATAGAAGACTCAGACAAACATGTTTATGGCTTTAACTTATAGAACTCAAGGTCCCCGTGCTGGGAACACAGGTTTTGCAGCTGTTTGAGCTAAGATTTCCAAGTTATTCACATAATGAAAACCTATACTTTGTTTCGGTCGAGTTCCCCATTCAAATGCATGTAACAGTGAGAAACGCACTGTCTTGGCGAAAGAAAGCGTTTTTGTACAACTTCATATGAATAGCTGTAACTTTTGATAGAAGACTCAGACAAACATGTTTATGGCTTTAACTTATAGAACTCAAGGTCCCCATGTTGGGAAAAAAGGTTTTGCAACTGTTTGAGCTAAGATTTCCAAGTTATTCACATAATGAAAACCTATACTTTGTTTCGGTCGAGTTCCCCATTCAAATGCATGTAACAGTGAGAAACGCACTGTCTTGGCGAAAGAAAGCGTTTTTGTACAACTTCATATGAATAGCTGTAACCTTTGATAGAAGACTCAGACAAACATGTTTATGGCTTTAACTTATAGAACTCAAGGTCCCCGTGCTGGGAAAACAGGTTTTGCAGCTGTTTGAGCTAAGATTTCCAAGTTATTCACATAATGAAAACCTATACTTTGTTTCGGTCGAGTTCCCCATTCAAATGCATGTAACAGTGAGAAACGCACTGTCTTGGCGAAAGAAAGCGTTTTTGTACAACTTCATATAAATCAATGTAACTTTTGATAGGAGACTCGGATACACATGTTTATGGCTTTATCTTATAGAACTCAAGGTCCCCGTGCTGGGAACACAGGTTTTGCAGCTGTTTGAGCTAAGATTTCCAAGTTATTCACATAATGAAAACCTATACTTTGTTTCGGTCGAGTTCCCCATTCAAATGCATGTAACAGTGAGAAACGCACTGTCTTGGCGAAAGAAAGCGTTTTTGTACAACTTCATATAAATCAATGTAACTTTTGATAGGAGACTCGGATACACATGTTTATGGCTTTATCTTATAGAACTCAAGGTCCCCGTGCTGGGAACACAGGTTTTGCAGCTGTTTGAGCTAAGATTTCCAAGTTATTCACATAATGAAAACCTATACTTTGTTTCGGTCGAGTTCCCCATTCAAATGCATGTAACAGTGAGAAACGCACTGTCTTGGCGAAAGAAAGCGTTTTTGTACAACTTCATATAAATCAATGTAACTTTTGATAGGAGACTCGGATACACATGTTTATGGCTTTATCTTATAGAACTCAAGGTCCCCGTGCTGGGAACACAGGTTTTGCAGCTGTTTGAGCTAAGATTTCCAAGTTATTCACATAATGAAAACCTATACTTTGTGTCGGTCGAGTTCCCCATTCAAATGCATGTAACAGTGAGAAACGCACTGTCTTGGCGAAAGAAAGCGTTTTTGTACAACTTCATATGAATAGCTGTAACTTTTGATAGAAGACTCAGACAAACATGTTTATGGCTTTAACTTATAGAACTCAAGGTCCCCATGTTGGGAAAAAAGGTTTTGCAACTGTTTGAGCTAAGATTTCCAAGTTATTCACATAATGAAAACCTATACTTTGTTTCGGTCGAGTTCCCCATTCAAATGCATGTAACAGTGAGAAACGCACTGTCTTGGCGAAAGAAAGCGTTTTTGTACAACTTCATATGAATAGCTGTAACCTTTGATAGAAGACACAGACAAACATGTTTATGGCTTTATCTTATAGAACTCAAGGTCCCCGTGCTGGGAACACAGGTTTTGCAGCTGTTTGAGCTAAGATTTCCAAGTTATTCACATAATGAAAACCTATACTTTGTGTCGGTCGAGTTCCCCATTCAAATGCATGTAACAGTGAGAAACGCACTGTCTTGGCGAAAGAAAGCGTTTTTGTACAACTTCATATGAATAGCTGTAACTTTTGATAGAAGACTCAGACAAACATGTTTATGGCTTTAACTTATAGAACTCAAGGTCCCCATGTTGGGAAAAAAGGTTTTGCAACTGTTTGAGCTAAGATTTCCAAGTTATTCACATAATGAAAACCTATACTTTGTTTCGGTCGAGTTCCCCATTCAAATGCATGTAACAGTGAGAAACGCACTGTCTTGGCGAAAGAAAGCGTTTTTGTACAACTTCATATGAATAGCTGTAACCTTTGATAGAAGACACAGACAAACATGTTTATGGCTTTAACTTATAGAACTCAAGGTCCCCGTGCTGGGAAAACAGGTTTTGCAGCTGTTTGAGCTAAGATTTCCAAGTTATTCACATAATGAAAACCTATACTTTGTTTCGGTCGAGTTCCCCATTCAAATGCATGTAACAGTGAGAAACGCACTGTCTTGGCGAAAGAAAGCGTTTTTGTACAACTTCATATGAATAGCTGTAACTTTTGATAGAAGACTCAGACAAACATGTTTATGGCTTTAACTTATAGAACTCAAGGTCCCCATGTTGGGAAAAAAGGTTTTGCAACTGTTTGAGCTAAGATTTCCAAGTTATTCACATAATGAAAACCTATACTTTGTTTCGGTCGAGTTCCCCATTCAAATGCATGTAACAGTGAGAAACGCACTGTCTTGGCGAAAGAAAGCGTTTTTGTACAACTTCATATAAATCAATGTAACTTTTGATAGGAGACTCGGATACACATGTTTATGGCTTTATCTTATAGAACTCAAGGTCCCCGTGCTGGGAACACAGGTTTTGCAGCTGTTTGAGCTAAGATTTCCAAGTTATTCACATAATGAAAACCTATACTTTGTTTCGGTCGAGTTCCCCATTCAAATGCATGTAACAGTGAGAAACGCACTGTCTTGGCGAAAGAAAGCGTTTTTGTACAACTTCATATGAATAGCTGTAACCTTTGATAGAAGACTCAGACACACATGTTTATGGCTTTAACTTATAGAACTCAAGGTCCCCGTGCTGGGCAAACAGGTTTTGCAGCTGTTTGAGCTAAGATTTCCAAGTTATTCACATAATGAAAACCTATACTTTGTTTCGGTCGAGTTCCCCATTCAAATGCATGTAACAGTGAGAAACGCACTGTCTTGGCGAAAGAAAGCGTTTTTGTACAACTTCATATAAATCAATTTAACTTTTGATAGGAGACTCGGATACACATGTTTATGGCTTTATCTTATAGAACTCAAGGTCCCCGTGCTGGGAACATAGGTTTTGCAACTGTTTGAGCTAAGATTTCCAAGTTATTCACATAATGAAAACCTATACTTTGTGTCGGTCGAGTTCCCCATTCAAATGCATGTAACAGTGAGAAACGCACTGTCTTGGCGAAAGAAAGCGTTTTTGTACAACTTCATATAAATCAATGTAACTTTTGATAGGAGACTCGGATACACATGTTTATGGCTTTAACTTATAGAACTCAAGGTCCCCATGTTGGGAAAAAAGGTTTTGCAACTGTTTGAGCTAAGATTTCCAAGTTATTCACATAATGAAAACCTATACTTTGTTTCGGTCGAGTTCCCCATTCAAATGCATGTAACAGTGAGAAACGCACTGTCTTGGCGAAAGAAAGCGTTTTTGTACAACTTCATATAAATCAATGTAACTTTTGATAGGAGACTCGGATACACATGTTTATGGCTTTATCTTATAGAACTCAAGGTCCCCGTGCTGGGAACACAGGTTTTGCAGCTGTTTGAGCTAAGATTTCCAAGTTATTCACATAATGAAAACCTATACTTTGTTTCGGTCGAGTTCCCCATTCAAATGCATGTAACAGTGAGAAACGCACTGTCTTGGCGAAAGAAAGCGTTTTTGTACAACTTCATATGAATAGCTGTAACCTTTGATAGAAGACTCAGACACACATGTTTATGGCTTTAACTTATAGAACTCAAGGTCCCCGTGCTGGGCAAACAGGTTTTGCAGCTGTTTGAGCTAAGATTTCCAAGTTATTCACATAATGAAAACCTATACTTTGTTTCGGTCGAGTTCCCCATTCAAATGCATGTAACAGTGAGAAACGCACTGTCTTGGCGAAAGAAAGCGTTTTTGTACAACTTCATATAAATCAATTTAACTTTTGATAGGAGACTCGGATACACATGTTTATGGCTTTATCTTATAGAACTCAAGGTCCCCGTGCTGGGAACATAGGTTTTGCAACTGTTTGAGCTAAGATTTCCAAGTTATTCACATAATGAAAACCTATACTTTGTGTCGGTCGAGTTCCCCATTCAAATGCATGTAACAGTGAGAAACGCACTGTCTTGGCGAAAGAAAGCGTTTTTGTACAACTTCATATAAATCAATGTAACTTTTGATAGGAGACTCGGATACACATGTTTATGGCTTTATCTTATAGAACTCAAGGTCCCCGTGCTGGGAACACAGGTTTTGCAGCTGTTTGAGCTAAGATTTCCAAGTTATTCACATAATGAAAACCTATACTTTGTTTCGGTCGAGTTCCCCATTCAAATGCATGTAACAGTGAGAAACGCACTGTCTTGGCGAAAGAAAGCGTTTTTGTACAACTTCATATGAATAGCTGTAACTTTTGATAGAAGACTCAGACAAACATGTTTATGGCTTTATCTTATAGAACTCAAGGTCCCCATGTTGGGAAAAAAGGTTTTGCAACTGTTTGAGCTAAGATTTCCAAGTTATTCACATAATGAAAACCTATACTTTGTTTCGGTCGAGTTCCCCATTCAAATGCATGTAACAGTGAGAAACGCACTGTCTTGGCGAAAGAAAGCGTTTTTGTACAACTTCATATGGATAGCTGTAACCTTTGATAGAAGACTAATGGTTTTCATTATGTGAATAACTTGGAAATCTTAGCTCAAACAGCTGCAAAACCTGTTTGCCCAGCACGGGGACCTTGAGTTCTATAAGTTAAAGCCATAAACATGTGTATCCGAGTCTCCTATCAAAAGTTACATTGATTTATATGAAGTTGTACAAAAACGCTTTCTTTCGCCAAGACAGTGCGTTTCTCACTGTTACATGCATTTGAATGGGGAACTCGCCCGAAACAAAGTATAGGTTTTCATTATGTGAATAACTTGGAAATCTTAGCTCAAACAGCTGCAAAACCTGTTTGCCCAGCACGGGGACCTTGAGTTCTATAAGTTAAAGCCATAAACATGTGTATCCGAGTCTCCTATCAAAAGTTACAGCTATTTATATGAAGTTGTACAAAAACGCTTTCTTTCGCCAAGACAATGAGTTTCTCACGGTTACATGCATTTGAATGGGGAACTCGACCGACACAAAGTATAGGTTTTCATTATGTGAATAACTTGGAAATCTTAGCTCAAACAGTTGCAAAACCTGTGTTCCCAGCACGGGGACCTTGAGTTCTATAAGATAAAGCCATAAACATGTGTATCCGAGTCTCCTATCAAAAGTTACATTGATTTATATGAAGTTGTACAAAAACGCTTTCTTTCGCCAAGACAGTGCGTTTCTCACTGTTACATGCATTTGAATGGGGAACTCGCCCGAAACAAAGTATAGGTTTTCATTATGTGAATAACTTCGAAATCTTAGCTCAAACAGTTGCAAAACCTGTGTTCCCAGCACGGGGACCTTGAGTTCTATAAGTTAAAGCCATAAACATGTTTGTCTGAGTCTTCTATCAAAGGTTACAGCTATTCATATGAAGTTGTACAAAAACGCTTTCTTTCGCCAAGACAGTGCGTTTCTCACTGTTACATGCATTTGAATGGGGAACTCGACCGAAACAAAGTATAGGTTTTCATTATGTGAATAACTTGGAAATCTTAGCTCAAACAGCTGCAAAACCTGTTTGCCCAGCACGGGGACCTTGAGTTCTATAAGTTAAAGCCATAAACATGTGTATCCGAGTCTCCTATCAAAAGTTACATTGATTTATATGAAGTTGTACAAAAACGCTTTCTTTCGCCAAGACAGTGCGTTTCTCACTGTTACATGCATTTGAATGGGGAACTCGCCCGAAACAAAGTATAGGTTTTCATTATGTGAATAACTTGGAAATCTTAGCTCAAACAGCTGCAAAACCTGTTTTCCCAGCACGGGGACCTTGAGTTCTATAAGTTAAAGCCATAAACATGTGTATCCGAGTCTCCTATCAAAAGTTACATTGATTTATATGAAGTTGTACAAAAACGCTTTCTTTCGCCAAGGCAGTGCGTTTCTCACTGTTACATGCATTTGAATGGGGAACTCGACCGAAACAAAGTATAGGTTTTCATTATGTGAATAACTTGGAAATCTTAGCTCAAACAGCTGCAAAACCTGTTTGCCCAGCACGGGGACCTTGAGTTCTATAAGATAAAGCCATAAACATGTGTATCCGAGTCTCCTATCAAAAGTTACATTGATTTATATGAAGTTGTACAAAAACGCTTTCTTTCGCCAAGACAGTGCGTTTCTCACTGTTACATGCATTTGAATGGGGAACTCGCCCGAAACAAAGTATAGGTTTTCATTATGTGAATAACTTGGAAATCTTAGCTCAAACAGCTGCAAAACCTGTTTTCCCAGCACGGGGACCTTGAGTTCTATAAGTTAAAGCCATAAACATGTGTATCCGAGTCTCCTATCAAAAGTTACATTGATTTATATGAAGTTGTACAAAAACGCTTTCTTTCGCCAAGGCAGTGCGTTTCTCACTGTTACATGCATTTGAATGGGAAACTCATCTCAGACAAAGTATAGGTTTTCATTATGTGAATAACTTGGAAATCTTAGCTCAAACAGTTGCAAAACCTGTGTTCCCAGCACGGGGACCTTGAGTTCTATAAGATAAAGCCATAAACATGTGTATCCGAGTCTCCTATCAAAAGTTACAGTGATTTATATGAAGTTGTACAAAAACGCTTTCTTTCGCCAAGACAGTGCGTTTCTCACTGTTACATGCATTTGAATGGGGAACTCGACCGAAACAAAGTATAGGTTTTCATTATGTGAATAACTTGGAAATCTTAGCTCAAACAGCTGCAAAACCTGTTTTCCCAGCACGGGGACCTTGAGTTCTATAAGTTAAAGCCATAAACATGTTTGTCTGAGTCTTCTATCAAAAGTTACAGCTATTCATATGAAGTTGTACAAAAACGCTTTCTTTCGCCAAGACAGTGCGTTTCTCACTGTTACATGCATTTGAATGGGGAACTCGCCCGAAACAAAGTATAGGTTTTCATTATGTGAATAACTTGGAAATCTTAGCTCAAACAGCTGCAAAACCTGTGTACCCAGCACGGGGACCTTGAGTTCTATAAGATAAAGCCACAAACATGTGTATCCGAGTCTCCTATCAAAAGTTACATTGATTTATATGAAGTTGTACAAAAACGCTTTCTTTCGCCAAGACAGTGCGTTTCTCACTGTTACATGCATTTGAATGGGGAACTCGACAGACACAAAGTATAGGTTTTCATTATGTGAATAACTTGGAAATCTTAGCTCAAACAGTTGCAAAACCTGTGTTCCCAGCACGGGGACCTTGAGTTCTATAAGTTAAAGCCATAAACATGTGTATCCGAGTCTCCTATCAAAAGTTACATTGATTTATATGAAGTTGTACAAAAACGCTTTCTTTCGCCAAGACAGTGCGTTTCTCACTGTTACATGCATTTGAATGGGGAACTCGACCGAAACAAAGTATAGGTTTTCATTATGTGAATAACTTGGAAATCTTAGCTCAAACAGCTGCAAAACCTGTGTTCCCAGCACGGGGACCTTGAGTTCTATAAGATAAAGCCATAAACATGTGTATCCGAGTCTCCTATCAAAAGTTACATTGATTTATATGAAGTTGTACAAAAACGCTTTCTTTCGCCAAGACAGTGCGTTTCTCACTGTTACATGCATTTGAATGGGGAACTCGACCGAAACAAAGTATAGGTTTTCATTATGTGAATAACTTGGAAATCTTAGCTCAAAAAGTTTCAAAACCTGTGTTCCCAGCACGGGGACCTTGAGTTCTATAAGTTAAAGCCATAAACATGTGTATCAGAGTCTCCTATCAAAAGTTACATTGATTTATATGAAGTTGTACAAAAACGCTTTCTTTCGCCAAGACAGTGCGTTTCTCACTGTTACATGCATTTGAATGGGGAACTCGACCGAAACAAAGTATAGGTTTTCATTATGTGAATAACTTGGAAATCTTAGCTCAAACAGCTGCAAAACCTGTTTGCCCAGCACGGGGACCTTGAGTTCTATAAGTTAAAGCCATAAACATGTGTATCCGGGTCTCCTATCAAAAGTTACATTGATTTATATGAAGTTGTACAAAAACGCTTTCTTTCGCCAAGGCAGTGCGTTTCTCACTGTTACATGCATTTGAATGGGAAACTCATCTCAGACAAAGTATAGGTTTTCATTATGTGAATAACTTGGAAATCTTAGCTCAAACAGCTGCAAAACCTGTTTTCCCAGCACGGGGATATTGAGTTCTATAAGTTAAAGCCATAAACATATTTGTCTGAGTCTTCTATCAAAAGTTACAGCTATTCATATGAAGTTGTACAAAAACGCTTTCTTTCGCCAAGACAGTGCGTTTCTCACTGTTACATGCATTTGAATGGGGAACTCGCCCGAAACAAAGTATAGGTTTTCATTATGTGAATAACTTGGAAATCTTAGCTCAAACAGCTGCAAAACCTGTGTACCCAGCACGGGGACCTTGAGTTCTATAAGATAAAGCCACAAACATGTGTATCCGAGTCTCCTATCAAAAGTTACATTGATTTATATGAAGTTGTACAAAAACGCTTTCTTTCGCCAAGACAGTGCGTTTCTCACTGTTACATGCATTTGAATGGGGAACTCGACAGACACAAAGTATAGGTTTTCATTATGTGAATAACTTGGAAATCTTAGCTCAAACAGTTGCAAAACCTGTGTTCCCAGCACGGGGACCTTGAGTTCTATAAGTTAAAGCCATAAACATGTGTATCCGAGTCTCCTATCAAAAGTTACATTGATTTATATGAAGTTGTACAAAAACGCTTTCTTTCGCCAAGGCAGTGCGTTTCTCACTGTTACATGCATTTGAATGGGGAACTCGACCGAAACAAAGTATAGGTTTTCATTATGTAAATAACTTGGAAATCTTAGCTCAAACAGCTGCAAAACCTGTTTGCCCAGCACGGGGACCTTGAGTTCTATAAGTTAAAGCCATAAACATGTGTATCCGAGTCTCCTATCAAAAGTTACATTGATTTATATGAAGTTGTACAAAAACGCTTTCTTTCGCCAAGACAGTGCGTTTCTCACTGTTACATGCATTTGAATGGGGAACTCGCCCGAAACAAAGTATAGGTTTTCATTATGTGAATACATTGAAAATCTTAGGTCAAACAGTTGCAAAACCCTTTTTCCCAGCACGGGAACCTTGAGTTCTATAAGATAAAGCCATAAACATGTGTATCCGAGTCTCCTATCAAAAGTTACAGCGATTTATATGAAGTTGTTCAAAAACGCTTTCTTTCGCCAAGACAATGCGTTTCTCACGGTTACATGCATTTGAATGGGAAACTCATCTCAGACAAAGTATAGGTTTTCATTATGTGAATAACTTGGAAATCTTAGCTCAAACAGTTGCAAAACCTGTGTTCCCAGCACGGGGACCTTGAGTTCTATAAGATAAAGCCATAAACATGTGTATCCGAGTCTCCTATCAAAAGTTACATTGATTTATATGAAGTTGTACAAAAACGGTTTCTTTCACCAAGACAGTGCGTTTCTCACTGTTACATGCATTTGAATGGGGAACTCGCCCGAAACAAAGTATAGGTTTTCATTATGTGAATAACTTGGAAATCTTAGCTCAAACAGCTGCAAAACCTGTGTTCCCAGCACGGGGACCTTGAGTTCTATAAGATAAAGCCATAAACATGTGTATCCGAGTCTCCTATCAAAAGTTACATTGATTTATATGAAGTTGTACAAAAACGCTTTCTTTCGCCAAGACAGTGCGTTTCTCACTGTTACATGCATTTGAATGGAGAACTCGACCGAGACAAAGTATAGGTTTTCATTATGTGAATAACTTGGAAATCTTAGCTCAAACAGTTGCAAAACCTGTGTTCCCAGCACGGGGACCTTGAGTTCTATAAGATAAAGCCATAAACATGTGTATCCGAGTCTCCTATCAAAAGTTACATTGATTTATATGAAGTTGTACAAAAACGCTTTCTTTCGCCAAGACAATGCGTTTCTCACTGTTACATGCATTTGAATGGGGAACTCGACCGAAACAAAGTATAGGTTTTCATTATGTGAATAACTTGGAAATCTTAGGTCAAACAGCTGCAAAACCTGTTTTCCCAGCACGGGGACCTTGAGTTCTATAAGTTAAAGCCATAAACATGTGTATCCGAGTCTCCTATCAAAAGTTACAGCTATTTATATGAAGTTGTACAAAAACGCTTTCTTTCGCCAAGACAATGCGTTTCTCACGGTTACATGCATTTGAATGGGAAACTCATCTCAGACAAAGTATAGGTTTTCATTATGTGAATAACTTGGAAATCTTAGCTCAAACAGTTGCAAAACCTGTGTTCCCAGCACGGGGACCTTGAGTTCTATAAGATAAAGCCATAAACATGTGTATCCGAGTCTCCTATCAAAAGTTACATTGATTTATATGAAGTTGTACAAAAACGCTTTCTTTCGCCAAGACAGTGCGTTTCTCACTGTTACATGCATTTGAATGGGGAACTCGCCCGAAACAAAGTATAGGTTTTCATTATGTGAATAACTTGGAAATCTTAGCTCAAACAGCTGCAAAACCTGTTTTCCCAACACGGGGACCTTGAGTTCTATAAGTTAAAGCCATAAACATGTTTGTCTGAGTCTTCTATCAAAAGTTACAGCTATTCATATGAAGTTGTACAAAAACGCTTTCTTTCGCCAAGACAGTGCGTTTCTCACTGTTACATGCATTTGAATGGGGAACTCGACCGAAACAAAGTATAGGTTTTCATTATGTGAATAACTTGGAAATCTTAGCTCAAAAAGTTTCAAAACCTGTGTTCCCAGCACGGGGACCTTGAGTTCTATAAGTTAAAGCCATAAACATGTGTATCCGAGTCTCCTATCAAAAGTTACATTGATTTATATGAAGTTGTACAAAAACGCTTTCTTTCGCCAAGACAGTGCGTTTCTCACTGTTACATGCATTTGAATGGGGAACTCGACCGAAACAAAGTATAGGTTTTCATTATGTGAATAACTTGGAAATCTTAGCTCAAACGGCTGCAAAACCTGTTTTCCCAGCACGGGGACCTTGAGTTCTATAAGTTAAAGCCATAAACATGTTTGTCTGAGTCTTCTATCAAAGGTTACAGCTATTCATATGAAGTTGTACAAAAACGCTTTCTTTCGCCAAGACAGGGCGTTTCTCACTGTTACATGCATTTGAATGGGGAACTCGACCGAAACAAAGTATAGGTTTTCATTATGTGAATAACTTGGAAATCTTAGCTCAAACAGCTGCAAAACCTGTTTTCCCAGCACGGGGACCTTGAGTTCTATAAGTTAAAGCCATAAACATGTTTGTCTGAGTCTTCTATCAAAGGTTACAGCTATTCATATGAAGTTGTACAAAAACGCTTTCTTTCGCCAAGACAGTGCGTTTCTCACTGTTACATGCATTTGAATGGGGAACTCGACCGAAACAAAGTATAGGTTTTCATTATGTGAATAACTTGGAAATCTTAGCTCAAACAGTTGCAAAACCTGTATTCCCAACACGGGGACCTTGAGTTCTATAAGTTAAAGCCATAAACATGTTTGTCTGAGTCTTCTATCAAAAGTTACAGCTATTCATATGAAGTTGTACAAAAACGCTTTCTTTCGCCAAGACAGTGCGTTTCTCACTGTTACATGCATTTGAATGGGGAACTCGCCCGAAACAAAGTATAGGTTTTCATTATGTGAATAAATTGAAAATCTTAGGTCAAACAGTTGCAAAACCTGTTTTCCCAGCACGGGGACCTTGAGTTCTATAAGTTAAAGCCATAAACATGTGTATCCGAGTCTCCTATCAAAAGTTACAGTGATTTATATGAAGTTGTACAAAAACGCTTTCTTTCGCCAAGACAGTGCGTTTCTCACTGTTACATGCATTTGAATGGGGAACTCGACAGACACAAAGTATAGGTTTTCATTATGTGAATAACTTGGAAATCTTAGCTCAAACAGTTGCAAAACCTGTGTTCCCAGCACGGGGACCTTGAGTTCTATAAGTTAAAGCCATAAACATGTGTATCCGAGTCTCCTATCAAAAGTTACATTGATTTATATGAAGTTGTACAAAAACGCTTTCTTTCGCCAAGGCAGTGCGTTTCTCACTGTTACATGCATTTGAATGGGGAACTCGACCGAAACAAAGTATAGGTTTTCATTATGTAAATAACTTGGAAATCTTAGCTCAAACAGCTGCAAAACCTGTTTGCCCAGCACGGGGACCTTGAGTTCTATAAGTTAAAGCCATAAACATGTGTATCCGAGTCTCCTATCAAAAGTTACATTGATTTATATGAAGTTGTACAAAAACGCTTTCTTTCGCCAAGACAGTGCGTTTCTCACTGTTACATGCATTTGAATGGGGAACTCGCCCGAAACAAAGTATAGGTTTTCATTATGTGAATAAATTGAAAATCTTAGGTCAAACAGTTGCAAAACCCTTTTTCCCAGCACGGGAACCTTGAGTTCTATAAGATAAAGCCATAAACATGTGTATCCGAGTCTCCTATCAAAAGTTACAGCGATTTATATGAAGTTGTTCAAAAACGCTTTCTTTCGCCAAGACAATGCGTTTCTCACGGTTACATGCATTTGAATGGGAAACTCATCTCAGACAAAGTATAGGTTTTCATTATGTGAATAACTTGGAAATCTTAGCTCAAACAGTTGCAAAACCTGTGTTCCCAGCACGGGGACCTTGAGTTCTATAAGATAAAGCCATAAACATGTGTATCCGAGTCTCCTATCAAAAGTTACATTGATTTATATGAAGTTGTACAAAAACGCTTTCTTTCGCCAAGACAGTGCGTTTCTCACTGTTACATGCATTTGAATGGGGAACTCGCCCGAAACAAAGTATAGGTTTTCATTATGTGAATAACTTGGAAATCTTAGCTCAAACAGCTGCAAAACCTGTTTTCCCAGCACGGGGACCTTGAGTTCTATAAGTTAAAGCCATAAACATGTTTGTCTGAGTCTTCTATCAAAAGTTACAGCTATTCATATGAAGTTGTACAAAAACGCTTTCTTTCGCCAAGACAGTGCGTTTCTCACTGTTACATGCATTTGAATGGGGAACTCGCCCCAGACAAAGTATAGGTTTTCATTATGTGAATAATTTTAAAATCTTAGCTCAAACAGCTGCAAAACCTGTGTACCCAGCACGGGGACCTTGAGTTCTATAAGATAAAGCCACAAACATGTGTATCCGAGTCTCCTATCAAAAGTTACATTGATTTATATGAAGTTGTACAAAAACGCTTTCTTTCGCCAAGACAGTGCGTTTCTCACTGTTACATGCATTTGAATGGGGAACTCGACAGACACAAAGTATAGGTTTTCATTATGTGAATAACTTGGAAATCTTAGCTCAAACAGTTGCAAAACCTGTGTTCCCAGCACGGGGACCTTGAGTTCTATAAGTTAAAGCCATAAACATGTTTGTCTGAGTCTTCTATCAAAAGTTACAGCTATTCATATGAAGTTGTACAAAAACGCTTTCTTTCGCCAAGACAGTGCGTTTCTCACTGTTACATGCATTTGAATGGGGAACTCGACCGAAACAAAGTATAGGTTTTCATTATGTGAATAACTTGGAAATCTTAGCTCAAAAAGTTTCAAAACCTGTGTTCCCAGCACGGGGACCTTGAGTTCTATAAGTTAAAGCCATAAACATGTGTATCCGAGTCTCCTATCAAAAGTTACATTGATTTATATGAAGTTGTACAAAAACGCTTTCTTTCGCCAAGACAGTGCGTTTCTCACTGTTACATGCATTTGAATGGGGAACTCGACCGAAACAAAGTATAGGTTTTCATTATGTGAATAACTTGGAAATCTTAGCTCAAACGGCTGCAAAACCTGTTTTCCCAGCACGGGGACCTTGAGTTCTATAAGTTAAAGCCATAAACATGTTTGTCTGAGTCTTCTATCAAAGGTTACAGCTATTCATATGAAGTTGTACAAAAACGCTTTCTTTCGCCAAGACAGGGCGTTTCTCACTGTTACATGCATTTGAATGGGGAACTCGACCGAAACAAAGTATAGGTTTTCATTATGTGAATAACTTGGAAATCTTAGCTCAAACAGCTGCAAAACCTGTTTTCCCAGCACGGGGACCTTGAGTTCTATAAGTTAAAGCCATAAACATGTTTGTCTGAGTCTTCTATCAAAGGTTACAGCTATTCATATGAAGTTGTACAAAAACGCTTTCTTTCGCCAAGACAGTGCGTTTCTCACTGTTACATGCATTTGAATGGGGAACTCGACCGAAACAAAGTATAGGTTTTCATTATGTGAATAACTTGGAAATCTTAGCTCAAACAGTTGCAAAACCTGTATTCCCAACACGGGGACCTTGAGTTCTATAAGTTAAAGCCATAAACATGTTTGTCTGAGTCTTCTATCAAAAGTTACAGCTATTCATATGAAGTTGTACAAAAACGCTTTCTTTCGCCAAGACAGTGCGTTTCTCACTGTTACATGCATTTGAATGGGGAACTCGCCCGAAACCTATACTTATAGGTTTTCATTATGTGAATAAATTGAAAATCTTAGGTCAAACAGTTGCAAAACCTGTTTTCCCAGCACGGGGACCTTGAGTTCTATAAGTTAAAGCCATAAACATGTGTATCCGAGTCTCCTATCAAAAGTTACAGTGATTTATATGAAGTTGTACAAAAACGCTTTCTTTCGCCAAGACAGTGCGTTTCTCACTGTTACATGCATTTGAATGGGGAACTCGACAGACACAAAGTATAGGTTTTCATTATGTGAATAACTTGGAAATCTTAGCTCAAACGGCTGCAAAACCTGTTTTCCCAGCACGGGGACCTTGAGTTCTATAAGTTAAAGCCATAAACATGTTTGTCTGAGTCTTCTATCAAAGGTTACAGCTATTCATATGAAGTTGTACAAAAACGCTTTCTTTCGCCAAGACAGGGCGTTTCTCACTGTTACATGCATTTGAATGGGGAACTCGACCGAAACAAAGTATAGGTTTTCATTATGTGAATAACTTGGAAATCTTAGCTCAAACAGCTGCAAAACCTGTTTTCCCAGCACGGGGACCTTGAGTTCTATAAGTTAAAGCCATAAACATGTTTGTCTGAGTCTTCTATCAAAGGTTACAGCTATTCATATGAAGTTGTACAAAAACGCTTTCTTTCGCCAAGACAGTGCGTTTCTCACTGTTACATGCATTTGAATGGGGAACTCGACCGAAACAAAGTATAGGTTTTCATTATGTGAATAACTTGGAAATCTTAGCTCAAACAGTTGCAAAACCTGTATTCCCAACACGGGGACCTTGAGTTCTATAAGATAAAGCCACAAACATGTGTATCCGAGTCTCCTATCAAAAGTTACATTGATTTATATGAAGTTGTACAAAAACGCTTTCTTTCGCCAAGACAGTGCGTTTCTCACTGTTACATGCATTTGAATGGGGAACTCGACAGACACAAAGTATAGGTTTTCATTATGTGAATAACTTGGAAATCTTAGCTCAAACAGTTGCAAAACCTGTGTTCCCAGCACGGGGACCTTGAGTTCTATAAGTTAAAGCCATAAACATGTTTGTCTGAGTCTTCTATCAAAAGTTACAGCTATTCATATGAAGTTGTACAAAAACGCTTTCTTTCGCCAAGACAGTGCGTTTCTCACTGTTACATGCATTTGAATGGGGAACTCGACCGAAACAAAGTATAGGTTTTCATTATGTGAATAACTTGGAAATCTTAGCTCAAAAAGTTTCAAAACCTGTGTTCCCAGCACGGGGACCTTGAGTTCTATAAGTTAAAGCCATAAACATGTGTATCCGAGTCTCCTATCAAAAGTTACATTGATTTATATGAAGTTGTACAAAAACGCTTTCTTTCGCCAAGACAGTGCGTTTCTCACTGTTACATGCATTTGAATGGGGAACTCGACCGAAACAAAGTATAGGTTTTCATTATGTGAATAACTTGGAAATCTTAGCTCAAACGGCTGCAAAACCTGTTTTCCCAGCACGGGGACCTTGAGTTCTATAAGTTAAAGCCATAAACATGTTTGTCTGAGTCTTCTATCAAAGGTTACAGCTATTCATATGAAGTTGTACAAAAACGCTTTCTTTCGCCAAGACAGGGCGTTTCTCACTGTTACATGCATTTGAATGGGGAACTCGACCGAAACAAAGTATAGGTTTTCATTATGTGAATAACTTGGAAATCTTAGCTCAAACAGCTGCAAAACCTGTTTTCCCAGCACGGGGACCTTGAGTTCTATAAGTTAAAGCCATAAACATGTTTGTCTGAGTCTTCTATCAAAGGTTACAGCTATTCATATGAAGTTGTACAAAAACGCTTTCTTTCGCCAAGACAGTGCGTTTCTCACTGTTACATGCATTTGAATGGGGAACTCGACCGAAACAAAGTATAGGTTTTCATTATGTGAATAACTTGGAAATCTTAGCTCAAACAGTTGCAAAACCTGTATTCCCAACACGGGGACCTTGAGTTCTATAAGTTAAAGCCATAAACATGTTTGTCTGAGTCTTCTATCAAAAGTTACAGCTATTCATATGAAGTTGTACAAAAACGCTTTCTTTCGCCAAGACAGTGCGTTTCTCACTGTTACATGCATTTGAATGGGGAACTCGCCCGAAACCTATACTTATAGGTTTTCATTATGTGAATAAATTGAAAATCTTAGGTCAAACAGTTGCAAAACCTGTTTTCCCAGCACGGGGACCTTGAGTTCTATAAGTTAAAGCCATAAACATGTGTATCCGAGTCTCCTATCAAAAGTTACAGTGATTTATATGAAGTTGTACAAAAACGCTTTCTTTCGCCAAGACAGTGCGTTTCTCACTGTTACATGCATTTGAATGGGGAACTCGACAGACACAAAGTATAGGTTTTCATTATGTGAATAACTTGGAAATCTTAGCTCAAACGGCTGCAAAACCTGTTTTCCCAGCACGGGGACCTTGAGTTCTATAAGTTAAAGCCATAAACATGTTTGTCTGAGTCTTCTATCAAAGGTTACAGCTATTCATATGAAGTTGTACAAAAACGCTTTCTTTCGCCAAGACAGGGCGTTTCTCACTGTTACATGCATTTGAATGGGGAACTCGACCGAAACAAAGTATAGGTTTTCATTATGTGAATAACTTGGAAATCTTAGCTCAAACAGCTGCAAAACCTGTTTTCCCAGCACGGGGACCTTGAGTTCTATAAGTTAAAGCCATAAACATGTTTGTCTGAGTCTTCTATCAAAGGTTACAGCTATTCATATGAAGTTGTACAAAAACGCTTTCTTTCGCCAAGACAGTGCGTTTCTCACTGTTACATGCATTTGAATGGGGAACTCGACCGAAACAAAGTATAGGTTTTCATTATGTGAATAACTTGGAAATCTTAGCTCAAACAGTTGCAAAACCTGTATTCCCAACACGGGGACCTTGAGTTCTATAAGTTAAAGCCATAAACATGTTTGTCTGAGTCTTCTATCAAAAGTTACAGCTATTCATATGAAGTTGTACAAAAACGCTTTCTTTCGCCAAGACAGTGCGTTTCTCACTGTTACATGCATTTGAATGGGGAACTCGCCCGAAACAAAGTATAGGTTTTCATTATGTGAATAAATTGAAAATCTTAGGTCAAACAGTTGCAAAACCTGTTTTCCCAGCACGGGGACCTTGAGTTCTATAAGTTAAAGCCATAAACATGTGTATCCGAGTCTCCTATCAAAAGTTACAGTGATTTATATGAAGTTGTACAAAAACGCTTTCTTTCGCCAAGACAGTGCGTTTCTCACTGTTACATGCATTTGAATGGGGAACTCGACAGACACAAAGTATAGGTTTTCATTATGTGAATAACTTGGAAATCTTAGCTCAAACAGTTGCAAAACCTGTGTTCCCAGCACGGGGACCTTGAGTTCTATAAGTTAAAGCCATAAACATGTGTATCCGAGTCTCCTATCAAAAGTTACATTGATTTATATGAAGTTGTACAAAAACGCTTTCTTTCGCCAAGGCAGTGCGTTTCTCACTGTTACATGCATTTGAATGGGGAACTCGACCGAAACAAAGTATAGGTTTTCATTATGTAAATAACTTGGAAATCTTAGCTCAAACAGCTGCAAAACCTGTTTGCCCAGCACGGGGACCTTGAGTTCTATAAGTTAAAGCCATAAACATGTGTATCCGAGTCTCCTATCAAAAGTTACATTGATTTATATGAAGTTGTACAAAAACGCTTTCTTTCGCCAAGACAGTGCGTTTCTCACTGTTACATGCATTTGAATGGGGAACTCGCCCGAAACAAAGTATAGGTTTTCATTATGTGAATAAATTGAAAATCTTAGGTCAAACAGTTGCAAAACCCTTTTTCCCAGCACGGGAACCTTGAGTTCTATAAGATAAAGCCATAAACATGTGTATCCGAGTCTCCTATCAAAAGTTACAGCGATTTATATGAAGTTGTTCAAAAACGCTTTCTTTCGCCAAGACAATGCGTTTCTCACGGTTACATGCATTTGAATGGGAAACTCATCTCAGACAAAGTATAGGTTTTCATTATGTGAATAACTTGGAAATCTTAGCTCAAACAGTTGCAAAACCTGTGTTCCCAGCACGGGGACCTTGAGTTCTATAAGATAAAGCCATAAACATGTGTATCCGAGTCTCCTATCAAAAGTTACATTGATTTATATGAAGTTGTACAAAAACGCTTTCTTTCGCCAAGACAGTGCGTTTCTCACTGTTACATGCATTTGAATGGGGAACTCGCCCGAAACAAAGTATAGGTTTTCATTATGTGAATAACTTGGAAATCTTAGCTCAAACAGCTGCAAAACCTGTTTTCCCAGCACGGGGACCTTGAGTTCTATAAGTTAAAGCCATAAACATGTTTGTCTGAGTCTTCTATCAAAAGTTACAGCTATTCATATGAAGTTGTACAAAAACGCTTTCTTTCGCCAAGACAGTGCGTTTCTCACTGTTACATGCATTTGAATGGGGAACTCGCCCCAGACAAAGTATAGGTTTTCATTATGTGAATAATTTTAAAATCTTAGCTCAAACAGCTGCAAAACCTGTGTACCCAGCACGGGGACCTTGAGTTCTATAAGATAAAGCCACAAACATGTGTATCCGAGTCTCCTATCAAAAGTTACATTGATTTATATGAAGTTGTACAAAAACGCTTTCTTTCGCCAAGACAGTGCGTTTCTCACTGTTACATGCATTTGAATGGGGAACTCGACAGACACAAAGTATAGGTTTTCATTATGTGAATAACTTGGAAATCTTAGCTCAAACAGTTGCAAAACCTGTGTTCCCAGCACGGGGACCTTGAGTTCTATAAGTTAAAGCCATAAACATGTTTGTCTGAGTCTTCTATCAAAGGTTACAGCTATTCATATGAAGTTGTACAAAAACGCTTTCTTTCGCCAAGACAGGGCGTTTCTCACTGTTACATGCATTTGAATGGGGAACTCGACCGAAACAAAGTATAGGTTTTCATTATGTGAATAACTTGGAAATCTTAGCTCAAACAGCTGCAAAACCTGTTTTCCCAGCACGGGGACCTTGAGTTCTATAAGTTAAAGCCATAAACATGTTTGTCTGAGTCTTCTATCAAAGGTTACAGCTATTCATATGAAGTTGTACAAAAACGCTTTCTTTCGCCAAGACAGTGCGTTTCTCACTGTTACATGCATTTGAATGGGGAACTCGCCCGAAACAAAGTATAGGTTTTCATTATGTGAATACATTGAAAATCTTAGGTCAAACAGTTGCAAAACCCTTTTTCCCAGCACGGGAACCTTGAGTTCTATAAGATAAAGCCATAAACATGTGTATCCGAGTCTCCTATCAAAAGTTACAGCGATTTATATGAAGTTGTTCAAAAACGCTTTCTTTCGCCAAGACAATGCGTTTCTCACGGTTACATGCATTTGAATGGGAAACTCATCTCAGACAAAGTATAGGTTTTCATTATGTGAATAACTTGGAAATCTTAGCTCAAACAGTTGCAAAACCTGTGTTCCCAGCACGGGGACCTTGAGTTCTATAAGTTAAAGCCATAAACATGTGTATCCGAGTCTCCTATCAAAAGTTACATTGATTTATATGAAGTTGTACAAAAACGCTTTCTTTCGCCAAGGCAGTGCGTTTCTCACTGTTACATGCATTTGAATGGGGAACTCGACCGAAACAAAGTATAGGTTTTCATTATGTGAATAACTTGGAAATCTTAGCTCAAACGGCTGCAAAACCTGTTTTCCCAGCACGGGGACCTTGAGTTCTATAAGTTAAAGCCATAAACATGTTTGTCTGAGTCTTCTATCAAAGGTTACAGCTATTCATATGAAGTTGTACAAAAACGCTTTCTTTCGCCAAGACAGGGCGTTTCTCACTGTTACATGCATTTGAATGGGGAACTCGACCGAAACAAAGTATAGGTTTTCATTATGTGAATAACTTGGAAATCTTAGCTCAAACAGCTGCAAAACCTGTTTTCCCAGCACGGGGACCTTGAGTTCTATAAGTTAAAGCCATAAACATGTTTGTCTGAGTCTTCTATCAAAGGTTACAGCTATTCATATGAAGTTGTACAAAAACGCTTTCTTTCGCCAAGACAGTGCGTTTCTCACTGTTACATGCATTTGAATGGGGAACTCGACCGAAACAAAGTATAGGTTTTCATTATGTGAATAACTTGGAAATCTTAGCTCAAACAGTTGCAAAACCTGTATTCCCAACACGGGGACCTTGAGTTCTATAAGTTAAAGCCATAAACATGTTTGTCTGAGTCTTCTATCAAAAGTTACAGCTATTCATATGAAGTTGTACAAAAACGCTTTCTTTCGCCAAGACAGTGCGTTTCTCACTGTTACATGCATTTGAATGGGGAACTCGCCCGAAACAAAGTATAGGTTTTCATTATGTGAATAAATTGAAAATCTTAGGTCAAACAGTTGCAAAACCTGTTTTCCCAGCACGGGGACCTTGAGTTCTATAAGTTAAAGCCATAAACATGTGTATCCGAGTCTCCTATCAAAAGTTACAGTGATTTATATGAAGTTGTACAAAAACGCTTTCTTTCGCCAAGACAGTGCGTTTCTCACTGTTACATGCATTTGAATGGGGAACTCGACAGACACAAAGTATAGGTTTTCATTATGTGAATAACTTGGAAATCTTAGCTCAAACAGTTGCAAAACCTGTGTTCCCAGCACGGGGACCTTGAGTTCTATAAGTTAAAGCCATAAACATGTGTATCCGAGTCTCCTATCAAAAGTTACATTGATTTATATGAAGTTGTACAAAAACGCTTTCTTTCGCCAAGGCAGTGCGTTTCTCACTGTTACATGCATTTGAATGGGGAACTCGACCGAAACAAAGTATAGGTTTTCATTATGTAAATAACTTGGAAATCTTAGCTCAAACAGCTGCAAAACCTGTTTGCCCAGCACGGGGACCTTGAGTTCTATAAGTTAAAGCCATAAACATGTGTATCCGAGTCTCCTATCAAAAGTTACATTGATTTATATGAAGTTGTACAAAAACGCTTTCTTTCGCCAAGACAGTGCGTTTCTCACTGTTACATGCATTTGAATGGGGAACTCGCCCGAAACAAAGTATAGGTTTTCATTATGTGAATAAATTGAAAATCTTAGGTCAAACAGTTGCAAAACCCTTTTTCCCAGCACGGGAACCTTGAGTTCTATAAGATAAAGCCATAAACATGTGTATCCGAGTCTCCTATCAAAAGTTACAGCGATTTATATGAAGTTGTTCAAAAACGCTTTCTTTCGCCAAGACAATGCGTTTCTCACGGTTACATGCATTTGAATGGGAAACTCATCTCAGACAAAGTATAGGTTTTCATTATGTGAATAACTTGGAAATCTTAGCTCAAACAGTTGCAAAACCTGTGTTCCCAGCACGGGGACCTTGAGTTCTATAAGATAAAGCCATAAACATGTGTATCCGAGTCTCCTATCAAAAGTTACATTGATTTATATGAAGTTGTACAAAAACGCTTTCTTTCGCCAAGACAGTGCGTTTCTCACTGTTACATGCATTTGAATGGGGAACTCGCCCGAAACAAAGTATAGGTTTTCATTATGTGAATAACTTGGAAATCTTAGCTCAAACAGCTGCAAAACCTGTTTTCCCAGCACGGGGACCTTGAGTTCTATAAGTTAAAGCCATAAACATGTTTGTCTGAGTCTTCTATCAAAAGTTACAGCTATTCATATGAAGTTGTACAAAAACGCTTTCTTTCGCCAAGACAGTGCGTTTCTCACTGTTACATGCATTTGAATGGGGAACTCGCCCCAGACAAAGTATAGGTTTTCATTATGTGAATAATTTTAAAATCTTAGCTCAAACAGCTGCAAAACCTGTGTACCCAGCACGGGGACCTTGAGTTCTATAAGATAAAGCCACAAACATGTGTATCCGAGTCTCCTATCAAAAGTTACATTGATTTATATGAAGTTGTACAAAAACGCTTTCTTTCGCCAAGACAGTGCGTTTCTCACTGTTACATGCATTTGAATGGGGAACTCGACAGACACAAAGTATAGGTTTTCATTATGTGAATAACTTGGAAATCTTAGCTCAAACAGTTGCAAAACCTGTGTTCCCAGCACGGGGACCTTGAGTTCTATAAGTTAAAGCCATAAACATGTGTATCCGAGTCTCCTATCAAAAGTTACAGCTATTCATATGAAGTTGTACAAAAACGCTTTCTTTCGCCAAGGCAGTGCGTTTCTCACTGTTACATGCATTTGAATGGGGAACTCGACCGAAACAAAGTATAGGTTTTCATTATGTAAATAACTTGGAAATCTTAGCTCAAACAGCTGCAAAACCTGTTTGCCCAGCACGGGGACCTTGAGTTCTATAAGTTAAAGCCATAAACATGTGTATCCGAGTCTCCTATCAAAAGTTACATTGATTTATATGAAGTTGTACAAAAACGCTTTCTTTCGCCAAGACAGTGCGTTTCTCACTGTTACATGCATTTGAATGGGGAACTCGACCGAAACAAAGTATAGGTTTTCATTATGTGAATAACTTGGAAATCTTAGGTCAAACAGCTGCAAAACCTGTTTTCCCAGCACGGGGACCTTGAGTTCTATAAGTTAAAGCCATAAACATGTTTGTCTGAGTCTTCTATCAAAGGTTACAGCTATTCATATGAAGTTGTACAAAAACGCTTTCTTTCGCCAAGACAGTGCGTTTCTCACTGTTACATGCATTTGAATGGGGAACTCGACCGAAACAAAGTATAGGTTTTCATTATGTGAATAACTTGGAAATCTTAGCTCAAACAGTTGCAAAACCTGTGTTCCCAGCACGGGGACCTTGAGTTCTATAAGTTAAAGCCATAAACATGTGTATCCGAGTCTCCTATCAAAAGTTACATTGATTTATATGAAGTTGTACAAAAACGCTTTCTTTCGCCAAGACAGTGCGTTTCTCACTGTTACATGCATTTGAATGGGGAACTCGACCGAAACAAAGTATAGGTTTTCATTATGTGAATAACTTGGAAATCTTAGCTCAAACGGCTGCAAAACCTGTTTTCCCAGCACGGGGACCTTGAGTTCTATAAGTTAAAGCCATAAACATGTTTGTCTGAGTCTTCTATCAAAGGTTACAGCTATTCATATGAAGTTGTACAAAAACGCTTTCTTTCGCCAAGACAGTGCGTTTCTCACTGTTACATGCATTTGAATGGGGAACTCGACCGAAACAAAGTATAGGTTTTCATTATGTGAATAACTTGGAAATCTTAGCTCAAACAGCTGCAAAACCTGTTTTCCCAGCACGGGGACCTTGAGTTCTATAAGTTAAAGCCATAAACATGTTTGTCTGAGTCTTCTATCAAAGGTTACAGCTATTCATATGAAGTTGTACAAAAACGCTTTCTTTCGCCAAGACAGTGCGTTTCTCACTGTTACATGCATTTGAATGGGGAACTCGACCGAAACAAAGTATAGGTTTTCATTATGTGAATAACTTGGAAATCTTAGCTCAAACAGTTGCAAAACTTGTATTCCCAACACGGGGACCTTGAGTTCTATAAGTTAAAGCCATAAACATGTTTGTCTGAGTCTTCTATCAAAAGTTACAGCTATTCATATGAAGTTGTACAAAAACGCTTTCTTTCGCCAAGACAGTGCGTTTCTCACTGTTACATGCATTTGAATGGGGAACTCGCCCGAAACAAAGTATAGGTTTTCATTATGTGAATAAATTGAAAATCTTAGGTCAAACAGTTGCAAAACCTGTTTTCCCAGCACGGGGACCTTGAGTTCTATAAGTTAAAGCCATAAACATGTGTATCCGAGTCTCCTATCAAAAGTTACAGTGATTTATATGAAGTTGTACAAAAACGCTTTCTTTCGCCAAGACAGTGCGTTTCTCACTGTTACATGCATTTGAATGGGGAACTCGACAGACACAAAGTATAGGTTTTCATTATGTGAATAACTTGGAAATCTTAGCTCAAACAGTTGCAAAACCTGTGTTCCCAGCACGGGGACCTTGAGTTCTATAAGTTAAAGCCATAAACATGTGTATCCGAGTCTCCTATCAAAAGTTACATTGATTTATATGAAGTTGTACAAAAACGCTTTCTTTCGCCAAGGCAGTGCGTTTCTCACTGTTACATGCATTTGAATGGGGAACTCGACCGAAACAAAGTATAGGTTTTCATTATGTGAATAACTTGGAAATCTTAGCTCAAACAGTTGCAAAACCTGTGTTCCCAGTACGGGGACCTTGAGTTCTATAAGATAAAGCCATAAACATGTGTATCCGAGTCTCCTATCAAAAGTTACATTGATTTATATGAAGTTGTACAAAAACGGTTTCTTTCACCAAGACAGTGCGTTTCTCACTGTTACATGCATTTGAATGGGGAACTCGCCCGAAACAAAGTATAGGTTTTCATTATGTGAATAACTTGGAAATCTTAGCTCAAACAGCTGCAAAACCTGTGTTCCCAGCACGGGGACCTTGAGTTCTATAAGATAAAGCCATAAACATGTGTATCCGAGTCTCCTATCAAAAGTTACATTGATTTATATGAAGTTGTACAAAAACGCTTTCTTTCGCCAAGACAGTGCGTTTCTCACTGTTACATGCATTTGAATGGAGAACTCGACCGAGACAAAGTATAGGTTTTCATTATGTGAATAACTTGGAAATCTTAGCTCAAACAGTTGCAAAACCTGTGTTCCCAGCACGGGGACCTTGAGTTCTATAAGATAAAGCCATAAACATGTGTATCCGAGTCTCCTATCAAAAGTTACATTGATTTATATGAAGTTGTACAAAAACGCTTTCTTTCGCCAAGACAATGCGTTTCTCACTGTTACATGCATTTGAATGGGGAACTCGACCGAAACAAAGTATAGGTTTTCATTATGTGAATAACTTGGAAATCTTAGGTCAAACAGCTGCAAAACCTGTTTTCCCAGCACGGGGACCTTGAGTTCTATAAGTTAAAGCCATAAACATGTGTATCCGAGTCTCCTATCAAAAGTTACAGCTATTTATATGAAGTTGTACAAAAACGCTTTCTTTCGCCAAGACAATGCGTTTCTCACGGTTACATGCATTTGAATGGGAAACTCATCTCAGACAAAGTATAGGTTTTCATTATGTGAATAACTTGGAAATCTTAGCTCAAACAGTTGCAAAACCTGTGTTCCCAGCACGGGGACCTTGAGTTCTATAAGATAAAGCCATAAACATGTGTATCCGAGTCTCCTATCAAAAGTTACATTGATTTATATGAAGTTGTACAAAAACGCTTTCTTTCGCCAAGACAGTGCGTTTCTCACTGTTACATGCATTTGAATGGGGAACTCGACCGAAACAAAGTATAGGTTTTCATTATGTGAATAACTTGGAAATCTTAGCTCAAACGGCTGCAAAACCTGTTTTCCCAGCACGGGGACCTTGAGTTCTATAAGTTAAAGCCATAAACATGTTTGTCTGAGTCTTCTATCAAAGGTTACAGCTATTCATATGAAGTTGTACAAAAACGCTTTCTTTCGCCAAGACAGGGCGTTTCTCACTGTTACATGCATTTGAATGGGGAACTCGACCGAAACAAAGTATAGGTTTTCATTATGTGAATAACTTGGAAATCTTAGCTCAAACAGCTGCAAAACCTGTTTTCCCAGCACGGGGACCTTGAGTTCTATAAGTTAAAGCCATAAACATGTTTGTCTGAGTCTTCTATCAAAGGTTACAGCTATTCATATGAAGTTGTACAAAAACGCTTTCTTTCGCCAAGACAGTGCGTTTCTCACTGTTACATGCATTTGAATGGGGAACTCGACCGAAACAAAGTATAGGTTTTCATTATGTGAATAACTTGGAAATCTTAGCTCAAACAGTTGCAAAACCTGTATTCCCAACACGGGGACCTTGAGTTCTATAAGTTAAAGCCATAAACATGTTTGTCTGAGTCTTCTATCAAAAGTTACAGCTATTCATATGAAGTTGTACAAAAACGCTTTCTTTCGCCAAGACAGTGCGTTTCTCACTGTTACATGCATTTGAATGGGGAACTCGCCCGAAACAAAGTATAGGTTTTCATTATGTGAATAAATTGAAAATCTTAGGTCAAACAGTTGCAAAACCTGTTTTCCCAGCACGGGGACCTTGAGTTCTATAAGTTAAAGCCATAAACATGTGTATCCGAGTCTCCTATCAAAAGTTACAGTGATTTATATGAAGTTGTACAAAAACGCTTTCTTTCGCCAAGACAGTGCGTTTCTCACTGTTACATGCATTTGAATGGGGAACTCGACAGACACAAAGTATAGGTTTTCATTATGTGAATAACTTGGAAATCTTAGCTCAAACAGTTGCAAAACCTGTGTTCCCAGCACGGGGACCTTGAGTTCTATAAGTTAAAGCCATAAACATGTGTATCCGAGTCTCCTATCAAAAGTTACATTGATTTATATGAAGTTGTACAAAAACGCTTTCTTTCGCCAAGGCAGTGCGTTTCTCACTGTTACATGCATTTGAATGGGGAACTCGACCGAAACAAAGTATAGGTTTTCATTATGTAAATAACTTGGAAATCTTAGCTCAAACAGCTGCAAAACCTGTTTGCCCAGCACGGGGACCTTGAGTTCTATAAGTTAAAGCCATAAACATGTGTATCCGAGTCTCCTATCAAAAGTTACATTGATTTATATGAAGTTGTACAAAAACGCTTTCTTTCGCCAAGACAGTGCGTTTCTCACTGTTACATGCATTTGAATGGGGAACTCGCCCGAAACAAAGTATAGGTTTTCATTATGTGAATAAATTGAAAATCTTAGGTCAAACAGTTGCAAAACCCTTTTTCCCAGCACGGGAACCTTGAGTTCTATAAGATAAAGCCATAAACATGTGTATCCGAGTCTCCTATCAAAAGTTACAGCGATTTATATGAAGTTGTTCAAAAACGCTTTCTTTCGCCAAGACAATGCGTTTCTCACGGTTACATGCATTTGAATGGGAAACTCATCTCAGACAAAGTATAGGTTTTCATTATGTGAATAACTTGGAAATCTTAGCTCAAACAGTTGCAAAACCTGTGTTCCCAGCACGGGGACCTTGAGTTCTATAAGATAAAGCCATAAACATGTGTATCCGAGTCTCCTATCAAAAGTTACATTGATTTATATGAAGTTGTACAAAAACGCTTTCTTTCGCCAAGACAGTGCGTTTCTCACTGTTACATGCATTTGAATGGGGAACTCGCCCGAAACAAAGTATAGGTTTTCATTATGTGAATAACTTGGAAATCTTAGCTCAAACAGCTGCAAAACCTGTTTTCCCAACACGGGGACCTTGAGTTCTATAAGTTAAAGCCATAAACATGTTTGTCTGAGTCTTCTATCAAAAGTTACAGCTATTCATATGAAGTTGTACAAAAACGCTTTCTTTCGCCAAGACAGTGCGTTTCTCACTGTTACATGCATTTGAATGGGGAACTCGCCCGAAACAAAGTATAGGTTTTCATTATGTGAATAACTTGGAAATCTTAGCTCAAACAGTTGCAAAACCTGTGTTCCCAGCACGGGGACCTTGAGTTCTATAAGTTAAAGCCATAAACATGTGTATCCGAGTCTCCTATCAAAAGTTACATTGATTTATATGAAGTTGTACAAAAACGCTTTCTTTCGCCAAGGCAGTGCGTTTCTCACTGTTACATGCATTTGAATGGGGAACTCGACCGAAACAAAGTATAGGTTTTCATTATGTAAATAACTTGGAAATCTTAGCTCAAACAGCTGCAAAACCTGTTTGCCCAGCACGGGGACCTTGAGTTCTATAAGTTAAAGCCATAAACATGTGTATCCGAGTCTCCTATCAAAAGTTACATTGATTTATATGAAGTTGTACAAAAACGCTTTCTTTCGCCAAGACAGTGCGTTTCTCACTGTTACATGCATTTGAATGGGGAACTCGCCCGAAACAAAGTATAGGTTTTCATTATGTGAATACATTGAAAATCTTAGGTCAAACAGTTGCAAAACCCTTTTTCCCAGCACGGGAACCTTGAGTTCTATAAGATAAAGCCATAAACATGTGTATCCGAGTCTCCTATCAAAAGTTACAGCGATTTATATGAAGTTGTTCAAAAACGCTTTCTTTCGCCAAGACAATGCGTTTCTCACGGTTACATGCATTTGAATGGGAAACTCATCTCAGACAAAGTATAGGTTTTCATTATGTGAATAACTTGGAAATCTTAGCTCAAACAGTTGCAAAACCTGTGTTCCCAGCACGGGGACCTTGAGTTCTATAAGTTAAAGCCATAAACATGTGTATCCGAGTCTCCTATCAAAAGTTACATTGATTTATATGAAGTTGTACAAAAACGCTTTCTTTCGCCAAGGCAGTGCGTTTCTCACTGTTACATGCATTTGAATGGGGAACTCGACCGAAACAAAGTATAGGTTTTCATTATGTAAATAACTTGGAAATCTTAGCTCAAACAGCTGCAAAACCTGTTTGCCCAGCACGGGGACCTTGAGTTCTATAAGTTAAAGCCATAAACATGTGTATCCGAGTCTCCTATCAAAAGTTACATTGATTTATATGAAGTTGTACAAAAACGCTTTCTTTCGCCAAGACAGTGCGTTTCTCACTGTTACATGCATTTGAATGGGGAACTCGCCCGAAACAAAGTATAGGTTTTCATTATGTGAATACATTGAAAATCTTAGGTCAAACAGTTGCAAAACCCTTTTTCCCAGCACGGGAACCTTGAGTTCTATAAGATAAAGCCATAAACATGTGTATCCGAGTCTCCTATCAAAAGTTACAGCGATTTATATGAAGTTGTTCAAAAACGCTTTCTTTCGCCAAGACAATGCGTTTCTCACGGTTACATGCATTTGAATGGGAAACTCATCTCAGACAAAGTATAGGTTTTCATTATGTGAATAACTTGGAAATCTTAGCTCAAACAGTTGCAAAACCTGTGTTCCCAGCACGGGGACCTTGAGTTCTATAAGATAAAGCCATAAACATGTGTATCCGAGTCTCCTATCAAAAGTTACATTGATTTATATGAAGTTGTACAAAAACGGTTTCTTTCACCAAGACAGTGCGTTTCTCACTGTTACATGCATTTGAATGGGGAACTCGCCCGAAACAAAGTATAGGTTTTCATTATGTGAATAACTTGGAAATCTTAGCTCAAACAGTTGCAAAACCTGTGTTCCCAGCACGGGGACCTTGAGTTCTATAAGATAAAGCCATAAACATGTGTATCCGAGTCTCCTATCAAAAGTTACATTGATTTATATGAAGTTGTACAAAAACGCTTTCTTTCGCCAAGACAATGCGTTTCTCACTGTTACATGCATTTGAATGGGGAACTCGACCGAAACAAAGTATAGGTTTTCATTATGTGAATAACTTGGAAATCTTAGGTCAAACAGCTGCAAAACCTGTTTTCCCAGCACGGGGACCTTGAGTTCTATAAGTTAAAGCCATAAACATGTTTGTCTGAGTCTTCTATCAAAGGTTACAGCTATTCATATGAAGTTGTACAAAAACGCTTTCTTTCGCCAAGACAGTGCGTTTCTCACTGTTACATGCATTTGAATGGGGAACTCGACCGAAACAAAGTATAGGTTTTCATTATGTGAATAACTTGGAAATCTTAGCTCAAACAGTTGCAAAACCTGTGTTCCCAGCACGGGGACCTTGAGTTCTATAAGTTAAAGCCATAAACATGTGTATCCGAGTCTCCTATCAAAAGTTACATTGATTTATATGAAGTTGTACAAAAACGCTTTCTTTCGCCAAGACAGTGCGTTTCTCACTGTTACATGCATTTGAATGGGGAACTCGACCGAAACAAAGTATAGGTTTTCATTATGTGAATAACTTGGAAATCTTAGCTCAAACGGCTGCAAAACCTGTTTTCCCAGCACGGGGACCTTGAGTTCTATAAGTTAAAGCCATAAACATGTTTGTCTGAGTCTTCTATCAAAGGTTACAGCTATTCATATGAAGTTGTACAAAAACGCTTTCTTTCGCCAAGACAGTGCGTTTCTCACTGTTACATGCATTTGAATGGGGAACTCGACCGAAACAAAGTATAGGTTTTCATTATGTGAATAACTTGGAAATCTTAGCTCAAACAGCTGCAAAACCTGTTTTCCCAGCACGGGGACCTTGAGTTCTATAAGTTAAAGCCATAAACATGTTTGTCTGAGTCTTCTATCAAAGGTTACAGCTATTCATATGAAGTTGTACAAAAACGCTTTCTTTCGCCAAGACAGTGCGTTTCTCACTGTTACATGCATTTGAATGGGGAACTCGACCGAAACAAAGTATAGGTTTTCATTATGTGAATAACTTGGAAATCTTAGCTCAAACAGTTGCAAAACCTGTATTCCCAACACGGGGACCTTGAGTTCTATAAGTTAAAGCCATAAACATGTTTGTCTGAGTCTTCTATCAAAAGTTACAGCTATTCATATGAAGTTGTACAAAAACGCTTTCTTTCGCCAAGACAGTGCGTTTCTCACTGTTACATGCATTTGAATGGGGAACTCGCCCGAAACAAAGTATAGGTTTTCATTATGTGAATAAATTGAAAATCTTAGGTCAAACAGTTGCAAAACCTGTTTTCCCAGCACGGGGACCTTGAGTTCTATAAGTTAAAGCCATAAACATGTGTATCCGAGTCTCCTATCAAAAGTTACAGTGATTTATATGAAGTTGTACAAAAACGCTTTCTTTCGCCAAGACAGTGCGTTTCTCACTGTTACATGCATTTGAATGGGGAACTCGACAGACACAAAGTATAGGTTTTCATTATGTGAATAACTTGGAAATCTTAGCTCAAACAGTTGCAAAACCTGTGTTCCCAGCACGGGGACCTTGAGTTCTATAAGTTAAAGCCATAAACATGTGTATCCGAGTCTCCTATCAAAAGTTACATTGATTTATATGAAGTTGTACAAAAACGCTTTCTTTCGCCAAGACAGTGCGTTTCTCACTGTTACATGCATTTGAATGGAGAACTCGACCGAGACAAAGTATAGGTTTTCATTATGTGAATAACTTGGAAATCTTAGCTCAAACAGCTGCAAAACCTGTTTTCCCAACACGCGGACCTTGAGTTCTATAAGTTAAAGCCATAAACATGTTTGTCTGAGTCTTCTATCAAAAGTTACAGCTATTCATATGAAGTTGTACAAAAACGCTTTCTTTCGCCAAGACAGTGCGTTTCTCACTGTTACATGCATTTGAATGGAGAACTCGACCGAGACAAAGTATAGGTTTTCATTATGTGAATAACTTGGAAATCTTAGCTCAAACAGTTGCAAAACCTGTGTTCCCAGCACGGGGACCTTGAGTTCTATAAGATAAAGCCATAAACATGTGTATCCGAGTCTCCTATCAAAAGTTACATTGATTTATATGAAGTTGTACAAAAACGCTTTCTTTCGCCAAGACAATGCGTTTCTCACTGTTACATGCATTTGAATGGGGAACTCGACCGAAACAAAGTATAGGTTTTCATTATGTGAATAACTTGGAAATCTTAGGTCAAACAGCTGCAAAACCTGTTTTCCCAGCACGGGGACCTTGAGTTCTATAAGTTAAAGCCATAAACATGTTTGTCTGAGTCTTCTATCAAAGGTTACAGCTATTCATATGAAGTTGTACAAAAACGCTTTCTTTCGCCAAGACAGTGCGTTTCTCACTGTTACATGCATTTGAATGGGGAACTCGACCGAAACAAAGTATAGGTTTTCATTATGTGAATAACTTGGAAATCTTAGCTCAAACAGTTGCAAAACCTGTATTCCCAACACGGGGACCTTGAGTTCTATAAGTTAAAGCCATAAACATGTTTGTCTGAGTCTTCTATCAAAAGTTACAGCTATTCATATGAAGTTGTACAAAAACGCTTTCTTTCGCCAAGACAGTGCGTTTCTCACTGTTACATGCATTTGAATGGGGAACTCGCCCGAAACAAAGTATAGGTTTTCATTATGTGAATAAATTGAAAATCTTAGGTCAAACAGTTGCAAAACCTGTTTTCCCAGCACGGGGACCTTGAGTTCTATAAGTTAAAGCCATAAACATGTGTATCCGAGTCTCCTATCAAAAGTTACAGTGATTTATATGAAGTTGTACAAAAACGCTTTCTTTCGCCAAGACAGTGCGTTTCTCACTGTTACATGCATTTGAATGGGGAACTCGACAGACACAAAGTATAGGTTTTCATTATGTGAATAACTTGGAAATCTTAGCTCAAACAGTTGCAAAACCTGTGTTCCCAGCACGGGGACCTTGAGTTCTATAAGTTAAAGCCATAAACATGTGTATCCGAGTCTCCTATCAAAAGTTACATTGATTTATATGAAGTTGTACAAAAACGCTTTCTTTCGCCAAGGCAGTGCGTTTCTCACTGTTACATGCATTTGAATGGGGAACTCGACAGAAACAAAGTATAGGTTTTCATTATGTAAATAACTTGGAAATCTTAGCTCAAACAGCTGCAAAACCTGTTTGCCCAGCACGGGGACCTTGAGTTCTATAAGTTAAAGCCATAAACATGTGTATCCGAGTCTCCTATCAAAAGTTACATTGATTTATATGAAGTTGTACAAAAACGCTTTCTTTCGCCAAGACAGTGCGTTTCTCACTGTTACATGCATTTGAATGGGGAACTCGCCCGAAACAAAGTATAGGTTTTCATTATGTGAATACATTGAAAATCTTAGGTCAAACAGTTGCAAAACCCTTTTTCCCAGCACGGGAACCTTGAGTTCTATAAGATAAAGCCATAAACATGTGTATCCGAGTCTCCTATCAAAAGTTACAGCGATTTATATGAAGTTGTTCAAAAACGCTTTCTTTCGCCAAGACAATGCGTTTCTCACGGTTACATGCATTTGAATGGGAAACTCATCTCAGACAAAGTATAGGTTTTCATTATGTGAATAACTTGGAAATCTTAGCTCAAACAGTTGCAAAACCTGTGTTCCCAGCACGGGGACCTTGAGTTCTATAAGATAAAGCCATAAACATGTGTATCCGAGTCTCCTATCAAAAGTTACATTGATTTATATGAAGTTGTACAAAAACGCTTTCTTTCGCCAAGACAGTGCGTTTCTCACTGTTACATGCATTTGAATGGAGAACTCGACCGAGACAAAGTATAGGTTTTCATTATGTGAATAACTTGGAAATCTTAGCTCAAACAGCTGCAAAACCTGTTTTCCCAACACGCGGACCTTGAGTTCTATAAGTTAAAGCCATAAACATGTTTGTCTGAGTCTTCTATCAAAAGTTACAGCTATTCATATGAAGTTGTACAAAAACGCTTTCTTTCGCCAAGACAGTGCGTTTCTCACTGTTACATGCATTTGAATGGAGAACTCGACCGAGACAAAGTATAGGTTTTCATTATGTGAATAACTTGGAAATCTTAGCTCAAACAGTTGCAAAACCTGTGTTCCCAGCACGGGGACCTTGAGTTCTATAAGATAAAGCCATAAACATGTGTATCCGAGTCTCCTATCAAAAGTTACATTGATTTATATGAAGTTGTACAAAAACGCTTTCTTTCGCCAAGACAATGCGTTTCTCACTGTTACATGCATTTGAATGGGGAACTCGACCGAAACAAAGTATAGGTTTTCATTATGTGAATAACTTGGAAATCTTAGGTCAAACAGCTGCAAAACCTGTTTTCCCAGCACGGGGACCTTGAGTTCTATAAGTTAAAGCCATAAACATGTTTGTCTGAGTCTTCTATCAAAGGTTACAGCTATTCATATGAAGTTGTACAAAAACGCTTTCTTTCGCCAAGACAGTGCGTTTCTCACTGTTACATGCATTTGAATGGGGAACTCGACCGAAACAAAGTATAGGTTTTCATTATGTGAATAACTTGGAAATCTTAGCTCAAACAGTTGCAAAACCTGTATTCCTAACACGGGGACCTTGAGTTCTATAAGTTAAAGCCATAAACATGTTTGTCTGAGTCTTCTATCAAAAGTTACAGCTATTCATATGAAGTTGTACAAAAACGCTTTCTTTCGCCAAGACAGTGCGTTTCTCACTGTTACATGCATTTGAATGGGGAACTCGCCCGAAACAAAGTATAGGTTTTCATTATGTGAATAAATTGAAAATCTTAGGTCAAACAGTTGCAAAACCTGTTTTCCCAGCACGGGGACCTTGAGTTCTATAAGTTAAAGCCATAAACATGTGTATCCGAGTCTCCTATCAAAAGTTACAGTGATTTATATGAAGTTGTACAAAAACGCTTTCTTTCGCCAAGACAGTGCGTTTCTCACTGTTACATGCATTTGAATGGGGAACTCGACAGACACAAAGTATAGGTTTTCATTATGTGAATAACTTGGAAATCTTAGCTCAAACAGTTGCAAAACCTGTGTTCCCAGCACGGGGACCTTGAGTTCTATAAGTTAAAGCCATAAACATGTGTATCCGAGTCTCCTATCAAAAGTTACATTGATTTATATGAAGTTGTACAAAAACGCTTTCTTTCGCCAAGGCAGTGCGTTTCTCACTGTTACATGCATTTGAATGGGGAACTCGACCGAAACAAAGTATAGGTTTTCATTATGTAAATAACTTGGAAATCTTAGCTCAAACAGCTGCAAAACCTGTTTGCCCAGCACGGGGACCTTGAGTTCTATAAGTTAAAGCCATAAATATGTGTATCCGAGTCTCCTATCAAAAGTTACAGCGATTTATATGAAGTTGTTCAAAAACGCTTTCTTTCGCCAAGACAATGCGTTTCTCACGGTTACATGCATTTGAATGGGAAACTCATCTCAGACAAAGTATAGGTTTTCATTATGTGAATAACTTGGAAATCTTAGCTCAAACAGTTTCAAAACCTGTGTTCCCAGCACGGGGACCTTGAGTTCTATAAGATAAAGCCATAAACATGTGTATCCGAGTCTCCTATCAAAAGTTACATTGATTTATATGAAGTTGTACAAAAACGCTTTCTTTCGCCAAGACAGTGCGTTTCTCACTGTTACATGCATTTGAATGGGGAACTCGCCCGAAACAAAGTATAGGTTTTCATTATGTGAATACATTGAAAATCTTAGGTCAAACAGTTGCAAAACCCTTTTTCCCAACACGGGAACCTTGAGTTCTATAAGATAAAGCCATAAACATGTGTATCCGAGTCTCCTATCAAAAGTTACAGCGATTTATATGAAGTTGTTCAAAAACGCTTTCTTTCGCCAAGACAATGCGTTTCTCACGGTTACATGCATTTGAATGGGAAACTCATCTCAGACAAAGTATAGGTTTTCATTATGTGAATAACTTGGAAATCTTAGCTCAAACAGTTGCAAAACCTGTGTTCCCAGCACGGGGACCTTGAGTTCTATAAGATAAAGCCATAAACATGTGTATCCGAGTCTCCTATCAAAAGTTACATTGATTTATATGAAGTTGTACAAAAACGGTTTCTTTCACCAAGACAGTGCGTTTCTCACTGTTACATGCATTTGAATGGGGAACTCGCCCGAAACAAAGTATAGGTTTTCATTATGTGAATAACTTGGAAATCTTAGCTCAAACAGCTGCAAAACCTGTGTTCCCAGCACGGGGACCTTGAGTTCTATAAGATAAAGCCATAAACATGTGTATCCGAGTCTCCTATCAAAAGTTACATTGATTTATATGAAGTTGTACAAAAACGCTTTCTTTCGCCAAGACAGTGCGTTTCTCACTGTTACATGCATTTGAATGGGGAACTCGACCGAAACAAAGTATAGGTTTTCATTATGTGAATAACTTGGAAATCTTAGGTCAAACAGCTGCAAAACCTGTTTTCCCAGCACGGGGACCTTGAGTTCTATAAGTTAAAGCCATAAACATGTTTGTCTGAGTCTTCTATCAAAGGTTACAGCTATTCATATGAAGTTGTACAAAAACGCTTTCTTTCGCCAAGACAGTGCGTTTCTCACTGTTACATGCATTTGAATGGGGAACTCGACCGAAACAAAGTATAGGTTTTCATTATGTGAATAACTTGGAAATCTTAGCTCAAACAGTTGCAAAACCTGTGTTCCCAGCACGGGGACCTTGAGTTCTATAAGTTAAAGCCATAAACATGTGTATCCGAGTCTCCTATCAAAAGTTACATTGATTTATATGAAGTTGTACAAAAACGCTTTCTTTCGCCAAGGCAGTACGTTTCTCACTGTTACATGCATTTGAATGGGGAACTCGCCCGAAACAAAGTATAGGTTTTCATTATGTGAATAACTTGGAAATCTTAGCTCAAACAGCTGCAAAACCTGTTTGCCCAGCACGGGGACCTTGAGTTCTATAAGTTAAAGCCATAAACATGTGTATCCGAGTCTCCTATCAAAAGTTACAGCTATTTATATGAAGTTGTACAAAAACGCTTTCTTTCGCCAAGACAATGCGTTTCTCACGGTTACATGCATTTGAATGGGAAACTCATCTCAGACAAAGTATAGGTTTTCATTATGTGAATAACTTGGAAATCTTAGCTCAAACAGTTGCAAAACCTGTGTTCCCAGCACGGGGACCTTGAGTTCTATAAGATAAAGCCATAAACATGTGTATCCGAGTCTCCTATCAAAAGTTACATTGATTTATATGAAGTTGTACAAAAACGCTTTCTTTCGCCAAGACAGTGCGTTTCTCACTGTTACATGCATTTGAATGGGAAACTCATCTCAGACAAAGTATAGGTTTTCATTATGTGAATAACTTGGAAATCTTAGCTCAAACAGCTGCAAAACCTGTTTTCCCAACACGGGGACCTTGAGTTCTATAAGTTAAAGCCATAAACATGTTTGTCTGAGTCTTCTATCAAAAGTTACAGCTATTCATATGAAGTTGTACAAAAACGCTTTCTTTCGCCAAGACAGTGCGTTTCTCACTGTTACATGCATTTGAATGGGGAACTCGACCGAAACAAAGTATAGGTTTTCATTATGTGAATAACTTGGAAATCTTAGCTCAAAAAGTTTCAAAACCTGTGTTCCCAGCACGGGGACCTTGAGTTCTATAAGTTAAAGCCATAAACATGTGTATCCGAGTCTCCTATCAAAAGTTACATTGATTTATATGAAGTTGTACAAAAACGCTTTCTTTCGCCAAGACAGTGCGTTTCTCACTGTTACATGCATTTGAATGGGGAACTCGCCCGAAACAAAGTATAGGTTTTCATTATGTGAATAAATTGAAAATCTTAGGTCAAACAGTTGCAAAACCATTTTTCCCAGCACGGGAACCTTGAGTTCTATAAGATAAAGCCATAAACATGTGTATCCGAGTCTCCTATCAAAAGTTACAGCGATTTATATGAAGTTGTTCAAAAACGCTTTCTTTCGCCAAGACAATGCGTTTCTCACGGTTACATGCATTTGAATGGGAAACTCATCTCAGACAAAGTATACGTTTTCATTATGTGAATAACTTGGAAATCTTAGCTCAAACAGTTGCAAAACCTGTGTTCCCAGCACGGGGACCTTGAGTTCTATAAGATAAAGCCATAAACATGTGTATCCGAGTCTCCTATCAAAAGTTACATTGATTTATATGAAGTTGTACAAAAACGCTTTCTTTCGCCAAGACAGTGCGTTTCTCACTGTTACATGCATTTGAATGGGGAACTCGCCCGAAACAAAGTATAGGTTTTCATTATGTGAATAACTTGGAAATCTTAGCTCAAACAGCTGCAAAACCTGTTTTCCCAACACGGGGACCTTGAGTTCTATAAGTTAAAGCCATAAACATGTTTGTCTGAGTCTTCTATCAAAAGTTACAGCTATTCATATGAAGTTGTACAAAAACGCTTTCTTTCGCCAAGACAGTGCGTTTCTCACTGTTACATGCATTTGAATGGGGAACTCGCCCGAAACAAAGTATAGGTTTTCATTATGTGAATAACTTGGAAATCTTAGCTCAAACAGCTGCAAAACCTGTGTACCCAGCACGGGGACCTTGAGTTCTATAAGATAAAGCCACAAACATGTGTATCCGAGTCTCCTATCAAAAGTTACATTGATTTATATGAAGTTGTACAAAAACGCTTTCTTTCGCCAAGACAGTGCGTTTCTCACTGTTACATGCATTTGAATGGGGAACTCGACAGACACAAAGTATAGGTTTTCATTATGTGAATAACTTGGAAATCTTAGCTCAAACAGTTGCAAAACCTGTGTTCCCAGCACGGGGACCTTGAGTTCTATAAGTTAAAGCCATAAACATGTGTATCCGAGTCTCCTATCAAAAGTTACATTGATTTATATGAAGTTGTACAAAAACGCTTTCTTTCGCCAAGGCAGTGCGTTTCTCACTGTTACATGCATTTGAATGGGGAACTCGCCCGAAACAAAGTATAGGTTTTCATTATGTGAATAACTTGGAAATCTTAGCTCAAACAGCTGCAAAACCTGTTTGCCCAGCACGGGGACCTTGAGTTCTATAAGTTAAAGCCATAAACATGTGTATCCGAGTCTCCTATCAAAAGTTACATTGATTTATATGAAGTTGTACAAAAACGCTTTCTTTCGCCAAGACAGTGCGTTTCTCACTGTTACATGCATTTGAATGGGGAACTCATCTCAGACAAAGTATAGGTTTTCATTATGTGAATAACTTGGAAATCTTAGCTCAAACAGTTGCAAAACCTGTGTTCCCAGCACGGGGACCTTGACTTCTATAAGATAAAGCCATAAACATGTGTATCCGAGTCTCCTATCAAAAGTTACATTGATTTATATGAAGTTGTACAAAAACGCTTTCTTTCGCCAAGACAGTGCGTTTCTCACTGTTACATGCATTTGAATGGGGAACTCGCCCGAAACAAAGTATAGGTTTTCATTATGTGAATAACTTGGAAATCTTAGCTCAAACAGTTGCAAAACCTGTTTTCCCAACACGGGGACCTTGAGTTCTATAAGTTAAAGCCATAAACATGTTTGTCTGAGTCTTCTATCAAAAGTTACAGCTATTCATATGAAGTTGTACAAAAACGCTTTCTTTCGCCAAGACAGTGCGTTTCTCACTGTTACATGCATTTGAATGGGGAACTCGACCGAAACAAAGTATAGGTTTTCATTATGTGAATAACTTGGAAATCTTAGCTCAAACAGTTGCAAAACCTGTGTTCCCAGCACGGGGACCTTGAGTTCTATAAGTTAAAGCCATAAACATGTGTATCCGAGTCTCCTATCAAAAGTTACATTGATTTATATGAAGTTGTACAAAAACGCTTTCTTTCGCCAAGGCAGTGCGTTTCTCACTGTTACATGCATTTGAATGGGGAACTCGCCCGAAACAAAGTATAGGTTTTCATTATGTGAATAACTTGGAAATCTTAGCTCAAACAGCTGCAAAACCTGTTTGCCCAGCACGGGGACCTTGAGTTCTATAAGTTAAAGCCATAAACATGTGTATCCGAGTCTCCTATCAAAAGTTACATTGATTTATATGAAGTTGTACAAAAACGCTTTCTTTCGCCAAGACAGTGCGTTTCTCACTGTTACATGCATTTGAATGGGGAACTCATCTCAGACAAAGTATAGGTTTTCATTATGTGAATAACTTGGAAATCTTAGCTCAAACAGTTGCAAAACCTGTGTTCCCAGCACGGGGACCTTGACTTCTATAAGATAAAGCCATAAACATGTGTATCCGAGTCTCCTATCAAAAGTTACATTGATTTATATGAAGTTGTACAAAAACGCTTTCTTTCGCCAAGACAGTGCGTTTCTCACTGTTACATGCATTTGAATGGGGAACTCGCCCGAAACAAAGTATAGGTTTTCATTATGTGAATAACTTGGAAATCTTAGCTCAAACAGTTGCAAAACCTGTTTTCCCAACACGGGGACCTTGAGTTCTATAAGTTAAAGCCATAAACATGTTTGTCTGAGTCTTCTATCAAAAGTTACAGCTATTCATATGAAGTTGTACAAAAACGCTTTCTTTCGCCAAGACAGTGCGTTTCTCACTGTTACATGCATTTGAATGGGGAACTCGACCGAAACAAAGTATAGGTTTTCATTATGTGAATAACTTGGAAATCTTAGCTCAAACAGTTGCAAAACCTGTGTTCCCAGCACGGGGACCTTGAGTTCTATAAGATAAAGCCATAAACATGTGTATCCGAGTCTCCTATCAAAAGTTACATTGATTTATATGAAGTTGTACAAAAACGCTTTCTTTCGCCAAGACAGTGCGTTTCTCACTGTTACATGCATTTGAATGGGGAACTCGACCGAAACAAAGTATAGGTTTTCATTATGTGAATAACTTGGAAATCTTAGCTCAAACAGCTGCAAAACCTGTTTGCCCAGCACGGGGACCTTGAGTTCTATAAGTTAAAGCCATAAACATGTGTATCCGAGTCTCCTATCAAAAGTTACATTGATTTATATGAAGTTGTACAAAAACGCTTTCTTTCGCCAAGACAGTGCGTTTCTCACTGTTACATGCATTTGAATGGGGAACTCGACCGAAACAAAGTATAGGTTTTCATTATGTGAATAACTTGGAAATCTTAGCTCAAACAGCTGCAAAACCTGTTTTCCCAGCACGGGGACCTTGAGTTCTATAAGTTAAAGCCATAAACATGTTTGTCTGAGTCTTCTATCAAAGGTTACAGCTATTCATATGAAGTTGTACAAAAACGCTTTCTTTCGCCAAGACAGTGCGTTTCTCACTGTTACATGCATTTGAATGGGGAACTCCACCGAAACAAAGTATAGGTTTTCATTATGTGAATAACTTGGAAATCTTAGCTCAAACAGTTGCAAAACCTGTTTTCCCAACACGGGGAACTTGAGTTCTATAAGTTAAAGCCATAAACATGTGTATCCGAGTCTCCTATCAAAAGTTACATTGATTTATATGAAGTTGTACAAAAACGCTTTCTTTCGCCAAGACAGTGCGTTTCTCACTGTTACATGCATTTGAATGGGGAACTCGACCGAAACAAAGTATAGGTTTTCATTATGTGAATAACTTGGAAATCTTAGCTCAAAAAGCTGCAAAACCTGTTTGCCCAGCACGGGGACCTTGAGTTCTATAAGTTAAAGCCATAAACATGTGTATCCGAGTCTCCTATCAAAAGTTACATTGATTTATATGAAGTTGTACAAAAACGCTTTCTTTCGCCAAGACAGTGCGTTTCTCACTGTTACATGCATTTGAATGGGGAACTCGACCGAAACAAAGTATAGGTTTTCATTATGTGAATAACTTGGAAATCTTAGCTCAAACAGCTGCAAAACCTGTTTTCCCAGCACGGGGACCTTGACTTCTATAAGTTAAAGCCATAAACATGTTTGTCTGAGTCTTCTATCAAAGGTTACAGCTATTCATATGAAGTTGTACAAAAACGCTTTCTTTCGCCAAGACAGTGCGTTTCTCACTGTTACATGCATTTGAATGGGGAACTCGACCGACACAAAGTATAGGTTTTCATTATGTGAATAACTTGGAAATCTTAGCTCAAACAGCTGCAAAACCTGTGTTCCCAGCACGGGGACCTTGAGTTCTATAAGATAAAGCCACAAACATGTGTATCCGAGTCTCCTATCAAAAGTTACATTGATTTATATGAAGTTGTACAAAAACGCTTTCTTTCGCCAAGACAGTGCGTTTCTCACTGTTACATGCATTTGAATGGGGAACTCGCCCGAACCAAAGTATAGGTTTTCATTATGTGAATAAATTGAAAATCTTAGGTCAAACAGTTGCAAAACCCTTTTTCCCAGCACGGGAACCTTGAGTTCTATAAGATAAAGCCATAAACATGTGTATCCGAGTCTCCTATCAAAAGTTACAGCGATTTATATGAAGTTGTTCAAAAACGCTTTCTTTCGCCAAGACAATGCGTTTCTCACGGTTACATGCATTTGAATGGGAAACTCATCTCAGACAAAGTATAGGTTTTCATTATGTGAATAACTTGGAAATCTTAGCTCAAACAGTTGCAAAACCTGTGTTCCCAGCACGGGGACCTTGAGTTCTATAAGATAAAGCCATAAACATGTGTATCCGAGTCTCCTATCAAAAGTTACATTGATTTATATGAAGTTGTACAAAAACGCTTTCTTTCGCCAAGACAGTGCGTTTCTCACTGTTACATGCATTTGAATGGGGAACTCGCCCGAAACAAAGTATAGGTTTTCATTATGTGAATAACTTGGAAATCTTAGCTCAAACAGCTGCAAAACCTGTTTTCCCAACACGGGGACCTTGAGTTCTATAAGTTAAAGCCATAAACATGTTTGTCTGAGTCTTCTATCAAAAGTTACAGCTATTCATATGAAGTTGTACAAAAACGCTTTCTTTCGCCAAGACAGTGCGTTTCTCACTGTTACATGCATTTGAATGGGGAACTCGCCCGAAACAAAGTATAGGTTTTCATTATGTGAATAACTTGGAAATCTTAGCTCAAACAGCTGCAAAACCTGTGTACCCAGCACGGGGACCTTGAGTTCTATAAGATAAAGCCACAAACATGTGTATCCGAGTCTCCTATCAAAAGTTACATTGATTTATATGAAGTTGTACAAAAACGCTTTCTTTCGCCAAGACAGTGCGTTTCTCACTGTTACATGCATTTGAATGGGGAACTCGACAGACACAAAGTATAGGTTTTCATTATGTGAATAACTTGGAAATCTTAGCTCAAACAGCTGCAAAACCTGTTTGCCCAGCACGGGGACCTTGAGTTCTATAAGTTAAAGCCATAAACATGTGTATCCGAGTCTCCTATCAAAAGTTACATTGATTTATATGAAGTTGTACAAAAACGCTTTCTTTCGCCAAGACAGTGCGTTTCTCACTGTTACATGCATTTGAATGGGGAACTCGCCCGAAACAAAGTATAGGTTTTCATTATGTGAATAACTTGGAAATCTTAGCTCAAACAGCTGCAAAACCTGTTTGCCCAGCACGGGGACCTTGAGTTCTATAAGTTAAAGCCATAAACATGTGTATCCGAGTCTCCTATCAAAAGTTACATTGATTTATATGAAGTTGTACAAAAACGCTTTCTTTCGCCAAGACAGTGCGTTTCTCACTGTTACATGCATTTGAATGGGGAACTCATCTCAGACAAAGTATAGGTTTTCATTATGTGAATAACTTGGAAATCTTAGCTCAAACAGTTGCAAAACCTGTGTTCCCAGCACGGGGACCTTGACTTCTATAAGATAAAGCCATAAACATGTGTATCCGAGTCTCCTATCAAAAGTTACATTGATTTATATGAAGTTGTACAAAAACGCTTTCTTTCGCGAAGACAGTGCGTTTCTCACTGTTACATGCATTTGAATGGGGAACTCGCCCGAAACAAAGTATAGGTTTTCATTATGTGAATAACTTGGAAATCTTAGCTCAAACAGTTGCAAAACCTGTTTTCCCAACACGGGGACCTTGAGTTCTATAAGTTAAAGCCATAAACATGTTTGTCTGAGTCTTCTATCAAAAGTTACAGCTATTCATATGAAGTTGTACAAAAACGCTTTCTTTCGCCAAGACAGTGCGTTTCTCACTGTTACATGCATTTGAATGGGGAACTCGACCGAAACAAAGTATAGGTTTTCATTATGTGAATAACTTGGAAATCTTAGCTCAAACAGTTGCAAAACCTGTGTTCCCAGCACGGGGACCTTGAGTTCTATAAGATAAAGCCATAAACATGTGTATCCGAGTCTCCTATCAAAAGTTACATTGATTTATATGAAGTTGTACAAAAACGCTTTCTTTCGCCAAGACAGTGCGTTTCTCACTGTTACATGCATTTGAATGGGGAACTCGACCGAAACAAAGTATAGGTTTTCATTATGTGAATAACTTGGAAATCTTAGCTCAAAAAGCTGCAAAACCTGTTTGCCCAGCACGGGGACCTTGAGTTCTATAAGTTAAAGCCATAAACATGTGTATCCGAGTCTCCTATCAAAAGTTACATTGATTTATATGAAGTTGTACAAAAACGCTTTCTTTCGCCAAGACAGTGCGTTTCTCACTGTTACATGCATTTGAATGGGGAACTCGACCGAAACAAAGTATAGGTTTTCATTATGTGAATAACTTGGAAATCTTAGCTCAAACAGCTGCAAAACCTGTTTGCCCAGCACGGGGACCTTGAGTTCTATAAGTTAAAGCCATAAACATGTGTATCCGAGTCTCCTATCAAAAGTTACATTGATTTATATGAAGTTGTACAAAAACGCTTTCTTTCGCCAAGACAGTGCGTTTCTCACTGTTACATGCATTTGAATGGGGAACTCGACCGAAACAAAGTATAGGTTTTCATTATGTGAATAACTTGGAAATCTTAGCTCAAACAGCTGCAAAACCTGTTTTCCCAGCACGGGGACCTTGAGTTCTATAAGTTAAAGCCATAAACATGTTTGTCTGAGTCTTCTATCAAAGGTTACAGCTATTCATATGAAGTTGTACAAAAACGCTTTCTTTCGCCAAGACAGTGCGTTTCTCACTGTTACATGCATTTGAATGGGGAACTCGACCGAAACAAAGTATAGGTTTTCATTATGTGAATAACTTGGAAATCTTAGCTCAAACAGCTGCAAAACCTGTTTGCCCAGCACGGGGACCTTGAGTTCTATAAGTTAAAGCCATAAACATGTGTATCCGAGTCTCCTATCAAAAGTTACATTGATTTATATGAAGTTGTACAAAAACGCTTTCTTTCGCCAAGACAGTGCGTTTCTCACTGTTACATGCATTTGAATGGGGAACTCGACCGAAACAAAGTATAGGTTTTCATTATGTGAATAACTTGGAAATCTTAGCTCAAACAGCTGCAAAACCTGTTTTCCCAGCACGGGGACCTTGACTTCTATAAGTTAAAGCCATAAACATGTTTGTCTGAGTCTTCTATCAAAGGTTACAGCTATTCATATGAAGTTGTACAAAAACGCTTTCTTTCGCCAAGACAGTGCGTTTCTCACTGTTACATGCATTTGAATGGGGAACTCGACCGACACAAAGTATAGGTTTTCATTATGTGAATAACTTGGAAATCTTAGCTCAAACAGCTGCAAAACCTGTGTTCCCAGCACGGGGACCTTGAGTTCTATAAGATAAAGCCACAAACATGTGTATCCGAGTCTCCTATCAAAAGTTACATTGATTTATATGAAGTTGTACAAAAACGCTTTCTTTCGCCAAGACAGTGCGTTTCTCACTGTTACATGCATTTGAATGGGGAACTCGCCCGAACCAAAGTATAGGTTTTCATTATGTGAATAAATTGAAAATCTTAGGTCAAACAGTTGCAAAACCCTTTTTCCCAGCACGGGAACCTTGAGTTCTATAAGATAAAGCCATAAACATGTGTATCCGAGTCTCCTATCAAAAGTTACAGCGATTTATATGAAGTTGTTCAAAAACGCTTTCTTTCGCCAAGACAATGCGTTTCTCACGGTTACATGCATTTGAATGGGAAACTCATCTCAGACAAAGTATAGGTTTTCATTATGTGAATAACTTGGAAATCTTAGCTCAAACAGTTGCAAAACCTGTGTTCCCAGCACGGGGACCTTGAGTTCTATAAGATAAAGCCATAAACATGTGTATCCGAGTCTCCTATCAAAAGTTACATTGATTTATATGAAGTTGTACAAAAACGCTTTCTTTCGCCAAGACAGTGCGTTTCTCACTGTTACATGCATTTGAATGGGGAACTCGACCGAAACAAAGTATAGGTTTTCATTATGTGAATAACTTGGAAATCTTAGCTCAAACAGCTGCAAAACCTGTTTGCCCAGCACGGGGACCTTGAGTTCTATAAGTTAAAGCCATAAACATGTGTATCCGAGTCTCCTATCAAAAGTTACATTGATTTATATGAAGTTGTACAAAAACGCTTTCTTTCGCCAAGACAGTGCGTTTCTCACTGTTACATGCATTTGAATGGGGAACTCGACCGAAACAAAGTATAGGTTTTCATTATGTGAATAACTTGGAAATCTTAGCTCAAACAGCTGCAAAACCTGTTTGCCCAGCACGGGGACCTTGACTTCTATAAGTTAAAGCCATAAACATGTTTGTCTGAGTCTTCTATCAAAGGTTACAGCTATTCATATGAAGTTGTACAAAAACGCTTTCTTTCGCCAAGACAGTGCGTTTCTCACTGTTACATGCATTTGAATGGGGAACTCGACCGACACAAAGTATAGGTTTTCATTATGTGAATAACTTGGAAATCTTAGCTCAAACAGCTGCAAAACCTGTGTTCCCAGCACGGGGACCTTGAGTTCTATAAGATAAAGCCACAAACATGTGTATCCGAGTCTCCTATCAAAAGTTACATTGATTTATATGAAGTTGTACAAAAACGCTTTCTTTCGCCAAGACAGTGCGTTTCTCACTGTTACATGCATTTGAATGGGGAACTCGACCGAAACAAAGTATAGGTTTTCATTATGTGAATAACTTGGAAATCTTAGGTCAAACAGCTGCAAAACCTGTTTTCCCAGCACGGGGACCTTGAGTTCTATAAGTTAAAGCCATAAACATGTTTGTCTGAGTCTTCTATCAAAGGTTACAGCTATTCATATGAAGTTGTACAAAAACGCTTTCTTTCGCCAAGACAGTGCGTTTCTCACTGTTACATGCATTTGAATGGGGAACTCGACCGAAACAAAGTATAGGTTTTCATTATGTGAATAACTTGGAAATCTTAGCTCAAAAAGCTGCAAAACCTGTTTGCCCAGCACGGGGACCTTGAGTTCTATAAGTTAAAGCCATAAACATGTGTATCCGAGTCTCCTATCAAAAGTTACATTGATTTATATGAAGTTGTACAAAAACGCTTTCTTTCGCCAAGACAGTGCGTTTCTCACTGTTACATGCATTTGAATGGGGAACTCGACCGAAACAAAGTATAGGTTTTCATTATGTGAATAACTTGGAAATCTTAGCTCAAACAGCTGCAAAACCTGTTTGCCCAGCACGGGGACCTTGAGTTCTATAAGTTAAAGCCATAAACATGTGTATCCGAGTCTCCTATCAAAAGTTACATTGATTTATATGAAGTTGTACAAAAACGCTTTCTTTCGCCAAGACAGTGCGTTTCTCACTGTTACATGCATTTGAATGGGGAACTCGACCGAAACAAAGTATAGGTTTTCATTATGTGAATAACTTGGAAATCTTAGCTCAAACAGCTGCAAAACCTGTTTTCCCAGCACGGGGACCTTGAGTTCTATAAGTTAAAGCCATAAACATGTTTGTCTGAGTCTTCCATCAAAGGTTACAGCTATTCATATGAAGTTGTACAAAAACGCTTTCTTTCGCCAAGACAGTGCGTTTCTCACTGTTACATGCATTTGAATGGGGAACTCGACCGAAACAAAGTATAGGTTTTCATTATGTGAATAACTTGGAAATCTTAGCTCAAACAGCTGCAAAACCTGTTTGCCCAGCACGGGGACCTTGAGTTCTATAAGTTAAAGCCATAAACATGTGTATCCGAGTCTCCTATCAAAAGTTACATTGATTTATATGAAGTTGTACAAAAACGCTTTCTTTCGCCAAGACAGTGCGTTTCTCACTGTTACATGCATTTGAATGGGGAACTCATCTCAGACAAAGTATAGGTTTTCATTATGTGAATAACTTGGAAATCTTAGCTCAAACAGTTGCAAAACCTGTGTTCCCAGCACGGGGACCTTGAGTTCTATAAGATAAAGCCATAAACATGTGTATCCGAGTCTCCTATCAAAAGTTACATTGATTTATATGAAGTTGTACAAAAACGCTTTCTTTCGCCAAGACAGTGCGTTTCTCACTGTTACATGCATTTGAATGGGGAACTCGCCCGAAACAAAGTATAGGTTTTCATTATGTGAATAACTTGGAAATCTTAGCTCAAACAGCTGCAAAACCTGTGTACCCAGCACGGGGACCTTGAGTTCTATAAGATAAAGCCACAAACATGTGTATCCGAGTCTCCTATCAAAAGTTACATTGATTTATATGAAGTTGTACAAAAACGCTTTCTTTCGCCAAGACAGTGCGTTTCTCACTGTTACATGCATTTGAATGGGGAACTCGACAGACACAAAGTATAGGTTTTCATTATGTGAATAACTTGGAAATCTTAGCTCAAACAGTTGCAAAACCTGTGTTCCCAGCACGGGGACCTTGAGTTCTATAAGTTAAAGCCATAAACATGTGTATCCGAGTCTCCTATCAAAAGTTACATTGATTTATATGAAGTTGTACAAAAACGCTTTCTTTCGCCAAGGCAGTGCGTTTCTCACTGTTACATGCATTTGAATGGGGAACTCGCCCGAAACAAAGTATAGGTTTTCATTATGTGAATAACTTGGAAATCTTAGCTCAAACAGCTGCAAAACCTGTTTGCCCAGCACGGGGACCTTGAGTTCTATAAGTTAAAGCCATAAACATGTGTATCCGAGTCTCCTATCAAAAGTTACATTGATTTATATGAAGTTGTACAAAAACGCTTTCTTTCGCCAAGACAGTGCGTTTCTCACTGTTACATGCATTTGAATGGGGAACTCATCTCAGACAAAGTATAGGTTTTCATTATGTGAATAACTTGGAAATCTTAGCTCAAACAGTTGCAAAACCTGTGTTCCCAGCACGGGGACCTTGACTTCTATAAGATAAAGCCATAAACATGTGTATCCGAGTCTCCTATCAAAAGTTACATTGATTTATATGAAGTTGTACAAAAACGCTTTCTTTCGCGAAGACAGTGCGTTTCTCACTGTTACATGCATTTGAATGGGGAACTCGCCCGAAACAAAGTATAGGTTTTCATTATGTGAATAACTTGGAAATCTTAGCTCAAACAGTTGCAAAACCTGTTTTCCCAACACGGGGACCTTGAGTTCTATAAGTTAAAGCCATAAACATGTTTGTCTGAGTCTTCTATCAAAAGTTACAGCTATTCATATGAAGTTGTACAAAAACGCTTTCTTTCGCCAAGACAGTGCGTTTCTCACTGTTACATGCATTTGAATGGGGAACTCGACCGAAACAAAGTATAGGTTTTCATTATGTGAATAACTTGGAAATCTTAGCTCAAACAGTTGCAAAACCTGTGTTCCCAGCACGGGGACCTTGAGTTCTATAAGATAAAGCCATAAACATGTGTATCCGAGTCTCCTATCAAAAGTTACATTGATTTATATGAAGTTGTACAAAAACGCTTTCTTTCGCCAAGACAGTGCGTTTCTCACTGTTACATGCATTTGAATGGGGAACTCGACCGAAACAAAGTATAGGTTTTCATTATGTGAATAACTTGGAAATCTTAGCTCAAAAAGCTGCAAAACCTGTTTGCCCAGCACGGGGACCTTGAGTTCTATAAGTTAAAGCCATAAACATGTGTATCCGAGTCTCCTATCAAAAGTTACATTGATTTATATGAAGTTGTACAAAAACGCTTTCTTTCGCCAAGACAGTGCGTTTCTCACTGTTACATGCATTTGAATGGGGAACTCGACCGAAACAAAGTATAGGTTTTCATTATGTGAATAACTTGGAAATCTTAGCTCAAACAGCTGCAAAACCTGTTTGCCCAGCACGGGGACCTTGAGTTCTATAAGTTAAAGCCATAAACATGTGTATCCGAGTCTCCTATCAAAAGTTACATTGATTTATATGAAGTTGTACAAAAACGCTTTCTTTCGCCAAGACAGTGCGTTTCTCACTGTTACATGCATTTGAATGGGGAACTCGACCGAAACAAAGTATAGGTTTTCATTATGTGAATAACTTGGAAATCTTAGCTCAAACAGCTGCAAAACCTGTTTTCCCAGCACGGGGACCTTGAGTTCTATAAGTTAAAGCCATAAACATGTTTGTCTGAGTCTTCTATCAAAGGTTACAGCTATTCATATGAAGTTGTACAAAAACGCTTTCTTTCGCCAAGACAGTGCGTTTCTCACTGTTACATGCATTTGAATGGGGAACTCGACCGAAACAAAGTATAGGTTTTCATTATGTGAATAACTTGGAAATCTTAGCTCAAACAGCTGCAAAACCTGTTTGCCCAGCACGGGGACCTTGAGTTCTATAAGTTAAAGCCATAAACATGTGTATCCGAGTCTCCTATCAAAAGTTACATTGATTTATATGAAGTTGTACAAAAACGCTTTCTTTCGCCAAGACAGTGCGTTTCTCACTGTTACATGCATTTGAATGGGGAACTCATCTCAGACAAAGTATAGGTTTTCATTATGTGAATAACTTGGAAATCTTAGCTCAAACAGTTGCAAAACCTGTGTTCCCAGCACGGGGACCTTGAGTTCTATAAGATAAAGCCATAAACATGTGTATCCGAGTCTCCTATCAAAAGTTACATTGATTTATATGAAGTTGTACAAAAACGCTTTCTTTCGCCAAGACAGTGCGTTTCTCACTGTTACATGCATTTGAATGGGGAACTCGCCCGAAACAAAGTATAGGTTTTCATTATGTGAATAACTTGGAAATCTTAGCTCAAACAGTTGCAAAACCTGTTTTCCCAGCACGGGGACCTTGAGTTCTATAAGTTAAAGCCATAAACATGTTTGTCTGAGTCTTCTATCAAAAGTTACAGCTATTCATATGAAGTTGTACAAAAACGCTTTCTTTCGCCAAGACAGTGCGTTTCTCACTGTTACATGCATTTGAATGGGGAACTCGACCGAAACAAAGTATAGGTTTTCATTATGTGAATAACTTGGAAATCTTAGCTCAAACAGTTGCAAAACCTGTGTTCCCAGCACGGGGACCTTGAGTTCTATAAGATAAAGCCACAAACATGTGTATCCGAGTCTCCTATCAAAAGTTACATTGATTTATATGAAGTTGTACAAAAACGCTTTCTTTCGCCAAGACAGTGCGTTTCTCACTGTTACATGCATTTGAATGGGGAACTCGACCGAAACAAAGTATAGGTTTTCATTATGTGAATAACTTGGAAATCTTAGCTCAAACAGCTGCAAAACCTGTTTGCCCAGCACGGGGACCTTGAGTTCTATAAGTTAAAGCCATAAACATGTGTATCCGAGTCTCCTATCAAAAGTTACATTGATTTATATGAAGTTGTACAAAAACGCTTTCTTTCGCCAAGACAGTGCGTTTCTCACTGTTACATGCATTTGAATGGGGAACTCGACCGAAACAAAGTATAGGTTTTCATTATGTGAATAACTTGGAAATCTTAGCTCAAACAGCTGCAAAACCTGTTTGCCCAGCACGGGGACCTTGACTTCTATAAGTTAAAGCCATAAACATGTTTGTCTGAGTCTTCTATCAAAGGTTACAGCTATTCATATGAAGTTGTACAAAAACGCTTTCTTTCGCCAAGACAGTGCGTTTCTCACTGTTACATGCATTTGAATGGGGAACTCGACCGACACAAAGTATAGGTTTTCATTATGTGAATAACTTGGAAATCTTAGCTCAAACAGCTGCAAAACCTGTGTTCCCAGCACGGGGACCTTGAGTTCTATAAGATAAAGCCACAAACATGTGTATCCGAGTCTCCTATCAAAAGTTACATTGATTTATATGAAGTTGTACAAAAACGCTTTCTTTCGCCAAGACAGTGCGTTTCTCACTGTTACATGCATTTGAATGGGGAACTCGACCGAAACAAAGTATAGGTTTTCATTATGTGAATAACTTGGAAATCTTAGGTCAAACAGCTGCAAAACCTGTTTTCCCAGCACGGGGACCTTGAGTTCTATAAGTTAAAGCCATAAACATGTTTGTCTGAGTCTTCTATCAAAGGTTACAGCTATTCATATGAAGTTGTACAAAAACGCTTTCTTTCGCCAAGACAGTGCGTTTCTCACTGTTACATGCATTTGAATGGGGAACTCGACCGAAACAAAGTATAGGTTTTCATTATGTGAATAACTTGGAAATCTTAGCTCAAAAAGCTGCAAAACCTGTTTGCCCAGCACGGGGACCTTGAGTTCTATAAGTTAAAGCCATAAACATGTGTATCCGAGTCTCCTATCAAAAGTTACATTGATTTATATGAAGTTGTACAAAAACGCTTTCTTTCGCCAAGACAGTGCGTTTCTCACTGTTACATGCATTTGAATGGGGAACTCGCCCGAAACAAAGTATAGGTTTTCATTATGTGAATAACTTGGAAATCTTAGCTCAAACAGCTGCAAAACCTGTTTTCCCAACACGGGGACCTTGAGTTCTATAAGTTAAAGCCATAAACATGTTTGTCTGAGTCTTCTATCAAAAGTTACAGCTATTCATATGAAGTTGTACAAAAACGCTTTCTTTCGCCAAGACAGTGCGTTTCTCACTGTTACATGCATTTGAATGGGGAACTCGCCCGAAACAAAGTATAGGTTTTCATTATGTGAATAACTTGGAAATCTTAGCTCAAACAGCTGCAAAACCTGTGTACCCAGCACGGGGACCTTGAGTTCTATAAGATAAAGCCACAAACATGTGTATCCGAGTCTCCTATCAAAAGTTACATTGATTTATATGAAGTTGTACAAAAACGCTTTCTTTCGCCAAGACAGTGCGTTTCTCACTGTTACATGCATTTGAATGGGGAACTCGACAGACACAAAGTATAGGTTTTCATTATGTGAATAACTTGGAAATCTTAGCTCAAACAGCTGCAAAACCTGTTTGCCCAGCACGGGGACCTTGAGTTCTATAAGTTAAAGCCATAAACATGTGTATCCGAGTCTCCTATCAAAAGTTACATTGATTTATATGAAGTTGTACAAAAACGCTTTCTTTCGCCAAGACAGTGCGTTTCTCACTGTTACATGCATTTGAATGGGGAACTCGCCCGAAACAAAGTATAGGTTTTCATTATGTGAATAACTTGGAAATCTTAGCTCAAACAGCTGCAAAACCTGTTTGCCCAGCACGGGGACCTTGAGTTCTATAAGTTAAAGCCATAAACATGTGTATCCGAGTCTCCTATCAAAAGTTACATTGATTTATATGAAGTTGTACAAAAACGCTTTCTTTCGCCAAGACAGTGCGTTTCTCACTGTTACATGCATTTGAATGGGGAACTCATCTCAGACAAAGTATAGGTTTTCATTATGTGAATAACTTGGAAATCTTAGCTCAAACAGTTGCAAAACCTGTGTTCCCAGCACGGGGACCTTGACTTCTATAAGATAAAGCCATAAACATGTGTATCCGAGTCTCCTATCAAAAGTTACATTGATTTATATGAAGTTGTACAAAAACGCTTTCTTTCGCGAAGACAGTGCGTTTCTCACTGTTACATGCATTTGAATGGGGAACTCGCCCGAAACAAAGTATAGGTTTTCATTATGTGAATAACTTGGAAATCTTAGCTCAAACAGTTGCAAAACCTGTTTTCCCAACACGGGGACCTTGAGTTCTATAAGTTAAAGCCATAAACATGTTTGTCTGAGTCTTCTATCAAAAGTTACAGCTATTCATATGAAGTTGTACAAAAACGCTTTCTTTCGCCAAGACAGTGCGTTTCTCACTGTTACATGCATTTGAATGGGGAACTCGACCGAAACAAAGTATAGGTTTTCATTATGTGAATAACTTGGAAATCTTAGCTCAAACAGTTGCAAAACCTGTGTTCCCAGCACGGGGACCTTGAGTTCTATAAGATAAAGCCATAAACATGTGTATCCGAGTCTCCTATCAAAAGTTACATTGATTTATATGAAGTTGTACAAAAACGCTTTCTTTCGCCAAGACAGTGCGTTTCTCACTGTTACATGCATTTGAATGGGGAACTCGACCGAAACAAAGTATAGGTTTTCATTATGTGAATAACTTGGAAATCTTAGCTCAAAAAGCTGCAAAACCTGTTTGCCCAGCACGGGGACCTTGAGTTCTATAAGTTAAAGCCATAAACATGTGTATCCGAGTCTCCTATCAAAAGTTACATTGATTTATATGAAGTTGTACAAAAACGCTTTCTTTCGCCAAGACAGTGCGTTTCTCACTGTTACATGCATTTGAATGGGGAACTCGACCGAAACAAAGTATAGGTTTTCATTATGTGAATAACTTGGAAATCTTAGCTCAAACAGCTGCAAAACCTGTTTGCCCAGCACGGGGACCTTGAGTTCTATAAGTTAAAGCCATAAACATGTGTATCCGAGTCTCCTATCAAAAGTTACATTGATTTATATGAAGTTGTACAAAAACGCTTTCTTTCGCCAAGACAGTGCGTTTCTCACTGTTACATGCATTTGAATGGGGAACTCGACCGAAACAAAGTATAGGTTTTCATTATGTGAATAACTTGGAAATCTTAGCTCAAACAGCTGCAAAACCTGTTTTCCCAGCACGGGGACCTTGAGTTCTATAAGTTAAAGCCATAAACATGTTTGTCTGAGTCTTCTATCAAAGGTTACAGCTATTCATATGAAGTTGTACAAAAACGCTTTCTTTCGCCAAGACAGTGCGTTTCTCACTGTTACATGCATTTGAATGGGGAACTCGACCGAAACAAAGTATAGGTTTTCATTATGTGAATAACTTGGAAATCTTAGCTCAAACAGCTGCAAAACCTGTTTGCCCAGCACGGGGACCTTGAGTTCTATAAGTTAAAGCCATAAACATGTGTATCCGAGTCTCCTATCAAAAGTTACATTGATTTATATGAAGTTGTACAAAAACGCTTTCTTTCGCCAAGACAGTGCGTTTCTCACTGTTACATGCATTTGAATGGGGAACTCGACCGAAACAAAGTATAGGTTTTCATTATGTGAATAACTTGGAAATCTTAGCTCAAACAGCTGCAAAACCTGTTTTCCCAGCACGGGGACCTTGACTTCTATAAGTTAAAGCCATAAACATGTTTGTCTGAGTCTTCTATCAAAGGTTACAGCTATTCATATGAAGTTGTACAAAAACGCTTTCTTTCGCCAAGACAGTGCGTTTCTCACTGTTACATGCATTTGAATGGGGAACTCGACCGACACAAAGTATAGGTTTTCATTATGTGAATAACTTGGAAATCTTAGCTCAAACAGCTGCAAAACCTGTGTTCCCAGCACGGGGACCTTGAGTTCTATAAGATAAAGCCACAAACATGTGTATCCGAGTCTCCTATCAAAAGTTACATTGATTTATATGAAGTTGTACAAAAACGCTTTCTTTCGCCAAGACAGTGCGTTTCTCACTGTTACATGCATTTGAATGGGGAACTCGCCCGAACCAAAGTATAGGTTTTCATTATGTGAATAAATTGAAAATCTTAGGTCAAACAGTTGCAAAACCCTTTTTCCCAGCACGGGAACCTTGAGTTCTATAAGATAAAGCCATAAACATGTGTATCCGAGTCTCCTATCAAAAGTTACAGCGATTTATATGAAGTTGTTCAAAAACGCTTTCTTTCGCCAAGACAATGCGTTTCTCACGGTTACATGCATTTGAATGGGAAACTCATCTCAGACAAAGTATAGGTTTTCATTATGTGAATAACTTGGAAATCTTAGCTCAAACAGTTGCAAAACCTGTGTTCCCAGCACGGGGACCTTGAGTTCTATAAGATAAAGCCATAAACATGTGTATCCGAGTCTCCTATCAAAAGTTACATTGATTTATATGAAGTTGTACAAAAACGCTTTCTTTCGCCAAGACAGTGCGTTTCTCACTGTTACATGCATTTGAATGGGGAACTCGACCGAAACAAAGTATAGGTTTTCATTATGTGAATAACTTGGAAATCTTAGCTCAAACAGCTGCAAAACCTGTTTGCCCAGCACGGGGACCTTGAGTTCTATAAGTTAAAGCCATAAACATGTGTATCCGAGTCTCCTATCAAAAGTTACATTGATTTATATGAAGTTGTACAAAAACGCTTTCTTTCGCCAAGACAGTGCGTTTCTCACTGTTACATGCATTTGAATGGGGAACTCGACCGAAACAAAGTATAGGTTTTCATTATGTGAATAACTTGGAAATCTTAGCTCAAACAGCTGCAAAACCTGTTTGCCCAGCACGGGGACCTTGACTTCTATAAGTTAAAGCCATAAACATGTTTGTCTGAGTCTTCTATCAAAGGTTACAGCTATTCATATGAAGTTGTACAAAAACGCTTTCTTTCGCCAAGACAGTGCGTTTCTCACTGTTACATGCATTTGAATGGGGAACTCGACCGACACAAAGTATAGGTTTTCATTATGTGAATAACTTGGAAATCTTAGCTCAAACAGCTGCAAAACCTGTGTTCCCAGCACGGGGACCTTGAGTTCTATAAGATAAAGCCACAAACATGTGTATCCGAGTCTCCTATCAAAAGTTACATTGATTTATATGAAGTTGTACAAAAACGCTTTCTTTCGCCAAGACAGTGCGTTTCTCACTGTTACATGCATTTGAATGGGGAACTCGACCGAAACAAAGTATAGGTTTTCATTATGTGAATAACTTGGAAATCTTAGGTCAAACAGCTGCAAAACCTGTTTTCCCAGCACGGGGACCTTGAGTTCTATAAGTTAAAGCCATAAACATGTTTGTCTGAGTCTTCTATCAAAGGTTACAGCTATTCATATGAAGTTGTACAAAAACGCTTTCTTTCGCCAAGACAGTGCGTTTCTCACTGTTACATGCATTTGAATGGGGAACTCGACCGAAACAAAGTATAGGTTTTCATTATGTGAATAACTTGGAAATCTTAGCTCAAAAAGCTGCAAAACCTGTTTGCCCAGCACGGGGACCTTGAGTTCTATAAGTTAAAGCCATAAACATGTGTATCCGAGTCTCCTATCAAAAGTTACATTGATTTATATGAAGTTGTACAAAAACGCTTTCTTTCGCCAAGACAGTGCGTTTCTCACTGTTACATGCATTTGAATGGGGAACTCGACCGAAACAAAGTATAGGTTTTCATTATGTGAATAACTTGGAAATCTTAGCTCAAACAGCTGCAAAACCTGTTTGCCCAGCACGGGGACCTTGAGTTCTATAAGTTAAAGCCATAAACATGTGTATCCGAGTCTCCTATCAAAAGTTACATTGATTTATATGAAGTTGTACAAAAACGCTTTCTTTCGCCAAGACAGTGCGTTTCTCACTGTTACATGCATTTGAATGGGGAACTCGACCGAAACAAAGTATAGGTTTTCATTATGTGAATAACTTGGAAATCTTAGCTCAAACAGCTGCAAAACCTGTTTTCCCAGCACGGGGACCTTGAGTTCTATAAGTTAAAGCCATAAACATGTTTGTCTGAGTCTTCCATCAAAGGTTACAGCTATTCATATGAAGTTGTACAAAAACGCTTTCTTTCGCCAAGACAGTGCGTTTCTCACTGTTACATGCATTTGAATGGGGAACTCGACCGAAACAAAGTATAGGTTTTCATTATGTGAATAACTTGGAAATCTTAGCTCAAACAGCTGCAAAACCTGTTTGCCCAGCACGGGGACCTTGAGTTCTATAAGTTAAAGCCATAAACATGTGTATCCGAGTCTCCTATCAAAAGTTACATTGATTTATATGAAGTTGTACAAAAACGCTTTCTTTCGCCAAGACAGTGCGTTTCTCACTGTTACATGCATTTGAATGGGGAACTCATCTCAGACAAAGTATAGGTTTTCATTATGTGAATAACTTGGAAATCTTAGCTCAAACAGTTGCAAAACCTGTGTTCCCAGCACGGGGACCTTGAGTTCTATAAGATAAAGCCATAAACATGTGTATCCGAGTCTCCTATCAAAAGTTACATTGATTTATATGAAGTTGTACAAAAACGCTTTCTTTCGCCAAGACAGTGCGTTTCTCACTGTTACATGCATTTGAATGGGGAACTCGCCCGAAACAAAGTATAGGTTTTCATTATGTGAATAACTTGGAAATCTTAGCTCAAACAGCTGCAAAACCTGTGTACCCAGCACGGGGACCTTGAGTTCTATAAGATAAAGCCACAAACATGTGTATCCGAGTCTCCTATCAAAAGTTACATTGATTTATATGAAGTTGTACAAAAACGCTTTCTTTCGCCAAGACAGTGCGTTTCTCACTGTTACATGCATTTGAATGGGGAACTCGACAGACACAAAGTATAGGTTTTCATTATGTGAATAACTTGGAAATCTTAGCTCAAACAGTTGCAAAACCTGTGTTCCCAGCACGGGGACCTTGAGTTCTATAAGTTAAAGCCATAAACATGTGTATCCGAGTCTCCTATCAAAAGTTACATTGATTTATATGAAGTTGTACAAAAACGCTTTCTTTCGCCAAGGCAGTGCGTTTCTCACTGTTACATGCATTTGAATGGGGAACTCGCCCGAAACAAAGTATAGGTTTTCATTATGTGAATAACTTGGAAATCTTAGCTCAAACAGCTGCAAAACCTGTTTGCCCAGCACGGGGACCTTGAGTTCTATAAGTTAAAGCCATAAACATGTGTATCCGAGTCTCCTATCAAAAGTTACATTGATTTATATGAAGTTGTACAAAAACGCTTTCTTTCGCCAAGACAGTGCGTTTCTCACTGTTACATGCATTTGAATGGGGAACTCATCTCAGACAAAGTATAGGTTTTCATTATGTGAATAACTTGGAAATCTTAGCTCAAACAGTTGCAAAACCTGTGTTCCCAGCACGGGGACCTTGACTTCTATAAGATAAAGCCATAAACATGTGTATCCGAGTCTCCTATCAAAAGTTACATTGATTTATATGAAGTTGTACAAAAACGCTTTCTTTCGCGAAGACAGTGCGTTTCTCACTGTTACATGCATTTGAATGGGGAACTCGCCCGAAACAAAGTATAGGTTTTCATTATGTGAATAACTTGGAAATCTTAGCTCAAACAGTTGCAAAACCTGTTTTCCCAACACGGGGACCTTGAGTTCTATAAGTTAAAGCCATAAACATGTTTGTCTGAGTCTTCTATCAAAAGTTACAGCTATTCATATGAAGTTGTACAAAAACGCTTTCTTTCGCCAAGACAGTGCGTTTCTCACTGTTACATGCATTTGAATGGGGAACTCGACCGAAACAAAGTATAGGTTTTCATTATGTGAATAACTTGGAAATCTTAGCTCAAACAGTTGCAAAACCTGTGTTCCCAGCACGGGGACCTTGAGTTCTATAAGATAAAGCCATAAACATGTGTATCCGAGTCTCCTATCAAAAGTTACATTGATTTATATGAAGTTGTACAAAAACGCTTTCTTTCGCCAAGACAGTGCGTTTCTCACTGTTACATGCATTTGAATGGGGAACTCGACCGAAACAAAGTATAGGTTTTCATTATGTGAATAACTTGGAAATCTTAGCTCAAAAAGCTGCAAAACCTGTTTGCCCAGCACGGGGACCTTGAGTTCTATAAGTTAAAGCCATAAACATGTGTATCCGAGTCTCCTATCAAAAGTTACATTGATTTATATGAAGTTGTACAAAAACGCTTTCTTTCGCCAAGACAGTGCGTTTCTCACTGTTACATGCATTTGAATGGGGAACTCGACCGAAACAAAGTATAGGTTTTCATTATGTGAATAACTTGGAAATCTTAGCTCAAACAGCTGCAAAACCTGTTTGCCCAGCACGGGGACCTTGAGTTCTATAAGTTAAAGCCATAAACATGTGTATCCGAGTCTCCTATCAAAAGTTACATTGATTTATATGAAGTTGTACAAAAACGCTTTCTTTCGCCAAGACAGTGCGTTTCTCACTGTTACATGCATTTGAATGGGGAACTCGACCGAAACAAAGTATAGGTTTTCATTATGTGAATAACTTGGAAATCTTAGCTCAAACAGCTGCAAAACCTGTTTTCCCAGCACGGGGACCTTGAGTTCTATAAGTTAAAGCCATAAACATGTTTGTCTGAGTCTTCTATCAAAGGTTACAGCTATTCATATGAAGTTGTACAAAAACGCTTTCTTTCGCCAAGACAGTGCGTTTCTCACTGTTACATGCATTTGAATGGGGAACTCGACCGAAACAAAGTATAGGTTTTCATTATGTGAATAACTTGGAAATCTTAGCTCAAACAGCTGCAAAACCTGTTTGCCCAGCACGGGGACCTTGAGTTCTATAAGTTAAAGCCATAAACATGTGTATCCGAGTCTCCTATCAAAAGTTACATTGATTTATATGAAGTTGTACAAAAACGCTTTCTTTCGCCAAGACAGTGCGTTTCTCACTGTTACATGCATTTGAATGGGGAACTCATCTCAGACAAAGTATAGGTTTTCATTATGTGAATAACTTGGAAATCTTAGCTCAAACAGTTGCAAAACCTGTGTTCCCAGCACGGGGACCTTGAGTTCTATAAGATAAAGCCATAAACATGTGTATCCGAGTCTCCTATCAAAAGTTACATTGATTTATATGAAGTTGTACAAAAACGCTTTCTTTCGCCAAGACAGTGCGTTTCTCACTGTTACATGCATTTGAATGGGGAACTCGCCCGAAACAAAGTATAGGTTTTCATTATGTGAATAACTTGGAAATCTTAGCTCAAACAGTTGCAAAACCTGTTTTCCCAGCACGGGGACCTTGAGTTCTATAAGTTAAAGCCATAAACATGTTTGTCTGAGTCTTCTATCAAAAGTTACAGCTATTCATATGAAGTTGTACAAAAACGCTTTCTTTCGCCAAGACAGTGCGTTTCTCACTGTTACATGCATTTGAATGGGGAACTCGACCGAAACAAAGTATAGGTTTTCATTATGTGAATAACTTGGAAATCTTAGCTCAAACAGTTGCAAAACCTGTGTTCCCAGCACGGGGACCTTGAGTTCTATAAGATAAAGCCACAAACATGTGTATCCGAGTCTCCTATCAAAAGTTACATTGATTTATATGAAGTTGTACAAAAACGCTTTCTTTCGCCAAGACAGTGCGTTTCTCACTGTTACATGCATTTGAATGGGGAACTCGACCGAAACAAAGTATAGGTTTTCATTATGTGAATAACTTGGAAATCTTAGCTCAAACAGCTGCAAAACCTGTTTGCCCAGCACGGGGACCTTGAGTTCTATAAGTTAAAGCCATAAACATGTGTATCCGAGTCTCCTATCAAAAGTTACATTGATTTATATGAAGTTGTACAAAAACGCTTTCTTTCGCCAAGACAGTGCGTTTCTCACTGTTACATGCATTTGAATGGGGAACTCGACCGAAACAAAGTATAGGTTTTCATTATGTGAATAACTTGGAAATCTTAGCTCAAACAGCTGCAAAACCTGTTTGCCCAGCACGGGGACCTTGACTTCTATAAGTTAAAGCCATAAACATGTTTGTCTGAGTCTTCTATCAAAGGTTACAGCTATTCATATGAAGTTGTACAAAAACGCTTTCTTTCGCCAAGACAGTGCGTTTCTCACTGTTACATGCATTTGAATGGGGAACTCGACCGACACAAAGTATAGGTTTTCATTATGTGAATAACTTGGAAATCTTAGCTCAAACAGCTGCAAAACCTGTGTTCCCAGCACGGGGACCTTGAGTTCTATAAGATAAAGCCACAAACATGTGTATCCGAGTCTCCTATCAAAAGTTACATTGATTTATATGAAGTTGTACAAAAACGCTTTCTTTCGCCAAGACAGTGCGTTTCTCACTGTTACATGCATTTGAATGGGGAACTCGACCGAAACAAAGTATAGGTTTTCATTATGTGAATAACTTGGAAATCTTAGGTCAAACAGCTGCAAAACCTGTTTTCCCAGCACGGGGACCTTGAGTTCTATAAGTTAAAGCCATAAACATGTTTGTCTGAGTCTTCTATCAAAGGTTACAGCTATTCATATGAAGTTGTACAAAAACGCTTTCTTTCGCCAAGACAGTGCGTTTCTCACTGTTACATGCATTTGAATGGGGAACTCGACCGAAACAAAGTATAGGTTTTCATTATGTGAATAACTTGGAAATCTTAGCTCAAAAAGCTGCAAAACCTGTTTGCCCAGCACGGGGACCTTGAGTTCTATAAGTTAAAGCCATAAACATGTGTATCCGAGTCTCCTATCAAAAGTTACATTGATTTATATGAAGTTGTACAAAAACGCTTTCTTTCGCCAAGACAGTGCGTTTCTCACTGTTACATGCATTTGAATGGGGAACTCGACCGAAACAAAGTATAGGTTTTCATTATGTGAATAACTTGGAAATCTTAGCTCAAACAGCTGCAAAACCTGTTTGCCCAGCACGGGGACCTTGAGTTCTATAAGTTAAAGCCATAAACATGTGTATCCGAGTCTCCTATCAAAAGTTACATTGATTTATATGAAGTTGTACAAAAACGCTTTCTTTCGCCAAGACAGTGCGTTTCTCACTGTTACATGCATTTGAATGGGGAACTCGACCGAAACAAAGTATAGGTTTTCATTATGTGAATAACTTGGAAATCTTAGCTCAAACAGCTGCAAAACCTGTTTTCCCAGCACGGGGACCTTGAGTTCTATAAGTTAAAGCCATAAACATGTTTGTCTGAGTCTTCCATCAAAGGTTACAGCTATTCATATGAAGTTGTACAAAAACGCTTTCTTTCGCCAAGACAGTGCGTTTCTCACTGTTACATGCATTTGAATGGGGAACTCGACCGAAACAAAGTATAGGTTTTCATTATGTGAATAACTTGGAAATCTTAGCTCAAACAGCTGCAAAACCTGTTTGCCCAGCACGGGGACCTTGAGTTCTATAAGTTAAAGCCATAAACATGTGTATCCGAGTCTCCTATCAAAAGTTACATTGATTTATATGAAGTTGTACAAAAACGCTTTCTTTCGCCAAGACAGTGCGTTTCTCACTGTTACATGCATTTGAATGGGGAACTCATCTCAGACAAAGTATAGGTTTTCATTATGTGAATAACTTGGAAATCTTAGCTCAAACAGTTGCAAAACCTGTGTTCCCAGCACGGGGACCTTGAGTTCTATAAGATAAAGCCATAAACATGTGTATCCGAGTCTCCTATCAAAAGTTACATTGATTTATATGAAGTTGTACAAAAACGCTTTCTTTCGCCAAGACAGTGCGTTTCTCACTGTTACATGCATTTGAATGGGGAACTCGCCCGAAACAAAGTATAGGTTTTCATTATGTGAATAACTTGGAAATCTTAGCTCAAACAGTTGCAAAACCTGTTTTCCCAGCACGGGGACGTTGAGTTCTATAAGTTAAAGCCATAAACATGTTTGTCTGAGTCTTCTATCAAAAGTTACAGCTATTCATATGAAGTTGTACAAAAACGCTTTCTTTCGCCAAGACAGTGCGTTTCTCACTGTTACATGCATTTGAATGGGGAACTCGACCGAAACAAAGTATAGGTTTTCATTATGTGAATAACTTGGAAATCTTAGCTCAAACAGTTGCAAAACCTGTGTTCCCAGCACGGGGACCTTGAGTTCTATAAGATAAAGCCACAAACATGTGTATCCGAGTCTCCTATCAAAAGTTACATTGATTTATATGAAGTTGTACAAAAACGCTTTCTTTCGCCAAGACAGTGCGTTTCTCACTGTTACATGCATTTGAATGGGGAACTCGACCGAAACAAAGTATAGGTTTTCATTATGTGAATAACTTGGAAATCTTAGCTCAAACAGCTGCAAAACCTGTTTGCCCAGCACGGGGACCTTGAGTTCTATAAGTTAAAGCCATAAACATGTGTATCCGAGTCTCCTATCAAAAGTTACATTGATTTATATGAAGTTGTACAAAAACGCTTTCTTTCGCCAAGACAGTGCGTTTCTCACTGTTACATGCATTTGAATGGGGAACTCGACCGAAACAAAGTATAGGTTTTCATTATGTGAATAACTTGGAAATCTTAGCTCAAACAGCTGCAAAACCTGTTTGCCCAGCACGGGGACCTTGACTTCTATAAGTTAAAGCCATAAACATGTTTGTCTGAGTCTTCTATCAAAGGTTACAGCTATTCATATGAAGTTGTACAAAAACGCTTTCTTTCGCCAAGACAGTGCGTTTCTCACTGTTACATGCATTTGAATGGGGAACTCGACCGACACAAAGTATAGGTTTTCATTATGTGAATAACTTGGAAATCTTAGCTCAAACAGCTGCAAAACCTGTGTTCCCAGCACGGGGACCTTGAGTTCTATAAGATAAAGCCACAAACATGTGTATCCGAGTCTCCTATCAAAAGTTACATTGATTTATATGAAGTTGTACAAAAACGCTTTCTTTCGCCAAGACAGTGCGTTTCTCACTGTTACATGCATTTGAATGGGGAACTCGACCGAAACAAAGTATAGGTTTTCATTATGTGAATAACTTGGAAATCTTAGCTCAAACAGTTGCAAAACCTGTTTTCCCAACACGGGGAACTTGAGTTCTATAAGTTAAAGCCATAAACATGTGTATCCGAGTCTCCTATCAAAAGTTACATTGATTTATATGAAGTTGTACAAAAACGCTTTCTTTCGCCAAGACAGTGCGTTTCTCACTGTTACATGCATTTGAATGGGGAACTCGACCGACACAAAGTATAGGTTTTCATTATGTGAATAACTTGGAAATCTTAGCTCAAACAGTTGCAAAACCTGTGTTCCCAGCACGGGGACCTTGAGTTCTATAAGATAAAGCCATAAACATGTGTATCCGAGTCTCCTATCAAAAGTTACATTGATTTATATGAAGTTGTACAAAAACGCTTTCTTTCGCCAAGACAGTGCGTTTCTCACTGTTACATGCATTTGAATGGGGAACTCGACCGAAACAAAGTATAGGTTTTCATTATGTGAATAACTTGGAAATCTTAGCTCAAAAAGCTGCAAAACCTGTTTGCCCAGCACGGGGACCTTGAGTTCTATAAGTTAAAGCCATAAACATGTGTATCCGAGTCTCCTATCAAAAGTTACATTGATTTATATGAAGTTGTACAAAAACGCTTTCTTTCGCCAAGACAGTGCGTTTCTCACTGTTACATGCATTTGAATGGGGAACTCGACCGAAACAAAGTATAGGTTTTCATTATGTGAATAACTTGGAAATCTTAGGTCAAACAGCTGCAAAACCTGTTTTCCCAGCACGGGGACCTTGAGTTCTATAAGTTAAAGCCATAAACATGTTTGTCTGAGTCTTCTATCAAAGGTTACAGCTATTCATATGAAGTTGTACAAAAACGCTTTCTTTCGCCAAGACAGTGCGTTTCTCACTGTTACATGCATTTGAATGGGGAACTCGACCGACACAAAGTATAGGTTTTCATTATGTGAATAACTTGGAAATCTTAGCTCAAACAGCTGCAAAACCTGTGTTCCCAGCACGGGGACCTTGAGTTCTATAAGATAAAGCCACAAACATGTGTATCCGAGTCTCCTATCAAAAGTTACATTGATTTATATGAAGTTGTACAAAAACGCTTTCTTTCGCCAAGACAGTGCGTTTCTCACTGTTACATGCATTTGAATGGGGAACTCGACCAAAACAAAGTATAGGTTTTCATTATGTGAATAACTTGGAAATCTTAGCTCAAACAGCTGCAAAACCTGTTTTCCCAGCACGGGGACCTTGACTTCTATAAGTTAAAGCCATAAACATGTTTGTCTGAGTCTTCTATCAAAGGTTACAGCTATTCATATGAAGTTGTACAAAAACGCTTTCTTTCGCCAAGACAGTGCGTTTCTCACTGTTACATGCATTTGAATGGGGAACTCCACCGAAACAAAGTATAGGTTTTCATTATGTGAATAACTTGGAAATCTTAGCTCAAACAGTTGCAAAACCTGTTTTCCCAACACGGGGACCTTGAGTTCTATAAGTTAAAGCCATAAACATGTTTGTCTGAGTCTTCTATCAAAAGTTACAGCTATTCATATGAAGTTGTACAAAAACGCTTTCTTTCGCCAAGACAGTGCGTTTCTCACTGTTACATGCATTTGAATGGGGAACTCGCCCTAAACAAAGTATAGGTTTTCATTATGTGAATAAATTGAAAATCTTAGGTCAAACAGTTGCAAAACCTGTGTTCCCAGCACGGGGACCTTGAGTTCTATAAGATAAAGCCATAAACATGTGTATCCGAGTCTCCTATCAAAAGTTACATTGATTTATATGAAGTTGTACAAAAACGCTTTCTTTCGCCAAGACAGTGCGTTTCTCACTGTTACATGCATTTGAATGGGGAACTCGACCGACACAAAGTATAGGTTTTCATTATGTGAATAACTTGGAAATCTTAGCTCAAACAGTTGCAAAACCTGTGTTCCCAGCACGGGGACCTTGAGTTCTATAAGATAAAGCCATAAACATGTGTATCCGAGTCTCCTATCAAAAGTTACATTGATTTATATGAAGTTGTACAAAAACGCTTTCTTTCGCCAAGACAGTGCGTTTCTCACTGTTACATGCATTTGAATGGGGAACTCGACCGAAACAAAGTATAGGTTTTCATTATGTGAATAACTTGGAAATCTTAGCTCAAAAAGCTGCAAAACCTGTTTGCCCAGCACGGGGACCGTGAGTTCTATAAGTTAAAGCCATAAACATGTGTATCCGAGTCTCCTATCAAAAGTTACATTGATTTATATGAAGTTGTACAAAAACGCTTTCTTTCGCCAAGACAGTGCGTTTCTCACTGTTACATGCATTTGAATGGGGAACTCGCCCGAAACAAAGTATAGGTTTTCATTATGTGAATAACTTGGAAATCTTAGCTCAAACAGTTTCAAAACCTGTGTTCCCAGCACGGGGACCTTGAGTTCTATAAGATAAAGCCATAAACATGTGTATCCGAGTCTCCTATCAAAAGTTACATTGATTTATATGAAGTTGTACAAAAACGCTTTCTTTCGCCAAGACAGTGCGTTTCTCACTGTTACATGCATTTGAATGGGGAACTCGACCGAAACAAAGTATAGGTTTTCATTATGTGAATAACTTGGAAATCTTAGCTCAAACAGCTGCAAAACCTGTTTTCCCAGCACGGGGACCTTGAGTTCTATAAGTTAAAGCCATAAACATGTTTGTCTGAGTCTTCTATCAAAGGTTACAGCTATTCATATGAAGTTGTACAAAAACGCTTTCTTTCGCCAAGACAGTGCGTTTCTCACTGTTACATGCATTTGAATGGGGAACTCCACCGAAACAAAGTATAGGTTTTCATTATGTGAATAACTTGAAAATCTTAGCTCAAACAGTTGCAAAACCCTTTTTCCCAGCACGGGAACCTTGAGTTCTATAAGATAAAGCCATAAACATGTGTATCCGAGTCTCCTATCAAAAGTTACATTGATTTATATGAAGTTGTACAAAAACGCTTTCTTTCGCCAAGACAGTGCGTTTCTCACTGTTACATGCATTTGAATGGGGAACTCATCTCAGACAAAGTATAGGTTTTCATTATGTGAATAACTTGGAAATCTTAGCTCAAACAGTTGCAAAACCTGTGTTCCCAGCACGGGGACCTTGACTTCTATAAGATAAAGCCATAAACATGTGTATCCGAGTCTCCTATCAAAAGTTACATTGATTTATATGAAGTTGTACAAAAACGCTTTCTTTCGCCAAGACAGTGCGTTTCTCACTGTTACATGCATTTGAATGGGGAACTCGCCCGAAACAAAGTATAGGTTTTCATTATGTGAATAACTTGGAAATCTTAGCTCAAACAGTTGCAAAACCTGTTTTCCCAACACGGGGACCTTGAGTTCTATAAGTTAAAGCCATAAACATGTTTGTCTGAGTCCTCTATCAAAAGTTACAGCTATTCATATGAAGTTGTACAAAAACGCTTTCTTTCGCCAAGACAGTGCGTTTCTCACTGTTACATGCATTTGAATGGGGAACTCGACCGAAACAAAGTATAGGTTTTCATTATGTGAATAACTTGGAAATCTTAGCTCAAACAGTTGCAAAACCTGTGTTCCCAGCACGGGGACCTTGAGTTCTATAAGATAAAGCCATAAACATGTGTATCCGAGTCTCCTATCAAAAGTTACATTGATTTATATGAAGTTGTACAAAAACGCTTTCTTTCGCCAAGACAGTGCGTTTCTCACTGTTACATGCATTTGAATGGGGAACTCGACCGAAACAAAGTATAGGTTTTCATTATGTGAATAACTTGGAAATCTTAGCTCAAAAAGCTGCAAAACCTGTTTGCCCAGCACGGGGACCTTGAGTTCTATAAGTTAAAGCCATAAACATGTGTATCCGAGTCTCCTATCAAAAGTTACATTGATTTATATGAAGTTGTACAAAAACGCTTTCTTTCGCCAAGACAGTGCGTTTCTCACTGTTACATGCATTTGAATGGGGAACTCGACCGACACAAAGTATAGGTTTTCATTATGTGAATAACTTGGAAATCTTAGCTCAAACAGCTGCAAAACCTGTTTGCCCAGCACGGGGACCTTGAGTTCTATAAGTTAAAGCCATAAACATGTGTATCCGAGTCTCCTATCAAAAGTTACATTGATTTATATGAAGTTGTACAAAAACGCTTTCTTTCGCCAAGACAGTGCGTTTCTCACTGTTACATGCATTTGAATGGGGAACTCGACCGAAACAAAGTATAGGTTTTCATTATGTGAATAACTTGGAAATCTTAGCTCAAACAGCTGCAAAACCTGTTTTCCCAGCACGGGGACCTTGACTTCTATAAGTTAAAGCCATAAACATGTTTGTCTGAGTCTTCTATCAAAGGTTACAGCTATTCATATGAAGTTGTACAAAAACGCTTTCTTTCGCCAAGACAGTGCGTTTCTCACTGTTACATGCATTTGAATGGGGAACTCGACCGACACAAAGTATAGGTTTTCATTATGTGAATAACTTGGAAATCTTAGCTCAAACAGCTGCAAAACCTGTGTTCCCAGCACGGGGACCTTGAGTTCTATAAGATAAAGCCACAAACATGTGTATCCGAGTCTCCTATCAAAAGTTACATTGATTTATATGAAGTTGTACAAAAACGCTTTCTTTCGCCAAGACAGTGCGTTTCTCACTGTTACATGCATTTGAATGGGGAACTCGACCGAAACAAAGTATAGGTTTTCATTATGTGAATAACTTGGAAATCTTAGCTCAAACAGCTGCAAAACCTGTTTTCCCAGCACGGGGACCTTGACTTCTATAAGTTAAAGCCATAAACATGTTTGTCTGAGTCTTCTATCAAAGGTTACAGCTATTCATATGAAGTTGTACAAAAACGCTTTCTTTCGCCAAGACAGTGCGTTTCTCACTGTTACATGCATTTGAATGGGGAACTCCACCGAAACAAAGTATAGGTTTTCATTATGTGAATAACTTGGAAATCTTAGCTCAAACAGTTGCAAAACCTGTGTTCCCAGCACGGGGACCTTGAGTTCTATAAGATAAAGCCATAAACATGTGTATCCGAGTCTCCTATCAAAAGTTACATTGATTTATATGAAGTTGTACAAAAACGCTTTCTTTCGCCAAGACAGTGCGTTTCTCACTGTTACATGCATTTGAATGGGGAACTCGACCGAAACAAAGTATAGGTTTTCATTATGTGAATAACTTGGAAATCTTAGCTCAAAAAGCTGCAAAACCTGTTTGCCCAGCACGGGGACCGTGAGTTCTATAAGTTAAAGCCATAAACATGTGTATCCGAGTCTCCTATCAAAAGTTACATTGATTTATATGAAGTTGTACAAAAACGCTTTCTTTCGCCAAGACAGTGCGTTTCTCACTGTTACATGCATTTGAATGGGGAACTCGCCCGAAACAAAGTATAGGTTTTCATTATGTGAATAACTTGGAAATCTTAGCTCAAACAGTTTCAAAACCTGTGTTCCCAGCACGGGGACCTTGAGTTCTATAAGATAAAGCCATAAACATGTGTATCCGAGTCTCCTATCAAAAGTTACATTGATTTATATGAAGTTGTACAAAAACGCTTTCTTTCGCCAAGACAGTGCGTTTCTCACTGTTACATGCATTTGAATGGGCAACTCGACCGAAACAAAGTATAGGTTTTCATTATGTGAATAACTTGGAAATCTTAGCTCAAACAGCTGCAAAACCTGTTTTCCCAGCACGGGGACCTTGAGTTCTATAAGTTAAAGCCATAAACATGTTTGTCTGAGTCTTCTATCAAAGGTTACAGCTATTCATATGAAGTTGTACAAAAACGCTTTCTTTCGCCAAGACAGTGCGTTTCTCACTGTTACATGCATTTGAATGGGGAACTCCACCGAAACAAAGTATAGGTTTTCATTATGTGAATAACTTGAAAATCTTAGGTCAAACAGTTGCAAAACCCTTTTTCCCAGCACGGGAACCTTGAGTTCTATAAGATAAAGCCATAAACATGTGTATCCGAGTCTCCTATCAAAAGTTACATTGATTTATATGAAGTTGTACAAAAACGCTTTCTTTCGCCAAGACAGTGCGTTTCTCACTGTTACATGCATTTGAATGGGGAACTCATCTCAGACAAAGTATAGGTTTTCATTATGTGAATAACTTGGAAATCTTAGCTCAAACAGTTGCAAAACCTGTGTTCCCAGCACGGGGACCTTGACTTCTATAAGATAAAGCCATAAACATGTGTATCCGAGTCTCCTATCAAAAGTTACATTGATTTATATGAAGTTGTACAAAAACGCTTTCTTTCGCCAAGACAGTGCGTTTCTCACTGTTACATGCATTTGAATGGGGAACTCGCCCGAAACAAAGTATAGGTTTTCATTATGTGAATAACTTGGAAATCTTAGCTCAAACAGTTGCAAAACCTGTTTTCCCAACACGGGGACCTTGAGTTCTATAAGTTAAAGCCATAAACATGTTTGTCTGAGTCTTCTATCAAAAGTTACAGCTATTCATATGAAGTTGTACAAAAACGCTTTCTTTCGCCAAGACAGTGCGTTTCTCACTGTTACATGCATTTGAATGGGGAACTCGACCGAAACAAAGTATAGGTTTTCATTATGTGAATAACTTGGAAATCTTAGCTCAAACAGTTGCAAAACCTGTGTTCCCAGCACGGGGACCTTGAGTTCTATAAGATAAAGCCATAAACATGTGTATCCGAGTCTCCTATCAAAAGTTACATTGATTTATATGAAGTTGTACAAAAACGCTTTCTTTCGCCAAGACAGTGCGTTTCTCACTGTTACATGCATTTGAATGGGGAACTCGACCGAAACAAAGTATAGGTTTTCATTATGTGAATAACTTGGAAATCTTAGCTCAAAAAGCTGCAAAACCTGTTTGCCCAGCACGGGGACCTTGAGTTCTATAAGTTAAAGCCATAAACATGTGTATCCGAGTCTCCTATCAAAAGTTACATTGATTTATATGAAGTTGTACAAAAACGCTTTCTTTCGCCAAGACAGTGCGTTTCTCACTGTTACATGCATTTGAATGGGGAACTCGACCGACACAAAGTATAGGTTTTCATTATGTGAATAACTTGGAAATCTTAGCTCAAACAGCTGCAAAACCTGTTTGCCCAGCACGGGGACCTTGAGTTCTATAAGTTAAAGCCATAAACATGTGTATCCGAGTCTCCTATCAAAAGTTACATTGATTTATATGAAGTTGTACAAAAACGCTTTCTTTCGCCAAGACAGTGCGTTTCTCACTGTTACATGCATTTGAATGGGGAACTCGACCGAAACAAAGTATAGGTTTTCATTATGTGAATAACTTGGAAATCTTAGCTCAAACAGCTGCAAAACCTGTTTGCCCAGCACGGGGACCTTGAGTTCTATAAGTTAAAGCCATAAACATGTGTATCCGAGTCTCCTATCAAAAGTTACATTGATTTATATGAAGTTGTACAAAAACGCTTTCTTTCGCCAAGACAGTGCGTTTCTCACTGTTACATGCATTTGAATGGGGAACTCATCTCAGACAAAGTATAGGTTTTCATTATGTGAATAACTTGGAAATCTTAGCTCAAACAGTTGCAAAACCTGTGTTCCCAGCACGGGGACCTTGACTTCTATAAGATAAAGCCATAAACATGTGTATCCGAGTCTCCTATCAAAAGTTACATTGATTTATATGAAGTTGTACAAAAACGCTTTCTTTCGCCAAGACAGTGCGTTTCTCACTGTTACATGCATTTGAATGGGGAACTCGCCCGAAACAAAGTATAGGTTTTCATTATGTGAATAACTTGGAAATCTTAGCTCAAACAGTTGCAAAACCTGTTTTCCCAACACGGGGACCTTGAGTTCTATAAGTTAAAGCCATAAACATGTTTGTCTGAGTCTTCTATCAAAAGTTACAGCTATTCATATGAAGTTGTACAAAAACGCTTTCTTTCGCCAAGACAGTGCGTTTCTCACTGTTACATGCATTTGAATGGGGAACTCGACCGAAACAAAGTATAGGTTTTCATTATGTGAATAACTTGGAAATCTTAGCTCAAACAGTTGCAAAACCTGTGTTCCCAGCACGGGGACCTTGAGTTCTATAAGATAAAGCCATAAACATGTGTATCCGAGTCTCCTATCAAAAGTTACATTGATTTATATGAAGTTGTACAAAAACGCTTTCTTTCGCCAAGACAGTGCGTTTCTCACTGTTACATGCATTTGAATGGGGAACTCGACCGAAACAAAGTATAGGTTTTCATTATGTGAATAACTTGGAAATCTTAGCTCAAAAAGCTGCAAAACCTGTTTGCCCAGCACGGGGACCTTGAGTTCTATAAGTTAAAGCCATAAACATGTGTATCCGAGTCTCCTATCAAAAGTTACATTGATTTATATGAAGTTGTACAAAAACGCTTTCTTTCGCCAAGACAGTGCGTTTCTCACTGTTACATGCATTTGAATGGGGAACTCGACCGACACAAAGTATAGGTTTTCATTATGTGAATAACTTGGAAATCTTAGCTCAAACAGCTGCAAAACCTGTTTGCCCAGCACGGGGACCTTGAGTTCTATAAGTTAAAGCCATAAACATGTGTATCCGAGTCTCCTATCAAAAGTTACATTGATTTATATGAAGTTGTACAAAAACGCTTTCTTTCGCCAAGACAGTGCGTTTCTCACTGTTACATGCATTTGAATGGGGAACTCGACCGAAACAAAGTATAGGTTTTCATTATGTGAATAACTTGGAAATCTTAGCTCAAACAGCTGCAAAACCTGTTTGCCCAGCACGGGGACCTTGAGTTCTATAAGTTAAAGCCATAAACATGTGTATCCGAGTCTCCTATCAAAAGTTACATTGATTTATATGAAGTTGTACAAAAACGCTTTCTTTCGCCAAGACAGTGCGTTTCTCACTGTTACATGCATTTGAATGGGGAACTCGACCGAAACAAAGTATAGGTTTTCATTATGTGAATAACTTGGAAATCTTAGCTCAAACAGCTGCAAAACCTGTTTTCCCAGCACGGGGACCTTGAGTTCTATAAGTTAAAGCCATAAACATGTTTGTCTGAGTCTTCTATCAAAGGTTACAGCTATTCATATGAAGTTGTACAAAAACGCTTTCTTTCGCCAAGACAGTGCGTTTCTCACTGTTACATGCATTTGAATGGGGAACTCGACCGAAACAAAGTATAGGTTTTCATTATGTGAATAACTTGGAAATCTTAGCTCAAAAAGCTGCAAAACCTGTTTGCCCAGCACGGGGACCTTGAGTTCTATAAGTTAAAGCCATAAACATGTTTGTCTGAGTCTTCTATCAAAAGTTACATTGATTTATATGAAGTTGTACAAAAACGCTTTCTTTCGCCAAGACAGTGCGTTTCTCACTGTTACATGCATTTGAATGGGGAACTCGACCGAAACAAAGTATAGGTTTTCATTATGTGAATAACTTGGAAATCTTAGCTCAAACAGCTGCAAAACCTGTTTGCCCAGCACGGGGACCTTGAGTTCTATAAGTTAAAGCCATAAACATGTGTATCCGAGTCTCCTATCAAAAGTTACATTGATTTATATGAAGTTGTACAAAAACGCTTTCTTTCGCCAAGACAGTGCGTTTCTCACTGTTACATGCATTTGAATGGGGAACTCGACCGAAACAAAGTATAGGTTTTCATTATGTGAATAACTTGGAAATCTTAGCTCAAACAGCTGCAAAACCTGTTTGCCCAGCACGGGGACCTTGAGTTCTATAAGTTAAAGCCATAAACATGTTTGTCTGAGTCTTCTATCAAAGGTTACAGCTATTCATATGAAGTTGTACAAAAACGCTTTCTTTCGCCAAGACAGTGCGTTTCTCACTGTTACATGCATTTGAATGGGGAACTCGACCGAAACAAAGTATAGGTTTTCATTATGTGAATAACTTGGAAATCTTAGCTCAAACAGCTGCAAAACCTGTTTGCCCAGCACGGGGACCTTGAGTTCTATAAGTTAAAGCCATAAACATGTGTATCCGAGTCTCCTATCAAAAGTTACATTGATTTATATGAAGTTGTACAAAAACGCTTTCTTTCGCCAAGACAGTGCGTTTCTCACTGTTACATGCATTTGAATGGGGAACTCGACCGACACAAAGTATAGGTTTTCATTATGTGAATAACTTGGAAATCTTAGCTCAAACAGCTGCAAAACCTGTGTTCCCAGCACGGGGACCTTGAGTTCTATAAGATAAAGCCACAAACATGTGTATCCGAGTCTCCTATCAAAAGTTACATTGATTTATATGAAGTTGTACAAAAACGCTTTCTTTCGCCAAGACAGTGCGTTTCTCACTGTTACATGCATTTGAATGGGGAACTCGACCGAAACAAAGTATAGGTTTTCATTATGTGAATAATTTTAAAATCTTAGCTCAAACGGCTGCAAAACCTGTTTGCCCAGCACGGAGATATTGAGTTTTATAAGATAAAGCCATAAACATGTTTGTCTGAGACCTCTATCAAAAGTTACAGCGATTTATATGAAGTTGTTCAAAAACGCTTTCTTTCGCCAATACAATGCGTTTCTCACTGTTACATGCATTTGAATGGGAAACTCGCCTGAAACAAAGTATAGGTTTTCATTATGTGAATAATTTTAAAATCTTAGCTCAAACGGCTGCAAAACCTGTTTGCCCAGCATGGGGATATTGAGTTCTATAAGATAAAGCCATAAACATGTTTGTCTGAGACCTCTATCAAAAGTTACAGCGATTTATATGAAGTTGTTCAAAATCGCTTTCTTTCGCCAATACAATGCGTTTCTCACGGTTACATGCATTTGAATGGGAAACTCGCCTGAAACAAAGTATAGGTTTTCATTATGTGAATAATTTTAAAATCTTAGCTCAAACGGCTGCAAAACCTGTTTGCCCAGCACGGAGATATTGAGTTTTATAAGATAAAGCCATAAACATGTTTGTCTGAGTCTTCTATCAAAAGTTACAGCGATTTATATGAAGTTGTTCAAAAACGCTTTCTTTCGCCAAGACAATGCGTTTCTCACTGTTACATGCATTTGAATGGGAAACTCGCCCGAGCCAAAGTATAGGTTTTCATTATGTGAATAATTTTAAAATCTTAGCTTAAATGGCTTCAAAACCTGTTTGCCCAGCACGGAGATATTGAGTTTTATAAGATAAACCCATAAACATGTGTTTCTGAGTCCTCTATCAAAAGTTACAGCGATTTATATGAAGTTGTTCAAAAACGCTTTCTTTCGCCAAGACAATGCGTTTCTCACTGTTACATGCATTTGAATGGGAAACTCGCCTCAGACAAAGTATAGGTTTTCATTATGTGAATAATTTTAAAATCTTAGCTCAAACGGCTGCAAAACCTGTTTGCCCAGCACGGAGATATTGAGTTTTATAAGATAAAGCCATAAACATGTGTGTCTGAGTCTTCTATCAAAAGTTACAGCGATTTATATGAAGTTGTTCAAAAACGCTTTATTTCGCCAAGACAGTGTGTTTCTCACTGTTACATGCATTTGAATGGGAAACTCGCCTGAAACAAAGTATAGGTTTTCATTATGTGAATAATTTTAAAATCTTAGCTCAAACGGCTGCAAAACCTGTTTGCCCAGCACGGAGATATTGAGTTCTATAAGATAAAGCCATAAACATGTGTTTCTGAGTCCTCTATCAAAAGTTACAGCGATTTATATGAAGTTGTTCAAAAACGCTTTCTTTCGCCAAGACAATGCGTTTCTCACTGTTACATGCATTTGAATGGGAAACTCGCCTGAAACAAAGTATAGGTTTTCATTATGTGAATAATTTTAAAATCTTAGCTCAAACGGCTGCAAAACCTGTTTGCCCAGCACGGAGATATTGAGTTTTATAAGATAAAGCCATAAACATGTGTGTCTGAGTCTTCTATCAAAAGTTACAGCGATTTATATGAAGTTGTTCAAAAACGCTTTCTTTCGCCAAGACAATGCGTTTCTCACTGTTACATGCATTTGAATGGGGAACTCGACCGAAACAAAGTATAGGTTTTCATTATGTGTATAACTTGGAAATCTTAGCTCAAACAGCTGCAAATCCTGTTTTCCCAGCACGGAGATATTGAGTTCTATAAGATAAAGCCATAAACATGTTTGTCTGAGTCTTCTATCAAAAGTTACAGCGATTTATATGAAGTTGTACAAAAACGCTTTATTTCGCCAAGACAATGCGTTTCTCACTGTTACATGCATTTGAATGGGAAACTCGCCCGAGACAAAGTATAGGTTTTCATTATGTGAATAATTTTAAAATCTTAGCTCAAACGGCTGCAAAACCTGTTTGCCCAGCACGGAGATATTGAGTTTTATAAGATAAAGCCATAAACATGTGTGTCTGAGTCTTCTATCAAAAGTTACAGCGATTTATATGAAGTTGTTCAAAAACGCTTTATTTCGCCAAGACAATGCGTTTCTCACTGTTACATGCATTTGAATGGGAAACTCGCCCCAGACAAAGTATAGGTTTTCATTATGTGAATAATTTTAAAATCTTTGCTCAAACGGCTGCAAAACCTGTTTGCCCAGACCGGAGATATTGAGTTTTATAAGATAAAGCCATAAACATGTGTGTCTGAGTCTTCTATCAAAAGTTACAGCGATTTATATGAAGTTGTTCAAAAACGCTTTCTTTCGCCAAGACAATGCGTTTCTCACTGTTACATGCATTTGAATGGGGAACTCGACCGAAACTAAGTATAGGTTTTCATTATGTGTATAACTTGGAATTCTTAGCTCAAACAGCTGCAAATCCTGTTTCCCAACACAGGGACCTTGAGTTCTATAAGATAAAGCCATAAACATGTTTGTCTGAGTCTTCTATCAAAAGTTACAGCGATTTATATGAAGTTGTTCAAAAACGCTTTCTTTCGCCAAGACAATGCGTTTCTCACTGTTACATGCATTTGAATGGGAAACTCGCCCGAGACAAAGTATAGGTTTTCATTATGTGAATAATTTTAAAATCTTAGCTCAAACGGCTGTAAAACCTGTTTGCCCAGCACGGAGATATTGAGTTTTATAAGATAAAGCCATAAACATGTTTGTCTGAGACCTCTATCAAAAGTTACAGCGATTTATATGAAGTTGTTCAAAAACGCTTTCTTTCGCCAAGACAATGCGTTTCTCACGGTTACATGCATTTGAATGGGAAACTCGCCTGAAACAAAGTATAGGTTTTCATTATGTGAATAATTTTAAAATCTTAGCTCAAACGGCTGCAAAACCTGTTTGCCCAGCACGGAGATATTGAGTTTTATAAGATAAAGCCATAAACATGTTTGTCTGAGACCTCTATCAAAAGTTACAGCGATTTATATGAAGTTGTTCAAAAACGCTTTCTTTCGCCAATACAATGCGTTTCTCACGGTTACATGCATTTGAATGGGAAACTCGCCTGAAACAAAGTATAGGTTTTCATTATGTGAATAATTTTAAAATCTTAGCTCAAACGGCTGCAAAACCTGTTTGCCCAGCACGGAGATATTGAGTTTTATAAGATAAAGCCATAAACATGTTTGTCTGAGTCTTCTATCAAAAGTTACAGCGATTTATATGAAGTTGTTCAAAAACGCTTTCTTTCGCCAAGACAATGTTTCTCACGGTTACATGCATTTGAATGGGAAACTCGCCTCAGACAAAGTATAGGTTTTCATTATGTGAATAATTTTAAAATCTTAGCTCAAACGGCTGCAAAACCTGTTTGCCCAGCACGGAGATATTGAGTTTTATAAGATAAAGCCATAAACATGTTTGTCTGAGTCTTCTATCAAAAGTTACAGCTATTTATATGAAGTTGTACAAAAACGCTTTATTTCGCCAAGACAATGCGTTTCTCACTGTTACATGCATTTGAATGGGAAACTCGCCCGAGACAAAGTATAGGTTTTCATTATGTGAATAATTTTAAAATCTTAGCTCAAACGGCTGTAAAACCTGTTTGCCCAGCACGGAGATATTGAGTTTTATAAGATAAAGCCATAAACATGTTTGTCTGAGACCTCTATCAAAAGTTACAGCGATTTATATGAAGTTGTTCAAAAACGCTTTCTTTCGCCAAGACAATGCGTTTCTCACGGTTACATGCATTTGAATGGGAAACTTGCCTGAAACAAAGTATAGGTTTTCATTATGTGAATAATTTTAAAATCTTAGCTCAAACGGCTGCAAAACCTGTTTGCCCAGCACGGAGATATTGAGTTTTATAAGATAAAGCCATAAACATGTTTGTCTGAGTCTTCTATCAAAAGTTACAGCGATTTATATGAAGTTGTTCAAAAACGCTTTATTTCGCCAAGACAATGCGTTTCTCACTGTTACATGCATTTGAATGGGAAACTCGCCCCAGACAAAGTATAGGTTTTCATTATGTGAATAATTTTAAAATCTTAGCTCAAACAGCTGCAAATCCTGTTTTCCCAGCACAGGGACCTTGAGTTCTATAAGATAAAGCCATAAACATGTGTTTCTGAGTCCTCTATCAAAAGTTACAGCGATTTATATGAAGTTGTTCACAAACGCTTTCTTTCGCCAATACAATGCGTTTCTCACGGTTACATGCATTTGAATGGGAAACTCGCCTGAAACAAAGTATAAGTTTTCATTATGTGAATAATTTTAAAATCTTAGCTCAAACGGCTGCAAAACCTGTTTGCCCAGCACGGAGATATTGAGTTTTATAAGATAAAGCCATAAACATGTGTGTCTGAGTCTTCTATCAAAAGTTACAGCGATTTATATGAAGTTGTTCAAAAACGCTTTCTTTCGCCAAGACAATGCGTTTCTCACTGTTACATGCATTTGAATGGGAAACTCGCCCGAGACAAAGTATAGGTTTTCATTATGTGAATAATTTTAAAATCTTAGCTCAAACGGCTGCAAAACCTGTTTGCCCAGCACGGAGATATTGAGTTTTATAAGATAAAGCCATGAACATGTTTGTCTGAGTCTTCTATCAAAAGTTACAGCGATTTATATGAAGTTGTTCAAAAACGCTTTCTTTCGCCAAGACAATGCGTTTCTCACTGTTACATGCATTTGAATGGGAAACTCGCCTGAAACAAAGTATAGGTTTTCATTATGTGAATAAATTTAAAATCTTAGCTCAAACGGATGCAAAACCGGTTTGCCCAGCACGGAGATATTGAGTTTTATAAGATAAAGCCATGAACATGTTTGTCTGAGTCTTCTATCAAAAGTTACAGCGATTTATATGAAGTTGTTCAAAAACGCTTTCTTTCGCCAAGACAATGCGTTTCTCACTGTTACATGCATTTGAATGGGAAACTCGCCTGAAACAAAGTATAGGTTTTCATTATGTGAATAAATTTAAAATCTTAGCTCAAACGGCTGCAAAACCTGTTTGCCCAGCACGGAGATATTGAGTTCTATAAGATAAAGCCATAAACATGTTTGTCTGAGTCCTCTATCAAAAGTTACAGCGATTTATATGAAGTTGTTCAAAAACGCTTTCTTTCGCCAAGACAATGCGTTTCTCACGGTTACATGCATTTGAATGGGAAACTCGCCCCAGACAAAGTATAGGTTTTCATTATGTGAATAATTTTAAAATCTTAGCTCAAACGGCTGCAAAACCTCTTTCTTTCGCCAAGACAATGTTTCTCACGGTTACATGCATTTGAATGGGAAACTCGCCTCAGACAAAGTATACGTTTTCATTATGTGAATAATTTTAAAATCTTAGCTCAAACGGCTGCAAAACCTGTTTGCCCAGCACGGAGATATTGAGTTTTATAAGATAAAGCCATAAACATGTTTGTCTGAGTCTTCTATCAAAAGTTACAGCTATTTATATGAAGTTGTACAAAAACGCTTTATTTCGCCAAGACAATGCGTTTCTCACTGTTACATGCATTTGAATGGGAAACTCGCCCGAGACAAAGTATAGGTTTTCATTATGTGAATAATTTTAAAATCTTAGCTCAAACGGCTGTAAAACCTGTTTGCCCAGCACGGAGATATTGAGTTTTATAAGATAAAGCCATAAACATGTTTGTCTGAGACCTCTATCAAAAGTTACAGCGATTTATATGAAGTTGTTCAAAAACGCTTTCTTTCGCCAAGACAATGCGTTTCTCACGGTTACATGCATTTGAATGGGAAACTTGCCTGAAACAAAGTATAGGTTTTCATTATGTGAATAATTTTAAAATCTTAGCTCAAACGGCTGCAAAACCTGTTTGCCCAGCACGGAGATATTGAGTTTTATAAGATAAAGCCATAAACATGTTTGTCTGAGTCTTCTATCAAAAGTTACAGCGATTTATATGAAGTTGTTCAAAAACGCTTTATTTCGCCAAGACAATGCGTTTCTCACTGTTACATGCATTTGAATGGGAAACTCGCCCCAGACAAAGTATAGGTTTTCATTATGTGAATAATTTTAAAATCTTAGCTCAAACAGCTGCAAATCCTGTTTTCCCAGCACAGGGACCTTGAGTTCTATAAGATAAAGCCATAAACATGTGTTTCTGAGTCCTCTATCAAAAGTTACAGCGATTTATATGAAGTTGTTCACAAACGCTTTCTTTCGCCAATACAATGCGTTTCTCACGGTTACATGCATTTGAATGGGAAACTCGCCTGAAACAAAGTATAGGTTTTCATTATGTGAATAATTTTAAAATCTTAGCTCAAACGGCTGCAAAACCTGTTTGCCCAGCACGGAGATATTGAGTTTTATAAGATAAAGCCATAAACATGTGTGTCTGAGTCTTCTATCAAAAGTTACAGCGATTTATATGAAGTTGTTCAAAAACGCTTTCTTTCGCCAAGACAATGCGTTTCTCACTGTTACATGCATTTGAATGGGAAACTCGCCCGAGACAAAGTATAGGTTTTCATTATGTGAATAATTTTAAAATCTTAGCTCAAACGGCTGCAAAACCTCTTTCTTTCGCCAAGACAATGCGTTTCTCACTGTTACATGCATTTGAATGGGAAACTCGCCCCAGACAAAGTATAGGTTTTCATTATGTGAATAATTTTAAAATCTTAGCTCAAACGGCTGCAAAACCTGTTTGCCCAGCACGGAGATATTGAGTTCTATAAGATAAAGCCATAAACATGTTTGTCTGAGTCCTCTATCAAAAGTTACAGCGATTTATATGAAGTTGTTCAAAAACGCTTTCTTTCGCCAAGACAATGCGTTTCTCACTGTTACATGCATTTGAATGGGAAACTCACCCGAGACAAAGTATAGGTTTTCATTATGTGAATAATTTTAAAATCTTAGCTCAAACGGCTGCAAAACCTGTTTGCCCAGCACGGAGATATTGAGTTTTATAAGATAAAGCCATAAACATGTGTGTCTGAGTCTTCTATCAAAAGTTACAGCGATTTATATGAAGTTGTTCAAAAACGCTTTCTTTCGCCAAGACAATGCGTTTCTCACTGTTACATGCATTTGAATGGGAAACTCACCCTAGACAAAGTATAGGTTTTCATTATGTGAATAATTTTAAAATCTTAGCTCAAACGGGTGTAAAACCTGTTTGCCCAGCACGGAGATATTGAGTTTTATAAGATAAAGCCATAAACATGTTTGTCTGAGACCTCTATCAAAAGTTACAGCGATTTATATGAAGTTGTTCAAAAACGCTTTCTTTCGCCAAGACAATGCGTTTCTCACGGTTACATGCATTTGAATGGGAAACTCGCCTGAAACAAAGTATAGGTTTTCATTATGTGAATAATTTTAAAATCTTAGCTCAAACGGCTGCAAAACCTGTTTGCCCAGCACGGAGATATTGAGTTTTATAAGATAAAGCCATAAACATGTTTGTCTGAGACCTCTATCAAAAGTTACAGCGATTTATATGAAGTTGTTCAAAAACGCTTTCTTTCGCCAAGACAATGCGTTTCTCACGGTTACATGCATTTGAATGGGAAACTCGCCTGAAACAAAGTATAGGTTTTCATTATGTGAATAATTTTAAAATCTTAGCTCAAACGGCTGTAAAACCTGTTTGCCCAGCACGGAGATATTGAGTTTTATAAGATAAAGCCATAAACATGTTTGTCTGAGACCTCTATCAAAAGTTACAGCGATTTATATGAAGTTGTTCAAAAACGCTTTCTTTCGCCAAGACAATGCGTTTCTCACGGTTACATGCATTTGAATGGGAAACTTGCCTGAAACAAAGTATAGGTTTTCATTATGTGAATAATTTTAAAATCTTAGCTCAAACGGCTGCAAAACCTGTTTGCCCAGCACGGAGATATTGAGTTTTATAAGATAAAGCCATAAACATGTTTGTCTGAGTCTTCTATCAAAAGTTACAGCGATTTATATGAAGTTGTTCAAAAACGCTTTCTTTCGCCAAGACAATGCGTTTCTCACTGTTACATGCATTTGAATGGGAAACTCGCCCGAGACAAAGTATAGGTTTTCATTATGTGAATAATTTTAAAATCTTAGCTCAAACGGCTGCAAAACCTGTTTGCCCAGCACGGAGATATTGAGTTTTATAAGATAAAGCCATAAACATGTGTGTCTGAGTCTTCTATCAAAAGTTACAGCGATTTATATGAAGTTGTTCAAAAACGCTTTATTTCGCCAAGACAGTGTGTTTCTCACTGTTACATGCATTTGAATGGGAAACTCGCCCGAGACAAAGTATAGGTTTTCATTATGTGAATAATTTTAAAATCTTAGCTCAAACGGCTGCAAAACCTGTTTGCCCAGCACGGAGATATTGAGTTTTATAAGATAAAGCCATAAACATGTGTGTCTGAGTCTTCTATCAAAAGTTACAGCGATTTATATGAAGTTGTTCAAAAACGCTTTCTTTCGCCAAGACAATGCGTTTCTCACTGTTACATGCATTTGAATGGGGAACTCGACCGAAACAAAGTATAGGTTTTCATTATGTGTATAACTTGGAAATCTTAGCTCAAACAGCTGCAAATCCTGTTTTCCCAACACAGGGACCTTGAGTTCTATAAGATAAAGCCATAAACATGTTTGTCTGAGTCTTCTATCAAAAGTTACAGCTATTTATATGAAGTTGTACAAAAACGCTTTATTTCGCCAAGACAATGCGTTTCTCACTGTTACATGCATTTGAATGGGAAACTCGCCCGAGACAAAGTATAGGTTTTCATTATGTGAATAATTTTAAAATCTTAGCTCAAACGGCTGTAAAACCTGTTTGCCCAGCACGGAGATATTGAGTTTTATAAGATAAAGCCATAAACATGTTTGTCTGAGACCTCTATCAAAAGTTACAGCGATTTATATGAAGTTGTTCAAAAACGCTTTCTTTCGCCAAGACAATGCGTTTCTCACGGTTACATGCATTTGAATGGGAAACTCGCCTGAACCAAAGTATAGGTTTTCATTATGTGAATAATTTTAAAATCTTAGCTCAAACGGCTGCAAAACCTGTTTGCCCAGCACGGAGATATTGAGTTTTATAAGATAAAGCCATAAACATGTTTGTCTGAGACCTCTATCAAAAGTTACAGCGATTTATATGAAGTTGTTCAAAAACGCTTTCTTTCGCCAATACAATGCGTTTCTCACGGTTACATGCATTTGAATGGGAAACTCGCCTGAAACAAAGTATAGGTTTTCATTATGTGAATAATTTTAAAATCTTAGCTCAAACGGCTGCAAAACCTGTTTGCCCAGCACGGAGATATTGAGTTTTATAAGATAAAGCCATAAACATGTGTGTCTGAGTCTTCTATCAAAAGTTACAGCGATTTATATGAAGTTGTTCAAAAACGCTTTATTTCGCCAAGACAATGCGTTTCTCACTGTTACATGCATTTGAATGGGAAACTCGCCCCAGACAAAGTATAGGTTTTCATTATGTGAATAATTTTAAAATCTTTGCTCAAACGGCTGCAAAACCTTTTTGCCCAGCACGGAGATATTGAGTTTTATAAGATAAAGCCATAAACATGTGTGTCTGAGTCTTCTATCAAAAGTTACAGCGATTTATATGAAGTTGTTCAAAAACGCTTTCTTTCGCCAAGACAATGCGTTTCTCACTGTTACATGCATTTGAATGGGGAACTCGACCGAAACAAAGTATAGGTTTTCATTATGTGTATAACTTGGAAATCTTAGCTCAAACAGCTGCAAATCCTGTTTTCCCAACACAGGGACCTTGAGTTCTATAAGATAAAGCCATAAACATGTTTGTCTGAGTCTTCTATCAAAAGTTACAGCTATTTATATGAAGTTGTACAAAAACGCTTTATTTCGCCAAGACAATGCGTTTCTCACTGTTACATGCATTTGAATGGGAAACTCGCCTGAAACAAAGTATAGGTTTTCATTATGTGAATAATTTTAAAATCTTAGCTCAAACGGCTGCAAAACCTGTTTGCCCAGCACGGAGATATTGAGTTTTATAAGATAAAGCCATAAACATGTTTGTCTGAGACCTCTATCAAAAGTTACAGCGATTTATATGAAGTTGTTCAAAAACGCTTTCTTTCGCCAATACAATGCGTTTCTCACGGTTACATGCATTTGAATGGGAAACTCGCCTGAAACAAAGTATAGGTTTTCATTATGTGAATAATTTTAAAATCTTAGCTCAAACGGCTGCAAAACCTGTTTGCCCAGCACGGAGATATTGAGTTTTATAAGATAAAGCCATAAACATGTTTGTCTGAGTCTTCTATCAAAAGTTACAGCGATTTATATGAAGTTGTTCAAAAACGCTTTCTTTCGCCAAGACAATGCGTTTCTCACTGTTACATGCATTTGAATGGGAAACTCGCCCGAGCCAAAGTATAGGTTTTCATTATGTGAATAATTTTAAAATCTTAGCTTAAATGGCTTCAAAACCTGTTTGCCCAGCACGGAGATATTGAGTTTTATAAGATAAACCCATAAACATGTGTTTCTGAGTCCTCTATCAAAAGTTACAGCGATTTATATGAAGTTGTTCAAAAACGCTTTCTTTCGCCAAGACAATGCGTTTCTCACTGTTACATGCATTTGAATGGGAAACTCGCCTCAGACAAAGTATAGGTTTTCATTATGTGAATAATTTTAAAATCTTAGCTCAAACGGCTGCAAAACCTGTTTGCCCAGCACGGAGATATTGAGTTTTATAAGATAAAGCCATAAACATGTTTGTCTGAGTCTTCTATCAAAAGTTACAGCGATTTATATGAAGTTGTTCAAAAACGCTTTCTTTCGCCAAGACAATGCGTTTCTCACTGTTACATGCATTTGAATGGGAAACTCGCCCGAGCCAAAGTATAGGTTTTCATTATGTGAATAATTTTAAAATCTTAGCTTAAATGGCTTCAAAACCTGTTTGCCCAGCACGGAGATATTGAGTTTTATAAGATAAACCCATAAACATGTGTTTCTGAGTCCTCTATCAAAAGTTACAGCGATTTATATGAAGTTGTTCAAAAACGCTTTCTTTCGCCAAGACAATGCGTTTCTCACTGTTACATGCATTTGAATGGGAAACTCGCCTCAGACAAAGTATAGGTTTTCATTATGTGAATAATTTTAAAATCTTAGCTCAAACGGCTGCAAAACCTGTTTGCCCAGCACGGAGATATTGAGTTTTATAAGATAAAGCCATAAACATGTGTGTCTGAGTCCTCTATCAAAAGTTACAGCGATTTATATGAAGTTGTTCAAAAACGCTTTCTTTCGCCAAGACAATGCGTTTCTCACGGTTACATGCATTTGAATGGGAAACTCGCCTGAAACAAAGTATAGGTTTTCATTATGTGAATAATTTTAAAATCTTAGCTCAAACGGCTGCAAAACCTGTTTGCCCAGCACGGAGATATTGAGTTTTATAAGATAAAGCCATAAACATGTTTGTCTGAGTCTTCTATCAAAAGTTACAGCGATTTATATGAAGTTGTTCAAAATCGCTTTCTTTCGCCAAGACAATGCGTTTCTCACTGTTACATGCATTTGAATGGGAAACTCGCCCGAGCCAAAGTATAGGTTTTCATTATGTGAATAATTTTAAAATCTTAGCTTAAATGGCTTCAAAACCTGTTTGCCCAGCACGGAGATATTGAGTTTTATAAGATAAAGCCATAAACATGTGTTTCTGAGTCCTCTATCAAAAGTTACAGCGATTTATATGAAGTTGTTCAAAAACGCTTTCTTTCGCCAATACAATGCGTTTCTCACGGTTACATGCATTTGAATGGGAAACTCGCCTGAAACAAAGTATAGGTTTTCATTATGTGAATAATTTTAAAATCTTAGCTCAAACGGCTGCAAAACCTGTTTGCCCAGCACGGAGATATTGAGTTTTATAAGATAAAGCCATAAACATGTGTGTCTGAGTCTTCTATCAAAAGTTACAGCGATTTATATGAAGTTGTTCAAAAACGCTTTATTTCGCCAAGACAATGCGTTTCTCACTGTTACATGCATTTGAATGGGAAACTCGCCCCAGACAAAGTATAGGTTTTCATTATGTGAATAATTTTAAAATCTTTGCTCAAACGGCTGCAAAACCTTTTTGCCCAGCACGGAGATATTGAGTTTTATAAGATAAAGCCATAAACATGTGTGTCTGAGTCTTCTATCAAAAGTTACAGCGATTTATATGAAGTTGTTCAAAAACGCTTTCTTTCGCCAAGACAATGCGTTTCTCACTGTTACATGCATTTGAATGGGGAACTCGACCGAAACAAAGTATAGGTTTTCATTATGTGTATAACTTGGAAATCTTAGCTCAAACAGCTGCAAATCCTGTTTTCCCAACACAGGGACCTTGAGTTCTATAAGATAAAGCCATAAACATGTTTGTCTGAGTCTTCTATCAAAAGTTACAGCTATTTATATGAAGTTGTACAAAAACGCTTTATTTCGCCAAGACAATGCGTTTCTCACTGTTACATGCATTTGAATGGGAAACTCGCCTGAAACAAAGTATAGGTTTTCATTATGTGAATAATTTTAAAATCTTAGCTCAAACGGCTGCAAAACCTGTTTGCCCAGCACGGAGATATTGAGTTTTATAAGATAAAGCCATAAACATGTTTGTCTGAGACCTCTATCAAAAGTTACAGCGATTTATATGAAGTTGTTCAAAAACGCTTTCTTTCGCCAATACAATGCGTTTCTCACGGTTACATGCATTTGAATGGGAAACTCGCCTGAAACAAAGTATAGGTTTTCATTATGTGAATAATTTTAAAATCTTAGCTCAAACGGCTGCAAAACCTGTTTGCCCAGCACGGAGATATTGAGTTTTATAAGATAAAGCCATAAACATGTTTGTCTGAGTCTTCTATCAAAAGTTACAGCGATTTATATGAAGTTGTTCAAAAACGCTTTCTTTCGCCAAGACAATGCGTTTCTCACTGTTACATGCATTTGAATGGGAAACTCGCCCGAGCCAAAGTATAGGTTTTCATTATGTGAATAATTTTAAAATCTTAGCTTAAATGGCTTCAAAACCTGTTTGCCCAGCACGGAGATATTGAGTTTTATAAGATAAACCCATAAACACGTGTTTCTGAGTCCTCTATCAAAAGTTACAGCGATTTATATGAAGTTGTTCAAAAACGCTTTCTTTCGCCAAGACAATGCGTTTCTCACTGTTACATGCATTTGAATGGGAAACTCGCCTCAGACAAAGTATAGGTTTTCATTATGTGAATAATTTTAAAATCTTAGCTCAAACGGCTGCAAAACCTGTTTGCCCAGCACGGAGATATTGAGTTTTATAAGATAAAGCCATAAACATGTTTGTCTGAGTCTTCTATCAAAAGTTACAGCGATTTATATGAAGTTGTTCAAAAACGCTTTCTTTCGCCAAGACAATGCGTTTCTCACTGTTACATGCATTTGAATGGGAAACTCGCCCGAGCCAAAGTATAGGTTTTCATTATGTGAATAATTTTAAAATCTTAGCTTAAATGGCTTCAAAACCTGTTTGCCCAGCACGGAGATATTGAGTTTTATAAGATAAACCCATAAACATGTGTTTCTGAGTCCTCTATCAAAAGTTACAGCGATTTATATGAAGTTGTTCAAAAACGCTTTCTTTCGCCAAGACAATGCGTTTCTCACTGTTACATGCATTTGAATGGGAAACTCGCCTCAGACAAAGTATAGGTTTTCATTATGTGAATAATTTTAAAATCTTAGCTCAAACGGCTGCAAAACCTGTTTGCCCAGCACGGAGATATTGAGTTTTATAAGATAAAGCCATAAACATGTGTGTCTGAGTCCTCTATCAAAAGTTACAGCGATTTATATGAAGTTGTTCAAAAACGCTTTCTTTCGCCAAGACAATGCGTTTCTCACGGTTACATGCATTTGAATGGGAAACTCGCCTGAAACAAAGTATAGGTTTTCATTATGTGAATAATTTTAAAATCTTAGCTCAAACGGCTGCAAAACCTGTTTGCCCAGCACGGAGATATTGAGTTTTATAAGATAAAGCCATAAACATGTTTGTCTGAGTCTTCTATCAAAAGTTACAGCGATTTATATGAAGTTGTTCAAAATCGCTTTCTTTCGCCAAGACAATGCGTTTCTCACTGTTACATGCATTTGAATGGGAAACTCGCCCGAGCCAAAGTATAGGTTTTCATTATGTGAATAATTTTAAAATCTTAGCTTAAATGGCTTCAAAACCTGTTTGCCCAGCACGGAGATATTGAGTTTTATAAGATAAAGCCATAAACATGTGTTTCTGAGTCCTCTATCAAAAGTTACAGCGATTTATATGAAGTTGTTCAAAAACGCTTTCTTTCGCCAATACAATGCGTTTCTCACGGTTACATGCATTTGAATGGGAAACTCGCCTGAAACAAAGTATAGGTTTTCATTATGTGAATAATTTTAAAATCTTAGCTCAAACGGCTGCAAAACCTGTTTGCCCAGCACGGAGATATTGAGTTTTATAAGATAAAGCCATAAACATGTGTGTCTGAGTCTTCTATCAAAAGTTACAGCGATTTATATGAAGTTGTTCAAAAACGCTTTATTTCGCCAAGACAATGCGTTTCTCACTGTTACATGCATTTGAATGGGAAACTCGCCCCAGACAAAGTATAGGTTTTCATTATGTGAATAATTTTAAAATCTTTGCTCAAACGGCTGCAAAACCTTTTTGCCCAGCACGGAGATATTGAGTTTTATAAGATAAAGCCATAAACATGTGTGTCTGAGTCTTCTATCAAAAGTTACAGCGATTTATATGAAGTTGTTCAAAAACGCTTTCTTTCGCCAAGACAATGCGTTTCTCACTGTTACATGCATTTGAATGGGGAACTCGACCGAAACAAAGTATAGGTTTTCATTATGTGTATAACTTGGAAATCTTAGCTCAAACAGCTGCAAATCCTGTTTTCCCAACACAGGGACCTTGAGTTCTATAAGATAAAGCCATAAACATGTTTGTCTGAGTCTTCTATCAAAAGTTACAGCTATTTATATGAAGTTGTACAAAAACGCTTTATTTCGCCAAGACAATGCGTTTCTCACTGTTACATGCATTTGAATGGGAAACTCGCCTGAAACAAAGTATAGGTTTTCATTATGTGAATAATTTTAAAATCTTAGCTCAAACGGCTGCAAAACCTGTTTGCCCAGCACGGAGATATTGAGTTTTATAAGATAAAGCCATAAACATGTTTGTCTGAGACCTCTATCAAAAGTTACAGCGATTTATATGAAGTTGTTCAAAAACGCTTTCTTTCGCCAATACAATGCGTTTCTCACGGTTACATGCATTTGAATGGGAAACTCGCCTGAAACAAAGTATAGGTTTTCATTATGTGAATAATTTTAAAATCTTAGCTCAAACGGCTGCAAAACCTGTTTGCCCAGCACGGAGATATTGAGTTTTATAAGATAAAGCCATAAACATGTTTGTCTGAGTCTTCTATCAAAAGTTACAGCGATTTATATGAAGTTGTTCAAAAACGCTTTCTTTCGCCAAGACAATGCGTTTCTCACTGTTACATGCATTTGAATGGGAAACTCGCCCGAGCCAAAGTATAGGTTTTCATTATGTGAATAATTTTAAAATCTTAGCTTAAATGGCTTCAAAACCTGTTTGCCCAGCACGGAGATATTGAGTTTTATAAGATAAACCCATAAACATGTGTTTCTGAGTCCTCTATCAAAAGTTACAGCGATTTATATGAAGTTGTTCAAAAACGCTTTCTTTCGCCAAGACAATGCGTTTCTCACTGTTACATGCATTTGAATGGGAAACTCGCCTCAGACAAAGTATAGGTTTTCATTATGTGAATAATTTTAAAATCTTAGCTCAAACGGCTGCAAAACCTGTTTGCCCAGCACGGAGATATTGAGTTTTATAAGATAAAGCCATAAACATGTTTGTCTGAGTCTTCTATCAAAAGTTACAGCGATTTATATGAAGTTGTTCAAAAACGCTTTCTTTCGCCAAGACAATGCGTTTCTCACTGTTACATGCATTTGAATGGGAAACTCGCCCGAGCCAAAGTATAGGTTTTCATTATGTGAATAATTTTAAAATCTTAGCTTAAATGGCTTCAAAACCTGTTTGCCCAGCACGGAGATATTGAGTTTTATAAGATAAACCCATAAACATGTGTTTCTGAGTCCTCTATCAAAAGTTACAGCGATTTATATGAAGTTGTTCAAAAACGCTTTCTTTCGCCAAGACAATGCGTTTCTCACTGTTACATGCATTTGAATGGGAAACTCGCCTCAGACAAAGTATAGGTTTTCATTATGTGAATAATTTTAAAATCTTAGCTCAAACGGCTGCAAAACCTGTTTGCCCAGCACGGAGATATTGAGTTTTATAAGATAAAGCCATAAACATGTGTGTCTGAGTCCTCTATCAAAAGTTACAGCGATTTATATGAAGTTGTTCAAAAACGCTTTCTTTCGCCAAGACAATGCGTTTCTCACGGTTACATGCATTTGAATGGGAAACTCGCCTGAAACAAAGTATAGGTTTTCATTATGTGAATAATTTTAAAATCTTAGCTCAAACGGCTGCAAAACCTGTTTGCCCAGCACGGAGATATTGAGTTTTATAAGATAAAGCCATAAACATGTTTGTCTGAGTCTTCTATCAAAAGTTACAGCGATTTATATGAAGTTGTTCAAAATCGCTTTCTTTCGCCAAGACAATGCGTTTCTCACTGTTACATGCATTTGAATGGGAAACTCGCCCGAGCCAAAGTATAGGTTTTCATTATGTGAATAATTTTAAAATCTTAGCTTAAATGGCTTCAAAACCTGTTTGCCCAGCACGGAGATATTGAGTTTTATAAGATAAACCCATAAACATGTGTTTCTGAGTCCTCTATCAAAAGTTACAGCGATTTATATGAAGTTGTTCAAAAACGCTTTCTTTCGCCAAGACAATGCGTTTCTCACTGTTACATGCATTTGAATGGGAAACTCGCCTCAGACAAAGTATAGGTTTTCATTATGTGAATAATTTTAAAATCTTAGCTCAAACGGCTGCAAAACCTGTTTGCCCAGCACGGAGATATTGAGTTTTATAAGATAAAGCCATAAACATGTGTGTCTGAGTCTTCTATCAAAAGTTACAGCGATTTATATGAAGTTGTTCAAAAACGCTTTATTTCGCCAAGACAGTGTGTTTCTCACTGTTACATGCATTTGAATGGGAAACTCGCCCGAGACAAAGTATAGGTTTTCATTATGTGAATAATTTTAAAATCTTAGCTCAAACGGCTGCAAAACCTGTTTGCCCAGCACGGAGATATTGAGTTTTATAAGATAAAGCCATAAACATGTGTGTCTGAGTCTTCTATCAAAAGTTACAGCGATTTATATGAAGTTGTTCAAAAACGCTTTATTTCGCCAAGACAATGCGTTTCTCACTGTTACATGCATTTGAATGGGAAACTCGCCCCAGACAAAGTATAGGTTTTCATTATGTGAATAATTTTACAATCTTTGCTCAAACGGCTGCAAAACCTGTTTGCCCAGCACGGAGATATTGAGTTTTATAAGATAAAGCCATAAACATGTGTGTCTGAGTCTTCTATCAAAAGTTACAGCGATTTATATGAAGTTGTTCAAAAACGCTTTCTTTCGCCAAGACAATGCGTTTCTCACTGTTACATGCATTTGAATGGGGAACTCGACCGAAACAAAGTATAGGTTTTCATTATGTGTATAACTTGGAAATCTTAGCTCAAACAGCTGCAAATCCTGTTTTCCCAACACAGGGACCTTGAGTTCTATAAGATAAAGCCATAAACATGTTTGTCTGAGTCTTCTATCAAAAGTTACAGCTATTTATATGAAGTTGTACAAAAACGCTTTATTTCGCCAAGACAATGCGTTTCTCACTGTTACATGCATTTGAATGGGAAACTCGCCCGAGACAAAGTATAGGTTTTCATTATGTGAATAATTTTAAAATCTTAGCTCAAACGGCTGTAAAACCTGTTAGCCCAGCACGGAGATATTGAGTTTTATAAGATAAAGCCATAAACATGTTTGTCTGAGACCTCTATCAAAAGTTACAGCGATTTATATGAAGTTGTTCAAAAACGCTTTCTTTCGCCAAGACAATGCGTTTCTCACGGTTACATGCATTTGAATGGGAAACTCGCCTGAAACAAAGTATAGGTTTTCATTATGTGAATAATTTTAAAATCTTAGCTCAAACGGCTGCAAAACCTGTTTGCCCAGCACGGAGATATTGAGTTTTATAAGATAAAGCCATAAACATGTTTGTCTGAGTCTTCTATCAAAAGTTACAGCGATTTATATGAAGTTGTTCAAAAACGCTTTCTTTCGCCAAGACAATGCGTTTCTCACTGTTACATGCATTTGAATGGGAAACTCGCCCGAGCCAAAGTATAGGTTTTCATTATGTGAATAATTTTAAAATCTTAGCTTAAATGGCTTCAAAACCTGTTTGCCCAGCACGGAGATATTGAGTTTTATAAGATAAACCCATAAACATGTGTTTCTGAGTCCTCTATCAAAAGTTACAGCGATTTATATGAAGTTGTTCAAAAACGCTTTCTTTCGCCAAGACAATGCGTTTCTCACGGTTACATGCATTTGAATGGGAAACTCGCCTCAGACAAAGTATAGGTTTTCATTATGTGAATAATTTTAAAATCTTAGCTCAAACGGCTGCAAAACCTGTTTGCCCAGCACGGAGATATTGAGTTTTATAAGATAAAGCCATAAACATGTGTGTCTGAGTCTTCTATCAAAAGTTACAGCGATTTATATGAAGTTGTTCAAAAACGCTTTATTTCGCCAAGACAGTGTGTTTCTCACTGTTACATGCATTTGAATGGGAAACTCGCCCGAGACAAAGTATAGGTTTTCATTATGTGAATAATTTTAAAATCTTAGCTCAAACGGCTGCAAAACCTGTTTGCCCAGCACGGAGATATTGAGTTTTATAAGATAAAGCCATAAACATGTGTGTCTGAGTCTTCTATCAAAAGTTACAGCGATTTATATGAAGTTGTTCAAAAACGCTTTATTTCGCCAATACAATGCGTTTCTCACTGTTACATGCATTTGAATGGGAAACTCGCCCGAGACAAAGTATAGGTTTTCATTATGTGAATAATTTTAAAATCTTAGCTCAAACGGCTGCAAAACCTGTTTGCCCAGCACGGAGATATTGAGTTTTATAAGATAAAGCCATAAACATGTGTGTCTGAGTCTTCTATCAAAAGTTACAGCGATTTATATGAAGTTGTTCAAAAACGCTTTCTTTCGCCAAGACAATGCGTTTCTCACTGTTACATGCATTTGAATGGGAAACTCGCCCCAGACAAAGTATAGGTTTTCATTATGTGAATAATTTTAAAATCTTAGCTCAAACGGCTGCAAAACCTGTTTGCCCAGCACGGAGATATTGAGTTTTATAAGATAAAGCCATAGACATGTGTGTCTGAGTCTTCTATCAAAAGTTACAGCGATTTATATGAAGTTGTTCAAAAACGCTTTCTTTCGCCAAGACAGTGCGTTTCTCACTGTTACATGCATTTGAATGGGGAACTCGACCGAAACTAAGTATAGGTTTTCATTATGTGTATAACTTGAAAATCTTAGCTCAAAGAGCTGCAAATCCTATTTTCCCAGTACAGGGACCTTGAGTTCTATAAGATAAAGCCATAAACATGTTTGTCTGAGTCTTCTATCAAAAGTTACAGCTATTTATATGAAGTTGTACAAAAACGCTTTATTTCGCCAAGACAATGCGTTTCTCACTGTTACATGCATTTGAATGGGGAACTCGACCGAAACAAAGTATAGGTTTTCATTATGTGTATAACTTGGAAATCTTAGCTGAAACGGCTGCAAAACCTGTTTGCCCAGCACGGAGATATTGAGTTTTATAAGATAAAGCCATAAACATGTGTGTCTGAGTCTTCTATCAAAAGTTACAGCGATTTATATGAAGTTGTTCAAAAACGCTTTCTTTCGCCAAGACAATGCGTTTCTCACTGTTACATGCATTTGAATGGGAAACTCGCCCCAGACAAAGTATAGGTTTTCATTATGTGAATAATTTTAAAATCTTAGCTCAAACAGCTGCAAATCCTGTTTTCCCAGCACAGGGACCTTGAGTTCTATAAGATAAAGCCATAAACATGTTTGTCTGAGTCTTCTATCAAAAGTTACAGCTATTTATATGAAGTTGTACAAAAACGCTTTCTTTCGCCAAGACAGTGCGTTTCTCACTGTTACATGCATTTGAATGGGGAACTCGACCGAAACTAAGTATAGGTTTTCATTATGTGTATAACTTGAAAATCTTAGCTCAAACAGCTGCAAAACCTGTTTTCCCAGCACGGGGACCTTGAGTTCTATAAGTTAAAGCCATAAACATGTGTATCCGAGTCTCCTATCAAAAGTTACATTGATTTATATGAAGTTGTACAAAAACGCTTTCTTTCGCCAAGACAGTGCGTTTCTCACTGTTACATGCATTTGAATGGGAAACTCGCCCGAGACAAAGTATAGGTTTTCATTATGTGAATAATTTTAAAATCTTAGCTCAAACGGCTGCAAAACCTGTTTGCCCAGCACGGAGATATTGAGTTTTATAAGATAAAGCCATAAACATGTGTGTCTGAGTCTTCTATCAAAAGTTACAGCGATTTATATGAAGTTGTTCAAAAACGCTTTATTTCGCCAATACAATGCGTTTCTCACTGTTACATGCATTTGAATGGGAAACTCGCCCGAGACAAAGTATAGGTTTTCATTATGTGAATAATTTTAAAATCTTAGCTCAAACGGCTGCAAAACCTGTTTGCCCAGCACGGAGATATTGAGTTTTATAAGATAAAGCCATAAACATGTGTGTCTGAGTCTTCTATCAAAAGTTACAGCGATTTATATGAAGTTGTTCAAAAACGCTTTATTTCGCCAAGACAGTGTGTTTCTCACTGTTACATGCATTTGAATGGGAAACTCGCCCGAGACAAAGTATAGGTTTTCATTATGTGAATAATTTTAAAATCTTAGCTCAAACGGCTGCAAAACCTGTTTGCCCAGCACGGAGATATTGAGTTTTATAAGATAAAGCCATAAACATGTGTGTCTGAGTCTTCTATCAAAAGTTACAGCGATTTATATGAAGTTGTTCAAAAACGCTTTATTTCGCCAAGACAGTGTGTTTCTCACTGTTACATGCATTTGAATGGGAAACTCGCCCGAGACAAAGTATAGGTTTTCATTATGTGAATAATTTTAAAATCTTAGCTCAAACGGCTGCAAAACCTGTTTGCCCAGCACGGAGATATTGAGTTTTATAAGATAAAGCCATAAACATGTGTGTCTGAGTCTTCTATCAAAAGTTACAGCGATTTATATGAAGTTGTTCAAAAACGCTTTATTTCGCCAATACAATGCGTTTCTCACTGTTACATGCATTTGAATGGGAAACTCGCCCGAGACAAAGTATAGGTTTTCATTATGTGAATAATTTTAAAATCTTAGCTCAAACGGCTGCAAAACCTGTTTGCCCAGCACGGAGATATTGAGTTTTATAAGATAAAGCCATAAACATGTGTGTCTGAGTCTTCTATCAAAAGTTACAGCGATTTATATGAAGTTGTTCAAAAACGCTTTCTTTCGCCAAGACAGTGCGTTTCTCACTGTTACATGCATTTGAATGGGGAACTCGACCGAAACTAAGTATAGGTTTTCATTATGTGTATAACTTGAAAATCTTAGCTCAAAGAGCTGCAAATCCTATTTTCCCAGTACAGGGACCTTGAGTTCTATAAGATAAAGCCATAAACATGTTTGTCTGAGTCTTCTATCAAAAGTTACAGCTATTTATATGAAGTTGTTCAAAAACGCTTTCTTTCGCCAAGACAATGCGTTTCTCACTGTTACATGCATTTGAATGGGAAACTCGCCCCAGACAAAGTATAGGTTTTCATTATGTGAATAATTTTAAAATCTTAGCTCAAACAGCTGCAAATCCTGTTTTCCCAGCACAGGGACCTTGAGTTCTATAAGATAAAGCCATAAACATGTTTGTCTGAGTCTTCTATCAAAAGTTACAGCTATTTATATGAAGTTGTACAAAAACGCTTTCTTTCGCCAAGACAGTGCGTTTCTCACTGTTACATGCATTTGAATGGGGAACTCGACCGAAACTAAGTATAGGTTTTCATTATGTGTATAACTTGAAAATCTTAGCTCAAACAGCTGCAAAACCTGTTTTCCCAGCACGGGGACCTTGAGTTCTATAAGTTAAAGCCATAAACATGTGTATCCGAGTCTCCTATCAAAAGTTACATTGATTTATATGAAGTTGTACAAAAACGCTTTCTTTCGCCAAGACAGTGCGTTTCTCACTGTTACATGCATTTGAATGGGGAACTCGACCGAAACAAAGTATAGGTTTTCATTATGTGAATAACTTGGAAATCTTAGCTCAAACAGTTGTAAAACCTGTTTTCCCAACACGGGGACCTTGAGTTCTATACGTTAAAGCCATAAACATGTTTGTCTGAGTCTTCTATCAAAAGTTACATTGATTTATATGAAGTTGTCCAAAATGCTTTCTTTCGCCAAGACAGTGCGTTTCTCACTGTTACATGCATTTGAATGGGGAACTCGACCGAAACAAAGTATAGGTTTTCATTATGTGAATAACTTGGAAATCTTAGCTCAAACAGCTGCAAAACCTGTTTTCCCAGCACGGGGACTTTGAGTTCTATAAGATAAAGCCATAAACATGTGTATCCGAGTCTCCTATCAAAAGTTACATTGATTTATATGAAGTTGTACAAAAACGCTTTCTTTCGCCAAGACAATGCGTTTCTCACTGTTACATGCATTTGAATGGGGAACTCGACCGAAACAAAGTATAGGTTTTCATTATGTGAATAACTTGGAAATCTTAGCTCAAACAGCTGCAAAAACTGTTTTCCCAGCACGGGGACCTTGAGTTCTATAAGTTAAAGCCATAAACATGTGTATCCGAGTCTCCTATCAAAAGTTACATTGATTTATATGAAGTTGTACAAAAACGCTTTCTTTCGCCAAGACAGTGCGTTTCTCACTGTTACATGCATTTGAATGGGGAACTCCACCGAAACAAAGTATAGGTTTTCATTATGTGAATAACTTGGAAATCTTAGCTCAAACAGTTGCAAAACCTGTTTTCCCAACACGGGGACCTTGAGTTCTATAAGTTAAAGCCATAAACATGTTTGTCTGAGTCTTCTATCAAAAGTTACAGCTAATTCATATGAAGTTGTACAAAAACGCTTTCTTTCGCCAAGACAGTGCGTTTCTCACTGTTACATGCATTTGAATGGGGAACTCGCCCGAAACAAAGTATAGGTTTTCATTATGTGAATAAATTGAAAATCTTAGGTCAAACAGTTGCAAAACCTGTGTTCCCAGCACGGGGACCTTGAGTTCTATAAGATAAAGCCATAAACATGTGTATCCGAGTCTCCTATCAAAAGTTACATTGATTTATATGAAGTTGTACAAAAACGCTTTCTTTCGCCAAGACAGTGCGTTTCTCACTGTTACATGCATTTGAATGGGGAACTCGACCGAAACAAAGTATAGGTTTTCATTATGTGAATAACTTGGAAATCTTAGCTCAAACAGCTGCAAAACCTGTGTTCCCAGCACGGGGACCTTGAGTTCTATAAGATAAAGCCATAAACATGTGTATCCGAGTCTCCTATCAAAAGTTACATTGATTTATATGAAGTTGTACAAAAACGCTTTCTTTCGCCAAGACAGTGCGTTTCTCACTGTTACATGCATTTGAATGGGGAACTCGACCGAAACAAAGTATAGGTTTTCATTATGTGAATAACTTGGAAATCTTAGCTCAAACAGTTTCAAAACCTGTTTTCCCAACACGGGGACCTTGAGTTCTATAAGATAAAGCCATAAACATGTGTATCCGAGTCTCCTATCAAAAGTTACATTGATTTATATGAAGTTGTACAAAAACGCTTTCTTTCGCCAAGACAGTGCGTTTCTCACTGTTACATGCATTTGAATGGGGAACTCGACCGAAACAAAGTATAGGTTTTCATTATGTGAATAACTTGGAAATCTTAGCTCACACAGCTGCAAAACCTGTTTTCCCAGCACGGGGACCTTGAGTTCTATAAGTTAAAGCCATAAACATGTGTATCCGAGTCTCCTATCAAAAGTTACATTGATTTATATGAAGTTGTACAAAAACGCTTTCTTTCGCCAAGACAGTGCGTTTCTCACTGTTACATGCATTTGAATGGGGAACTCGCCCGAAACAAAGTATAGGTTTTCATTATGTGAATAAGTTGGAAATCTTAGCTCAAACAGTTGCAAAACCTGTTTTCCCAACACGGGGACCTTGAGTTCTATAAATTAAAGCCATAAACATGTTTGTCTGAGTCTTCTATCAAAAGTTATAGCTATTCATATGAAGTTGTACAAAAACGCTTTCTTTCGCCAAGACAGTGCGTTTCTCACTGTTACATGCATTTGAATGGGGAACTCGCCCGAAACAAAGTATAGGTTTTCATTATGTGAAATAGTTTAAAATCTTAGGTCAAACGGCTGCAAAACCTGTTTTCCCAGCATGGGGATATTGAAGTGTATAAGATAAAGCCATAAATATGTGTTTGTGAGTCTTCTATCAAAAGTTACAGCAAGATCTATGAAGTTGATGAAAAACGCTTTCTTTCGCGCATGTTTATGGCTTTATCTTATAGAACTCAATATCCCCGTGCTGGGCAAACAGGTTTTAAAGCTGTTTGAGCTAAGATTTTCAAGTTATTCACATAATGAAAACCTATACTTTGCGTCTGGCGAGAACTCCATTCAAATGCATGTAATAGCGAGTAACGCACTAACATGGTGAAATAAAGAGTTTTTTCATTAACTTCATAGATCCTTCCGCCTGTGGGCCCCCCTCCTATCTGTAACTATCAAAACTCTCATATTCTAAAACTATCATCTCATATCAAAACTATCATAATCACATTATCTGACTTTATCAGTTATGACAATGAGAAACGATAAACAATTTGGCAATTAAATGACTTATAATTGTTCTTACCTGGTCCAGATGATCCACAGCCCCTTTGGATTTGTTATAATCCAGGATGATGTGGGGCTTTCTCTTCCCAGAGTCCTGGACTTGTAGCTCACGGTGCCTGGTGCCCAATAAGACAACATTTTTTCTTTGCTTGGGGATGTAGGAAACCACAGCCATATCCCCCTTGTAGCGACCTGGACGGGAGAGACGATTATCGAATCTTACTGCCCGATTAATTTGCTCAAATCTTTTTTTTTTTGACATGGTAGCAGGAAACAGAAGAGCCCTGTCTCCCCATCCCACAGGCTTGTTGTCGTTTCATGTGAGACCTGTACAGGCCAGCCAGCATCACAAGCCCCATGTAAGCCTGCAACTCCTCCTCATCTATGTCCTTCCAGTCTTTTACTGACCTGTTGCCCTGCAGGTTGGTGAAATGCAGGATTAGCTGCATAATGTCCTCTGCAAAAAAAAGATGGAAAGTGCACACAGGGCTGCTGATCCTATGAATTGCATAATGGGTTGGTCCTGGGGTTAAAATGGGAGGAGGAAAAAATGGCAGGACCTCTTCATGTGTGGGTTGCCACATGATTTCTCCATTTTTAGATCTCCACTGGCCATCCTCTAGTCTTGTCTCTTCCTCCTGCTCTTCTTCCTCCTTCTCCTTCTCCTCCTCCGCACATGAGCTGCAAAGCTCCTCGGTGCCTGGCAAAAATTCTTCTTCGCTGTCAGAAGTATCTCCACTGCTTGTGGAGAGTGCAAAACTGCAGCAACAGCCTCCTCTAAACTGAGTGCACGCTTCATTGTGTCTGTGCAGAAATGACCACTCAGACCAGGCTGCAAAGTATTCTCATAGACTTCAAAGGTGCACCTGAATAAACATGCTACACCATATCCAATAAGAGAGAGGAGGCACACTCTTGATCAAGAAAAAACATAAACGCACGCCTTTGATCTCTCCCCCCCCCCCTCTCTCTCTCACACACACACACACACACACACACACACACACACGCACACACATGCACATACACACACAATACCATTTTATGGTGGTTAGCTGTTTTATTGTCATGCATTTTACAAGGTAAGATAACCATGTCCTGCATTCAAAACCACTGAAAATGTCTATCGTGGTGCTGTGCCTAATATTGTGCTGGTGTATGTTGGGTAATGGCACAGCTAGCGACTGGGTGACTTTATTCACCCGCTTCGGCTGTTATCAGTCCATACAATTGGGCGTTATTAGCACAAATCAGTCCCATAGATATGGACAAGCTCCTGCTAGATTGTTCAGAAGGTTGTTATCATCCATCCAGATGGAGGATCACTAACAGGAGCGTGGGAAGACTCCAGAATTCACTCTGGCTGGAATCCGGTGGATACAGCAGTGTTTACAGGTAAGACCGTTTAAACGGACAGCATTTATAGAACGACTATTAAAAGTCAGCGAGTGTCAATAATGTTAATGTGCTTATGTTAGTAATACACCGAGTGCTAATATAACAGCTTTAAGATGCATTTGTAGATGTTATTACGTGTTTTACCGTCTTTATGGTGCTAGCTTAAAGTTACGGTGTAAACGTTAGCTTATATTGGAGTAAAGCTGTTACTGTTTAAACGATGTTAGCACAGAAATATTAGCTTCTGTTATGACTGACGAAGTTACTAGTTAATAAAGTTTCCAGTAAACTGTTTAATCGCAGCCACAGATTGACAGCAAATATCTCGATTAGCTTCAGTGCATCTGTAATAAATATGTGCAAGTTTCAGTGCTTCGTTTAAACTGTATGATACTTATACTGACCCAGGGTCAATGTAAAATACAATCCTAGCTGTGTGAACAAAGCCTGGCTCCTTTAATCCTGCATGAAAAACCTCAGGATGCAGGCTATTATTACTCTTTCCTGCTGGCACACCTGTCACACCTGAGAGTCAGCTAGAAACGTACAGTGACGTGGACATCATGCAAAGACTGCCAGACTCTGTAATACTGCAAATGATCAGTGACTCAAGTTAACACTAAACTTTAAACAGCACCTCTGTGTCTCTGTGTGCTGAACATTTAGGATTGAGTCAGGCTGCATCTGTGTTAGTCCTCTGACAGACTGGTGACCTGTCCAGGTGTGCTCTACCTATGACTACTGGGACAGGCTCTAGCTCCTGTAATAGAAATTTTCTGTTATTCTCATTTAAAGTATTTAAGTGCTTATGACACTGTTATAGACTGTTCAGTGAAAGGTTCTAAAACTAGATGAACTTACTTCAGCAGTTTGAGAAAACAACTCCCTTTACAGGTGCTGATAAGGCCAAGGGCACAAAACAGCATAACCACTAATCCGTTAGGTTTCATAGCGAGACACGTGAAGTGTGGTAGGATCAGTTTGTAACTTCCTCCCTCTTCCTTGGAATGCATAAAGGAGTAGGAGCACAACTTCTGTGGCAGAGCTGACATGACTGAACTGTAATGTTTGATGTGTGTTTGCTCTCCTGTGCGCAGTAATAAATAGCTTGATCACAGCTCTTTCTGTGTTGCAGACTTTATTTAAAAAATTCCACGACACCCCCCACCCCACTGAATTGAATATTCAAAAGACATTTGTTTAAATAGTTCTAGAAATCTGAGCTGTTGGTGTGTCCTTGGATTGTGTGGTAATAATATTAGAGCCTGCAATCTTTCTTACTGAATCTCTACTATGAGTCATGTTACCTGAGATTAATTCTATGTTTACCTGTCAGCCTGGACGAATGTGCTGTGTGAAGGAAATTAAATTAAATCAGATCTGAACTGCGTACATTTAAGGAATCTGTTCATATTTAATTGAAATATGAACCAGTGTTTTTTTTGATTGCTGATTCCAAGATAGTCTTTGTGGAAATCCTCTTTGGCTTTTTGTTATTTTAATTCTCTTTTATGTTTTCCAGAACAGTTCTCCACAGTCACTGTCCACATGGGTCAGTGGGACCAAGAAGCACTCTGCTAATGTGTGGACTCTGACCAGCAACATCCAGCAAGACCCAGACAGCGTTTTCTATCTCCCAGCTGGAGGTTTTTGTTTGTCAGTGACTGGAGAGTCAGATTTTTGTTGAGCTTCACACTTGCAGAGGTAAGTCAGTTTGCAGAGATCCCTCCTACCCTGGCTTTTATGTGCTAGATTTCTTATCTGAAACAGTAATATTTCAGTGACTGCTGATCCACAGGTTAATACACGCTACTGATCCCTGATAGGAGATCCAACAAAGAAGCCTGGTGGATGTTTGTTTACAGTCTGATGATGGGACATCATGCTCTGCATCTTCAAAGTTTGTCTCTTGATTATTATTCATACCCAGTAATGTGAAGTATGCTCATATCTACTATAACTGAACCAACCTGGTGCTCTTCATTTATGGAGGCTGTTGAGTCTGAATGTTGGATGTTGTGTATCTCGTGTTCTCTGGGCTTTGTTGTCCTCAGTCTTTTTGCAGGATCAGAAAGCAAAACCAGGAGGCACGTAAATGTTTCTTCTCCATGATGTTTCTTCAAATGTTTCTTCTGGATGATGATAAGACTGTGACACGGGATGCCACCTTTGGTCTTGTGATGAAGCAAAGCTCAGGAAGAAGTGTGATTAAATGGTACCCACATGTGTGCTGCTGAGAAGGATGTACAGGGGCACCTGCAGCCAAATCCAAGCTTCAGCTTAGTTGTAGTTGCAGAATGCTATAGGACTGAGACATCTAAGGCATCAAATGTTTGATTAAACAGAAGAAAAAGAGAAGTTTTTTCCCTATAATTATCACTTCTTAAAATCTGTAGCAACTTCAAGTCTTTCAGCATGCTGAGCATGCTCAGAATGTGACAATATATTTTTGTTCAATATTTAATTTCTTTCAGTTGCAATAGTTAAATGAAAAAAAAAATATATATTCTTATAATTTAGCAAACGAATTTATCAAAAAAAAATATATATACATATATCTGTATTAGTTTTAATAAATTAATTTGACACCTGTATTGAAAATACCATATTGTATTCATATAGAATCAGTATGGTATCATTGTTTGTCTGCTCACTGATTGTTGAAACTAAGAGCTAGTTTGATCTGTTTAGATCTAAAGTATCCAAAGTTGAGCTCTAATGTTTCTTCACCCCTGTGTGTGTGATATGTGATTCCTACATGCTGGCAGAGCAGCAGTTTGTGCTCACAGATGGTGACGGTGTGGAGAGACGGTGGTGTTTCCTCAGAAGAACCAGCAGAGTCACAAAGGACACCAGTCCATCTCACAGCCTTGACTTGCTGACTGATGTTCGTCTGCACTGCACAGAGGAAATCAACTGACCGAGGTTTGTCCAGTGACGTGTTATGAAATGTATATTTGTTTTATGCTTACAGATATGTTTTTCTTGACAGAGGCTCTGCAGAGGTTAGACAAAGCAGAGAAAATATGTGCTTGTAACAGTGAGAAACGCATTGTCTTGGCGAAAGAAAGCGTTTTTGAACAACTTCATATAAATCGCTGTAACTTTTGATAGAGGTCTCAGACACACATGTTTATGGCTTTATCTTATAAAACTCAATATCTCCGTGCTGGGCAAACAGGTTTTGCAGCCGTTTGAGCTAAGATTTTAAAATTATTCACATAATGAAAACCTATACTTTGTTTCAGGCGAGTTTCCCATTCAAATGCATGTAACAGTGAGAAACACACTGTCTTGGCGAAATAAAGCGTTTTTGAACAACTTCATATAAATCGCTGTAACTTTTGATAGAGGTCTCAGACACACATGTTTATGGCTTTATCTTATAAAACTCAATATCTCCGTGTTGGGCAAACAGGTTTTGCAGCCGTTTGAGCTAAGATTTTAAAATTATTCACATAATGAAAACCTATACTTTGTCTCGGGCGAGTTTACCATTCAAATGCATGTAACAGTGAGAAACGCATTGTCTTGGCGAAAGAAAGAGGTTTTGCAGCCGTTTGAGCTAAGATTTTAAAATTATTCACATAATGAAAACCTATACTTTGTCTCGGGTGAGTTTCCCATTCAAATGCATGTAACAGTGAGAAACGCATTGTCTTGGCGAAAGAAAGCGTTTTTGAACAACTTCATATAAATCACTGTAACTTTTGATAGAAGACTCAGACAAACATGTTCATGGCTTTATCTTATAAAACTCAATATCTCCGTGCTGGGCAAACAGGTTTTGCAGCCGTTTGAGCTAAGATTTTAAAATTATTCACATAATGAAAACCTATACTTTTTTTCAGGCGAGTTTCCCATTCAAATGCATGTAACAGTGAGAAACGCATTGTCTTGGCGAAAGAAAGCGTTTTTGAACAACTTCATATAAATCGCTGTAACTTTTGATAGAAGACTCAGACACACATGTTTATGGCTTTATCTTATAAAACTCAATATCTCCGTGCTGGGCAAACAGGTTTTGCAGCAGTTTGAGCTAAGATTTTAAAATTATTCACATAATGAAAACCTATACTTTGTCTCGGGTGAGTTTCCCATTCAAATGCATGTAACAGTGAGAAACGCATTGTCTTGGCGAAAGAAAGCGTTTTTGAACAACTTCATATAAATCGCTGTAACTTTTGATAGAAGACTCAGACAAACATGTTCATGGCTTTATCTTATAAAACTCAATATCTCCGTGCTGGGCAAACAGGTTTTGCAGCCGTTTGAGCTAAGATTTTAAAATTATTCACATAATGAAAACCTATACTTTTCTTCAGGCGAGTTTCCCATTCAAATGCATGTAACAGTGAGAAACGCATTGTCTTGGCGAAAGAAAGCGTTTTTGAACAACTTCATATAAATCGCTGTAACTTTTGATAGAAGACTCAGACACACATGTTTATGGCTTTATCTTATAAAACTCAATATCTCCGTGCTGGGCAAACAGGTTTTGCAGCCGTTTGAGCTAAGATTTTAAAATTATTCACATAATGAAAACCTATACTTTGTTTCAGGCGAGTTTCCCATTCAAATGCATGTAACAGTGAGAAACGCATTGTCTTGGCGAAAGAAAACGTTTTTGAACAACTTCATATAAATCGCTGTAACTTTTGATAGAAGACTCAGACAAACATGTTTATGGCTTTATCTTATAAAACTCAATATCTCCGTGCTGGGCAAACAGGTTTTGCAGCCGTTTGAGCTAAGATTTTAAAATTATTCACATAATGAAAACCTATACTTTGTCTGAGGCGAGTTTCCCATTCAAATGCATGTAACCGTGAGAAACGCATTGTCTTGGCGAAAGAAAGCGTTTTTGAACAACTTCATATAAATCGCTGTAACTTTTGATAGGAGACTCAGACACACATGTTTATGGCTTTATCTTATAAAACTCAATATCTCCGTGCTGGGCAAACAGGTTTTGCAGCAGTTTGAGCTAAGATTTTAAAATTATTCACATAATGAAAACCTATACTTTGTCTCGGGTGAGTTTCCCATTCAAATGCATGTAACAGTGAGAAACGCATTGTCTTGGCGAAAGAAAGCGTTTTTGAACAACTTCATATAAATCGCTGTAACTTTTGATAGAAGACTCAGACAAACATGTTCATGGCTTTATCTTATAAAACTCAATATCTCCGTGCTGGGCAAACAGGTTTTGCAGCCGTTTGAGCTAAGATTTTAAAATTATTCACATAATGAAAACCTATACTTTTCTTCAGGCGAGTTTCCCATTCAAATGCATGTAACAGTGAGAAACGCATTGTCTTGGCGAAAGAAAGCGTTTTTGAACAACTTCATATAAATCACTGTAACTTTTGATAGAAGACTCAGACACACATGTTTATGGCTTTATCTTATAAAACTCAATATCTCCGTGCTGGGCAAACAGGTTTTGCAGCCGTTTGAGCTAAGATTTTAAAATTATTCACATAATGAAAACCTATACTTTGTTTCAGGCGAGTTTCCCATTCAAATGCATGTAACAGTGAGAAACGCATTGTCTTGGCGAAAGAAAGCGTTTTTGAACAACTTCATATAAATCGCTGTAACTTTTGATAGAAGACTCAGACAAACATGTTTATGGCTTTATCTTATAAAACTCAATATCTCCGTGCTGGGCAAACAGGTTTTGCAGCCGTTTGAGCTAAGATTTTAAAATTATTCACATAATGAAAACCTATACTTTGTCTGAGGCGAGTTTCCCATTCAAATGCATGTAACCGTGAGAAACGCATTGTCTTGGCGAAATAAAGCGTTTTTGAACAACTTCATATAAATCGCTGTAACTTTTGATAGAAGACTCAGACAAACATGTTTATGGCTTTATCTTATAGAACTTAATATCCCCGTGCTGGGCAAACATGTTTTGCAGCCGTTTGAGCTAAGATTTTAAAATTATTCACATAATGAAAACCTATACTTTGTCTCGGGTGAGTTTCCCATTCAAATGCATGTAACAGTGAGAAACGCATTGTCTTGGCGAAAGAAAGCGTTTTTGAACAACTTCATATAAATCGCTGTAACTTTTGATAGAAGACTCAGACAAACATGTTCATGGCTTTATCTTATAAAACTCAATATCTCCGTGCTGGGCAAACAGGTTTTGCAGCCGTTTGAGCTAAGATTTTAAATTTATTCACATAATGAAAACCTATACTTTGTTTCAGGCGAGTTTCCCATTCAAATGCATGTAACAGTGAGAAACGCATTGTCTTGGCGAAAGAAAGCGTTTTTGAACAACTTCATATAAATCGCTGTAACTTTTGATAGAGGACTCAGACAAACATGTTTATGGCTTTATCTTATAGAACTCAATATCTCCGTGCTGGGCAAACAGGTTTTGCAGCCGTTTGAGCTAAGATTTTAAAATTATTCACATAATGAAAACCTATACTTTGTCTCGGGCGAGTTTCCCATTCAAATGCATGTAACCGTGAGAAACGCATTGTCTTGGCGAAAGAAAGCGTTTTTGAACAACTTCATATAAATCGCTGTAACTTTTGATAGAAGACTCAGACAAACATGTTCATGGCTTTATCTTATAAAACTCAATATCTCCGTGCTGGGCAAACAGGTTTTGCAGCCGTTTGAGCTAAGATTTTAAAATTATTCACATAATGAAAACCTATACTTTGTCTCGGGTGAGTTTCCCATTCAAATGCATGTAACAGTGAGAAACGCATTGTCTTGGCGAAAGAAAGCGTTTTTGAACAACTTCATATAAATCGCTGTAACTTTTGATAGAAGACTCAGACAAACATGTTCATGGCTTTATCTTATAAAACTCAATATCTCCGTGCTGGGCAAACAGGTTTTGCAGCCGTTTGAGCTAAGATTTTAAAATTATTCACATAATGAAAACCTATACTTTGTCTCGGGCGAGTTTCCCATTCAAATGCATGTAACAGTGAGAAACGCATTGTCTTGGCGAAAGAAAGCGTTTTTGAACAACTTCATATAAATCGCTGTAACTTTTGATAGAAGACTCAGACAAACATGTTCATGGCTTTATCTTATAAAACTCAATATCTCCGTGCTGGGCAAACAGGTTTTGCAGCCGTTTGAGCTAAGATTTTAAAATTATTCACATAATGAAAACCTATACTTTGTCTCGGGTGAGTTTCCCATTCAAATGCATGTAACAGTGAGAAACGCATTGTCTTGGCGAAAGAAAGAGGTTTTGCAGCCGTTTGAGCTAAGATTTTAAAATTATTCACATAATGAAAACCTATACTTTGTCTGGGGCGAGTTTCCCATTCAAATGCATGTAACAGTGAGAAACGCATTGTCTTGGCGAAAGAAAGAGGTTTTGCAGCCGTTTGAGCTAAGATTTTAAAATTATTCACATAATGAAAACCTATACTTTGTCTAGGGTGAGTTTCCCATTCAAATGCATGTAACAGTGAGAAACGCATTGTCTTGGCGAAAGAAAGCGTTTTTGAACAACTTCATATAAATCGCTGTAACTTTTGATAGAAGACTCAGACACACATGTTTATGGCTTTATCTTATAAAACTCAATATCTCCGTGCTGGGCAAACAGGTTTTGCAGCCGTTTGAGCTAAGATTTTAAAATTATTCACATAATGAAAACCTATACTTTTTTTCAGGCGAGTTTCCCATTCAAATGCATGTAACAGTGAGAAACGCATTGTCTTGGCGAAAGAAAGCGTTTTTGAACAACTTCATATAAATCGCTGTAACTTTTGATAGAAGACTCAGACACACATGTTTATGGCTTTATCTTATAAAACTCAATATCTCCGTGCTGGGCAAACAGGTTTTGCAGCAGTTTGAGCTAAGATTTTAAAATTATTCACATAATGAAAACCTATACTTTGTCTCGGGTGAGTTTCCCATTCAAATGCATGTAACAGTGAGAAACGCATTGTCTTGGCGAAAGAAAGCGTTTTTGAACAACTTCATATAAATCGCTGTAACTTTTGATAGAAGACTCAGACAAACATGTTCATGGCTTTATCTTATAAAACTCAATATCTCCGTGCTGGGCAAACAGGTTTTGCAGCCGTTTGAGCTAAGATTTTAAAATTATTCACATAATGAAAACCTATACTTTTTTTCAGGCGAGTTTCCCATTCAAATGCATGTAACAGTGAGAAACGCATTGTCTTGGCGAAAGAAAGCGTTTTTGAACAACTTCATATAAATCGCTGTAACTTTTGATAGAAGACTCAGACACACATGTTCATGGCTTTATCTTATAAAACTCAATATCTCCGTGCTGGGCAAACAGGTTTTGCAGCCGTTTGAGCTAAGATTTTAAAATTATTCACATAATGAAAACCTATACTTTTTTTCAGGCGAGTTTCCCATTCAAATGCATGTAACAGTGAGAAACGCATTGTCTTGGCGAAAGAAAGCGTTTTTGAACAACTTCATATAAATCTCTGTAACTTTTGATAGAAGACTCAGACACACATGTTTATGGCTTTATCTTATAAAACTCAATATCTCCGTGCTGGGCAAACAGGTTTTGCAGCCGTTTGAGCTAAGATTTAAAAATTATTCACATAATGAAAACCTATACTTTGTTTCAGGCGAGTTTCCCATTCAAATGCATGTAACAGTGAGAAACGCATTGTCTTGGCGAAAGAAAGCGTTTTTGAACAACTTCATATAAATCGCTGTAACTTTTGATAGAAGACTCAGACAAACATGTTTATGGCTTTATCTTATAAAACTCAATATCCCCGTGCTGGGCAAACATGTTTTGCAGCCGTTTGAGCTAAGATTTTAAAATTATTCACATAATGAAAACCTATACTTTGTCTCGGGTGAGTTTCCCATTCAAATGCATGTAACAGTGAGAAACGCATTGTCTTGGCGAAAGAAAGCGTTTTTGAACAACTTCATATAAATCGCTGTAACTTTTGATAGAAGACTCAGACAAACATGTTCATGGCTTTATCTTATAAAACTCAATATCTCCGTGCTGGGCAAACAGGTTTTGCAGCCGTTTGAGCTAAGATTTTAAATTTATTCACATAATGAAAACCTATACTTTGTTTCAGGCGAGTTTCCCATTCAAATGCATGTAACAGTGAGAAACGCATTGTCTTGGCGAAAGAAAGCGTTTTTGAACAACTTCATATAAATCGCTGTAACTTTTGATAGAAGACTCAGACAAACATGTTCATGGCTTTATCTTATAAAACTCAATATCTCCGTGCTGGGCAAACAGGTTTTGCAGCCGTTTGAGCTAAGATTTTAAAATTATTCACATAATGAAAACCTATACTTTGTCTCGGGTGAGTTTCCCATTCAAATGCATGTAACAGTGAGAAACGCATTGTCTTGGCGAAAGAAAGCGTTTTTGAACAACTTCATATAAATCGCTGTAACTTTTGATAGAAGACTCAGACAAACATGTTTATGGCTTTATCTTATAGAACTCAATATCTCCGTGCTGGGCAAACAGGTTTTGCAGCCGATTGAGCTAGGATTTTAAAATTATTCACATAATGAAAACCTATACTTTGTCTCGGGCGAGTTTCCCATTCAAATGCATGTAACAGTGAGAAACGCATTGTCTTGGCGAAAGAAAGCGTTTTTGAACAACTTCATATAAATCGCTGTAACTTTTGATAGAAGACTCAGACACACATGTTTATGGCTTTATCTTATAAAACTCAATATCTCCGTGCTGGGCAAACAGGTTTTGCAGCCGTTTGAGCTAAGATTTTAAAATTATTCACATAATGAAAACCTATACTTTGTCTCGGGCAAGTTTCCCATTCAAATGCATGTAACAGTGAGAAACGCATTGTCTTGGCGAAAGAAAGAGGTTTTGCAGCCGTTTGAGCTAAGATTTTAAAATTATTCACATAATGAAAACCTATACTTTGTCTGGGGCGAGTTTCCCATTCAAATGCATGTAACAGTGAGAAACGGATTGTCTTGGCGAAAGAAAGAGGTTTTGCAGCCGTTTGAGCTAAGATTTTAAAATTATTCACATAATGAAAACCTATACTTTGTCTAGGGTGAGTTTCCCATTCAAATGCATGTAACAGTGAGAAACGCATTGTCTTGGCGAAAGAAAGCGTTTTTGAACAACTTCATATAAATCGCTGTAACTTTTGATAGAAGACTCAGACACACATGTTTATGGCTTTATCTTATAAAACTCAATATCTCCGTGCTGGGCAAACAGGTTTTGCAGCCGTTTGAGCTAAGATTTTAAAATTATTCACATAATGAAAACCTATACTTTGTCTCGGGTGAGTTTCCCATTCAAATGCATGTAACAGTGAGAAACGCATTGTCTTGGCGAAAGAAAGCGTTTTTGAACAACTTCATATAAATCGCTGTAACTTTTGATAGAAGACTCAGACAAACATGTTCATGGCTTTATCTTATAAAACTCAATATCTCCGTGCTGGGCAAACAGGTTTTGCAGCCGTTTGAGCTAAGATTTTAAAATTATTCACATAATGAAAACCTATACTTCTTCTGAGGCGAGTTTCCCATTCAAATGCATGTAACCGTGAGAAACGCATTGTCTTGGCGAAAGAAAGCGTTTTTGAACAACTTCATATAAATCGCTGTAACTTTTGATAGAGGACTCAGACAAACATGTTTATGGCTTTATCTTATAGAACTCAATATCTCCGTGCTGGGCAAACAGGTTTTGCAGCCGTTTGAGCTAAGATTTTAAAATTATTCACATAATGAAAACCTATACTTTGTCTGGGGCGAGTTTCCCATTCAAATGCATGTAACAGTGAGAAACGCATTGTCTTGGCGAAAGAAAGAGGTTTTGCAGCCGTTTGAGCTAAGATTTTAAAATTATTCACATAATGAAAACCTATACTTTGTCTGGGGCGAGTTTCCCATTCAAATGCATGTAACAGTGAGAAACGCATTGTCTTGGCGAAAGAAAGAGGTTTTGCAGCCGTTTGAGCTAAGATTTTAAAATTATTCACATAATGAAAACCTATACTTTGTCTCGGGTGAGTTTCCAATTCAAATGCATGTAACAGTGAGAAACGCATTGTCTTGGCGAAATAAAGCGTTTTTGAACAACTTCATATAAATCGCTGTAACTTTTGATAGAAGACTCAGACAAACATGTTCATGGCTTTATCTTATAAAACTCAATATCTCCGTGCTGGGCAAACAGGTTTTGCAGCCATTTGAGATAAGATTTTAAAATTATTCACATAATGAAAACCTATACTTTTTTTCAGGCGAGTTTCCCATTCAAATGCATGTAACAGTGAGAAACGCATTGTCTTGGCGAAAGAAAGCGTTTTTGAACAACTTCATATAAATCGCTGTAACTTTTGATAGAAGACTCAGACAAACATGTTTATGGCTTTATCTTATAAAACTCAATATCTCCGTGCTGGGCAAACAGGTTTTGCAGCCGTTTGAGCTAAGATTTTAAAATTATTCACATAATGAAAACCTATACTTTGTCTGAGGCGAGTTTCCCATTCAAATGCATGTAACCGTGAGAAACGCATTGTCTTGGCGAAAGAAAGCGTTTTTGAACAACTTCATATAAATCGCTGTAACTTTTGATAGAGGACTCAGACAAACATGTTTATGGCTTTATCTTATAGAACTCAATATCCCCGTGCTGGGCAAACAGGTTTTGCAGCCGTTTGAGCTAAGATTTTAAAATTATTCACATAATGAAAACCTATACTTTGTCTCGGGCGAGTTTCCCATTCAAATGCATGTAACAGTGAGAAATGCATTGTCTTGGCGAAATAAAGCGTTTTTGAACAACTTCATATAAATCGCTATAACTTTTGATAGAGGACTCAGACAAACATGTTTATGGCTTTATCTTATAGAACTCAATATCTCCGTGCTGGGCAAACAGGTTTTGCAGCCGATTGAGCTAGGATTTTAAAATTATTCACATAATGAAAACCTATACTTTGTCTCGGGCGAGTTTCCCATTCAAATGCATGTAACAGTGAGAAACGCATTGTCTTGGCGAAAGAAAGCGTTTTTGAACAACTTCATATAAATCGCTGTAACTTTTGATAGAAGACTCAGACACACATGTTTATGGCTTTATCTTATAAAACTCAATATCTCCGTGCTGGGCAAACAGGTTTTGCAGCCGTTTGAGCTAAGATTTTAAAATTATTCACATAATGAAAACCTATACTTTGTCTCGGGCGAGTTTCCCATTCAAATGCATGTAACAGTGAGAAACGCATTGTCTTGGCGAAAGAAAGAGGTTTTGCAGCCGTTTGAGCTAAGATTTTAAAATTATTCACATAATGAAAACCTATACTTTGTCTGGGGCGAGTTTCCCATTCAAATGCATGTAACAGTGAGAAACGCATTGTCTTGGCGAAAGAAAGAGGTTTTGCAGCCGTTTGAGCTAAGATTTTAAAATTATTCACATAATGAAAACCTATACTTTGTCTCGGGTGAGTTTCCCATTCAAATGCATGTAACAGTGAGAAACGCATTGTCTTGGCGAAAGAAAGCGTTTTTGAACAACTTCATATAAATCGCTGTAACTTTTGATAGAAGACTCAGACAAACATGTTCATGGCTTTATCTTATAAAACTCAATATCTCTGTGCTGGGCAAACAGGTTTTGCAGCCGTTTGAGCTAAGATTTTAAAATTATTCACATAATGAAAACCTATACTTTTTTTCAGGCGAGTTTCCCATTCAAATGCATGTAACAGTGAGAAACGCATTGTCTTGGCGAAAGAAAGCGTTTTTGAACAACTTCATATAAATCGCTGTAACTTTTGATAGAGGACTCAGACAAACATGTTTATGGCTTTATCTTATAGAACTCAATATCTCCGTGCTGGGCAAACAGGTTTTGCAGCCGTTTGAGCTAAGATTTTAAAATTATTCACATAATGAAAACCTATACTTTGTCTGGGGCGAGTTTCCCATTCAAATGCATGTAACAGTGAGAAACGCATTGTCTTGGCGAAAGAAAGAGGTTTTGCAGCCGTTTGAGCTAAGATTTTAAAATTATTCACATAATGAAAACCTATACTTTGTCTCGGGTGAGTTTCCCATTCAAATGCATGTAACAGTGAGAAACGCATTGTCTTGGCGAAATAAAGCGTTTTTGAACAACTTCATATAAATCGCTGTAACTTTTGATAGAAGACTCAGACAAACATGTTCATGGCTTTATCTTATAAAACTCAATATCTCCGTGCTGGGCAAACAGGTTTTGCAGCCGTTTGAGCTAAGATTTTAAAATTATTCACATAATGAAAACCTATACTTTTTTTCAGGCGAGTTTCCCATTCAAATGCATGTAACAGTGAGAAACGCATTGTCTTGGCGAAAGAAAGCGTTTTTGAACAACTTCATATAAATCGCTGTAACTTTTGATAGAAGACTCAGACACACATGTTTATGGCTTTATCTTATAAAACTCAATATCTCCGTGCTGGGCAAACAGGTTTTGCAGCCGTTTGAGCTAAGATTTTAAAATTATTCACATAATGAAAACCTATACTTTGTCTCGGGTGAGTTTCCCATTCAAATGCATGTAACAGTGAGAAACGCATTGTCTTGGCGAAAGAAAGCGTTTTTGAACAACTTCATATAAATCGCTGTAACTTTTGATAGAAGACTCAGACAAACATGTTTATGGCTTTATCTTATAAAACTCAATATCTCCGTGCTGGGCAAACAGGTTTTGCAGCCGTTTGAGCTAAGATTTTAAAATTATTCACATAATGAAAACCTATACTTTGTCTGAGGCGAGTTTCCCATTCAAATGCATGTAACAGTGAGAAACGCATTGTCTTGGCGAAAGAAAGCGTTTTTGAACAACTTCATATAAATCGCTGTAACTTTTGATAGAGGACTCAGACAAACATGTTTATGGCTTTATCTTATAGAACTCAATATCCCCGTGCTGGGCAAACAGGTTTTGCAGCCGTTTGAGCTAAGATTTTAAAATTATTCACATAATGAAAACCTATACTTTGTCTCGGGCGAGTTTCCCATTCAAATGCATGTAACAGTGAGAAATGCATTGTCTTGGCGAAATAAAGCGTTTTTGAACAACTTCATATAAATCGCTGTAACTTTTGATAGAGGACTCAGACAAACATGTTTATGGCTTTATCTTATAGAACTCAATATCTCCGTGCTGGGCAAACAGGTTTTGCAGCCGATTGAGCTAGGATTTTAAAATTATTCACATAATGAAAACCTATACTTTGTCTCGGGCGAGTTTCCCATTCAAATGCATGTAACAGTGAGAAACGCATTGTCTTGGCGAAAGAAAGCGTTTTTGAACAACTTCATATAAATTGCTGTAACTTTTGATAGAAGACTCAGACACACATGTTTATGGCTTTATCTTATAAAACTCAATATCTCCGTGCTGGGCAAACAGGTTTTGCAGCCGTTTGAGCTAAGATTTTAAAATTATTCACATAATGAAAACCTATACTTTGTCTGGGGCGAGTTTCCCATTCAAATGCATGTAACAGTGAGAAACGCATTGTCTTGGCGAAAGAAAGAGGTTTTGCAGCCGTTTGAGCTAAGATTTTAAAATTATTCACATAATGAAAACCTATACTTTGTCTGGGGCGAGTTTCCCATTCAAATGCATGTAACAGTGAGAAACGCATTGTCTTGGCGAAAGAAAGAGGTTTTGCAGCCGTTTGAGCTAAGATTTTAAAATTATTCACATAATGAAAACCTATACTTTGTCTCGGGTGAGTTTCCCATTCAAATGCATGTAACAGTGAGAAACGCATTGTCTTGGCGAAAGAAAGCGTTTTTGAACAACTTCATATAAATCGCTGTAACTTTTGATAGAAGACTCAGACAAACATGTTCATGGCTTTATCTTATAAAACTCAATATCTCCGTGCTGGGCAAACAGGTTTTGCAGCCGTTTGAGCTAAGATTTTAAAATTAATCACATAATGAAAACCTATACTTTTTTTCAGGCGAGTTTCCCATTCAAATGCATGTAACAGTGAGAAACGCATTGTCTTGGCGAAAGAAAGCGTTTTTGAACAACTTCATATAAATCGCTGTAACTTTTGATAGAAGACTCAGACACACATGTTTATGGCTTTATCTTATAAAACTCAATATCTCCGTGCTGGGCAAACAGGTTTTGCAGCCGTTTGAGCTAAGATTTTAAAATTATTCACATAATGAAAACCTATACTTTGTCTCGGGTGAGTTTCCCATTCAAATGCATGTAACAGTGAGAAACGCATTGTCTTGGCGAAAGAAAGCGTTTTTGAACAACTTCATATAAATCGCTGTAACTTTTGATAGAAGACTCAGACAAACATGTTCATGGCTTTATCTTATAAAACTCAATATCCCTGTGCTGGGCAAACAGGTTTTGCAGCCGTTTGAGCTAAGATTTTAAAATTATTCACATAATGAAAACCTATACTTTTTTTCAGGCGAGTTTCCCATTCAAATGCATGTAACAGTGAGAAACGCATTGTCTTGGCGAAAGAAAGCGTTTTTGAACAACTTCATATAAATCGCTGTAACTTTTGATAGAAGACTCAGACACACATGTTTATGGCTTTATCTTATAAAACTCAATATCTCCGTGCTGGGCAAACAGGTTTTGCAGCCGTTTGAGCTAAGATTTTAAAATTATTCACATAATGAAAACCTATACTTTGTCTGGGGCGAGTTTCCCATTCAAATGCATGTAACAGTGAGAAACGCATTGTCTTGGCGAAAGAAAGAGGTTTTGCAGCCGTTTGAGCTAAGATTTTAAAATTATTCACATAATGAAAACCTATACTTTGTCTCGGGTGAGTTTCCCATTCAAATGCATGTAACAGTGAGAAACGCATTGTCTTGGCGAAATAAAGCGTTTTTGAACAACTTCATATAAATCGCTGTAACTTTTGATAGAAGACTCAGACAAACATGTTCATGGCTTTATCTTATAAAACTCAATATCTCCGTGCTGGGCAAACAGGTTTTGCAGCCGTTTGAGCTAAGATTTTAAAATTATTCACATAATGAAAACCTATACTTTTTTTCAGGCGAGTTTCCCATTCAAATGCATGTAACAGTGAGAAACGCATTGTCTTGGCGAAAGAAAGCGTTTTTGAACAACTTCATATAAATCGCTGTAACTTTTGATAGAAGACTCAGACACACATGTTTATGGCTTTATCTTATAAAACTCAATATCTCCGTGCTGGGCAAACAGGTTTTGCAGCCGTTTGAGCTAAGATTTTAAAATTATTCACATAATGAAAACCTATACTTTGTCTCGGGTGAGTTTCCCATTCAAATGCATGTAACAGTGAGAAACGCATTGTCTTGGCGAAAGAAAGCGTTTTTGAACAACTTCATATAAATCGCTGTAACTTTTGATAGAAGACTCAGACAAACATGTTTATGGCTTTATCTTATAAAACTCAATATCTCCGTGCTGGGCAAACAGGTTTTGCAGCCGTTTGAGCTAAGATTTTAAAATTATTCACATAATGAAAACCTATACTTTGTCTGAGGCGAGTTTCCCATTCAAATGCATGTAACAGTGAGAAACGCATTGTCTTGGCGAAAGAAAGCGTTTTTGAACAACTTCATATAAATCGCTGTAACTTTTGATAGAGGACTCAGACAAACATGTTTATGGCTTTATCTTATAGAACTCAATATCCCCGTGCTGGGCAAACAGGTTTTGCAGCCGTTTGAGCTAAGATTTTAAAATTATTCACATAATGAAAACCTATACTTTGTCTCGGGCGAGTTTCCCATTCAAATGCATGTAACAGTGAGAAATGCATTGTCTTGGCGAAATAAAGCGTTTTTGAACAACTTCATATAAATCGCTGTAACTTTTGATAGAGGACTCAGACAAACATGTTTATGGCTTTATCTTATAGAACTCAATATCTCCGTGCTGGGCAAACAGGTTTTGCAGCCGATTGAGCTAGGATTTTAAAATTATTCACATAATGAAAACCTATACTTTGTCTCGGGCGAGTTTCCCATTCAAATGCATGTAACAGTGAGAAACGCATTGTCTTGGCGAAAGAAAGCGTTTTTGAACAACTTCATATAAATTGCTGTAACTTTTGATAGAAGACTCAGACACACATGTTTATGGCTTTATCTTATAAAACTCAATATCTCCGTGCTGGGCAAACAGGTTTTGCAGCCGTTTGAGCTAAGATTTTAAAATTATTCACATAATGAAAACCTATACTTTGTCTGGGGCGAGTTTCCCATTCAAATGCATGTAACAGTGAGAAACGCATTGTCTTGGCGAAAGAAAGAGGTTTTGCAGCCGTTTGAGCTAAGATTTTAAAATTATTCACATAATGAAAACCTATACTTTGTCTGGGGCGAGTTTCCCATTCAAATGCATGTAACAGTGAGAAACGCATTGTCTTGGCGAAAGAAAGAGGTTTTGCAGCCGTTTGAGCTAAGATTTTAAAATTATTCACATAATGAAAACCTATACTTTGTCTCGGGTGAGTTTCCCATTCAAATGCATGTAACAGTGAGAAACGCATTGTCTTGGCGAAAGAAAGCGTTTTTGAACAACTTCATATAAATCGCTGTAACTTTTGATAGAAGACTCAGACAAACATGTTCATGGCTTTATCTTATAAAACTCAATATCTCCGTGCTGGGCAAACAGGTTTTGCAGCCGTTTGAGCTAAGATTTTAAAATTAATCACATAATGAAAACCTATACTTTTTTTCAGGCGAGTTTCCCATTCAAATGCATGTAACAGTGAGAAACGCATTGTCTTGGCGAAAGAAAGCGTTTTTGAACAACTTCATATAAATCGCTGTAACTTTTGATAGAAGACTCAGACACACATGTTTATGGCTTTATCTTATAAAACTCAATATCTCCGTGCTGGGCAAACAGGTTTTGCAGCCGTTTGAGCTAAGATTTTAAAATTATTCACATAATGAAAACCTATACTTTGTCTCGGGTGAGTTTCCCATTCAAATGCATGTAACAGTGAGAAACGCATTGTCTTGGCGAAAGAAAGCGTTTTTGAACAACTTCATATAAATCGCTGTAACTTTTGATAGAAGACTCAGACAAACATGTTCATGGCTTTATCTTATAAAACTTAATATCTCTGTGCTGGGCAAACAGGTTTTGCAGCCGTTTGAGCTAAGATTTTAAAATTATTCACATAATGAAAACCTATACTTTTTTTCAGGCGAGTTTCCCATTCAAATGCATGTAACAGTGAGAAACGCATTGTCTTGGCGAAAGAAAGCGTTTTTGAACAACTTCATATAAATCGCTGTAACTTTTGATAGAAGACTCAGACACACATGTTTATGGCTTTATCTTATAAAACTCAATATCTCCGTGCTGGGCAAACAGGTTTTGCAGCCGTTTGAGCTAAGATTTTAAAATTATTCACATAATGAAAACCTATACTTCTTCTGAGGCAAGTTTCCCATTCAAATGCATGTAACCGTGAGAAACGCATTGTCTTGGCGAAAGAAAGCGTTTTTGAACAACTTCATATAAATCGCTGTAACTTTTGATAGAGGACTCAGACAAACATGTTTATGGCTTTATCTTATAGAACTCAATATCTCCGTGCTGGGCAAACAGGTTTTGCAGCCGTTTGAGCTAAGATTTTAAAATTATTCACATAATGAAAACCTATACTTTGTCTGGGGCGAGTTTCCCATTCAAATGCATGTAACAGTGAGAAACGCATTGTCTTGGCGAAAGAAAGAGGTTTTGCAGCCGTTTGAGCTAAAATTTTAAAATTATTCACATAATGAAAACCTATACTTTGTCTGAGGCGAGTTTCCCATTCAAATGCATGTAACAGTGAGAAACGCATTGTCTTGGCGAAAGAAAGAGGTTTTGCAGCCGTTTGAGCTAAGATTTTAAAATTATTCACATAATGAAAACCTATACTTTGTCTGGGGCGAGTTTCCCATTCAAATGCATGTAACAGTGAGAAACGCATTGTCTTGGCGAAAGAAAGAGGTTTTGCAGCCGTTTGAGCTAAGATTTAAAAATTATTCACATAATGAAAACCTATACTTTGTCTCGGGTGAGTTTCCCATTCAAATGCATGTAACAGTGAGAAACGCATTGTCTTGGCGAAAGAAAGCGTTTTTGAACAACTTCATATAAATCGCTGTAACTTTTGATAGAAGACTCAGACAAACATTTTCATGGCTTTATCTTATAAAACTCAATATCTCCGTGCTGGGCAAACAGGTTTTGCAGCCCTTTGAGCTAAGATTTTAAAATTATTCACATAATGAAAACCTATACTTTTTTTCAGGCGAGTTTCCCATTCAAATGCATGTAACAGTGAGAAACGCATTGTCTTGGCGAAAGAAAGCGTTTTTGAACAACTTCATATAAATCGCTGTAACTTTTGATAGAAGACTCAGACACACATGTTTATGGCTTTATCTTATAAAACTCAATATCTCCGTGCTGGGCAAACAGGTTTTGCAGCCGTTTGAGCTAAGATTTTAAAATTATTCACATAATGAAAACCTATACTTTGTCTCGGGTGAGTTTCCCATTCAAATGCATGTAACAGTGAGAAACGCATTGTCTTGGCGAAAGAAAGCGTTTTTGAACAACTTCATATAAATCGCTGTAACTTTTGATAGAAGACTCAGACACACATGTTTATGGCTTTATCTTATAAAACTCAATATCTCCGTGCTGGGCAAACAGGTTTTGCAGCCGTTTGAGCTAAGATTTTAAAATTATTCACATAATGAAAACCTATACTTTGTCTGAGGCGAGTTTCCCATTCAAATGCATGTAACCGTGAGAAACGCATTGTCTTGGCTAAAGAAAGCGTTTTTGAACAACTTCATATAAATCGTTGTAACTTTTGATAGAAGACTCAGACACACATGTTTATGGCTTTATCTTATAAAACTCAATATCTCCGTGCTGGGCAAACAGGTTTTGCAGCCGTTTGAGCTAAGATTTTAAAATTATTCACATAATGAAAACCTATACTTTGTCTGGGGCGAGTTTCCCATTCAAATGCATGTAACAGTGAGAAACGCATTGTCTTGGCGAAAGAAAGAGGTTTTGCAGCCGTTTGAGCTAAGATTTTAAAATTATTCACATAATGAAAACCTATACTTTGTCTCGGGTGAGTTTCCCATTCAAATACATGTAACAGTGAGAAACGCATTGTCTTGGCGAAAGAAAGCGTTTTTGAACAACTTCATATAAATCGCTGTAACTTTTGATAGAAGACTCAGACAAACATGTTCATGGCTTTATCTTATAAAACTCAATATCTCCGTGCTGGGCAAACAGGTTTTGCAGCCGTTTGAGCTAAGATTTTAAAATTATTCACATAATGAAAACCTATACTTTTTTTCAGGCGAGTTTCCCATTCAAATGCATGTAACAGTGAGAAACGCATTGTCTTGGCGAAAGAAAGCGTTTTTGAACAACTTCATATAAATCGCTGTAACTTTTGATAGAAGACTCAGACACACATGTTTATGGCTTTATCTTATAAAACTCAATATCTCCGTGCTGGGCAAACAGGTTTTGCAGCCGTTTGAGCTAAGATTTTAAAATTATTCACATAATGAAAACCTATACTTCTTCTGAGGCAAGTTTCCCATTCAAATGCATGTAACCGTGAGAAACGCATTGTCTTGGCGAAAGAAAGCGTTTTTGAACAACTTCATATAAATCGCTGTAACTTTTGATAGAGGACTCAGACAAACATGTTTATGGCTTTATCTTATAGAACTCAATATCTCCGTGCTGGGCAAACAGGTTTTGCAGCCGTTTGAGCTAAGATTTTAAAATTATTCACATAATGAAAACCTATACTTTGTCTGGGGCGAGTTTCCCATTCAAATGCATGTAACAGTGAGAAACGCATTGTCTTGGCGAAAGAAAGAGGTTTTGCAGCCGTTTGAGCTAAAATTTTAAAATTATTCACATAATGAAAACCTATACTTTGTCTGAGGCGAGTTTCCCATTCAAATGCATGTAACAGTGAGAAACGCATTGTCTTGGCGAAAGAAAGAGGTTTTGCAGCCGTTTGAGCTAAGATTTTAAAATTATTCACATAATGAAAACCTATACTTTGTCTGGGGCGAGTTTCCCATTCAAATGCATGTAACAGTGAGAAACGCATTGTCTTGGCGAAAGAAAGAGGTTTTGCAGCCGTTTGAGCTAAGATTTAAAAATTATTCACATAATGAAAACCTATACTTTGTCTCGGGTGAGTTTCCCATTCAAATGCATGTAACAGTGAGAAACGCATTGTCTTGGCGAAAGAAAGCGTTTTTGAACAACTTCATATAAATCGCTGTAACTTTTGATAGAAGACTCAGACAAACATTTTCATGGCTTTATCTTATAAAACTCAATATCTCCGTGCTGGGCAAACAGGTTTTGCAGCCCTTTGAGCTAAGATTTTAAAATTATTCACATAATGAAAACCTATACTTTTTTTCAGGCGAGTTTCCCATTCAAATGCATGTAACAGTGAGAAACGCATTGTCTTGGCGAAAGAAAGCGTTTTTGAACAACTTCATATAAATCGCTGTAACTTTTGATAGAAGACTCAGACACACATGTTTATGGCTTTATCTTATAAAACTCAATATCTCCGTGCTGGGCAAACAGGTTTTGCAGCCGTTTGAGCTAAGATTTTAAAATTATTCACATAATGAAAACCTATACTTTGTCTCGGGTGAGTTTCCCATTCAAATGCATGTAACAGTGAGAAACGCATTGTCTTGGCGAAAGAAAGCGTTTTTGAACAACTTCATATAAATCGCTGTAACTTTTGATAGAAGACTCAGACACACATGTTTATGGCTTTATCTTATAAAACTCAATATCTCCGTGCTGGGCAAACAGGTTTTGCAGCCGTTTGAGCTAAGATTTTAAAATTATTCACATAATGAAAACCTATACTTTGTCTGAGGCGAGTTTCCCATTCAAATGCATGTAACCGTGAGAAACGCATTGTCTTGGCTAAAGAAAGCGTTTTTGAACAACTTCATATAAATCGTTGTAACTTTTGATAGAAGACTCAGACACACATGTTTATGGCTTTATCTTATAAAACTCAATATCTCCGTGCTGGGCAAACAGGTTTTGCAGCCGTTTGAGCTAAGATTTTAAAATTATTCACATAATGAAAACCTATACTTTGTCTGGGGCGAGTTTCCCATTCAAATGCATGTAACAGTGAGAAACGCATTGTCTTGGCGAAAGAAAGAGGTTTTGCAGCCGTTTGAGCTAAGATTTTAAAATTATTCACATAATGAAAACCTATACTTTGTCTCGGGTGAGTTTCCCATTCAAATACATGTAACAGTGAGAAACGCATTGTCTTGGCGAAAGAAAGCGTTTTTGAACAACTTCATATAAATCGCTGTAACTTTTGATAGAAGACTCAGACAAACATGTTCATGGCTTTATCTTATAAAACTCAATATCTCCGTGCTGGGCAAACAGGTTTTGCAGCCGTTTGAGGTAAGATTTTAAAATTATTCACATAATGAAAACCTATACTTTGTCTGAGGCGAGTTTCCCATTCAAATGCATGTAACAGTGAGAAACGCACTGTCTTGGCGAAAGAAAGCGTTTTTGAACAACTTCATATAAATCGCTGTAACTTTTGATAGAAGACTCAGACAAACATGTTCATGGCTTTATCTTATAAAACTCAATATCTCCGTGCTGGGCAAACAGGTTTTGCAGCCGTTTGAGCTAAGATTTTAAAATTATTCACATAATGAAAACCTATACTTTGTCTCGGGTGAGTTTCCCATTCAAATGCATGTAACAGTGAGAAACACTGTCTTGGCGAAAGAAAGCATTTTCGTACAACTTCATATAAATCGCTGTAACTTTTGATAGAAGACTCAGACAAACATGTTTATGGCTTTATCTTATAAAACTCAATATCTCCGTGCTGGGCAAACAGGTTTTGCAGCCGTTTGAGCTAAGATTTTAAAATTATTCACATAATGAAAACCTATACTTTGTCTGAGGCGAGTTCCCCATTCAAATGCATGTAACAGTGAGAAACGCACTGTCTTGGCGAAAGAAAGCGTTTTTGTACAACTTCATATAAATCGCTGTAACTTTTGATAGAGGACTCGGATACACGTGTTTATGGCTTTATCTTATAGAACTCAATATCCCCGTGCTGGGAAAAGAGAACAGGTTTTGCAGCCGTTTGAGCTAAGATTTCCAAGTTATACACATAATGAAAACCTATACTTTGTCTCGGTCGAGTTTCCCATTCAAATGCATGTAACAGTGAGAAACGCACTGTCTTGGCGAAAGAAAGCGTTTTTGTACAACTTCATATAAATAGCTGTAACTTTTGATAGAAGACTCGGATACACATGTTTATGGCTTTTTCTTATAGAACTCAAGGTCCCCGTGCTGGGAAAACAGGATTTGCAGCTGTTTGAGCTAAGATTTTCAAGTTATACACATAATGAAAACCTATACTTTGTTTCGGTCGAGTTCCCCATTCAAATGCATGTAACAGTGAGAAACGCATTGTCTTGGCGAAATAAAGCGTTTTTGTACAACTTCTGGGAGAGCCAGGTGTTAAGCAAACTTAATATGCAACACACGCTAACATCTTTTATTGCAGGGTTACGGAGCTACTCCAGAGGAGATGCCCTGATGTTGCCTGGGACGTGATCTAGCTAATCTTTTTCTTTAAGACAGGGATCCAGGTTTGGTGAGTTGACGCATGGGAATGTCCATGCGTCAAGAGGTGGAGTGCAAGGATTAACATTAAACAATGTTTACTATTATTGTTGCAGTGATTTGTGTGATTAGCCGTTTATTTACAAGTATTAAACCTATGCAAGTGGTGCACCCATGTTCAGATGAGGCTTTGATGGCCTATAAGTGAAGTTCACTGAACTAAAGAATGTGGTTTGATGATTGTTGACATGCTCTCCAAATAGAAGTTTTTCTTCTTAGCAAGGAAATACAGGTGCAGCAGTAATCTCCTGAGAAATCTTCAGAGGCCCAGTGAGAAGCGTGAACCATTCCAGGCATAGCTGACAGCCAGGCAGTGGTTGAGGTCAAAGGTCAAGCTGGTTGGGGCCCATCATGAGATCAGACCTTGGAGCCACAGCAAGGACCATGAAACTGCCTGCAAAATAGAGGAGAGGATCGTCCACAAGATGGGAGCTGAGGCCAGGAGAGAGGCTTCAGGAGGATCAGAGATCATCTTCAGCACAGCAGACATCACACAGAGAGCTGTGCTACTGAGTTTCCAGGAGATTTTAAATAAAATGAAAGATTCAATATTGACGCTGAGGAAGACAACTAAGGTGTACGACGTGCTCTGCCTTAAACCTTCAGCAGCGTTGGAACATGAAAACTCGTGGGATGAGGGGAGCGTGCCAAGCTCCATCGACAGCGCAGAAGGAGTTCGAGGATGACATCATGATTCTGTGAAAGCACAGGAACCAGAAGCTATGGTGGTGATGACAGCAGTTTCCTATGAACATCACCTAATGCTGTGCCACTATACTGTGCATACGATGACACTCTGAAGGCTGCTGTAAGACAACTGAACCCTGCACCCTTTCCACAGAGGTGTTTCTCTGCAGAGCGTGGACAATGAAGGAGTCATAAATATCCCCCTCGCAGGATGAAGGCCTGAAGTGAGGTGATGGGAGGCCATAAAACTAGAGTGCTGAGAGGTCTGCAGCTTTGGAAATAGCTGAGACCCATGTTGACAAACAACAAAACTAACTGGTATGTTTGAATGTTTATTCTACATACATTTGGACTCTGGTCCTATGGACAACGAAACAACTAGAAGAGACATTCATGACGCCCTGCAGAACTCAAACCACTCTGCAGAGAGACATGTGATTTGCACACCCGGAGGAAGCATCACCAAGCTGAGATGTTTTTGAAAATGTTACTTTCTTAGTTTCACTATTAAATTAACAATTTCTTTGGTTGCTCGTAAGATGCAGTTTGCCATGAGATGAGCTCAATGAATGGGGTAACTGCTAATACATTTATTAAACTGTGTAACTTTTACAGTAATTTAGGGTGATTTGACATATGCCGAGTAAAAAAAATGTTTGCATTGAAACTGTCAGACATGAGGTATGCATAACTGGGAACTTTCTAGCATAAAGGTCAAAAACGGGGGAATGTTAGAGTTTGTATTGTTGATTGTTATTTATGCTTAGAAATATTTAACCATACATGCATAGAGGTGTATAATCAATTGTGTAGTGATAAGTTGTGTGATCTTTAACAGGCTACAGAGGCTTGGTGTGTATTCCACACTAGAATGCACACCTATATCCTGGGAGCATGGGAAAGTTCGTACCTTGTCTTAATTGTTTTATGGTAGGATTAACGTAGCTACGTCTGTTCTAGTCTAAGTGCTTTTCTGTTTAGATGAACTGCTGGACTTCCTCACCGGGGGGGGTCTAGTCTACCCTCTTCCTGACCAAGGATGTTTGACCCTTTGATCAGCAACACACACACACACACACACACACACACAGGCAAGGTACTCTTTGTTTGTATGTAGACGTCGTATGTTAATGAACCTATGCATATTCATGTAACCTCAATAAAAGGACAGTGTTACGGGAGGACGGACGAGAGCGACTGGGGTCAAGCGAAGGGACGGCGCACGAGTAACATGAAGAACTTTGCCTATTTGTGTCTTGCTTAGCAGTGTAATTATATTGTCTTCAACGTTCCAGCGGATGGGTTCAAGCTACAAACCTATCACTGGGAAAACAGGTTTTGCAGCTGTTTGAGCTAAGATTTCCAAGTTATACACATAATGAAAACCTATACTTTGTTTCGGGCGAGTTCCCCATTCAAATGCATGTAACAGTGAGAAATGCACTGTCTTGGCGAAAGAAAGCGTTTTTGTACAACTTCATATAAATAGCTGTAACTTTTGATAGAAGACTCAGACAAACATGTTTATGGCTTTATCTTATAGAACTCAAGGTCCCTGTGCTGGGAAAACAGGATTTGCAGCTGTTTGAGCTAAGATTTCCAAGTTATACACATAATGAAAACCTATACTTTGTTTCGGGCGAGTTCCCCATTCAAATGCATGTAACAGTGAGAAACGCATTGTCTTGGCGAAATAAAGCGTTTTTGTACAACTTCATATAAATAGCTGTAACTTTTGATAGAAGACTCAGACAAACATGTTTATGGCTTTATCTTATAGAACTCAAGGTCCCTGTGCTGGGAAAACAGGATTTGCAGCTGTTTGAGCTAAGATTTTCAAGTTATACGCATAATGAAAACCTATACTTTGTTTCGGTCGAGTTCCCCATTCAAATGCATGTAACAGTGAGAAACGCACTGTCTTGGCGAAAGAAAGCGTTTTTGTACAACTTCATATAAATAGCTGTAACTTTTGATAGAATACTCGGATACACATGTTTATGGCTTTATCTTATAAAACTCAATATCTCCGTGCTGGGCAAACAGGTTTTGCAGCCGTTTGAGCTAAGATTTTAAAATTATTCACATAATGAAAACCTATACTTTGTCTGAGGCGAGTTTCCCATTCAAATGCATGTAACCGTGAGAAACGCATTGTCTTGGCGAAAGAAAGCGTTTTTGAACAACTTCATATAAATCGCTGTAACTTTTGATAGAAGACTCAGACACACATGTTTATGGCTTTATCTTATAGAACTCAAGGTTCCTGTGCTGGGAAAACAGGATTTGCAGCTGTTTGAGCTAAGATTTTCAAGTTATTCACATAATGAAAACCTATACTTTGTTTCGGTCGAGTTCCCCATTCAAATGCATGTAACAGTGAGAAACGCATTGTCTTGGCGAAATAAAGCGTTTTTGAACAACTTCATATAAATCGCTGTAACTTTTGATAGAAGACTCAGACAAACATGTTCATGGCTTTATCTTATAAAACTCAATATCTCCGTGCTGGGCAAACAGGTTTTGCAGCCGTTTGAGCTAAGATTTTAAAATTATTCACATAATGAAAACCTATACTTTGTCTGGGGCGAGTTTCCCATTCAAATGCATGTAACAGTGAGAAACGCATTGTCTTGGCGAAAGAAAGCGTTTTTGAACAACTTCATATAAATCGCTGTAACTTTTGATAGAAGACTCAGACACACATGTTTATGGCTTTATCTTATAAAACTCAATATCTCCGTGCTGGGCAAACAGGTTTTGCAGCCGTTTGAGCTAAGATTTTAAAATTATTCACATAATGAAAACCTATACTTTGTCTCGGGTGAGTTTCCCATTCAAATGCATGTAACTGTGAGAAACGCATTGTCTTGGCGAAAGAAAGCGTTTTTGAACAACTTCATATAAATCGCTGTAACTTTTGATAGAGGACTCAGAAACACATGTTTATGGCTTTATCTTATAAAACTCAATATCTCCGTGCTGGGCAAACAGGTTTTGCAGCCGTTTGAGCTAAGATTTTAAAATTATTCACATAATGAAAACCTATACTTTGTCTGAGGCGAGTTTCCCATTCAAATGCATGTAACCGTGAGAAACGCATTGTCTTGGCGAAAGAAAGCGTTTTTGAACAACTTCATATAAATCGCTGTAACTTTTGATAGAGGACTCAAAAACAAATGTTTATGGCTTTATCTTTTAGAACTCAAGGTCCCTGTGCTGGGAAAATAGGATTTGTAGCTGTTTGAGCTAAGATTTTCAAGTTATACACATAATGAAAACCTATACTTAGTTTCGGTCGAGTTCCCCATTCAAATGCATGTAACAGTGAGAAACGCACTGTCTTGGCGAAAGAAAGCGTTTTTGTACAACTTCATATAAATAGCTGTAACTTTTGATAGAAGACTCAGACAAACATGTTTATGGCTTTATCTTATAGAACTCAAGGTCCCTGTGCTGGGAAAACAGGATTTGCAGCTGTTTGAGCTAAGATTTTCAAGTTATACACATAATGAAAACCTATACTTTGTCTCGGGCGAGTTTCCCATTCAAATGCATGTAACAGTGAGAAACGCATTGTCTTGGCGAAATAAAGCGTTTTTGAACAACTTCATATAAATCGCTGTAACTTTTGATAGAAGACTCAGACAAACATGTTCATGGCTTTATCTTATAAAACTCAAGGTTCCTGTGCTGGGCAAACAGGTTTTGCAGCCGTTTGAGCTAAGATTTTAAAATTATTCACATAATGAAAACCTATACTTTGTCTGGGGCGAGTTTCCCATTCAAATGCATGTAACAGTGAGAAACGCATTGTCTTGGCGAAATAAAGCGTTTTTGAACAACTTCATATAAATCGCTGTAACTTTTGATAGAAGACTCAGACAAACATGTTTATGGCTTTATCTTATAGAACTCAAGGTCCCTGTGCTGGGAAAACAGGTTTTGCAGCCATTTGAGCTAAGATTTTCAAGTTATACACATAATGAAAACCTATACTTTGTTTCGGTCGAGTTCCCCATTCAAATGCATGTAACAGTGAGAAACGCACTGTCTTGGCGAAAGAAAGCGTTTTTGTACAACTTCATATAAATCGCTGTAACTTTTGATAGAATACTCGGATACACATGTTTATGGCTTTATCTTATAAAACTCAATATCTCCGTGCTGGGCAAACAGGTTTTGCAGCCGTTTGAGCTAAGATTTTAAAATTATTCACATAATGAAAACCTATACTTTGTCTGAGGCGAGTTTCCCATTCAAATGCATGTAACAGTGAGAAACGCATTGTCTTGGCGAAATAAAGCGTTTTTGTACAACTTCATATAAATAGCTGTAACTTTTGATAGAAGACTCAGACAAACATGTTTATGGCTTTATCTTATAGAACTCAAGGTCCCTGTGCTGGGAAAACAGGTTTTGCAGCCGTTTGAGCTAAGATTTTAAAATTATTCACATAATGAAAACCTATACTTTGTCTCGGGTGAGTTTCCCATTCAAATGCATGTAACAGTGAGAAACGCATTGTATTGGCGAAATAAAGCGTTTTTGAACAACTTCATATAAATCGCTGTAACTTTTGATAGAAGACTCAGACACACATGTTTATGGCTTTATCTTATAAAACTCAATATCTCCGTGCTGGGCAAACAGGTTTTGCAGCCGTTTGAGCTAAGATTTTAAAATTATTCACATAATGAAAACCTATACTTTGTCTCGGGCGAGTTTCCCATTCAAATGCATGTAACAGTGAGAAACGCATTGTCTTGGCGAAAGAAAGCGTTTTTGAACAACTTCATATAAATCGCTGTAACTTTTGATAGAGGACTCAGACACACATGTTTATGGCTTTATCTTATAAAACTCAATATCTCCGTGCTGGGCAAACAGGTTTTGAAGCCATTTGAGCTAAGATTTTAAAATTATTCACATAATGAAAACCTATACTTTGTCTCGGGTGAGTTTCCCATTCAAATGCATGTAACAGTGAGAAACGCATTGTCTTGACGAAATAAAGCGTTTTTGTACAACTTCATATAAATAGCTGTAACTTTTGATAGAAGACTCAGACAAACATGTTTATGGCTTTATCTTATAGAACTCAAGGTCCCTGTGCTGGGAAAATAGGTTTTGCAGCTGTTTGAGCTAAGATTTCCAAGTTATACACATAATGAAAACCTATACTTAGTTTCGGTCGAGTTCCCCATTCAAATGCATGTAACAGTGAGAAACGCATTGTCTTGGCGAAATAAAGCGTTTTTGTACAACTTCATATAAATAGCTGTAACTTTTGATAGAAGACTCAGACAAACATGTTTATGGCTTTATCTTATAGAACTCAAGGTCCCTGTGCTGGGAAAACAGGATTTGCAGCTGTTTGAGCTAAGATTTCCAAGTTATACACATAATGAAAACCTATACTTAGTTTCGGTCGAGTTCCCCATTCAAATGCATGTAACAGTGAGAAACGCACTGTCTTGGCGAAAGAAAGCGTTTTTGTACAACTTCATATAAATAGCTGTAACTTTTGATAGAAGACTCAGACAAACATGTTTATGGCTTTATCTTATAGAACTCAAGGTCCCTGTGCTGGGAAAACAGGATTTGCAGCTGTTTGAGCTAAGATTTCCAAGTTATACACATAATGAAAACCTATACTTTGTTTCGGTCGAGTTCCCCATTCAAATGCATGTAACAGTGAGAAACGCATTGTCTTGGCGAAAGAAAGCGTTTTTGAACAACTTCATATAAATCGCTGTAACTTTTGATAGAAGACTCAGACACACATGTTTATGGCTTTATCTTATAAAACTCAATATCTCCGTGCTGGGCAAACAGGTTTTGCAGCCGTTTGAGCTAAGATTTTAAAATTATTCACATAATGAAAACCTATACTTTGTTTCAGGCGAGTTTCCCATTCAAATGCATGTAACCGTGAGAAACGCATTGTATTGGCGAAAGAAAGCGTTTTTGAACAACTTCATATAAATCGCTGTAACTTTTGATAGAAGACTCAGACACACATGTTTATGGCTTTATCTTATAAAACTCAATATCTCCGTGCTGGGCAAACAGGTTTTGCAGCCGTTTGAGCTAAGATTTTAAAATTATTCACATAATGAAAACCTATACTTTGTCTCGGGCGAGTTTCCCATTCAAATGCATGTAACAGTGAGAAACGCATTGTCTTGGCGAAAGAAAGCGTTTTTGAACAACTTCATATAAATCGCTGTAACTTTTGATAGAGGTCTCAGACAAACATGTTTATGGCTTTATCTTATAAAACTCAATATCTCCGTGCTGGGCAAACAGGTTTTGCAGCTGTTTGAGCTAAGATTTTCAAGTTATACACATAATGAAAACCTATACTTAGTTTCGGTCGAGTTTCCCATTCAAATGCATGTAACAGTGAGAAACGCACTGTCTTGGCGAAAGAAAGCGTTTTTGTACAACTTCATATAAATCGCTGTAACTTTTGCTAGAAGACTCAGACAAACATGTTTATGGCTTTATCTTATAGAACTCAAGGTCCCTGTGCTGGGAAAACAGGATTTGCAGCCGTTTGAGCTAAGATTTTAAAATTATTCACATAATGAAAACCTATACTTTGTCTGAGGCGAGTTTCCCATTCAAATGCATGTAACCGTGAGAAACACACTGTCTTGGCGAAATAAAGCGTTTTTGAACAACTTCATATAAATCGCTGTAACTTTTGATAGAGGACTCAGACACACATGTTTATGGCTTTATCTTATAAAACTCAATATCTCCGTGCTGGGCAAACAGGTTTTGAAGCCATTTGAGCTAAGATTTTAAAATTATTCACATAATGAAAACCTATACTTTGTTTCGGTCGAGTTCCCCATTCAAATGCATGTAACAGTGAGAAACGCATTGTCTTGGCGAAATAAAGCGTTTTTGTACAACTTCATATAAATAGCTGTAACTTTTGATAGAAGACTCAGACAAACATGTTTATGGCTTTATCTTATAGAACTCAAGGTCCCTGTGCTGGGAAAATAGGTTTTGCAGCTGTTTGAGCTAAGATTTTCAAGTTATACACATAATGAAAACCTATACTTAGTTTCGGTCGAGTTCCCCATTCAAATGCATGTAACAGTGAGAAACGCACTGTCTTGGCGAAAGAAAGCGTTTTTGTACAACTTCATATAAATAGCTGTAACTTTTGATAGAAGACTCAGACAAACATGTTTATGGCTTTATCTTATAGAACTCAAGGTCCCTGTGCTGGGAAAACAGGATTTGCAGCTGTTTGAGCTAAGATTTCCAAGTTATACACATAATGAAAACCTATACTTTGTTTCGGTCGAGTTCCCCATTCAAATGCATGTAACAGTGAGAAACGCATTGTCTTGGCGAAAGAAAGCGTTTTTGAACAACTTCATATAAATCGCTGTAACTTTTGATAGAGGTCTCAGACAAACATGTTTATGGCTTTATCTTATAGAACTCAATATCCCCATGCTGGGCAAACAGGTTTTGCAGCCGTTTGAGCTAAGATTTTAAAATTATTCACATAATGAAAACCTATACTTTGTCTCAGGCGAGTTTCCCATTCAAATGCATGTAACCGTGAGAAACGCATTGTCTTGGCGAAAGAAAGCGTTTTTGAACAACTTCATATAAATCGCTGTAACTTTTGATAGAAGACTCAGACAAACATGTTTATGGCTTTATCTTATAGAACTCAATATCTCCGTGCTGGGCAAACAGGTTTTGCAGCCGTTTGAGCTAAGATTTTAAAATTATTCACATAATGAAAACCTATACTTTGTCTGAGGCGAGTTTCCCATTCAAATGCATGTAACCGTGAGAAACACACTGTCTTGGCGAAATAAAGCGTTTTTGAACAACTTCATATAAATCGCTGTAACTTTTGATAGAGGACTCAGACACACATGTTTATGGCTTTATCTTATAAAACTCAATATCTCCGTGCTGGGCAAGCAGGTTTTGAAGCCATTTGAGCTAAGATTTTAAAATTATTCACATAATGAAAACCTATACTTTGTTTCGGTCGAGTTCCCCATTCAAATGCATGTAACAGTGAGAAACGCATTGTCTTGGCGAAATAAAGCGTTTTTGTACAACTTCATATAAATAGCTGTAACTTTCGATAGAAGACTCAGACAAACATGTTTATGGCTTTATCTTATAGAACTCAAGGTCCCTGTGCTGGGAAAATAGGTTTTGCAGCTGTTTGAGCTAAGATTTTCAAGTTATACACATAATGAAAACCTATACTTAGTTTCGGTCGAGTTCCCCATTCAAATGCATGTAACAGTGAGAAACGCACTGTCTTGGCGAAAGAAAGCGTTTTTGTACAACTTCATATAAATAGCTGTAACTTTTGATAGAAGACTCAGACAAACATGTTTATGGCTTTATCTTATAGAACTCAAGGTCCCTGTGCTGGGAAAACAGGATTTGCAGCCGTTTGAGCTAAGATTTTAAAATTATTCACATAATGAAAACCTATACTTTGTCTCAGGCGAGTTTCCCATTCAAATGCATGTAACCGTGAGAAACGCATTGTCTTGGCGAAAGAAAGCGTTTTTGAACAACTTCATATAAATCGCTGTAACTTTTGATAGAGGTCTCAGACAAACATGTTTATGGCTTTATCTTATAAAACTCAATATCTCCGTGCTGGGCAAACAGGTTTTGCAGCCGTTTGAGCTAAGATTTTAAAATTATTCACATAATGAAAACCTATACTTTGTCTCGGGCGAGTTTCCCATTCAAATGCATGTAACAGTGAGAAACGCATTGTCTTGGCGAAAGAAAGCGTTTTTGAACAACTTCATATAAATCGCTGTAACTTTTGATAGAGGTCTCAGACAAACATGTTTATGGCTTTATCTTATAAAACTCAATATCTCCGTGCTGGGCAAACAGGTTTTGCAGCCGTTTGAGCTAAGATTTTAAAATTATTCACATAATGAAAACCTATACTTTGTTTCAGGCGAGTTTCCCATTCAAATGCATGTAACCGTGAGAAACGCATTGTCTTGGCGAAAGAAAGCGTTTTTGAACAACTTCATATAAATCGCTGTAACTTTTGATAGAAGACTCAGACAAACATGTTCATGGCTTTATCTTATAAAACTCAATATCTCCGTGCTGGGCAAACAGGTTTTGCAGCCGTTTGAGCTAAGATTTTAAAATTATTCACATAATGAAAACCTATACTTTTTTTCAGGCGAGTTTCCCATTCAAAATGCATGTAACAGTGAGAAACGCATTGTCTTGGCGAAAGAAAGCGTTTTTGAACAACTTCATATAAATCGCTGTAACTTTTGCTAGAAGACTCGGATACACATGTTTATGGCTTTTTCTTATAGAACTCAAGGTCCCCGTGCTGGGCAAAAAGGTTTTGCAGCTGTTTGAGCTAAGATTTTCAAGTTATACACATAATGAAAACCTATACTTTGTTTCGGGCGAGTTCCCCATTCAAATGCATGTAACAGTGAGAAACGCACTGTCTTGGCGAAAGAAAGCGTTTTTGTACAACTTCATATAAATAGCTGTAACTTTTGATAGAAGACTCGGATACACATGTTTATGGCTTTTTCTTATAGAACTCAAGGTCCCCGTGCTGGGAAAACAGGTTTTGCAGCTGTTTGAGGTAAGATTTTCAAGTTATACACATAATGAAAACCTATACTTTGTTTCGGTCGAGTTCCCCATTCAAATGCATGTAACAGTGAGAAACGCATTGTCTTGGCGAAAGAAAGCGTTTTTGAACAACTTCATATAAATCGCTGTAACTTTTGCTAGAAGACTGGGATACACATGTTTATGGCTTTATCTTATAGAACTCAAGGTCCCCATGCTGGGCAAAAAGGTTTTGCAGCTGTTTGAGCTAAGCTTTTCAAGTTATACACATAATGAAAACCTATACTTTGTTTCGGTCGAGTTCCCCATTCAAATGCATGTAACAGTGAGAAACGCACTGTCTTGGCGAAAGAAAGCGTTTTTGTACAACTTCATATAAATAGCTGTAACTTTTGATAGAAGACTCAGACAAACATGTTTATGGCTTTATCTTATAGAACTCAAGGTCCCTGTGCTGGGAAAACAGGATTTGCAGCTGTTTGAGCTAAGATTTCCAAGTTATACACATAATGAAAACCTATACTTTGTTTCGGTCGAGTTCCCCATTCAAATGCATGTAACAGTGAGAAACGCATTGTCTTGGCGAAAGAAAGCGTTTTTGAACAACTTCATATAAATCGCTGTAACTTTTGATAGAGGTCTCAGACAAACATGTTTATGGCTTTATCTTATAGAACTCAATATCCCCATGCTGGGCAAACAGGTTTTGCAGCCGTTTGAGCTAAGATTTTAAAATTATTCACATAATGAAAACCTATACTTTGTCTCAGGCGAGTTTCCCATTCAAATGCATGTAACCGTGAGAAACGCATTGTCTTGGCGAAAGAAAGCGTTTTTGAACAACTTCATATAAATCGCTGTAACTTTTGATAGAAGACTCAGACAAACATGTTTATGGCTTTATCTTATAGAACTCAATATCTCCGTGCTGGGCAAACAGGTTTTGCAGCCGTTTGAGCTAAGATTTTAAAATTATTCACATAATGAAAACCTATACTTTGTTTCGGTCGAGTTCCCCATTCAAATGCATGTAACAGTGAGAAACGCATTGTCTTGGCGAAATAAAGCGTTTTTGAACAACTTCATATAAATCGCTGTAACTTTTGATAGAAGACTCAGACAAACATGTTTATGGCTTTATCTTATAGAACTCAATATCTCCGTGCTGGGCAAACAGGTTTTGCAGCCGTTTGAGCTAAGATTTTAAAATTATTCACATAATGAAAACCTATACTTTGTTTCGGTCGAGTTCCCCATTCAAATGCATGTAACCGTGAGAAACACACTGTCTTGGCGAAATAAAGCGTTTTTGAACAACTTCATATAAATCGCTGTAACTTTTGATAGAGGACTCAGACACACATGTTTATGGCTTTATCTTATAAAACTCAATATCTCCGTGCTGGGCAAGCAGGTTTTGAAGCCATTTGAGCTAAGATTTTAAAATTATTCACATAATGAAAACCTATACTTTGTTTCGGTCGAGTTCCCCATTCAAATGCATGTAACAGTGAGAAACGCATTGTCTTGGCGAAATAAAGCGTTTTTGTACAACTTCATATAAATAGCTGTAACTTTCGATAGAAGACTCAGACAAACATGTTTATGGCTTTATCTTATAGAACTCAAGGTCCCTGTGCTGGGAAAATAGGTTTTGCAGCTGTTTGAGCTAAGATTTTCAAGTTATACACATAATGAAAACCTATACTTAGTTTCGGTCGAGTTCCCCATTCAAATGCATGTAACAGTGAGAAACGCACTGTCTTGGCGAAAGAAAGCGTTTTTGTACAACTTCATATAAATAGCTGTAACTTTTGATAGAAGACTCAGACAAACATGTTTATGGCTTTATCTTATAGAACTCAAGGTCCCTGTGCTGGGAAAACAGGATTTGCAGCCGTTTGAGCTAAGATTTTAAAATTATTCACATAATGAAAACCTATACTTTGTCTCAGGCGAGTTTCCCATTCAAATGCATGTAACCGTGAGAAACGCATTGTCTTGGCGAAAGAAAGCGTTTTTGAACAACTTCATATAAATCGCTGTAACTTTTGATAGAGGTCTCAGACAAACATGTTTATGGCTTTATCTTATAAAACTCAATATCTCCGTGCTGGGCAAACAGGTTTTGCAGCCGTTTGAGCTAAGATTTTAAAATTATTCACATAATGAAAACCTATACTTTGTCTCGGGCGAGTTTCCCATTCAAATGCATGTAACAGTGAGAAACGCATTGTCTTGGCGAAAGAAAGCGTTTTTGAACAACTTCATATAAATCGCTGTAACTTTTGATAGAGGTCTCAGACAAACATGTTTATGGCTTTATCTTATAAAACTCAATATCTCCGTGCTGGGCAAACAGGTTTTGCAGCCGTTTGAGCTAAGATTTTAAAATTATTCACATAATGAAAACCTATACTTTGTTTCAGGCGAGTTTCCCATTCAAATGCATGTAACCGTGAGAAACGCATTGTCTTGGCGAAAGAAAGCGTTTTTGAACAACTTCATATAAATCGCTGTAACTTTTGATAGAAGACTCAGACAAACATGTTCATGGCTTTATCTTATAAAACTCAATATCTCCGTGCTGGGCAAACAGGTTTTGCAGCCGTTTGAGCTAAGATTTTAAAATTATTCACATAATGAAAACCTATACTTTTTTTCAGGCGAGTTTCCCATTCAAAATGCATGTAACAGTGAGAAACGCATTGTCTTGGCGAAAGAAAGCGTTTTTGAACAACTTCATATAAATCGCTGTAACTTTTGCTAGAAGACTCGGATACACATGTTTATGGCTTTTTCTTATAGAACTCAAGGTCCCCGTGCTGGGCAAAAAGGTTTTGCAGCTGTTTGAGCTAAGATTTTCAAGTTATACACATAATGAAAACCTATACTTTGTTTCGGGCGAGTTCCCCATTCAAATGCATGTAACAGTGAGAAACGCACTGTCTTGGCGAAAGAAAGCGTTTTTGTACAACTTCATATAAATAGCTGTAACTTTTGATAGAAGACTCGGATACACATGTTTATGGCTTTTTCTTATAGAACTCAAGGTCCCCGTGCTGGGAAAACAGGTTTTGCAGCTGTTTGAGGTAAGATTTTCAAGTTATACACATAATGAAAACCTATACTTTGTTTCGGTCGAGTTCCCCATTCAAATGCATGTAACAGTGAGAAACGCATTGTCTTGGCGAAAGAAAGCGTTTTTGAACAACTTCATATAAATCGCTGTAACTTTTGATAGAGGTCTCAGACAAACATGTTTATGGCTTTATCTTATAAAACTCAATATCTCCGTGCTGGGCAAACAGGTTTTGCAGCCGTTTGAGCTAAGATTTTAAAATTATTCACATAATGAAAACCTATACTTTGTTTCAGGCGAGTTTCCCATTCAAATGCATGTAACCGTGAGAAACGCATTGTCTTGGCGAAAGAAAGCGTTTTTGAACAACTTCATATAAATCGCTGTAACTTTTGATAGAAGACTCAGACAAACATGTTCATGGCTTTATCTTATAAAACTCAATATCTCCGTGCTGGGCAAACAGGTTTTGCAGCCGTTTGAGCTAAGATTTTAAAATTATTCACATAATGAAAACCTATACTTTTTTTCAGGCGAGTTTCCCATTCAAAATGCATGTAACAGTGAGAAACGCATTGTCTTGGCGAAAGAAAGCGTTTTTGAACAACTTCATATAAATCGCTGTAACTTTTGCTAGAAGACTCGGATACACATGTTTATGGCTTTATCTTATAGAACTCAAGGTCCCCGTGCTGGGCAAAAAGGTTTTGCAGCTGTTTGAGCTAAGATTTTCAAGTTATACACATAATGAAAACCTATACTTTGTTTCGGGCGAGTTCCCCATTCAAATGCATGTAACAGTGAGAAACGCACTGTCTTGGCGAAAGAAAGCGTTTTTGTACAACTTCATATAAATAGCTGTAACTTTTGATAGAAGACCCGGATACACATGTTTATGGCTTTATCTTATAGAACTCAAGGTTCCTGTGCTGGGAAAACAGGATTTGCAGCTGTTTGAGCTAAGATTTTCAAGTTATACACATAATGAAAACCTATACTTTGTCTCGGGCGAGTTTCCCATTCAAATGCATGTAACAGTGAGAAACGCATTGTCTTGGCGAAATAAAGCGTTTTTGAACAACTTCATATAAATCGCTGTAATTTTTGATAGAAGACTCAGACAAACATGTTCATGGCTTTATCTTATAAAACTCAAGGTTCCTGTGCTGGGCAAACAGGTTTTGCAGCCGTTTGAGCTAAGATTTTAAAATTATTCACATAATGAAAACCTATACTTTGTCTGGGGCGAGTTTCCCATTCAAATGCATGTAACAGTGAGAAACGCATTGTCTTGGCGAAATAAAGCGTTTTTGAACAACTTCATATAAATCTCTGTAACTTTTGATAGAAGACTCAGACACACATGTTTATGGCTTTATCTTATAGAACTCAATATCTCCGTGCTGGGCAAACAGGTTTTGCAGCCGTTTGAGCTAAGATTTTAAAATTATTCACATAATGAAAACCTATACTTTGTCTCGGGTGAGTTTCCCATTCAAATGCATGTAACAGTGAGAAACGCATTGTCTTGGCGAAAGAAAGCGTTTTTGAACAACTTCATATAAATCGCTGTAACTTTTGATAGAAGACTCAGACAAACATGTTCATGGCTTTATCTTATAAAACTCAATATCTCCGTGCTGGGCAAACAGGTTTTGCAGCCGTTTGAGCTAAGATTTTAAAATTATTCACATAATGAAAACCTATACTTTTTTTCAGGCGAGTTTCCCATTCAAAATGCATGTAACAGTGAGAAACGCATTGTCTTGGCGAAAGAAAGCGTTTTTGAACAACTTCATATAAATCGCAGTAACTTTTGCTAGAAGACTCGGATACACATGTTTATGGCTTTTTCTTATAGAACTCAAGGTCCCCGTGCTGGGAAAACAGGATTTGCAGCTGTTTGAGCTAAGATTTTCAAGTTATACACATAATGAAAATCTATACTTTGTTTCGGTCGAGTTTCCCATTCAAATGCATGTAACAGTGAGAAACACACTGTCTTGGCGAAATAAAGCGTTTTTCAACCTCTTCATATAAATCGCTGTAACTTTTGATAGAAGACTCAGACAAACGTGTTTATGGCTTTATCTTATAAAACTAAATATCTCCGTGCTGGGCAAACAGGTTTTGCAGCCGTTTGAGCTAAGATTTTAAAATTATTCACATAATGAAAACCTATACTTTGTCTCGGGTGAGTTTCCCATTCAAATGCATGTAACAGTGAGAAACGCATTGTCTTGGCGAAAGAAAGAGGTTTTGCAGCCGTTTGAGCTAAGATTTTAAAATTATTCACATAATGAAAACCTATACTTTGTCTCGGGTGAGTTTCCCATTCAAATGCATGTAACAGTGAGAAACGCATTGTCTTGGCGAAAGAAAGCGTTTTTGAACAACTTCATATAAATCGCTGTAACTTTTGATAGAAGACTCAGACAAACATGTTCATGGCTTTATCTTATAAAACTCAATATCTCCGTGCTGGGCAAACAGGTTTTACAGCCGTTTGAGCTAAGATTTTAAAATTATTCACATAATGAAAACCTATACTTTTTTTCAGGCGAGTTTCCCATTCAAAATGCATGTAACAGTGAGAAACGCATTGTCTTGGCGAAAGAAAGCGTTTTTGAACAACTTCATATAAATCGCTGTAACTTTTGCTAGAAGACTCGGATACACATGTTTATGGCTTTTTCTTATAGAACTCAAGGTCCCCGTGCTGGGCAAAAAGGTTTTGCAGCTGTTTGAGCTAAGATTTTAAAATTATTCACATAATGAAAACCTATACTTTGTTTCGGTCGAGTTCCCCATTCAAATGCATGTAACAGTGAGAAACGCACTGTCTTGGCGAAAGAAAGCGTTTTTGTACAACTTCATATAAATCGCTGTAACTTTTGATAGAATACTCGGATACACATGTTTATGGCTTTATCTTATAAAACTCAATATCTCCGTGCTGGGAAAACAGGATTTGCAGCTGTTTGAGCTAAGATTTTCAAGTTATTCACATAATGAAAACCTATACTTTGTTTCGGTCGAGTTCCCCATTCAAATGCATGTAACAGTGAGAAACGCATTGTCTTGGCGAAATAAAGCGTTTTTGAACAACTTCATATAAATCGCTGTAACTTTTGATAGAAGACTCAGACAAACATGTTTATGGCTTTATCTTATAGAACTCAATATCTCCGTGCTGGGCAAACAGGTTTTGCAGCCGTTTGAGCTAAGATTTTAAAATTATTCACATAATGAAAACCTATACTTTGTCTCGGGCGAGTTTCCCATTCAAATGCATGTAACAGTAAGAAACGCATTGTATTGGCGAAATAAAGCGTTTTTGTACAACTTCATATAAATAGCTGTAACTTTTGATAGAAGACTCAGACAAACATGTTTATGGCTTTATCTTATAGAACTCAATATCTCCGTGCTGGGAAAACAGGATTTGCAGCCGTTTGAGCTAAGATTTCCAAGTTATACACATAATGAAAACCTATACTTTGTGTCGGTCGAGTTCCCCATTCAAATGCATGTAACAGTGAGAAACGCACTGTCTTGGCGAAAGAAAGCGTTTTTGTACAACTTCATATAAATCAATGTAACTTTTGATAGGAGACTCGGATACACATGTTTGTGGCTTTATCTTATAGAACTCAAGGTCCCCGTGCTGGGAACACAGGTTTTGCAGCTGTTTGAGCTAAGATTTCCAAGTTATTCACATAATGAAAACCTATACTTTGTGTCGGTCGAGTTCCCCATTCAAATGCATGTAACAGTGAGAAACTCACTGTCTTGGCGAAAGAAAGCGTTTTTGTACAACTTCATATAAATCAATGTAACTTTTGATAGGAGACTCGGATACACATGTTTATGGCTTTATCTTATAGAACTCAAGGTTCCCGTGCTGGGAACACAGGTTTTGCAGCTGTTTGAGCTAAGATTTCCAAGTTATTCACATAATGAAAACCTATACTTTGTGTCGGTCGAGTTCCCCATTCAAATGCATGTAACAGTGAGAAACTCACTGTCTTGGCGAAAGAAAGCGTTTTTGTACAACTTCATATAAATCAATGTAACTTTTGATAGGAGACTCGGATACACATGTTTATGGCTTTATCTTATAGAACTCAAGGTCCCCGTGCTGGGAACATAGGTTTTGCAACTGTTTGAGCTAAGATTTCCAAGTTATTCACATAATGAAAACCTATACTTTGTGTCGGTCGAGTTCCCCATTCAAATGCATGTAACAGTGAGAAACGCACTGTCTTGGCGAAAGAAAGCGTTTTTGTACAACTTCATATAAATCAATGTAACTTTTGATAGGAGACTCGGATACACATGTTTGTGGCTTTATCTTATAGAACTCAAGGTCCCCGTGCTGGGAACACAGGTTTTGCAGCTGTTTGAGCTAAGATTTCCAAGTTATTCACATAATGAAAACCTATACTTTGTGTCGGTCGAGTTCCCCATTCAAATGCATGTAACAGTGAGAAACGCACTGTCTTGGCGAAAGAAAGCGTGTTTGTACAACTTCATATGAATAGCTGTAACTTTTGATAGAAGACTCAGACAAACATGTTTATGGCTTTAACTTATAGAACTCAAGGTCCCCGTGTTGGGAAAACAGGTTTTGCAACTGTTGGAGCTAAGATTTCCAAGTTATACACATAATGAAAACCTATACTTTGTTTCGGTCGAGTTCCCCATTCAAATGCATGTAACCGTGAGAAACGCATTGTATTGGCGAAAGAAAGCGATTTTGAACAACTTCATATAAATCGCTGTAACTTTTGATAGAGGTCTCAGACAAACATGTTTATGGCTTTATCTTATAGAACTCAATATCCCCATGCTGGGCAAACAGGTTTTGCAGCCGTTTGAGCTAAGATTTTAAAATTATTCACATAATGAAAACCTATACTTTGTCTCAGGCGAGTTTCCCATTCAAATGCATGTAACAGTGAGAAACGCATTGTCTTGGCGAAAGAAAGCGTTTTTGAACAACTTCATATAAATCGCTGTAACTTTTGATATAGGACTCAGAAACACATGTTTATGGCTTTATCTTATAGAACTCAATATCTCCGTGCTGGGCAAACAGGTTTTGCAGCCGTTTGAGCTAAGATTTTAAAATTATTCACATAATGAAAACCTATACTTTGTTTCAGGCGAGTTTCCCATTCAAATGCATGTAACAGTGAGAAACACACTGTCTTGGCGAAATAAAGCGTTTTTGAACAACTTCATATAAATCGCTGTAACTTTTGATAGAAGACTCAGACACACATGTTTATGGCTTTATCTTATAAAACTCAATATCTCCGTGCTGGGCAAACAGGTTTTGCAGCCGTTTGAGCTAAGATTTTAAAATTATTCACATAATGAAAACCTATACTTTGTCTCGGGCGAGTTTCCCATTCAAATGCATGTAACAGTGAGAAACGCATTGTCTTGGCGAAAGAAAGCGTTTTTGAACAACTTCATATAAATCGCTGTAACTTTTGATAGAAGACTCAGACAAACATGTTTATGGCTTTATCTTATAAAACTCAATATCTCCGTGCTGGGCAAACAGGTTTTGCAGCCGTTTGAGCTAAGATTTTAAAATTATTCACATAATGAAAACCTATACTTTGTTTCAGGCAAGTTTCCCATTCAAATGCATGTAACCGTGAGAAACGCATTGTCTTGGCGAAAGAAAGCGTTTTTGAACAACTTCATATAAATCGCTGTAACTTTTGATAGAGGTCTCAGACAAACATGTTTATGGCTTTATCTTATAAAACTCAATATCTCCGTGCTGGGCAAACAGGTTTTACAGCCGTTTGAGCTAAGATTTTAAAATTATTCACATAATGAAAACCTATACTTTGTCTCGGGCGAGTTTCCCATTCAAATGCATGTAACAGTGAGAAACGCATTGTCTTGGCGAAATAAAGCGTTTTTGTACAACTTCATATAAATAGCTGTAACTTTTGATAGAAGACTCAGACAAACATGTTTATGGCTTTATCTTATAGAACTCAATATCTCCGTGCTGGGAAAACAGGATTTGCAGCTGTTTGAGCTAAGATTTCCAAGTTATACACATAATGAAAACCTATACTTTGTTTCGGTCGAGTTCCCCATTCAAATGCATGTAACAGTGAGAAACGCATTGTCTTGGCGAAAGAAAGCGTTTTTGAACAACTTCATATAAATCGCTGTAACTTTTGATAGAAGACTCAGACACACATGTTTATGGCTTTATCTTATAAAACTCAATATCTCCGTGCTGGGCAAACAGGTTTTGCAGCCGTTTGAGCTAAGATTTTAAAATTATTCACATAATGAAAACCTATACTTTGTTTCAGGCGAGTTTCCCATTCAAATGCATGTAACCGTGAGAAACGCATTGTATTGGCGAAAGAAAGCGATTTTGAACAACTTCATATAAATCGCTGTAACTTTTGATAGAGGTCTCAGACAAACATGTTTATGGCTTTATCTTATAAAACTCAATATCTCCGTGCTGGGCAAACAGGTTTTGCAGCCGTTTGAGCTAAGATTTTAAAATTATTCACATAATGAAAACCTATACTTTGTCTCAGGCGAGTTTCCCATTCAAATGCATGTAACAGTGAGAAACGCATTGTCTTGGCGAAAGAAAGCGTTTTTGAACAACTTCATATAAATCGCTGTAACTTTTGATAGAGGACTCAGAAACACATGTTTATGGCTTTATCTTATAGAACTCAAGGTCCCCGTGCTGGGAACACAGGTTTTGCAGCTGTTTGAGCTAAGATTTCCAAGTTATTCACATAATGAAAACCTATACTTTGTGTCGGTCGAGTTCCCCATTCAAATGCATGTAACAGTGAGAAACTCACTGTCTTGGCGAAAGAAAGCGTTTTTGTACAACTTCATATAAATCAATGTAACTTTTGATAGGAGACTCGGATACACATGTTTATGGCTTTATCTTATAGAACTCAAGGTCCCCGTGCTGGGAACATAGGTTTTGCAACTGTTTGAGCTAAGATTTCCAAGTTATTCACATAATGAAAACCTATACTTTGTGTCGGTCGAGTTCCCCATTCAAATGCATGTAACAGTGAGAAACGCACTGTCTTGGCGAAAGAAAGCGTTTTTGTACAACTTCATATAAATCAATGTAACTTTTGATAGGAGACTCGGATACACATGTTTGTGGCTTTATCTTATAGAACTCAAGGTCCCCGTGCTGGGAACACAGGTTTTGCAGCTGTTTGAGCTAAGATTTCCAAGTTATTCACATAATGAAAACCTATACTTTGTGTCGGTCGAGTTCCCCATTCAAATGCATGTAACAGTGAGAAACTCACTGTCTTGGCGAAAGAAAGCGTTTTTGTACAACTTCATATAAATCAATGTAACTTTTGATAGGAGACTCGGATACACATGTTTATGGCTTTATCTTATAGAACTCAATATCCCCATGCTGGGCAAACAGGTTTTGCAGCCGTTTGAGCTAAGATTTTAAAATTATTCACATAATGAAAACCTATACTTTGTCTCAGGCGAGTTTCCCATTCAAATGCATGTAACAGTGAGAAACGCATTGTCTTGGCGAAAGAAAGCGTTTTTGAACAACTTCATATAAATCGCTGTAACTTTTGATATAGGACTCAGAAACACATGTTTATGGCTTTATCTTATAGAACTCAATATCTCCGTGCTGGGCAAACAGGTTTTGCAGCCGTTTGAGCTAAGATTTTAAAATTATTCACATAATGAAAACCTATACTTTGTTTCAGGCGAGTTTCCCATTCAAATGCATGTAACAGTGAGAAACACACTGTCTTGGCGAAATAAAGCGTTTTTGAACAACTTCATATAAATCGCTGTAACTTTTGATAGAAGACTCAGACACACATGTTTATGGCTTTATCTTATAAAACTCAATATCTCCGTGCTGGGCAAACAGGTTTTGCAGCCGTTTGAGCTAAGATTTTAAAATTATTCACATAATGAAAACCTATACTTTGTCTCGGGCGAGTTTCCCATTCAAATGCATGTAACAGTGAGAAACGCATTGTCTTGGCGAAAGAAAGCGTTTTTGAACAACTTCATATAAATCGCTGTAACTTTTGATAGAAGACTCAGAAACACATGTTTATGGCTTTATCTTATAGAACTCAATATCTCCGTGCTGGGCAAACAGGTTTTGCAGCCGTTTGAGCTAAGATTTTAAAATTATTCACATAATGAAAACCTATACTTTGTTTCAGGCGAGTTTCCCATTCAAATGCATGTAACAGTGAGAAACACACTGTCTTGGCGAAATAAAGCGTTTTTGAACAACTTCATATAAATCGCTGTAACTTTTGATAGAAGACTCAGACACACATGTTTATGGCTTTATCTTATAAAACTCAATATCTCCGTGCTGGGCAAACAGGTTTTGCAGCCGTTTGAGCTAAGATTTTAAAATTATTCACATAATGAAAACCTATACTTTGTCTCGGGCGAGTTTCCCATTCAAATGCATGTAACAGTGAGAAACGCATTGTCTTGGCGAAAGAAAGCGTTTTTGAACAACTTCATATAAATCGCTGTAACTTTTGATAGAAGACTCAGACAAACATGTTTATGGCTTTATCTTATAAAACTCAATATCTCCGTGCTGGGCAAACAGGTTTTGCAGCCGTTTGAGCTAAGATTTTAAAATTATTCACATAATGAAAACCTATACTTTGTTTCAGGCAAGTTTCCCATTCAAATGCATGTAACCGTGAGAAACGCATTGTCTTGGCGAAAGAAAGCGTTTTTGAACAACTTCATATAAATCGCTGTAACTTTTGATAGAGGTCTCAGACAAACATGTTTATGGCTTTATCTTATAAAACTCAATATCTCCGTGCTGGGCAAACAGGTTTTACAGCCGTTTGAGCTAAGATTTTAAAATTATTCACATAATGAAAACCTATACTTTGTCTCGGGCGAGTTTCCCATTCAAATGCATGTAACAGTGAGAAACGCATTGTCTTGGCGAAATAAAGCGTTTTTGTACAACTTCATATAAATAGCTGTAACTTTTGATAGAAGACTCAGACAAACATGTTTATGGCTTTATCTTATAGAACTCAATATCTCCGTGCTGGGAAAACAGGATTTGCAGCTGTTTGAGCTAAGATTTCCAAGTTATACACATAATGAAAACCTATACTTTGTTTCGGTCGAGTTCCCCATTCAAATGCATGTAACAGTGAGAAACGCATTGTCTTGGCGAAAGAAAGCGTTTTTGAACAACTTCATATAAATCGCTGTAACTTTTGATAGAAGACTCAGACACACATGTTTATGGCTTTATCTTATAAAACTCAATATCTCCGTGCTGGGCAAACAGGTTTTGCAGCCGTTTGAGCTAAGATTTTAAAATTATTCACATAATGAAAACCTATACTTTGTTTCAGGCGAGTTTCCCATTCAAATGCATGTAACCGTGAGAAACGCATTGTATTGGCGAAAGAAAGCGATTTTGAACAACTTCATATAAATCGCTGTAACTTTTGATAGAGGTCTCAGACAAACATGTTTATGGCTTTATCTTATAAAACTCAATATCTCCGTGCTGGGCAAACAGGTTTTGCAGCCGTTTGAGCTAAGATTTTAAAATTATTCACATAATGAAAACCTATACTTTGTCTCAGGCGAGTTTCCCATTCAAATGCATGTAACAGTGAGAAACGCATTGTCTTGGCGAAAGAAAGCGTTTTTGAACAACTTCATATAAATCGCTGTAACTTTTGATAGAGGACTCAGAAACACATGTTTATGGCTTTATCTTATAGAACTCAAGGTCCCCGTGCTGGGAACATAGGTTTTGCAACTGTTTGAGCTAAGATTTCCAAGTTATTCACATAATGAAAACCTATACTTTGTGTCGGTCGAGTTCCCCATTCAAATGCATGTAACAGTGAGAAACGCACTGTCTTGGCGAAAGAAAGCGTTTTTGTACAACTTCATATAAATCAATGTAACTTTTGATAGGAGACTCGGATACACATGTTTGTGGCTTTATCTTATAGAACTCAAGGTCCCCGTGCTGGGAACACAGGTTTTGCAGCTGTTTGAGCTAAGATTTCCAAGTTATTCACATAATGAAAACCTATACTTTGTGTCGGTCGAGTTCCCCATTCAAATGCATGTAACAGTGAGAAACTCACTGTCTTGGCGAAAGAAAGCGTTTTTGTACAACTTCATATAAATCAATGTAACTTTTGATAGGAGACTCGGATACACATGTTTATGGCTTTATCTTATAGAACTCAAGGTCCCCGTGCTGGGAACATAGGTTTTGCAACTGTTTGAGCTAAGATTTCCAAGTTATTCACATAATGAAAACCTATACTTTGTGTCGGTCGAGTTCCCCATTCAAATGCATGTAACAGTGAGAAACGCACTGTCTTGGCGAAAGAAAGCGTTTTTGTACAACTTCATATAAATCAATGTAACTTTTGATAGGAGACTCGGATACACATGTTTGTGGCTTTATCTTATAGAACTCAAGGTCCCCGTGCTGGGAACACAGGTTTTGCAGCTGTTTGAGCTAAGATTTCCAAGTTATTCACATAATGAAAACCTATACTTTGTGTCGGTCGAGTTCCCCATTCAAATGCATGTAACAGTGAGAAACTCACTGTCTTGGCGAAAGAAAGCGTTTTTGTACAACTTCATATAAATCAATGTAACTTTTGATAGGAGACTCGGATACACATGTTTATGGCTTTATCTTATAGAACTCAAGGTTCCCGTGCTGGGAACACAGGTTTTGCAGCTGTTTGAGCTAAGATTTCCAAGTTATTCACATAATGAAAACCTATACTTTGTGTCGGTCGAGTTCCCCATTCAAATGCATGTAACAGTGAGAAACTCACTGTCTTGGCGAAAGAAAGCGTTTTTGTACAACTTCATATAAATCAATGTAACTTTTGATAGGAGACTCGGATACACATGTTTATGGCTTTATCTTATAGAACTCAAGGTCCCCGTGCTGGGAACATAGGTTTTGCAACTGTTTGAGCTAAGATTTCCAAGTTATTCACATAATGAAAACCTATACTTTGTGTCGGTCGAGTTCCCCATTCAAATGCATGTAACAGTGAGAAACGCACTGTCTTGGCGAAAGAAAGCGTTTTTGTACAACTTCATATAAATCAATGTAACTTTTGATAGGAGACTCGGATACACATGTTTGTGGCTTTATCTTATAGAACTCAAGGTCCCCGTGCTGGGAACACAGGTTTTGCAGCTGTTTGAGCTAAGATTTCCAAGTTATTCACATAATGAAAACCTATACTTTGTGTCGGTCGAGTTCCCCATTCAAATGCATGTAACAGTGAGAAACGCACTGTCTTGGCGAAAGAAAGCGTGTTTGTACAACTTCATATGAATAGCTGTAACTTTTGATAGAAGACTCAGACAAACATGTTTATGGCTTTAACTTATAGAACTCAAGGTCCCCGTGTTGGGAAAACAGGTTTTGCAACTGTTGGAGCTAAGATTTCCAAGTTATACACATAATGAAAACCTATACTTTGTTTCGGTCGAGTTCCCCATTCAAATGCATGTAACCGTGAGAAACGCATTGTATTGGCGAAAGAAAGCGATTTTGAACAACTTCATATAAATCGCTGTAACTTTTGATAGAGGTCTCAGACAAACATGTTTATGGCTTTATCTTATAGAACTCAATATCCCCATGCTGGGCAAACAGGTTTTGCAGCCGTTTGAGCTAAGATTTTAAAATTATTCACATAATGAAAACCTATACTTTGTCTCAGGCGAGTTTCCCATTCAAATGCATGTAACAGTGAGAAACGCATTGTCTTGGCGAAAGAAAGCGTTTTTGAACAACTTCATATAAATCGCTGTAACTTTTGATAGAAGACTCAGAAACACATGTTTATGGCTTTATCTTATAGAACTCAATATCTCCGTGCTGGGCAAACAGGTTTTGCAGCCGTTTGAGCTAAGATTTTAAAATTATTCACATAATGAAAACCTATACTTTGTTTCAGGCGAGTTTCCCATTCAAATGCATGTAACAGTGAGAAACACACTGTCTTGGCGAAATAAAGCGTTTTTGAACAACTTCATATAAATCGCTGTAACTTTTGATAGAAGACTCAGACACACATGTTTATGGCTTTATCTTATAAAACTCAATATCTCCGTGCTGGGCAAACAGGTTTTGCAGCCGTTTGAGCTAAGATTTTAAAATTATTCACATAATGAAAACCTATACTTTGTCTCGGGCGAGTTTCCCATTCAAATGCATGTAACAGTGAGAAACGCATTGTCTTGGCGAAAGAAAGCGTTTTTGAACAACTTCATATAAATCGCTGTAACTTTTGATAGAAGACTCAGACAAACATGTTTATGGCTTTATCTTATAAAACTCAATATCTCCGTGCTGGGCAAACAGGTTTTGCAGCCGTTTGAGCTAAGATTTTAAAATTATTCACATAATGAAAACCTATACTTTGTTTCAGGCAAGTTTCCCATTCAAATGCATGTAACCGTGAGAAACGCATTGTCTTGGCGAAAGAAAGCGTTTTTGAACAACTTCATATAAATCGCTGTAACTTTTGATAGAGGTCTCAGACAAACATGTTTATGGCTTTATCTTATAAAACTCAATATCTCCGTGCTGGGCAAACAGGTTTTACAGCCGTTTGAGCTAAGATTTTAAAATTATTCACATAATGAAAACCTATACTTTGTCTCGGGCGAGTTTCCCATTCAAATGCATGTAACAGTGAGAAACGCATTGTCTTGGCGAAATAAAGCGTTTTTGTACAACTTCATATAAATAGCTGTAACTTTTGATAGAAGACTCAGACAAACATGTTTATGGCTTTATCTTATAGAACTCAATATCTCCGTGCTGGGAAAACAGGATTTGCAGCTGTTTGAGCTAAGATTTCCAAGTTATACACATAATGAAAACCTATACTTTGTTTCGGTCGAGTTCCCCATTCAAATGCATGTAACAGTGAGAAACGCATTGTCTTGGCGAAAGAAAGCGTTTTTGAACAACTTCATATAAATCGCTGTAACTTTTGATAGAAGACTCAGACACACATGTTTATGGCTTTATCTTATAAAACTCAATATCTCCGTGCTGGGCAAACAGGTTTTGCAGCCGTTTGAGCTAAGATTTTAAAATTATTCACATAATGAAAACCTATACTTTGTTTCAGGCGAGTTTCCCATTCAAATGCATGTAACCGTGAGAAACGCATTGTATTGGCGAAAGAAAGCGATTTTGAACAACTTCATATAAATCGCTGTAACTTTTGATAGAGGTCTCAGACAAACATGTTTATGGCTTTATCTTATAGAACTCAATATCCCCATGCTGGGCAAACAGGTTTTGCAGCCGTTTGAGCTAAGATTTTAAAATTATTCACATAATGAAAACCTATACTTTGGCTCGGGCGAGTTTCCCATTCAAATGCATGTAACAGTGAGAAACGCATTGTCTTGGCGAAAGAAAGCGTTTTTGAACAACTTCATATAAATCGCTGTAACTTTTGATAGAAGACTCAGACAAACATGTTTATGGCTTTATCTTATAAAACTCAATATCTCCGTGCTGGGCAAACAGGTTTTGCAGCCGTTTGAGCTAAGATTTTAAAATTATTCACATAATGAAAACCTATACTTTGTCTCAGGCGAGTTTCCCATTCAAATGCATGTAACAGTGAGAAACGCATTGTCTTGGCGAAAGAAAGCGTTTTTGAACAACTTCATATAAATCGCTGTAACTTTTGATAGAGGTCTCAGACAAACATGTTTATGGCTTTATCTTATAGAACTCAATATCCCCATGCTGGGCAAACAGGTTTTGCAGCCGTTTGAGCTAAGATTTTAAAATTATTCACATAATGAAAACCTATACTTTGTCTCGGGCGAGTTTCCCATTCAAATGCATGTAACAGTGAGAAACGCATTGTCTTGGCGAAATAAAGCGTTTTTGTACAACTTCATATAAATAGCTGTAACTTTTGATAGAAGACTCAGACAAACATGTTTATGGCTTTATCTTATAGAACTCAATATCTCCGTGCTGGGAAAACAGGATTTGCAGCTGTTTGAGCTAAGATTTCCAAGTTATACACATAATGAAAACCTATACTTTGTTTCGGTCGAGTTCCCCATTCAAATGCATGTAACAGTGAGAAACGCATTGTCTTGGCGAAAGAAAGCGTTTTTGAACAACTTCATATAAATCGCTGTAACTTTTGATAGAAGACTCAGACACACATGTTTATGGCTTTATCTTATAAAACTCAATATCTCCGTGCTGGGCAAACAGGTTTTGCAGCCGTTTGAGCTAAGATTTTAAAATTATTCACATAATGAAAACCTATACTTTGTTTCAGGCGAGTTTCCCATTCAAATGCATGTAACCGTGAGAAACGCATTGTATTGGCGAAAGAAAGCGATTTTGAACAACTTCATATAAATCGCTGTAACTTTTGATAGAGGTCTCAGACAAACATGTTTATGGCTTTATCTTATAGAACTCAATATCCCCATGCTGGGCAAACAGGTTTTGCAGCCGTTTGAGCTAAGATTTTAAAATTATTCACATAATGAAAACCTATACTTTGGCTCGGGCGAGTTTCCCATTCAAATGCATGTAACAGTGAGAAACGCATTGTCTTGGCGAAAGAAAGCGTTTTTGAACAACTTCATATAAATCGCTGTAACTTTTGATAGAAGACTCAGACAAACATGTTTATGGCTTTATCTTATAAAACTCAATATCTCCGTGCTGGGCAAACAGGTTTTGCAGCCGTTTGAGCTAAGATTTTAAAATTATTCACATAATGAAAACCTATACTTTGTTTCAGGCGAGTTTCCCATTCAAATGCATGTAACCGTGAGAAACGCATTGTATTGGCGAAAGAAAGCGATTTTGAACAACTTCATATAAATCGCTGTAACTTTTGATAGAGGTCTCAGACAAACATGTTTATGGCTTTATCTTATAAAACTCAATATCTCCGTGCTGGGCAAACAGGTTTTGCAGCCGTTTGAGCTAAGATTTTAAAATTATTCACATAATGAAAACCTATACTTTGTCTCAGGCGAGTTTCCCATTCAAATGCATGTAACAGTGAGAAACGCATTGTCTTGGCGAAAGAAAGCGTTTTTGAACAACTTCATATAAATCGCTGTAACTTTTGATAGAGGTCTCAGACAAACATGTTTATGGCTTTATCTTATAGAACTCAATATCCCCATGCTGGGAAAACAGGATTTGCAGCTGTTTGAGCTAAGATTTCCAAGTTATACACATAATGAAAACCTATACTTTGTTTCGGTCGAGTTCCCCATTCAAATGCATGTAACAGTGAGAAACGCATTGTCTTGGCGAAAGAAAGCGTTTTTGAACAACTTCATATAAATCGCTGTAACTTTTGATAGAAGACTCAGACACACATGTTTATGGCTTTATCTTATAAAACTCAATATCTCCGTGCTGGGCAAACAGGTTTTGCAGCCGTTTGAGCTAAGATTTTAAAATTATTCACATAATGAAAACCTATACTTTGTTTCAGGCGAGTTTCCCATTCAAATGCATGTAACCGTGAGAAACGCATTGTATTGGCGAAAGAAAGCGATTTTGAACAACTTCATATAAATCGCTGTAACTTTTGATAGAGGTCTCAGACAAACATGTTTATGGCTTTATCTTATAGAACTCAATATCCCCATGCTGGGCAAACAGGTTTTGCAGCCGTTTGAGCTAAGATTTTAAAATTATTCACATAATGAAAACCTATACTTTGGCTCGGGCGAGTTTCCCATTCAAATGCATGTAACAGTGAGAAACGCATTGTCTTGGCGAAAGAAAGCGTTTTTGAACAACTTCATATAAATCGCTGTAACTTTTGATAGAAGACTCAGACAAACATGTTTATGGCTTTATCTTATAAAACTCAATATCTCCGTGCTGGGCAAACAGGTTTTGCAGCCGTTTGAGCTAAGATTTTAAAATTATTCACATAATGAAAACCTATACTTTGTTTCAGGCGAGTTTCCCATTCAAATGCATGTAACCGTGAGAAACGCATTGTATTGGCGAAAGAAAGCGATTTTGAACAACTTCATATAAATCGCTGTAACTTTTGATAGAGGTCTCAGACAAACATGTTTATGGCTTTATCTTATAAAACTCAATATCTCCGTGCTGGGCAAACAGGTTTTGCAGCCGTTTGAGCTAAGATTTTAAAATTATTCACATAATGAAAACCTATACTTTGTCTCAGGCGAGTTTCCCATTCAAATGCATGTAACAGTGAGAAACGCATTGTCTTGGCGAAAGAAAGCGTTTTTGAACAACTTCATATAAATCGCTGTAACTTTTGATAGAGGTCTCAGACAAACATGTTTATGGCTTTATCTTATAGAACTCAATATCCCCATGCTGGGAAAACAGGATTTGCAGCTGTTTGAGCTAAGATTTCCAAGTTATACACATAATGAAAACCTATACTTTGTTTCGGTCGAGTTCCCCATTCAAATGCATGTAACAGTGAGAAACACACTGTCTTGGCGAAAGAAAGCGTTTTTGAACAACTTCATATAAATCGCTGTAACTTTTGATAGAAGACTCAGACACACATGTTTATGGCTTTATCTTATAAAACTCAATATCTCCGTGCTGGGCAAACAGGTTTTGCAGCCGTTTGAGCTAAGATTTTAAAATTATTCACATAATGAAAACCTATACTTTGTTTCAGGCGAGTTTCCCATTCAAATGCATGTAACCGTGAGAAACGCATTGTATTGGCGAAAGAAAGCGATTTTGAACAACTTCATATAAATCGCTGTAACTTTTGATAGAGGTCTCAGACAAACATGTTTATGGCTTTATCTTATAGAACTCAATATCCCCATGCTGGGCAAACAGGTTTTGCAGCCGTTTGAGCTAAGATTTTAAAATTATTCACATAATGAAAACCTATACTTTGTTTCAGGCGAGTTTCCCATTCAAATGCATGTAACAGTGAGAAACGCATTGTATTGGCGAAAGAAAGCGTTTTTGAACAACTTCATATAAATCGCTGTAACTTTTGATAGAGGTCTCAGACAAACATGTTTATGGCTTTATCTTATAAAACTCAATATCTCCGTGCTGGGCAAACAGGTTTTGCAGCCGTTTGAGCTAAGATTTTAAAATTATTCACATAATGAAAACCTATACTTTGTTTCAGGCGAGTTTCCCATTCAAATGCATGTAACCGTGAGAAACGCATTGTCTTGGCGAAAGAAAGCGTTTTTGAACAACTTCATATAAATCGCTGTAACTTTTGATAGAGGTCTCAGACAAACATGTTTATGGCTTTATCTTATAAAACTCAATATCTCCGTGCTGGGCAAACAGGTTTTGCAGCCGTTTGAGCTAAGATTTTAAAATTATTCACATAATGAAAACCTATACTTTGTTTCAGGCGAGTTTCCCATTCAAATGCATGTAACCGTGAGAAACGCATTGTCTTGGCGAAATAAAGCGTTTTTGTACAACTTCATATAAATAGCTGTAACTTTTGATAGAAGACTCAGACAAACATGTTTATGGCTTTATCTTATAGAACTCAAGGTCCCTGTGCTGGGAAAACAGGATTTGCAGCTGTTTGAGCTAAGATTTCCAAGTTATACACATAATGAAAACCTATACTTTGTTTCGGTCGAGTTCCCCATTCAAATGCATGTAACAGTGAGAAACACACTGTCTTGGCGAAAGAAAGCGTTTTTGAACAACTTCATATAAATCGCTGTAACTTTTGATAGAAGACTCAGACACACATGTTTATGGCTTTATCTTATAAAACTCAATATCTCCGTGCTGGGCAAACAGGTTTTGCAGCCGTTTGAGCTAAGATTTTAAAATTATTCACATAATGAAAACCTATACTTTGTTTCAGGCGAGTTTCCCATTCAAATGCATGTAACCGTGAGAAACGCATTGTATTGGCGAAAGAAAGCGTTTTTGAACAACTTCATATAAATCGCTGTAACTTTTGATAGAGGACTCAGAAACACATGTTTATGGCTTTATCTTATAAAACTCAATATCTCCGTGCTGGGCAAACAGGTTTTACAGCCGTTTGAGCTAAGATTTTAAAATTATTCACATAATGAAAACCTATACTTTGTTTCAGGCGAGTTTCCCATTCAAATGCATGTAACAGTGAGAAACGCATTGTCTTGGCGAAATAAAGCGTTTTTGTACAACTTCATATAAATAGCTGTAACTTTTGATAGAAGACTCAGACAAACATGTTTATGGCTTTATCTTATAAAACTCAATATCTCCGTGCTGGGCAAACAGGTTTTGCAGCCGTTTGAGCTAAGATTTTAAAATTATTCACATAATGAAAACCTATACTTTGTTTCAGGCGAGTTTCCCATTCAAATGCATGTAACCGTGAGAAACGCATTGTCTTGGCGAAAGAAAGCGTTTTTGAACAACTTCATATAAATCGCTGTAACTTTTGATAGAGGTCTCAGACAAACATGTTTATGGCTTTATCTTATAAAACTCAATATCTCCGTGCTGGGCAAACAGGTTTTACAGCCGTTTGAGCTAAGATTTTAAAATTATTCACATAATGAAAACCTATACTTTGTCTGGGGCGAGTTTCCCATTCAAATGCATGTAACAGTGAGAAACGCATTGTCTTGGCGAAATAAAGCGTTTTTGTACAACTTCATATAAATAGCTGTAACTTTTGATAGAAGACTCAGACAAACATGTTTATGGCTTTATCTTATAGAACTCAATATCTCCGTGCTGGGAAAACAGGATTTGCAGCTGTTTGAGCTAAGATTTCCAAGTTATACACATAATGAAAACCTATACTTTGTTTCGGTCGAGTTCCCCATTCAAATGCATGTAACAGTGAGAAACGCATTGTCTTGGCGAAAGAAAGCGTTTTTGAACAACTTCATATAAATCGCTGTAACTTTTGATAGAAGACTCAGACACACATGTTTATGGCTTTATCTTATAAAACTCAATATCTCCGTGCTGGGCAAACAGGTTTTGCAGCCGTTTGAGCTAAGATTTTAAAATTATTCACATAATGAAAACCTATACTTTGTTTCAGGCGAGTTTCCCATTCAAATGCATGTAACCGTGAGAAACGCATTGTATTGGCGAAAGAAAGCGATTTTGAACAACTTCATATAAATCGCTGTAACTTTTGATAGAGGTCTCAGACAAACATGTTTATGGCTTTATCTTATAGAACTCAATATCCCCATGCTGGGCAAACAGGTTTTGCAGCCGTTTGAGCTAAGATTTTAAAATTATTCACATAATGAAAACCTATACTTTGTCTCAGGCGAGTTTCCCATTCAAATGCATGTAACAGTGAGAAACGCATTGTCTTGGCGAAAGAAAGCGTTTTTGAACAACTTCATATAAATCGCTGTAACTTTTGATAGAGGACTCAGAAACACATGTTTATGGCTTTATCTTATAGAACTCAATATCTCCGTGCTGGGCAAACAGGTTTTGCAGCCGTTTGAGCTAAGATTTTAAAATTATTCACATAATGAAAACCTATACTTTGTTTCAGGCGAGTTTCCCATTCAAATGCATGTAACAGTGAGAAACACACTGTCTTGGCGAAATAAAGCGTTTTTGAACAACTTCATATAAATCGCTGTAACTTTTGATAGAAGACTCAGACACACATGTTTATGGCTTTATCTTATAAAACTCAATATCTCCGTGCTGGGCAAACAGGTTTTGCAGCCGTTTGAGCTAAGATTTTAAAATTATTCACATAATGAAAACCTATACTTTGTCTGAGGCGAGTTTCCCATTCAAATGCATGTAACAGTGAGAAACGCATTGTCTTGGCGAAAGAAAGCGTTTTTGAACAACTTCATATAAATCGCTGTAACTTTTGATAGAGGACTCAGAAACACATGTTTATGGCTTTATCTTATAAAACTCAATATCTCCGTGCTGGGCAAACAGGTTTTGCAGCCGTTTGAGCTAAGATTTTAAAATTATTCACATAATGAAAACCTATACTTTGTTTCAGGCGAGTTTCCCATTCAAATGCATGTAACCGTGAGAAACGCATTGTCTTGGCGAAAGAAAGCGATTTTGAACAACTTCATATAAATCGCTGTAACTTTTGATAGAGGTCTCAGACAAACATGTTTATGGCTTTATCTTATAAAACTCAATATCTCCGTGCTGGGCAAACAGGTTTTGCAGCCGTTTGAGCTAAGATTTTAAAATTATTCACATAATGAAAACCTATACTTTGTTTCAGGCGAGTTTCCCATTCAAATGCATGTAACCGTGAGAAACGCATTGTATTGGCGAAAGAAAGCGATTTTGAACAACTTCATATAAATCGCTGTAACTTTTGATAGAGGTCTCAGACAAACATGTTTATGGCTTTATCTTATAGAACTCAATATCCCCATGCTGGGCAAACAGGTTTTGCAGCCGTTTGAGCTAAGATTTTAAAATTATTCACATAATGAAAACCTATACTTTGTCTCAGGCGAGTTTCCCATTCAAATGCATGTAACAGTGAGAAACGCATTGTCTTGGCGAAAGAAAGCGTTTTTGAACAACTTCATATAAATCGCTGTAACTTTTGATAGAGGACTCAGAAACACATGTTTATGGCTTTATCTTATAGAACTCAATATCTCCGTGCTGGGCAAACAGGTTTTGCAGCCGTTTGAGCTAAGATTTTAAAATTATTCACATAATGAAAACCTATACTTTGTTTCAGGCGAGTTTCCCATTCAAATGCATGTAACAGTGAGAAACACACTGTCTTGGCGAAATAAAGCGTTTTTGAACAACTTCATATAAATCGCTGTAACTTTTGATAGAAGACTCAGACACACATGTTTATGGCTTTATCTTATAAAACTCAATATCTCCGTGCTGGGCAAACAGGTTTTGCAGCCGTTTGAGCTAAGATTTTAAAATTATTCACATAATGAAAACCTATACTTTGTCTGAGGCGAGTTTCCCATTCAAATGCATGTAACAGTGAGAAACGCATTGTCTTGGCGAAAGAAAGCGTTTTTGAACAACTTCATATAAATCGCTGTAACTTTTGATAGAGGACTCAGAAACACATGTTTATGGGTTTATCTTATAAAACTCAATATCTCCGTGCTGGGTAAACAGGTTTTACAGCCGTTTGAGCTAAGATTTTAAAATTATTCACATAATGAAAACCTATACTTTGTCTCGGGCGAGTTTCCCATTCAAATGCATGTAACAGTGAGAAACGCATTGTCTTGGCGAAATAAAGCGTTTTTGTACAACTTCATATAAATAGCTATAACTTTTGATAGAAGACTCAGACAAACATGTTTATGGCTTTATCTTATAGAACTCAATATCTCCGTGCTGGGAAAACAGGATTTGCAGCTGTTTGAGCTAAGATTTCCAAGTTATACACATAATGAAAACCTATACTTTGTTTCGGTCGAGTTCCCCATTCAAATGCATGTAACAGTGAGAAACGCATTGTCTTGGCAAAAGAAAGCGTTTTTGAACAACTTCATATAAATCGCTGTAACTTTTGATAGAAGACTCAGACACACATGTTTATGGCTTTATCTTATAAAACTCAATATCTCCGTGCTGGGCAAACAGGTTTTGCAGCCGTTTGAGCTAAGATTTTAAAATTATTCACATAATGAAAACCTATACTTTGTCTGAGGCGAGTTTCCCATTCAAATGCATGTAACAGTGAGAAACGCATTGTCTTGGCGAAAGAAAGCGTTTTTGAACAACTTCATATAAATCGCTGTAACTTTTGATAGAGGACTCAGAAACACATGTTTATGGGTTTATCTTATAAAACTCAATATCTCCGTGCTGGGCAAACAGGTTTTGAAGCCATTTAAGCTAAGATTTTAAAATTATTCACATAATGAAAACCTATACTTTGTCTCGGGCGAGTTTCCCATTCAAATGCATGTAACAGTGAGAAACGCATTGTCTTGGCGAAATAAAGCGTTTTTGTACAACTTCATATAAATAGCTGTAACTTTTGATAGAAGACTCAGACAAACATGTTTATGGCTTTATCTTATAGAACTCAAGGTCCCTGTGCTGGGAAAACAGGATTTGCAGCTGTTTGAGCTAAGATTTTAAAATTATTCACATAATGAAAACCTATACTTTGTCTCGGGTGAGTTCCCCATTCAAATGCATGTAACAGTGAGAAACGCATTGTCTTGGCGAAAGAAAGCGTTTTTGAACAACTTCATATAAATCGCTGTAACTTTTGATAGAAGACTCAGACACACATGTTTATGGCTTTATCTTATAAAACTCAATATCTCCGTGCTGGGCAAACAGGTTTTGCAGCCGTTTGAGCTAAGATTTTAAAATTATTCACATAATGAAAACCTATACTTTGTTTCAGGCGAGTTTCCCATTCAAATGCATGTAACCGTGAGAAACGCATTGTATTGGCGAAAGAAAGCGTTTTTGAACAACTTCATATAAATCGCTGTAACTTTTGATAGAGGACTCAGAAACACATGTTTATGGCTTTATCTTATAGAACTCAAGGTCCCTGTGCTGGGCAAACAGGTTTTGCAGCCGTTTGAGCTAAGATTTTAAAATTATTCACATAATGAAAACCTATACTTTGTCTGGGGCGAGTTTCCCATTCAAATGCATGTAACAGTGAGAAACGCATTGTCTTGGCGAAATAAAGCGTTTTTGAACAACTTCATATAAATCGCTGTAACTTTTGATAGAAGACTCAGACACACATGTTTATGGCTTTATCTTATAAAACTCAATATCTCCGTGCTGGGCAAACAGGTTTTGCAGCCGTTTGAGCTAAGATTTTAAAATTATTCACATAATGAAAACCTATACTTTGTCTCGGGCGAGTTTCCCATTCAAATGCATGTAACAGTGAGAAACACACTGTCTTGGCGAAATAAAGCGTTTTTGAACAACTTCATATAAATCGCTGTAACTTTTGATAGAAGACTCAGACACACATGTTTATGGCTTTATCTTATAAAACTCAATATCTCCGTGCTGGGCAAACAGGTTTTGCAGCCGTTTGAGCTAAGATTTTAAAATTATTCACATAATGAAAACCTATACTTTGTCTGAGGCGAGTTTCCCATTCAAATGCATGTAACAGTGAGAAACGCATTGTCTTGGCGAAAGAAAGCGTTTTTGAACAACTTCATATAAATCGCTGTAACTTTTGATAGAGGACTCAGAAACACATGTTTATGGGTTTATCTTATAAAACTCAATATCTCCGTGCTGGGCAAACAGGTTTTGAAGCCATTTAAGCTAAGATTTTAAAATTATTCACATAATGAAAACCTATACTTTGGCTCGGGCGAGTTTCCCATTCAAATGCATGTAACAGTGAGAAACGCATTGTCTTGGCGAAAGAAAGCGTTTTTGAACAACTTCATATAAATCGCTGTAACTTTTGATAGAAGACTCAGACAAACATGTTTATGGCTTTATCTTATAAAACTCAATATCTCCGTGCTGGGCAAACAGGTTTTGCAGCCGTTTGAGCTAAGATTTTAAAATTATTCACATAATGAAAACCTATACTTTGTTTCAGGCAAGTTTCCCATTCAAATGCATGTAACCGTGAGAAACGCATTGTCTTGGCGAAAGAAAGCGTTTTTGAACAACTTCATATAAATCGCTGTAACTTTTGATAGAGGTCTCAGACAAACATGTTTATGGCTTTATCTTATAAAACTCAATATCTCCGTGCTGGGCAAACAGGTTTTACAGCCGTTTGAGCTAAGATTTTAAAATTATTCACATAATGAAAACCTATACTTTGTCTCGGGCGAGTTTCCCATTCAAATGCATGTAACCGTGAGAAACGCATTGTCTTGGCGAAAGAAAGCGTTTTTGAACAACTTCATATAAATCGCTGTAACTTTTGATAGAAGACTCAGACAAACATGTTTATGGCTTTATCTTATAAAACTCAATATCTCCGTGCTGGGCAAACAGGTTTTGCAGCCGTTTGAGCTAAGATTTTAAAATTATTCACATAATGAAAACCTATACTTTGTCTGAGGCGAGTTTCCCATTCAAATGCATGTAACAGTGAGAAACGCATTGTCTTGGCGAAAGAAAGCGTTTTTGAACAACTTCATATAAATCGCTGTAACTTTTGATAGAAGACTCAGACAAACATGTTTATGGCTTTATCTTATAAAACTCAATATCTCCGTGCTGGGCAAACAGGTTTTGCAGCCGTTTGAGCTAAGATTTTAAAATTATTCACATAATGAAAACCTATACTTTGTCTCGGGCGAGTTTCCCATTCAAATGCATGTAACAGTGAGAAACACACTGTCTTGGCGAAATAAAGCGTTTTTGAACAACTTCATATAAATCGCTGTAACTTTTGATAGAAGACTCAGACACACATGTTTATGGCTTTATCTTATAAAACTCAATATCTCCGTGCTGGGCAAACAGGTTTTGCAGCCGTTTGAGCTAAGATTTTAAAATTATTCACATAATGAAAACCTATACTTTGTCTGAGGCGAGTTTCCCATTCAAATGCATGTAACAGTGAGAAACGCATTGTCTTGGCGAAAGAAAGCGTTTTTGAACAACTTCATATAAATCGCTGTAACTTTTGATAGAAGACTCAGACAAACATGTTTATGGCTTTATCTTATAAAACTCAATATCTCCGTGCTGGGCAAACAGGTTTTGCAGCCGTTTGAGCTAAGATTTTAAAATTATTCACATAATGAAAACCTATACTTTGTCTCGGGCGAGTTTCCCATTCAAATGCATGTAACAGTGAGAAACACACTGTCTTGGCGAAATAAAGCGTTTTTGAACAACTTCATATAAATCGCTGTAACTTTTGATAGAAGACTCAGACACACATGTTTATGGCTTTATCTTATAAAACTCAATATCTCCGTGCTGGGCAAACAGGTTTTGCAGCCGTTTGAGCTAAGATTTTAAAATTATTCACATAATGAAAACCTATACTTTGTCTGAGGCGAGTTTCCCATTCAAATGCATGTAACAGTGAGAAACGCATTGTCTTGGCGAAAGAAAGCGTTTTTGAACAACTTCATATAAATCGCTGTAACTTTTGATAGAGGACTCAGAAACACATGTTTATGGGTTTATCTTATAAAACTCAATATCTCCGTGCTGGGCAAACAGGTTTTGAAGCCATTTAAGCTAAGATTTTAAAATTATTCACATAATGAAAACCTATACTTTGGCTCGGGCGAGTTTCCCATTCAAATGCATGTAACAGTGAGAAACGCATTGTCTTGGCGAAAGAAAGCGTTTTTGAACAACTTCATATAAATCGCTGTAACTTTTGATAGAAGACTCAGACAAACATGTTTATGGCTTTATCTTATAAAACTCAATATCTCCGTGCTGGGCAAACAGGTTTTGCAGCCGTTTGAGCTAAGATTTTAAAATTATTCACATAATGAAAACCTATACTTTGTTTCAGGCAAGTTTCCCATTCAAATGCATGTAACCGTGAGAAACGCATTGTCTTGGCGAAAGAAAGCGTTTTTGAACAACTTCATATAAATCGCTGTAACTTTTGATAGAGGTCTCAGACAAACATGTTTATGGCTTTATCTTATAAAACTCAATATCTCCGTGCTGGGCAAACAGGTTTTACAGCCGTTTGAGCTAAGATTTTAAAATTATTCACATAATGAAAACCTATACTTTGTCTCGGGCGAGTTTCCCATTCAAATGCATGTAACAGTGAGAAACGCATTGTCTTGGCGAAAGAAAGCGTTTTTGAACAACTTCATATAAATCGCTGTAACTTTTGATAGAGGTCTCAGACAAACATGTTTATGGCTTTATCTTATAAAACTCAATATCTCCGTGCTGGGCAAACAGGTTTTGCAGCCGTTTGAGCTAAGATTTTAAAATTATTCACATAATGAAAACCTATACTTTGTCTGAGGCGAGTTTCCCATTCAAATGCATGTAACAGTGAGAAACGCATTGTCTTGGCGAAAGAAAGCGTTTTTGAACAACTTCATATAAATCGCTGTAACTTTTGATAGAAGACTCAGACAAACATGTTTATGGCTTTATCTTATAAAACTCAATATCTCCGTGCTGGGCAAACAGGTTTTGCAGCCGTTTGAGCTAAGATTTTAAAATTATTCACATAATGAAAACCTATACTTTGTTTCAGGCGAGTTTCCCATTCAAATGCATGTAACCGTGAGAAACACATTGTCTTGGCGAAAGAAAGCGTTTTTGAACAACTTCATATAAATCGCTGTAACTTTTGATAGAGGTCTCAGACAAACATGTTTATGGCTTTATCTTATAAAACTCAATATCTCCGTGCTGGGCAAACAGGTTTTGCAGCCGTTTGAGCTAAGATTTTAAAATTATTCACATAATGAAAACCTATACTTTGTCTCGGGCGAGTTTCCCATTCAAATGCATGTAACAGTGAGAAACGCATTGTCTTGGCGAAAGAAAGCGTTTTTGAACAACTTCATATAAATCGCTGTAACTTTTGATAGAAGACTCAGACAAACATGTTTATGGCTTTATCTTATAAAACTCAATATCTCCGTGCTGGGCAAACAGGTTTTGCAGCCGTTTGAGCTAAGATTTTAAAATTATTCACATAATGAAAACCTATACTTTGTTTCAGGCGAGTTTCCCATTCAAATGCATGTAACCGTGAGAAACACATTGTATTGGCGAAAGAAAGCGTTTTTGAACAACTTCATATAAATCGCTGTAACTTTTGATAGAGGTCTCAGACAAACATGTTTATGGCTTTATCTTATAAAACTCAATATCTCCGTGCTGGGCAAACAGGTTTTGCAGCCGTTTGAGCTAAGATTTTAAAATTATTCACATAATGAAAACCTATACTTTGTTTCAGGCGAGTTTCCCATTCAAATGCATGTAACCGTGAGAAACGCATTGTCTTGGCGAAAGAAAGCGTTTTTGAACAACTTCATATAAATCGCTGTAACTTTTGATAGAGGTCTCAGACAAACATGTTTATGGCTTTATCTTATAAAACTCAATATCTCCGTGCTGGGCAAACAGGTTTTACAGCCGTTTGAGCTAAGATTTTAAAATTATTCACATAATGAAAACCTATACTTTGTTTCAGGCGAGTTTCCCATTCAAATGCATGTAACAGTGAGAAACGCATTGTATTGGCGAAAGAAAGCGTTTTTGAACAACTTCATATAAATCGCTGTAACTTTTGATAGAGGTCTCAGACAAACATGTTTATGGCTTTATCTTATAAAACTCAATATCTCCGTGCTGGGCAAACAGGTTTTGCAGCCGTTTGAGCTAAGATTTTAAAATTATTCACATAATGAAAACCTATACTTTGTTTCAGGCGAGTTTCCCATTCAAATGCATGTAACCGTGAGAAACGCATTGTATTGGCGAAAGAAAGCGTTTTTGAACAACTTCATATAAATCGCTGTAACTTTTGATAGAGGTCTCAGACAAACATGTTTATGGCTTTATCTTATAAAACTCAATATCTCCGTGCTGGGCAAACAGGTTTTGCAGCCGTTTGAGCTAAGATTTTAAAATTATTCACATAATGAAAACCTATACTTTGTTTCAGGCGAGTTTCCCATTCAAATGCATGTAACCGTGAGAAACGCATTGTCTTGGCGAAAGAAAGCGTTTTTGAACAACTTCATATAAATCGCTGTAACTTTTGATAGAGGTCTCAGACAAACATGTTTATGGCTTTATCTTATAAAACTCAATATCTCCGTGCTGGGCAAACAGGTTTTACAGCCGTTTGAGCTAAGATTTTAAAATTATTCACATAATGAAAACCTATACTTTGTCTCGGGCGAGTTTCCCATTCAAATGCATGTAACAGTGAGAAACGCATTGTCTTGGCGAAATAAAGCGTTTTTGTACAACTTCATATAAATAGCTGTAACTTTTGATAGAAGACTCAGACAAACATGTTTATGGCTTTATCTTATAGAACTCAAGGTCCCTGTGCTGGGAAAACGGGTTTTGCAGCTGTTTGAGCTAAGATTTCCAAGTTATACACATAATGAAAACCTATACTTTGTTTCGGTCGAGTTCCCCATTCAAATGCATGTAACAGTGAGAAACGCATTGTCTTGGCGAAAGAAAGCGTTTTTGAACAACTTCATATAAATCGCTGTAACTTTTGATAGAAGACTCAGACACACATGTTTATGGCTTTATCTTATAAAACTGAATATCTCCGTGCTGGGCAAACAGGTTTTGCAGCCGTTTGAGCTAAGATTTTAAAATTATTCACATAATGAAAACCTATACTTTGTCTCAGGCGAGTTTCCCATTCAAATGCATGTAACCGTGAGAAACGCATTGTCTTGGCGAAAGAAAGCGTTTTTGAACAACTTCATATAAATCGCTGTAACTTTTGATAGAAGACTCAGACAAACATGTTTATGGCTTTATCTTATAAAACTCAATATCTCCGTGCTGGGCAAACAGGTTTTGCAGCCGTTTGAGCTAAGATTTTAAAATTATTCACATAATGAAAACCTATACTTTGTCTGAGGCGAGTTTCCCATTCAAATGCATGTAACAGTGAGAAACGCATTGTCTTGGCGAAAGAAAGCGTTTTTGAACAACTTCATATAAATCGCTGTAACTTTTGATAGAGGACTCAGAAACACATGTTTATGGGTTTATCTTATAAAACTCAATATCTCCGTGCTGGGCAAACAGGTTTTGAAGCCATTTAAGCTAAGATTTTAAAATTATTCACATAATGAAAACCTATACTTTGGCTCGGGCGAGTTTCCCATTCAAATGCATGTAACAGTGAGAAACGCATTGTCTTGGCGAAAGAAAGCGTTTTTGAACAACTTCATATAAATCGCTGTAACTTTTGATAGAAGACTCAGACAAACATGTTTATGGCTTTATCTTATAAAACTCAATATCTCCGTGCTGGGCAAACAGGTTTTGCAGCCGTTTGAGCTAAGATTTTAAAATTATTCACATAATGAAAACCTATACTTTGTCTCGGGCGAGTTTCCCATTCAAATGCATGTAACAGTGAGAAACGCATTGTCTTGGCGAAAGAAAGCGTTTTTGAACAACTTCATATAAATCGCTGTAACTTTTGATAGAAGACTCAGACAAACATGTTTATGGCTTTATCTTATAAAACTGAATATCTCCGTGCTGGGCAAACAGGTTTTACAGCCGTTTGAGCTAAGATTTTAAAATTATTCACATAATGAAAACCTATACTTTGTCTCGGGCGAGTTTCCCATTCAAATGCATGTAACAGTGAGAAACGCATTGTCTTGGCGAAATAAAGCGTTTTTGTACAACTTCATATAAATAGCTGTAACTTTTGATAGAAGACTCAGACAAACATGTTTATGGCTTTATCTTATAGAACTCAATATCCCCGTGCTGGGCAAACAGGTTTTGCAGCCGTTTGAGCTAAGATTTTAAAATTATTCACATAATGAAAACCTATACTTTGTCTCAGGCGAGTTTCCCATTCAAATGCATGTAACCGTGAGAAACGCATTGTCTTGGCGAAAGAAAGCGTTTTTGAACAACTTCATATAAGTCGCTGTAACTTTTGATAGAAGACTCAAACACACATGTTTATGGCTTTATCTTATAAAACTCAATATCTCCGTGCTGGGCAAACAGGTTTTGCAGCCGTTTGAGCTAAGATTTTAAAATTATTCACATAATGAAAACCTATACTTTGTCTCGGGCGAGTTTCCCATTCAAATGCATGTAACAGTGAGAAACGCATTGTCTTGGCGAAAGAAAGCGTTTTTGAACAACTTCATATAAATCGCTGTAACTTTTGATAGAAGACTCAGACAAACATGTTTATGGCTTTATCTTATAAAACTGAATATCTCCGTGCTGGGCAAACAGGTTTTACAGCCGTTTGAGCTAAGATTTTAAAATTATTCACATAATGAAAACCTATACTTTGTCTCGGGCGAGTTTCCCATTCAAATGCATGTAACAGTGAGAAACGCATTGTCTTGGCGAAATAAAGCGTTTTTGTACAACTTCATATAAATAGCTGTAACTTTTGATAGAAGACTCAGACAAACATGTTTATGGCTTTATCTTATAGAACTCAATATCCCCGTGCTGGGCAAACAGGTTTTGCAGCCGTTTGAGCTAAGATTTTAAAATTATTCACATAATGAAAACCTATACTTTGTCTCAGGCGAGTTTCCCATTCAAATGCATGTAACCGTGAGAAACGCATTGTCTTGGCGAAAGAAAGCGTTTTTGAACAACTTCATATAAATCGCTGTAACTTTTGATAGAAGACTCAGACACACATGTTTATGGCTTTATCTTATAAAACTCAATATCTCCGTGCTGGGCAAACAGGTTTTGCAGCCGTTTGAGCTAAGATTTCCAAGTTATACACATAATCAAAACCTATACTTTGTTTCGGTCGAGTTCCCCATTCAAATGCATGTAACAGTGAGAAACGCATTGTCTTGGCGAAAGAAAGCGTTTTTGAACAACTTCATATAAATCGCTGTAACTTTTGATAGAAGACTCAGACACACATGTTTATGGCTTTATCTTATAAAACTCAATATCTCCGTGCTGGGCAAACAGGTTTTGCAGCCGTTTGAGCTAAGATTTTAAAATTATTCACATAATGAAAACCTATACTTTGTCTCAGGCGAGTTTCCCATTCAAATGCATGTAACCGTGAGAAACGCATTGTCTTGGCGAAAGAAAGCGTTTTTGAACAACTTCATATAAATCGCTGTAACTTTTGATAGAAGACTCAGACAAACATGTTTATGGCTTTATCTTATAAAACTGAATATCTCCGTGCTGGGCAAACAGGTTTTGCAGCCGTTTGAGCTAAGATTTTAAAATTATTCACATAATGAAAACCTATACTTTGTCTGAGGCGAGTTTCCCATTCAAATGCATGTAACAGTGAGAAACGCATTGTCTTGGCGAAAGAAAGCGTTTTTGAACAACTTCATATAAATCGCTGTAACTTTTGATAGAAGACTCAGACAAACGTGTTTATGGCTTTATCTTATAAAACTCAATATCTCCGTGCTGGGCAAACAGGTTTTGCAGCCGTTTGAGCTAAGATTTTAAAATTATTCACATAATGAAAACCTATACTTTGTCTGAGGCGAGTTTCCCATTCAAATGCATGTAACAGTGAGAAACGCATTGTCTTGGCGAAAGAAAGCGTTTTTGAACAACTTCATATAAATCGCTGTAACTTTTGATAGAGGACTCAGAAACACATGTTTATGGGTTTATCTTATAAAACTCAATATCTCCGTGCTGGGCAAACAGGTTTTGAAGCCATTTAAGCTAAGATTTTAAAATTATTCACATAATGAAAACCTATACTTTGGCTCGGGCGAGTTTCCCATTCAAATGCATGTAACAGTGAGAAACGCATTGTCTTGGCGAAAGAAAGCGTTTTTGAACAACTTCATATAAATCGCTGTAACTTTTGATAGAAGACTCAGACAAACATGTTTATGGCTTTATCTTATAAAACTCAATATCTCCGTGCTGGGCAAACAGGTTTTGCAGCCGTTTGAGCTAAGATTTTAAAATTATTCACATAATGAAAACCTATACTTTGTCTCGGGCGAGTTTCCCATTCAAATGCATGTAACAGTGAGAAACGCATTGTCTTGGCGAAAGAAAGCGTTTTTGAACAACTTCATATAAATCGCTGTAACTTTTGATAGAAGACTCAGACAAACATGTTTATGGCTTTATCTTATAAAACTGAATATCTCCGTGCTGGGCAAACAGGTTTTACAGCCATTTAAGCTAAGATTTTAAAATTATTCACATAATGAAAACCTATACTTTGGCTCGGGCGAGTTTCCCATTCAAATGCATGTAACAGTGAGAAACGCATTGTCTTGGCGAAAGAAAGCGTTTTTGAACAACTTCATATAAATCGCTGTAACTTTTGATAGAAGACTCAGACAAACATGTTTATGGCTTTATCTTATAAAACTCAATATCTCCGTGCTGGGCAAACAGGTTTTGCAGCCGTTTGAGCTAAGATTTTAAAATTATTCACATAATGAAAACCTATACTTTGTCTCGGGCGAGTTTCCCATTCAAATGCATGTAACAGTGAGAAACGCATTGTCTTGGCGAAAGAAAGCGTTTTTGAACAACTTCATATAAATCGCTGTAACTTTTGATAGAAGACTCAGACAAACATGTTTATGGCTTTATCTTATAAAACTCAATATCTCCGTGCTGGGCAAACAGGTTTTGCAGCCGTTTGAGCTAAGATTTTAAAATTATTCACATAATGAAAACCTATACTTTGTCTCGGGCGAGTTTCCCATTCAAATGCATGTAACAGTGAGAAACGCATTGTCTTGGCGAAAGAAAGCGTTTTTGAACAACTTCATATAAATCGCTGTAACTTTTGATAGAAGACTCAGACAAACATGTTTATGGCTTTATCTTATAAAACTGAATATCTCCGTGCTGGGCAAACAGGTTTTACAGCCATTTAAGCTAAGATTTTAAAATTATTCACATAATGAAAACCTATACTTTGGCTCGGGCGAGTTTCCCATTCAAATGCATGTAACAGTGAGAAACGCATTGTCTTGGCGAAAGAAAGCGTTTTTGAACAACTTCATATAAATCGCTGTAACTTTTGATAGAAGACTCAGACAAACATGTTTATGGCTTTATCTTATAAAACTCAATATCTCCGTGCTGGGCAAACAGGTTTTGCAGCCGTTTGAGCTAAGATTTTAAAATTATTCACATAATGAAAACCTATACTTTGTCTCGGGCGAGTTTCCCATTCAAATGCATGTAACAGTGAGAAACGCATTGTCTTGGCGAAAGAAAGCGTTTTTGAACAACTTCATATAAATCGCTGTAACTTTTGATAGAAGACTCAGACAAACATGTTTATGGCTTTATCTTATAAAACTGAATATCTCCGTGCTGGGCAAACAGGTTTTACAGCCGTTTGAGCTAAGATTTTAAAATTATTCACATAATGAAAACCTATACTTTGTCTCGGGCGAGTTTCCCATTCAAATGCATGTAACAGTGAGAAACGCATTGTCTTGGCGAAATAAAGCGTTTTTGTACAACTTCATATAAATAGCTGTAACTTTTGATAGAAGACTCAGACAAACATGTTTATGGCTTTATCTTATAGAACTCAATATCCCCGTGCTGGGCAAACAGGTTTTGCAGCCGTTTGAGCTAAGATTTTAAAATTATTCACATAATGAAAACCTATACTTTGTCTCAGGCGAGTTTCCCATTCAAATGCATGTAACCGTGAGAAACGCATTGTCTTGGCGAAAGAAAGCGTTTTTGAACAACTTCATATAAATCGCTGTAACTTTTGATAGAAGACTCAGACACACATGTTTATGGCTTTATCTTATAAAACTCAATATCTCCGTGCTGGGCAAACAGGTTTTGCAGCCGTTTGAGCTAAGATTTCCAAGTTATACACATAATCAAAACCTATACTTTGTTTCGGTCGAGTTCCCCATTCAAATGCATGTAACAGTGAGAAACGCATTGTCTTGGCGAAAGAAAGCGTTTTTGAACAACTTCATATAAATCGCTGTAACTTTTGATAGAAGACTCAGACACACATGTTTATGGCTTTATCTTATAAAACTCAATATCTCCGTGCTGGGCAAACAGGTTTTGCAGCCGTTTGAGCTAAGATTTTAAAATTATTCACATAATGAAAACCTATACTTTGTCTCAGGCGAGTTTCCCATTCAAATGCATGTAACCGTGAGAAACGCATTGTCTTGGCGAAAGAAAGCGTTTTTGAACAACTTCATATAAATCGCTGTAACTTTTGATAGAAGACTCAGACAAACATGTTTATGGCTTTATCTTATAAAACTGAATATCTCCGTGCTGGGCAAACAGGTTTTGCAGCCGTTTGAGCTAAGATTTTAAAATTATTCACATAATGAAAACCTATACTTTGTCTGAGGCGAGTTTCCCATTCAAATGCATGTAACAGTGAGAAACGCATTGTCTTGGCGAAAGAAAGCGTTTTTGAACAACTTCATATAAATCGCTGTAACTTTTGATAGAAGACTCAGACAAACGTGTTTATGGCTTTATCTTATAAAACTCAATATCTCCGTGCTGGGCAAACAGGTTTTGCAGCCGTTTGAGCTAAGATTTTAAAATTATTCACATAATGAAAACCTATACTTTGTCTGAGGCGAGTTTCCCATTCAAATGCATGTAACAGTGAGAAACGCATTGTCTTGGCGAAAGAAAGCGTTTTTGAACAACTTCATATAAATCGCTGTAACTTTTGATAGAGGACTCAGAAACACATGTTTATGGGTTTATCTTATAAAACTCAATATCTCCGTGCTGGGCAAACAGGTTTTGAAGCCATTTAAGCTAAGATTTTAAAATTATTCACATAATGAAAACCTATACTTTGGCTCGGGCGAGTTTCCCATTCAAATGCATGTAACAGTGAGAAACGCATTGTCTTGGCGAAAGAAAGCGTTTTTGAACAACTTCATATAAATCGCTGTAACTTTTGATAGAAGACTCAGACAAACATGTTTATGGCTTTATCTTATAAAACTCAATATCTCCGTGCTGGGCAAACAGGTTTTGCAGCCGTTTGAGCTAAGATTTTAAAATTATTCACATAATGAAAACCTATACTTTGTCTCGGGCGAGTTTCCCATTCAAATGCATGTAACAGTGAGAAACGCATTGTCTTGGCGAAAGAAAGCGTTTTTGAACAACTTCATATAAATCGCTGTAACTTTTGATAGAAGACTCAGACAAACATGTTTATGGCTTTATCTTATAAAACTGAATATCTCCGTGCTGGGCAAACAGGTTTTACAGCCGTTTGAGCTAAGATTTTAAAATTATTCACATAATGAAAACCTATACTTTGTCTCGGGCGAGTTTCCCATTCAAATGCATGTAACAGTGAGAAACGCATTGTCTTGGCGAAATAAAGCGTTTTTGTACAACTTCATATAAATAGCTGTAACTTTTGATAGAAGACTCAGACACACATGTTTATGGCTTTATCTTATAAAACTCAATATCTCCGTGCTGGGCAAACAGGTTTTGCAGCCGTTTGAGCTAAGATTTCCAAGTTATACACATAATCAAAACCTATACTTTGTTTCGGTCGAGTTCCCCATTCAAATGCATGTAACAGTGAGAAACGCATTGTCTTGGCGAAAGAAAGCGTTTTTGAACAACTTCATATAAATCGCTGTAACTTTTGATAGAAGACTCAGACACACATGTTTATGGCTTTATCTTATAAAACTCAATATCTCCGTGCTGGGCAAACAGGTTTTGCAGCCGTTTGAGCTAAGATTTTAAAATTATTCACATAATGAAAACCTATACTTTGTCTCAGGCGAGTTTCCCATTCAAATGCATGTAACCGTGAGAAACGCATTGTCTTGGCGAAAGAAAGCGTTTTTGAACAACTTCATATAAATCGCTGTAACTTTTGATAGAAGACTCAGACAAACATGTTTATGGCTTTATCTTATAAAACTGAATATCTCCGTGCTGGGCAAACAGGTTTTGCAGCCGTTTGAGCTAAGATTTTAAAATTATTCACATAATGAAAACCTATACTTTGTCTGAGGCGAGTTTCCCATTCAAATGCATGTAACAGTGAGAAACGCATTGTCTTGGCGAAAGAAAGCGTTTTTGAACAACTTCATATAAATCGCTGTAACTTTTGATAGAGGACTCAGAAACACATGTTTATGGGTTTATCTTATAAAACTCAATATCTCCGTGCTGGGCAAACAGGTTTTGCAGCCGTTTGAGCTAAGATTTTAAAATTATTCACATAATGAAAACCTATACTTTGTCTCGGGCGAGTTTCCCATTCAAATGCATGTAACAGTGAGAAACGCATTGTCTTGGCGAAAGAAAGCGTTTTTGAACAACTTCATATAAATCGCTGTAACTTTTGATAGAAGACTCAGACAAACATGTTTATGGCTTTATCTTATAAAACTCAATATCTCCGTGCTGGGCAAACAGGTTTTACAGCCGTTTGAGCTAAGATTTTAAAATTATTCACATAATGAAAACCTATACTTTGTCTCGGGCGAGTTTCCCATTCAAATGCATGTAACAGTGAGAAACGCATTGTCTTGGCGAAATAAAGCGTTTTTGTACAACTTCATATAAATAGCTGTAACTTTTGATAGAAGACTCAGACAAACATGTTTATGGCTTTATCTTATAGAACTGAATATCTCCGTGCTGGGTAAACAGGTTTTGCAGCCGTTTGAGCTAAGATTTTAAAATTATTCACATAATGAAAACCTATACTTTGTTTCAGGCGAGTTTCCCATTCAAATGCATGTAACCGTGAGAAACACATTGTATTGGCGAAAGAAAGCGTTTTTGAACAACTTCATATAAATCGCTGTAACTTTTGATAGAAGACTCAGACAAACATGTTTATGGCTTTATCTTATAAAACTCAATATCTCCGTGCTGGGCAAACAGGTTTTGCAGCCGTTTGAGCTAAGATTTTAAAATTATTCACATAATGAAAACCTATACTTTGTCTCGGGCGAGTTTCCCATTCAAATGCATGTAACCGTGAGAAACACATTGTCTTGGCGAAAGAAAGCGTTTGTGAACAACTTCATATAAATCGCTGTAACTTTTGATAGAGGTCTCAGACAAACATGTTTATGGCTTTATCTTATAAAACTCAATATCTCCGTGCTGGGTAAACAGGTTTTGCAGCCGTTTGAGCTAAGATTTTAAAATTATTCACATAATGAAAACCTATACTTTGTTTCAGGCGAGTTTCCCATTCAAATGCATGTAACCGTGAGAAACACATTGTCTTGGCGAAAGAAAGCGTTTTTGAACAACTTCATATAAATCGCTGTAACTTTTGATAGAGGTCTCAGACAAACATGTTTATGGCTTTATCTTATAAAACTCAATATCTCCGTGCTGGGCAAACAGGTTTTGCAGCCGTTTGAGCTAAGATTTTAAAATTATTCACATAATGAAAACCTATACTTTGTCTCGGGCGAGTTTCCCATTCAAATGCATGTAACAGTGAGAAACGCATTGTATTGGCGAAAGAAAGCGTTTTTGAACAACTTCATATAAATCGCTGTAACTTTTGATAGAGGTCTCAGACAAACATGTTTATGGCTTTATCTTATAAAACTCAATATCTCCGTGCTGGGCAAACAGGTTTTGCAGCCGTTTGAGCTAAGATTTTAAAATTATTCACATAATGAAAACCTATACTTTGTCTCGGGTGAGTTTCCCATTAAAATGCATGTAACCGTGAGAAACGCATTGTCTTGGCGAAAGAAAGCGTTTTTGAACAACTTCATATAAATCGCTGTAACTTTTGATAGAAGACTCAGACAAACATGTTTATGGCTTTATCTTATAAAACTCAATATCTCCGTGCTGGGCAAACAGGTTTTGCAGCCGTTTGAGCTAAGATTTTAAAATTATTCACATAATGAAAACCTATACTTTGTTTCAGGCGAGTTTCCCATTCAAATGCATGTAACCGTGAGAAACGCATTGTATTGGCGAAAGAAAGCGTTTTTGAACAACTTCATATAAATCGCTGTAACTTTTGATAGAGGTCTTAGACAAACATGTTTATGGCTTTATCTTATAAAACTCAATATCTCCGTGCTGGGCAAACAGGTTTTGCAGCTGTTTGAGCTAAGATTTCCAAGTTATACACATAATGAAAACCTATACTTTGTTTCGGTCGAGTTCCCCATTCAAATGCATGTAACAGTGAGAAACGCATTGTCTTGGCGAAAGAAAGCGTTTTTGAACAACTTCATATAAATCGCTGTAACTTTTGATAGAAGACTCAGACAAACATGTTTATGGCTTTATCTTATAAAACTCAATATCTCCGTGCTGGGCAAACAGGTTTTGCAGCTGTTTGAGCTAAGATTTCCAAGTTATACACATAATGAAAACCTATACTTTGTTTCGGTCGAGTTCCCCATTCAAATGCATGTAACAGTGAGAAACGCATTGTCTTGGCGAAAGAAAGCGTTTTTGAACAACTTCATATAAATCGCTGTAACTTTTGATAGAGGTCTCAGACAAACATGTTTATGGCTTTATCTTATAAAACCCAATATCTCCGTGCTGGGCAAACAGGTTTTGCAGCCGTTTGAGCTAAGATTTTAAAATTATTCACATAATGAAAACCTATACTTTGTTTCAGGCGAGTTTCCCATTCAAATGCATGTAACCGTGAGAAACGCATTGTATTGGCGAAAGAAAGCGTTTTTGAACAACTTCATATAAATCGCTGTAACTTTTGATAGAAGACTCAGACAAACATGTTTATGGCTTTATCTTATAAAACTCAATATCTCCGTGCTGGGCAAACAGGTTTTGCAGCCGTTTGAGCTAAGATTTTAAAATTATTCACATAATGAAAACCTATACTTTGTCTCGGGCGAGTTTCCCATTCAAATGCATGTAACAGTGAGAAACGCATTGTCTTGGCGAAAGAAAGCGTTTTTGAACAACTTCATATAAATCGCTGTCACTTTTGATAGAGGTCTCAGACAAACATGTTTATGGCTTTATCTTATAAAACTGAATATCTCCGTGCTGGGTAAACAGGTTTTGCAGCCGTTTGAGCTAAGATTTTAAAATTATTCACATAATGAAAACCTATACTTTGTTTCAGGCGAGTTTCCCATTCAAATGCATGTAACCGTGAGAAACACATTGTATTGGCGAAAGAAAGCGTTTTTGAACAACTTCATATAAATCGCTGTAACTTTTGATAGAAGACTCAGACAAACATGTTTATGGCTTTATCTTATAAAACTCAATATCTCCGTGCTGGGCAAACAGGTTTTGCAGCCGTTTGAGCTAAGATTTTAAAATTATTCACATAATGAAAACCTATACTTTGTCTCGGGCGAGTTTCCCATTCAAATGCATGTAACCGTGAGAAACACATTGTCTTGGCGAAAGAAAGCGTTTGTGACCAACTTCATATAAATCGCTGTAACTTTTGATAGAGGTCTCAGACAAACATGTTTATGGCTTTATCTTATAAAACTCAATATCTCCGTGCTGGGTAAACAGGTTTTGCAGCCGTTTGAGCTAAGATTTTAAAATTATTCACATAATGAAAACCTATACTTTGTTTCAGGCGAGTTTCCCATTCAAATGCATGTAACCGTGAGAAACACATTGTCTTGGCGAAAGAAAGCGCTTTTGAACAACTTCATATAAATCGCTGTAACTTTTGATAGAGGTCTCAGACAAACATGTTTATGGCTTTATCTTATAAAACTCAATATCTCCGTGCTGGGCAAACAGGTTTTGCAGCCGTTTGAGCTAAGATTTTAAAATTATTCACATAATGAAAACCTATACTTTGTCTCGGGCGAGTTTCCCATTCAAATGCATGTAACAGTGAGAAACGCATTGTCTTGGCGAAAGAAAGCGTTTTTGAACAACTTCATATAAATCGCTGTAACTTTTGATAGAAGACTCAGACAAACATGTTTATGGCTTTATCTTATAAAGCTCAATATCTCCGTGCTGGGCAAACAGGTTTTGCAGCCGTTTGAGCTAAGATTTTAAAATTATTCACATAATGAAAACCTATACTTTGTTTCAGGCGAGTTTCCCATTCAAATGCATGTAACCGTGAGAAACGCATTGTCTTGGCGGAAGAAAGCGTTTTTGAACAACTTCATATAAATCGCTGTAACTTTTGATAGAGGTCTCAGACAAACATGTTTATGGCTTTATCTTATAAAACTCAATATCTCCGTGCTGGGCAAACAGGTTTTACAGCCGTTTGAGCTAAGATTTTAAAATTATTCACATAATGAAAACCTATACTTTGTCTCGGGCGAGTTTCCCATTCAAATGCATGTAACCGTGAGAAACGCATTGTCTTGGCGAAAGAAAGCGTTTGTGAACAACTTCATATAAATCGCTGTAACTTCTGATAGAAGACTCAGACAAACGTGTTTATGGCTTTATCTTATAAAACTCAATATCTCCGTGCTGGGCAAACAGGTTTTGCAGCCGTTTGAGCTAAGATTTTAAAATTATTCACATAATGAAAACCTATACTTTGTTTCAGGCGAGTTTCCCATTCAAATGCATGTAACCGTGAGAAACGCATTGTATTGGCGAAAGAAAGCGTTTTTGAACAACTTCATATAAATCGCTGTAACTTTTGATAGAGGTCTCAGACAAACATGTTTATGGCTTTATCTTATAAAACTCAATATCTCCGTGCTGGGCAAACAGGTTTTGCAGCTGTTTGAGCTAAGATTTCCAAGTTATACACATAATGAAAACCTATACTTTGTTTCGGTCGAGTTCCCCATTCAAATGCATGTAACAGTGAGAAACGCATTGTCTTGGCGAAAGAAAGCGTTTTTGAACAACTTCATATAAATCGCTGTAACTTTTGATAGAAGACTCAGACACACATGTTTATGGCTTTATCTTATAAAACTGAATATCTCCGTGCTGGGTAAACAGGTTTTGCAGCCGTTTGAGCTAAGATTTTAAAATTATTCACATAATGAAAACCTATACTTTGTTTCAGGCGAGTTTCCCATTCAAATGCATGTAACCGTGAGAAACGCATTGTATTGGCGAAAGAAAGCGTTTTTGAACAACTTCATATAAATCGCTGTAACTTTTGATAGAAGACTCAGACAAACATGTTTATGGCTTTATCTTATAAAACTCAATATCTCCGTGCTGGGCAAACAGGTTTTGCAGCCGTTTGAGCTAAGATTTTAAAATTATTCACATAATGAAAACCTATACTTTTTCTCGGGCGAGTTTCCCATTCAAATGCATGTAACAGTGAGAAACGCATTGTCTTGGCGAAAGAAAGCGTTTTTGAACAACTTCATATAAATCGCTGTAACTTTTGATAGAGGTCTCAGACAAACATGTTTATGGCTTTATCTTATAAAACTGAATATCTCCGTGCTGGGTAAACAGGTTTTGCAGCCGTTTGAGCTAAGATTTTAAAATTATTCACATAATGAAAACCTATACTTTGTTTCAGGCGAGTTTCCCATTCAAATGCATGTAACCGTGAGAAACACATTGTATTGGCGAAAGAAAGCGTTTTTGAACAACTTCATATAAATCGCTGTAACTTTTGATAGAAGACTCAGACAAACATGTTTATGGCTTTATCTTATAAAACTCAATATCTCCGTGCTGGGCAAACAGGTTTTACAGCCGTTTGAGCTAAGATTTTAAAATTATTCACATAATGAAAACCTATACTTTGTCTCGGGCGAGTTTCCCATTCAAATGCATGTAACCGTGAGAAACACATTGTCTTGGCGAAAGAAAGCGTTTGTGAACAACTTCATATAAATCGCTGTAACTTTTGATAGAGGTCTCAGACACACATGTTTATGGCTTTATCTTATAAAACTCAATATCTCCGTGCTGGGTAAACAGGTTTTGCAGCCGTTTGAGCTAAGATTTTAAAATTATTCACATAATGAAAACCTATACTTTGTCTCGGGCGAGTTTCCCATTCAAATGCATGTAACAGTGAGAAACGCATTGTCTTGGCGAAAGAAAGCGTTTTTGAACAACTTCATATAAATCGCTGTAACTTTTGATAGAAGACTCAGACACACATGTTTATGGCTTTATCTTATAAAACTCAATATCTCCGTGCTGGGCAAACAGGTTTTGCAGCCGTTTGAGCTAAGATTTTAAAATTATTCACATAATGAAAACCTATACTTTGTTTCAGGCGAGTTTCCCATTCAAATGCATGTAACCGTGAGAAACGCATTGTCTTGGCGAAAGAAAGCGTTTTTGAACAACTTCATATAAATCGCTGTAACTTTTGATAGAGGTCTCAGACAAACATGTTTATGGCTTTATCTTATAAAACTCAATATCTCCGTGCTGGGCAAACAGGTTTTACAGCCGTTTGAGCTAAGATTTTAAAATTATTCACATAATGAAAACCTATACTTTGTCTCGGGCGAGTTTCCCATTCAAATGCATGTAACCGTGAGAAACGCATTGTCTTGGCGAAAGAAAGCGTTTGTGAACAACTTCATATAAATCGCTGTAACTTCTGATAGAAGACTCAGACAAACGTGTTTATGGCTTTATCTTATAAAACTCAATATTTCCGTGCTGGGCAAAATGGTTTTGCAGCCGTTTGAGCTAAGATTTTAAAATTATTCACATAATGAAAACCTATACTTTGTTTCAGGCGAGTTTCCCATTCAAATGCATGTAACCGTGAGAAACGCATTGTCTTGGCGAAAGAAAGCGTTTTTGAACAACTTCATATAAATCGCTGTAACTTTTGATAGAGGTCTCAGACAAACATGTTTATGGCTTTATCTTATAAAACTCAATATCTCCGTGCTGGGCAAACAGGTTTTACAGCCGTTTGAGCTAAGATTTTAAAATTATTCACATAATGAAAACCTATACTTTGTCTCGGGCGAGTTTCCCATTCAAATGCATGTAACCGTGAGAAACGCATTGTCTTGGCGAAAGAAAGCGTTTGTGAACAACTTCATATAAATCGCTGTAACTTCTGATAGAAGACTCAGACAAACGTGTTTATGGCTTTATCTTATAAAACTCAATATCTCCGTGCTGGGCAAACAGGTTTTGCAGCCGTTTGAGCTAAGATTTTAAAATTATTCACATAATGAAAACCTATACTTTGTTTCAGGCGAGTTTCCCATTCAAATGCATGTAACCGTGAGAAACGCATTGTATTGGCGAAAGAAAGCGTTTTTGAACAACTTCATATAAATCGCTGTAACTTTTGATAGAGGTCTCAGACAAACATGTTTATGGCTTTATCTTATAAAACTCAATATCTCCGTGCTGGGCAAACAGGTTTTGCAGCTGTTTGAGCTAAGATTTCCAAGTTATACACATAATGAAAACCTATACTTTGTTTCGGTCGAGTTCCCCATTCAAATGCATGTAACAGTGAGAAACGCATTGTCTTGGCGAAAGAAAGCGTTTTTGAACAACTTCATATAAATCGCTGTAACTTTTGATAGAAGACTCAGACACACATGTTTATGGCTTTATCTTATAAAACTGAATATCTCCGTGCTGGGTAAACAGGTTTTGCAGCCGTTTGAGCTAAGATTTTAAAATTATTCACATAATGAAAACCTATACTTTGTTTCAGGCGAGTTTCCCATTCAAATGCATGTAACCGTGAGAAACGCATTGTATTGGCGAAAGAAAGCGTTTTTGAACAACTTCATATAAATCGCTGTAACTTTTGATAGAAGACTCAGACAAACATGTTTATGGCTTTATCTTATAAAACTCAATATCTCCGTGCTGGGCAAACAGGTTTTGCAGCCGTTTGAGCTAAGATTTTAAAATTATTCACATAATGAAAACCTATACTTTTTCTCGGGCGAGTTTCCCATTCAAATGCATGTAACAGTGAGAAACGCATTGTCTTGGCGAAAGAAAGCGTTTTTGAACAACTTCATATAAATCGCTGTAACTTTTGATAGAGGTCTCAGACAAACATGTTTATGGCTTTATCTTATAAAACTGAATATCTCCGTGCTGGGTAAACAGGTTTTGCAGCCGTTTGAGCTAAGATTTTAAAATTATTCACATAATGAAAACCTATACTTTGTTTCAGGCGAGTTTCCCATTCAAATGCATGTAACCGTGAGAAACACATTGTATTGGCGAAAGAAAGCGTTTTTGAACAACTTCATATAAATCGCTGTAACTTTTGATAGAAGACTCAGACAAACATGTTTATGGCTTTATCTTATAAAACTCAATATCTCCGTGCTGGGCAAACAGGTTTTACAGCCGTTTGAGCTAAGATTTTAAAATTATTCACATAATGAAAACCTATACTTTGTCTCGGGCGAGTTTCCCATTCAAATGCATGTAACCGTGAGAAACACATTGTCTTGGCGAAAGAAAGCGTTTGTGAACAACTTCATATAAATCGCTGTAACTTTTGATAGAGGTCTCAGACACACATGTTTATGGCTTTATCTTATAAAACTCAATATCTCCGTGCTGGGTAAACAGGTTTTGCAGCCGTTTGAGCTAAGATTTTAAAATTATTCACATAATGAAAACCTATACTTTGTCTCGGGCGAGTTTCCCATTCAAATGCATGTAACAGTGAGAAACGCATTGTCTTGGCGAAAGAAAGCGTTTTTGAACAACTTCATATAAATCGCTGTAACTTTTGATAGAAGACTCAGACAAACATGTTTATGGCTTTATCTTATAAAACTCAATATCTCCGTGCTGGGCAAACAGGTTTTGCAGCCGTTTGAGCTAAGATTTTAAAATTATTCACATAATGAAAACCTATACTTTGTTTCAGGCGAGTTTCCCATTCAAATGCATGTAACCGTGAGAAACGCATTGTCTTGGCGAAAGAAAGCGTTTTTGAACAACTTCATATAAATCGCTGTAACTTTTGATAGAGGTCTCAGACAAACATGTTTATGGCTTTATCTTATAAAACTCAATATCTCCGTGCTGGGCAAACAGGTTTTACAGCCGTTTGAGCTAAGATTTTAAAATTATTCACATAATGAAAACCTATACTTTGTCTCGGGCGAGTTTCCCATTCAAATGCATGTAACCGTGAGAAACGCATTGTCTTGGCGAAAGAAAGCGTTTGTGAACAACTTCATATAAATCGCTGTAACTTCTGATAGAAGACTCAGACAAACGTGTTTATGGCTTTATCTTATAAAACTCAATATTTCCGTGCTGGGCAAAATGGTTTTGCAGCCGTTTGAGCTAAGATTTTAAAATTATTCACATAATGAAAACCTATACTTTGTCTCGGGCGAGTTTCCCATTCAAATGCATGTAACCGTGAGAAACGCATTGTCTTGGCGAAAGAAAGCGTTTTTGAACAACTTCATATAAATCGCTGTAACTTTTGATAGAAGACTCAGACAAACATGTTTATGGCTTTATCTTATAAAACTGAATATCTCCGTGCTGGGTAAACAGGTTTTGCAGCCGTTTGAGCTAAGATTTTAAAATTATTCACATAATGAAAACCTATACTTTGTTTCAGGCGAGTTTCCCATTCAAATGCATGTAACCGTGAGAAACACATTGTCTTGGCGAAAGAAAGCGTTTGTTAACAACTTCATATAAATCGCTGTAACTTTTGATAGAAGACTCAGACAAACATGTTTATGGCTTTATCTTATAGAACTCAATATCTCCGTGCTGGGCAAACAGGTTTTGCAGCCGTTTGAGCTAAGATTTTAAAATTATTCACATAATGAAAACCTATACTTTGTTTCAGGCGAGTTTCCCATTCAAATGCATGTAACCGTGAGAAACACATTGTCTTGGCGAAAGAAAGCGTTTGTGAACAACTTCATATAAATCGCTGTAACTTTTGATAGAGGTCTCAGACAAACATGTTTATGGCTTTATCTTATAAAACTCAATATCTCCGTGCTGGGCAAACAGGTTTTGCAGCCGTTTGAGCTAAGATTTTAAAATTATTCACATAATGAAAACCTATACTTTGTCTGAGGCGAGTTTCCCATTCAAATGCATGTAACCGTGAGAAACACATTGTCTTGGCGAAAGAAAGCGTTTTTGAACAACTTCATATAAATCGCTGTAACTTTTGATAGAGGACTCAGAAACACATGTTTATGGCTTTATCTTATAAAACTCAATACCTCCGTGCTGGGCAAACAGGTTTTGCAGCCGTTTGAGCGAAGATTTTAAAATTATTCACATAATGAAAACCTATACTTTGTCTCAGGCGAGTTTCCCATTCAAATGCATGTAACCGTGAGAAACGCATTGTCTTGGCGAAAGAAAGCGTTTTTGAACAACTTCATATAAATCGCTGTAACTTTTGATAGAGGTCTCAGACAAACATGTTTATGGCTTTATCTTATAAAACTCAATATCTCCGTGCTGGGCAAACAGGTTTTGCAGCCGTTTGAGCTAAGATTTTAAAATTATTCACATAATGAAAACCTATACTTTGTTTCAGGCGAGTTTCCCATTCAAATGCATGTAACCGTGAGAAACGCATTGTCTTGGCGAAAGAAAGCGTTTTTGAACAACTTCATATAAATCGCTGTAACTTTTGATAGAGGTCTCAGACAAACATGTTTATGGCTTTATCTTATAAAACTCAATATCTCCGTGCTGGGCAAACAGGTTTTACAGCCGTTTGAGCTAAGATTTTAAAATTATTCACATAATGAAAACCTATACTTTGTCTCGGGCGAGTTTCCCATTCAAATGCATGTAACAGTGAGAAACGCATTGTCTTGGCGAAAGAAAGCGTTTGTGAACAACTTCATATAAATCGCTGTAACTTTTGATAGAAGACTCAGACACACATGTTTATGGCTTTATCTTATAAAACTCAATATCTCCGTGCTGGGCAAACAGGTTTTGCAGCCGTTTGAGCTAAGATTTTAAAATTATTCACATAATGAAAACCTATACTTTGTTTCAGGCGAGTTTCCCATTCAAATGCATGTAACCGTGAGAAACGCATTGTATTGGCGAAAGAAAGCGTTTTTGAACAACTTCATATAAATCGCTGTAACTTTTGATAGAGGTCTCAGACAAACATGTTTATGGCTTTATCTTATAAAACTCAATATCTCCGTGCTGGGCAAACAGGTTTTGCAGCTGTTTGAGCTAAGATTTCCAAGTTATACACATAATGAAAACCTATACTTTGTCTCGGGCGAGTTTCCCATTCAAATGCATGTAACCGTGAGAAACGCATTGTCTTGGCGAAAGAAAGCGTTTTTGAACAACTTCATATAAATCGCTGTAACTTTTGATAGAAGACTCAGACAAACATGTTTATGGCTTTATCTTATAAAACTCAATATCTCCGTGCTGGGCAAACAGGTTTTGCAGCCGTTTGAGCTAAGATTTTAAAATTATTCACATAATGAAAACCTATACTTTGTTTCAGGCGAGTTTCCCATTCAAATGCATGTAACCGTGAGAAACGCATTGTATTGGCGAAAGAAAGCGTTTTTGAACAACTTCATATAAATCGCTGTAACTTTTGATAGAGGTCTCAGACAAACATGTTTATGGCTTTATCTTATAGAACTCAATATCCCCGTGCTGGGCAAACAGGTTTTGCAGCCGTTTGAGCTAAGATTTTAAAATTATTCACATAATGAAAACCTATACTTTGTTTCAGGCGAGTTTCCCATTCAAATGCATTTAACCGTGAGAAACACATTGTCTTGGCGAAAGAAAGCGTTTTTGAACAACTTCATATAAATCGCTGTAACTTTTGATAGAAGACTCAGACAAACATGTTTATGGCTTTATCTTATAAAACTCAATATCTCCGTGCTGGGCAAACAGGTTTTGCAGCCGTTTGAGCTAAGATTTTAAAATTATTCACATAATGAAAACCTATACTTTGTCTCGGGCGAGTTTCCCATTCAAATGCATGTAACAGTGAGAAACGCATTGTCTTGGCGAAAGAAAGCGTTTTTGAACAACTTCATATAAATCGCTGTAACTATTGATAGAAGACTCAGACAAACATGTTTATGGCTTTATCTTATAAAACTCAATACCTCCGTGCTGGGCAAACAGGTTTTGCAGCCGTTTGAGCGAAGATTTTAAAATTATTCACATAATGAAAACCTATACTTTGTTTCAGGCGAGTTTCCCATTCAAATGCATGTAACCGTGAGAAACACATTGTCTTGGCGAAAGAAAGCGTTTGTGAACAACTTCATATAAATCGCTGTAACTTTTGATAGAGGTCTCAGACAAACATGTTTATGGCTTTATCTTATAAAACTCAATATCTCCGTGCTGGGCAAACAGGTTTTGCAGCCGTTTGAGCTAAGATTTTAAAATTATTCACATAATGAAAACCTATACTTTGTCTCGGGCGAGTTTCCCATTCAAATGCATGTAACCGTGAGAAACACATTGTCTTGGCGAAAGAAAGCGTTTGTGAACAACTTCATATAAATCGCTGTAACTTTTGATAGAGGTCTCAGACAAACATGTTTATGGCTTTATCTTATAAAACTCAATATCTCCGTGCTGGGCAAACAGGTTTTGCAGCCGTTTGAGCTAAGATTTTAAAATTATTCACATAATGAAAACCTATACTTTGTTTCAGGCGAGTTTCCCATTCAAATGCATGTAACCGTGAGAAACGCATTGTATTGGCGAAAGAAAGCGTTTTTGAACAACTTCATATAAATCGCTGTAACTTTTGATAGAGGTCTCAGACAAACATGTTTATGGCTTTATCTTATAAAACTCAATATCTCCGTGCTGGGCAAACAGGTTTTGCAGCCGTTTGAGCTAAGATTTTAAAATTATTCACATAATGAAAACCTATACTTTGTCTCGGGCGAGCTGTTACATTCAAATGCATGTAACAGTGAGAAACGCATTGTCTTGGCGAAAGAAAGCGTTTTTGAACAACTTCATATAAATCGCTGTAACTTTTGATAGAGGTCTCAGACAAACATGTTTATGGCTTTATCTTATAAAACTCAATATCTCCGTGCTGGGCAAACAGGTTTTGCAGCCGTTTGAGCTAAGATTTTAAAATTATTCACATAATGAAAACCTATACTTTGTTTCAGGCGAGTTTCCCATTCAAATGCATGTAACCGTGAGAAACGCATTGTATTGGCGAAAGAAAGCGTTTTTGAACAACTTCATATAAATCGCTGTAACTTTTGATAGAGGTCTCAGACAAACATGTTTATGGCTTTATCTTATAAAACTCAATACCTCCGTGCTGGGCAAACAGGTTTTGCAGCCGTTTGAGCGAAGATTTTAAAATTATTCACATAATGAAAACCTATACTTTGTCTCGGTCGAGTTTCCCATTCAAATGCATGTAACCGTGAGAAACGCATTGTCTTGGCGAAAGAAAGCGTTTTTGAACAACTTCATATAAATCGCTGTAACCTTTGATAGAAGACTCAGACAAACATGTTTATGGCTTTATCTTATAAAACTGAATATCTCCGTGCTGGGTAAACAGGTTTTGCAGCCGTTTGAGCTAAGATTTTAAAATTATTCACATAATGAAAACCTATACTTTGTTTCAGGCGAGTTTCCCATTCAAATGCATGTAACCGTGAGAAACACATTGTCTTGGCGAAAGAAAGCGTTTGTGAACAACTTCATATAAATCGCTGTAACTTTTGATAGAGGTCTCAGACAAACATGTTTATGGCTTTATCTTATAAAACTCAATATCTCCGTGCTGGGCAAACAGGTTTTGCAGCCGTTTGAGCTAAGATTTTAAAATTATTCACATAATGAAAACCTATACTTTGTCTCGGGCGAGTTTCCCATTCAAATGCATGTAACCGTGAGAAACACATTGTCTTGGCGAAAGAAAGCGTTTGTGAACAACTTCATATAAATCGCTGTAACTTTTGATAGAGGTCTCAGACAAACATGTTTATGGCTTTATCTTATAAAACTCAATATCTCCGTGCTGGGCAAACAGGTTTTGCAGCCGTTTGAGCTAAGATTTTAAAATTATTCACATAATGAAAACCTATACTTTGTTTCAGGCGAGTTTCCCATTCAAATGCATGTAACCGTGAGAAACGCATTGTATTGGCGAAAGAAAGCGTTTTTGAACAACTTCATATAAATCGCTGTAACTTTTGATAGAGGTCTCAGACAAACATGTTTATGGCTTTATCTTATAAAACTCAATATCTCCGTGCTGGGCAAACAGGTTTTGCAGCCGTTTGAGCTAAGATTTTAAAATTATTCACATAATGAAAACCTATACTTTGTCTCGGGCGAGCTGTTACATTCAAATGCATGTAACCGTGAGAAACGCATTGTCTTGGCGAAAGAAAGCGTTTTTGAACAACTTCATATAAATCGCTGTAACTTTTGATAGAGGTCTCAGACAAACATGTTTATGGCTTTATCTTATAAAACTCAATATCTCCGTGCTGGGCAAACAGGTTTTGCAGCCGTTTGAGCTAAGATTTTAAAATTATTCACATAATGAAAACCTATACTTTGTTTCAGGCGAGTTTCCCATTCAAATGCATGTAACCGTGAGAAACGCATTGTATTGGCGAAAGAAAGCGTTTTTGAACAACTTCATATAAATCGCTGTAACTTTTGATAGAGGTCTCAGACAAACATGTTTATGGCTTTATCTTATAGAACTCAATATCCCCATGCTGGGCAAACAGGTTTTGCAGCCGTTTGAGCTAAGATTTTAAAATTATTCACATAATGAAAACCTATACTTTGTCTCGGGCGAGTTTCCCATTCAAATGCATGTAACCGTGAGAAACACATTGTCTTGGCGAAAGAAAGCGTTTGTTAACAACTTCATATAAATCGCTGTAACTTTTGATAGAAGACTCAGACAAACATGTTTATGGCTTTATCTTATAAAACTCAATATCTCCGTGCTGGGCAAACAGGTTTTGCAGCCGTTTGAGCTAAGATTTTAAAATTATTCACATAATGAAAACCTATACTTTGTCTCGGGCGAGTTTCCCATTCAAATGCATGTAACCGTGAGAAACGCATTGTATTGGCGAAAGAAAGCGTTTTTGAACAACTTCATATAAATCGCTGTAACTTGTGATAGAGGTCTCAGACAAACATGTTTATGGCTTTATCTTATAAAACTCAATATCTCCGTGCTGGGTAAACAGGTTTTGCAGCCGTTTGAGCTAAGATTTTAAAATTATTCACATAATGAAAACCTATACTTTGTCTCAGGCGAGTTTCCCATTCAAATGCATGTAACAGTGAGAATCACACTGTCTTGGCCGTTTGAGCGAAGATTTTAAAATTATTCACATAATGAAAACCTATACTTTGTCTCGGGCGAGTTTCCCATTCAAATGCATGTAACCGTGAGAAACGCATTGTCTTGGCGAAAGAAAGCGTTTGTGAACAACTTCATATAAATCGCTGTAACTTTTGATAGAGGTCTCAGACAAACATGTTTATGGCTTTATCTTATAGAACTCAATATCTCCGTGCTGGGCAAACAGGTTTTGCAGCCGTTTGAGCTAAGATTTTAAAATTATTCACATAATGAAAACCTATACTTTGTCTCGGGCGAGTTTCCCATTCAAATGCATGTAACAGTGAGAAACGCATTGTCTTGGCGAAAGAAAGCGTTTTTGAACAACTTCATATAAATCGCTGTAACTTTTGATAGAAGACTCAGACAAACATGTTTATGGCTTTATCTTATAAAACTCAATACCTCCGTGCTGGGCAAACAGGTTTTGCAGCCGTTTGAGCGAAGATTTTAAAATTATTCACATAATGAAAACCTATACTTTGTCTCGGGCGAGTTTCCCATTCAAATGCATGTAACCGTGAGAAACGCATTGTCTTGGCGAAAGAAAGCGTTTTTGAACAACTTCATATAAATCGCTATAACTTTTGATAGAGGTCTCAGACAAACATGTTTATGGCTTTATCTTATAAAACTCAATATCTCCGTGCTGGGCAAACAGGTTTTGCAGCCGTTTGAGCTAAGATTTTAAAATTATTCACATAATGAAAACCTATACTTTGTTTCAGGCGAGTTTCCCATTCAAATGCATGTAACCGTGAGAAACGCATTGTATTGGCGAAAGAAAGCGTTTTTGAACAACTTCATATAAATCGCTGTAACTTTTGATAGAGGTCTCAGACAAACATGTTTATGGCTTTATCTTATAAAACTCAATATCTCCGTGCTGGGCAAACAGGTTTTGCAGCCGTTTGAGCTAAGATTTTAAAATTATTCACATAATGAAAACCTATACTTTGTTTCAGGCGAGTTTCCCATTCAAATGCATGTAACCGTGAGAAACGCATTGTCTTGGCGAAAGAAAGCGTTTTTGAACAACTTCATATAAATCGCTGTAACCTTTGATAGAAGACTCAGACAAACATGTTTATGGCTTTATCTTATAAAACTGAATATCTCCGTGCTGGGTAAACAGGTTTTGCAGCCGTTTGAGCTAAGATTTTAAAATTATTCACATAATGAAAACCTATACTTTGTTTCAGGCGAGTTTCCCATTCAAATGCATGTAACCGTGAGAAACACATTGTATTGGCGAAAGAAAGCGTTTTTGAACAACTTCATATAAATCGCTGTAACTTTTGATAGAAGACTCAGACAAACATGTTTATGGCTTTATCTTATAAAACTCAATATCTCCGTGCTGGGCAAACAGGTTTTGCAGCCGTTTGAGCTAAGATTTTAAAATTATTCACATAATGAAAACCTATACTTTGTCTCGGGCGAGTTTCCCATTCAAATGCATGTAACCGTGAGAAACACATTGTCTTGGCGAAAGAAAGCGTTTTTGAACAACTTCATATAAATCGCTGTAACTTTTGATAGAGGTCTCAGACAAACATGTTTATGGCTTTATCTTATAAAACTCAATATCTCCGTGCTGGGCAAACAGGTTTTGCAGCCGTTTGAGCTAAGATTTTAAAATTATTCACATAATGAAAACCTATACTTTGTTTCAGGCGAGTTTCCCATTCAAATGCATGTAACCGTGAGAAACGCATTGTCTTGGCGAAAGAAAGCGTTTTTGAACAACTTCATATAAATCGCTGTAACCTTTGATAGAAGACTCAGACAAACATGTTTATGGCTTTATCTTATAAAACTGAATATCTCCGTGCTGGGTAAACAGGTTTTGCAGCCGTTTGAGCTAAGATTTTAAAATTATTCACATAATGAAAACCTATACTTTGTTTCAGGCGAGTTTCCCATTCAAATGCATGTAACCGTGAGAAACACATTGTATTGGCGAAAGAAAGCGTTTTTGAACAACTTCATATAAATCGCTGTAACTTTTGATAGAAGACTCAGACAAACATGTTTATGGCTTTATCTTATAAAACTCAATATCTCCGTGCTGGGCAAACAGGTTTTGCAGCCGTTTGAGCTAAGATTTTAAAATTATTCACATAATGAAAACCTATACTTTGTCTCGGGCGAGTTTCCCATTCAAATGCATGTAACCGTGAGAAACACATTGTCTTGGCGAAAGAAAGCGTTTGTTAACAACTTCATATAAATCGCTGTAACTTTTGATAGAGGTCTCAGACAAACATGTTTATGGCTTTATCTTATAAAACTCAATATCTCCGTGCTGGGCAAACAGGTTTTGCAGCCGTTTGAGCTAAGATTTTAAAATTATTCACATAATGAAAACCTATACTTTGTCTCGGGCGAGTTTCCCATTCAAATGCATGTAACCGTGAGAAACGCATTGTATTGGCGAAAGAAAGCGTTTGTTAACAACTTCATATAAATCGCTGTAACTTGTGATAGAGGTCTCAGACAAACATGTTTATGGCTTTATCTTATAAAACTCAATATCTCCGTGCTGGGTAAACAGGTTTTGCAGCCGTTTGAGCTAAGATTTTAAAATTATTCACATAATGAAAACCTATACTTTGTCTCAGGCGAGTTTCCCATTCAAATGCATGTAACAGTGAGAATCACACTGTCTTGGCCGTTTGAGCTAAGATTTTAAAATTATTCACATAATGAAAACCTATACTTTGTCTCGGGCGAGTTTCCCATTAAAATGCATGTAACCGTGAGAAACACATTGTCTTGGCGAAAGAAAGCGTTTGTTAACAACTTCATATAAATCGCTGTAACTTTTGATAGAAGACTCAGACAAACATGTTTATGGCTTTATCTTATAAAACTCAATATCTCCGTGCTGGGCAAACAGGTTTTGCAGCCGTTTGAGCTAAGATTTTAAAATTATTCACATAATGAAAACCTATACTTTGTTTCAGGCGAGTTTCCCATTCAAATGCATGTAACCGTGAGAAACACATTGTATTGGCGAAAGAAAGCGTTTTTGAACAACTTCATATAAATCGCTGTAACTTTTGATAGAAGACTCAGACAAACATGTTTATGGCTTTATCTTATAAAACTCAATATCTCCGTGCTGGGCAAACAGGTTTTGCAGCCGTTTGAGCTAAGATTTTAAAATTATTCACATAATGAAAACCTATACTTTGTCTCGGGCGAGTTTCCCATTCAAATGCATGTAACAGTGAGAAACGCATTGTCTTGGCGAAAGAAAGCGTTTTTGAACAACTTCATATAAATCGCTGTAACTTTTGACAGAGGTCTCAGACAAACATGTTTATGGCTTTATCTTATAAAACTCAATATCTCCGTGCTGGGCAAACAGGTTTTGCAGCCGTTTGAGCTAAGATTTTAAAATTATTCACATAATGAAAACCTATACTTTGTCTCGGGCGAGTTTCCCATTCAAATGCATGTAACCGTGAGAAACACATTGTCTTGGCGAAAGAAAGCGTTTTTGAATAACTTCATATAAATCGCTGTAACCTTTGATAGAAGACTCAGACAAACATGTTTATGGCTTTATCTTATAAAACTGAATATCTCCGTGCTGGGTAAACAGGTTTTGCAGCCGTTTGAGCTAAGATTTTAAAATTATTCACATAATGAAAACCTATACTTCTTCTGAGGCGAGTTTCCCATTCAAATGCATGTAACCGTGAGAAACGCATTGTCTTGGCGAAAGAAAGCGTTTTTGAATAACTTCATATAAATCGCTGTAACCTTTGATAGAAGACTCAGACAAACATGTTTATGGCTTTATCTTATAAAACTGAATATCTCCGTGCTGGGTAAACAGGTTTTGCAGCCGTTTGAGCTAAGATTTTAAAATTATTCACATAATGAAAACCTATACTTTGTTTCAGGCGAGTTTCCCATTCAAATGCATGTAACCGTGAGAAACACATTGTATTGGCGAAAGAAAGCGTTTTTGAACAACTTCATATAAATCGCTGTAACTTTTGATAGAAGACTCAGACAAACATGTTTATGGCTTTATCTTATAAAACTCAATATCTCCGTGCTGGGCAAACAGGTTTTGCAGCCGTTTGAGCTAAGATTTTAAAATTATTCACATAATGAAAACCTATACTTTGTCTCGGGCGAGTTTCCCATTCAAATGCATGTAACCGTGAGAAACACATTGTCTTGGCGAAAGAAAGCGTTTGTGAACAACTTCATATAAATCGCTGTAACTTTTGATAGAGGTCTCAGACAAACATGTTTATGGCTTTATCTTATAAAACTCAATATCTCCGTGCTGGGCAAACAGGTTTTGCAGCCGTTTGAGCTAAGATTTTAAAATTATTCACATAATGAAAACCTATACTTTGTTTCAGGCGAGTTTCCCATTCAAATGCATGTAACCGTGAGAAACGCATTGTATTGGCGAAAGAAAGCGTTTTTGAACAACTTCATATAAATCGCTGTAACTTTTGATAGAGGTCTGAGACAAACATGTTTATGGCTTTATCTTATAAAACTCAATATCTCCGTGCTGGGCAAACAGGTTTTGCAGCCGTTTGAGCTAAGATTTTAAAATTATTCACATAATGAAAACCTATACTTTGTCTCGGGCGAGCTGTTACATTCAAATGCATGTAACAGTGAGAAACGCATTGTCTTGGCGAAAGAAAGCGTTTTTGAACAACTTCATATAAATCGCTGTAACTTTTGATAGAGGTCTCAGACAAACATGTTTATGGCTTTATCTTATAAAACTCAATATCTCCGTGCTGGGCAAACAGGTTTTGCAGCCGTTTGAGCTAAGATTTTAAAATTATTCACATAATGAAAACCTATACTTTGTTTCAGGCGAGTTTCCCATTCAAATGCATGTAACCGTGAGAAACGCATTGTATTGGCGAAAGAAAGCGTTTTTGAACAACTTCATATAAATCGCTGTAACTTTTGATAGAGGTCTCAGACAAACATGTTTATGGCTTTATCTTATAGAACTCAATATCCCCATGCTGGGCAAACAGGTTTTGCAGCCGTTTGAGCTAAGATTTTAAAATTATTCACATAATGAAAACCTATACTTTGTCTCAGGCGAGTTTCCCATTCAAATGCATGTAACAGTGAGAATCACACTGTCTTGGCCGTTTGAGCTAAGATTTTAAAATTATTCACATAATGAAAACCTATACTTTGTCTCGGGCGAGTTTCCCATTCAAATGCATGTAACCGTGAGAAACACATTGTATTGGCGAAAGAAAGCGTTTTTGAACAACTTCATATAAATCGCTGTAACTTGTGATAGAGGTCTCAGACAAACATGTTTATGGCTTTATCTTATAAAACTCAATATCTCCGTGCTGGGTAAACAGGTTTTGCAGCCGTTTGAGCTAAGATTTTAAAATTATTCACATAATGAAAACCTATACTTTGTCTCAGGCGAGTTTCCCATTCAAATGCATGTAACAGTGAGAATCACACTGTCTTGGCCGTTTGAGCTAAGATTTTAAAATTATTCACATAATGAAAACCTATACTTTGTCTCGGGCGAGTTTCCCATTCAAATGCATGTAACCGTGAGAAACACATTGTCTTGGCGAAAGAAAGCGTTTGTTAACAACTTCATATAAATCGCTGTAACTTTTGATAGAAGACTCAGACAAACATGTTTATGGCTTTATCTTATAAAACTCAATATCTCCGTGCTGGGCAAACAGGTTTTGCAGCCGTTTGAGCTAAGATTTTAAAATTATTCACATAATGAAAACCTATACTTTGTCTCGGGCGAGTTTCCCATTCAAATGCATGTAACCGTGAGAAACGCATTGTATTGGCGAAAGAAAGCGTTTTTGAACAACTTCATATAAATCGCTGTAACTTGTGATAGAGGTCTCAGACAAACATGTTTATGGCTTTATCTTATAAAACTCAATATCTCCGTGCTGGGTAAACAGGTTTTGCAGCCGTTTGAGCTAAGATTTTAAAATTATTCACATAATGAAAACCTATACTTTGTCTCAGGCGAGTTTCCCATTCAAATGCATGTAACAGTGAGAATCACACTGTCTTGGCCGTTTGAGCTAAGATTTTAAAATTATTCACATAATGAAAACCTATACTTTGTCTCAGGCGAGTTTCCCATTCAAATGCATGTAACAGTGAGAATCACACTGTCTTGGCCGTTTGAGCTAAGATTTTAAAATTATTCACATAATGAAAACCTATACTTTGTCTCGGGCGAGTTTCCCATTCAAATGCATGTAACCGTGAGAAACACATTGTCTTGGCGAAAGAAAGCGTTTGTTAACAACTTCATATAAATCGCTGTAACTTTTGATAGAAGACTCAGACAAACATGTTTATGGCTTTATCTTATAAAACTCAATATCTCCGTGCTGGGCAAACAGGTTTTGCAGCCGTTTGAGCTAAGATTTTAAAATTATTCACATAATGAAAACCTATACTTTGTCTCGGGCGAGTTTCCCATTCAAATGCATGTAACCGTGAGAAACGCATTGTATTGGCGAAAGAAAGCGTTTTTGAACAACTTCATATAAATCGCTGTAACTTGTGATAGAGGTCTCAGACAAACATGTTTATGGCTTTATCTTATAAAACTCAATATCTCCGTGCTGGGTAAACAGGTTTTGCAGCCGTTTGAGCTAAGATTTTAAAATTATTCACATAATGAAAACCTATACTTTGTCTCAGGCGAGTTTCCCATTCAAATGCATGTAACAGTGAGAATCACACTGTCTTGGCCGTTTGAGCTAAGATTTTAAAATTATTCACATAATGAAAACCTATACTTTGTCTCAGGCGAGTTTCCCATTCAAATGCATGTAACAGTGAGAATCACACTGTCTTGGCCGTTTGAGCTAAGATTTTAAAATTATTCACATAATGAAAACCTATACTTTGTCTCGGGCGAGTTTCCCATTCAAATGCATGTAACCGTGAGAAACACATTGTCTTGGCGAAAGAAAGCGTTTTTGAACAACTTCATATAAATCGCTCTAACTTTTGATAGAGGTCTCAGACAAACATGTTTATGGCTTTATCTTATAAAACTCAATATCTCCGTGCTGGGCAAACAGGTTTTGCAGCCGTTTGAGCTAAGATTTTAAAATTATTCACATAATGAAAACCTATACTTTGTCTCGGGCGAGTTTCCCATTAAAATTCATGTAACCGTGAGAAACACATTGTCTTGGCGAAAGAAAGCGTTTGTTAACAACTTCATATAAATCGCTGTAACTTTTGATAGAAGACTCAGACAAACATGTTTATGGCTTTATCTTATAAAACTCAATATCTCCGTGCTGGGCAAACAGGTTTTGCAGCCGTTTGAGCTAAGATTTTAAAATTATTCACATAATGAAAACCTATACTTTGTTTCAGTCAAGTTTCCCATTCAAATGCATGTAACCGTGAGAAACACATTGTCTTGGCGAAAGAAAGCGTTTGTGAACAACTTCATATAAATCGCTGTAACTTTTGATAGAGGTCTCAGACAAACATGTTTATGGCTTTATCTTATAAAACTCAATATCTCCGTGCTGGGTAAACAGGTTTTGCAGCCGTTTGAGCTAAGATTTTAAAATTATTCACATAATGAAAACCTATACTTTGTTTCAGGCGAGTTTCCCATTCAAATGCATGTAACCGTGAGAAACACATTGTATTGGCGAAAGAAAGCGTTTTTGAACAACTTCATATAAATCGCTGTAACTTTTGATAGAAGACTCAGACAAACATGTTTATGGCTTTATCTTATAAAACTCAATATCTCCGTGCTGGGCAAACAGGTTTTGCAGCCGTTTGAGCTAAGATTTTAAAATTATTCACATAATGAAAACCTATACTTTGTCTCGGGCGAGTTTCCCATTCAAATGCATGTAACAGTGAGAAACGCATTGTCTTGGCGAAAGAAAGCGTTTTTGAACAACTTCATATAAATCGCTGTAACTTTTGACAGAGGTCTCAGACAAACATGTTTATGGCTTTATCTTATAAAACTCAATATCTCCGTGCTGGGCAAACAGGTTTTGCAGCCGTTTGAGCTAAGATTTTAAAATTATTCACATAATGAAAACCTATACTTTGTCTCGGGCGAGTTTCCCATTCAAATGCATGTAACCGTGAGAAACACATTGTCTTGGCGAAAGAAAGCGTTTGTTAACAACTTCATATAAATCGCTGTAACTTTTGACAGAGGTCTCAGACAAACATGTTTATAGATTTATCTTATAGAACTCAATATCTCCGTGCTGGGCAAACAGGTTTTGCAGCCGTTTGAGCTAAGATTTTAAAATTATTCACATAATGAAAACCTATACTTTGTCTCAGGCGAGTTTCCCATTCAAATGCATGTAACAGTGAGAATCACACTGTCTTGGCCGTTTGAGCTAAGATTTTAAAATTATTCACATAATGAAAACCTATACTTTGTTTCAGGCGAGTTTCCCATTCAAATGCATGTAACCGTGAGAAACGCATTGTCTTGGCGAAAGAAAGCGTTTTTGAACAACTTCATATAAATCGCTGTAACTTTTGATAGAAGACTCAGACAAACATGTTTATGGCTTTATCTTATAAAACTCAATATCTCCGTGCTGGGCAAACAGGTTTTGCAGCCGTTTGAGCTAAGATTTTAAAATTATTCACATAATGAAACCCTATACTTTGTTTCAGGCGAGTTTCCCATTCAAATGCATGTAACCGTGAGAAACGCATTGTATTGGCGAAAGAAAGCGTTTTTGAACAACTTCATATAAATCGCTGTAACTTTTGATAGAGGTCTCAGACAAACATGTTTATGGCTTTATCTTATAAAACTCAATATCTCCGTGCTGGGCAAACAGGTTTTGCAGCCGTTTGAGCTAAGATTTTAAAATTATTCACATAATGAAAACCTATACTTTGTCTCAGACGAGTTTCCCATTCAAATGCATGTAACAGTGAGAATCACACTGTCTTGGCCGTTTGAGCTAAGATTTTAAAATTATTCACATAATGAAAACCTATACTTTGTCTCGGGTGAGTTTCCCATTCAAATGCATGTAACAGTGAGAAACGCACTGTCTTGGCGAAAGAAAGCGTTTTTGAACAACTTCATATAAATCGCTGTAACTTGTGATAGAGGTCTCAGACAAACATGTTTATGGCTTTATCTTATAAAACTCAATATCTCCGTGCTGGGTAAACAGGTTTTGCAGCCGTTTGAGCTAAGATTTTAAAACTATTCACATAATGAAAACCTATACTTTGTTTCAGGCGAGTTTCCCATTCAAATGCATGTAACAGTGAGAATCACACTGTCTTGGCGAAAGAAAGCATTTTCGTACAACTTCATATAAATCGCTGTAGAAGACTCAGACAAACATGTTCATGGCTTTATCTTATAAAACTCAATATCTCCGTGCTGGGCAAACAGGTTTTGCAGCCGTTTGAGCTAAGATTTTAAAATTATTCACATAATGAAAACCTATACTTTGTCTCGGGGGAGTTTCCCATTCAAATGCATGTAACAGTGAGAAACGCATTGTATTGGCGAAATAAAGCGTTTTTCAACAACTTCATATAAATCGCTGTAACTTTTGATAGAAGACTCAGACAAATATGTTCATGGCTTTATCTTATAAAACTCAATATCTCCGTGCTGGGCAAACAGGTTTCGCAGCCGTTTGAGCTAAGATTTTAAAATTATTCACATAATGAAAACCTATACTTTGTTTCGGGCGAGTTTCCCATTCAAATGCATGTAACAGTGAGAAACGCACTGTCTTGGTGAAATAAAGCGTTTTTGTACAACTTCATATAAATAGCTGTAACTTATCTTATAGACTTCAATATTCCCGTGCTGGGAAAACAGGTTTTGCAGCTGTGTGAGCTAAGATTTTAAAATTATTCACATAATGAAAACCTATACTTTGTCTCGGGCGAGTTTCCCATTCAAATGCATGTAACAGTGAGAAACGCACTGTCTTGGCGAAAGAAAGCGTTTTTCATCAACTTCATAGAGCTTGCTGTAACTTTTGATAGAAGACTCAGACACACATGTTTATGGCTTTATCTTATAGACTTCAATATCCCCGTGCTGGGCAAACAGATTTTAAAGCTGTATGAGCTAAGATTTTAAAATTATTCACATAATGAAAACCTATACTTTGTTTCGGGCGAGTTTCCCATTCAAATGCATGTAACAGTGAGAAACGCATTGTATTGATGAAAGAAAGCGTGTTTTGAAAACGTCATAAAGATAGCTGTAACTTTTGATAGACAGTCGCCACATATTTATGGATTTGCCTTATAGAATTCAACATACCCGTGTTGTGCAAACATGTTTTGCAGTTGTTTGAGCAAAGATTATGAAGTTATTCACAAAATTAAAACTCTGACACTGTAGCGTTGACATTATAATCCAAAATCTGTTCCACTTAGAGGCATGCACACCTTGTTTTCCAACGATTTTACATTGGAGCGGCAAGATCCAAATTTCCTTTGACCATTTCATTCTTTGCAAGCACTCAGATGAAAATCCACCTGAAACTCTTCAAATAATCAGTATAATGTCCTTAACCACATAAAATCTGTCATAGGCACAATACAGGGCTTGCTTTGTGGCAGGTGAATCGGCAGTTATCTGGCTGGCATTCAAGCTCTAAAGCTTTTACCCAGGCCTTGCTTCCACCTCAAACTCCCAAGGTCAAGGTCCCAAGTACCTCTGGGAGCAGTCTGACCAGGCAGAGGAGGTAGAAGCTCAACATTATCTTAACTGACTTTGATTGCATGAACTTGGTCACCTCATTGTATTTTGTGTGATGCTCGAGCGGTCCAGGCTGATTTCCATCCTCTACATTGGCAGTATACACCTTATAGTAACTTTTTACTAGATGGCCACTGTGCAGCAGTCATACACTGCTCTTTACTTAGTAGCCATCAGTACTAACCTGTTTATCCTGTACTAACCTTCAGAGGATCTTCCTTTTAAATAATAAAGTCTACCTCAGTCTGCAGCCTTTTTCACAACATGAAAAAACAATGATTGACTTTTAGTTAGCAAAACACTGTGACAACAGTTGTACTGGATAATATTATACAAATTAAAGAGACATACACGTTATGGGAGTGATTTATTCCATGATGCAGGTTGAGTGCACTATGCTTCCTGAAAAGAACACAGTTGATTTTAATTGCAAAACCAAAAGATCGAACAGAACAGAGAAAAATGAAAGGATAGAGTCGTGGTTATAATTACACTGCTGTTTCACATATGCTGTGTACCATATGTGAAACTCCTTGACTACTACACTGGAACATCATAACTCCCATTTTCCCCTGTGTTTAAGGGGACATTGATACAAAGATGACACATCACTAGAAAACTAAACAAAAATATGAGCAGAATATGTACAAAAGATGAATCAAACCAGGAGGAGTGAACACGATCTGCTGCATCGAATACAAGATGGACCAAAGGGTGGTGACAAGACCTCTTGACACATCTGTAGACTTGTTCAGCTGCTGTCTGGTGCATTGTGACAGCAACTGCTCACATTAGTTCAATTAAAAAAAAACATAAAATGACTGTCAAAAGGTAACAGAAACACTCATTTGTGTTTTACATGGGCTGGAAAAGAAAAACTGACAGTATATCAAAAATATCCATCTACATTGCTGTCACTGTGTAACTGTGAGCATCTTCATAAGACAAGAAAATTGTTTCCAGTTAACAATAAAGACAGTGAAATATTCCATGACATTATAATGAAAATACCCAAAAATGTAAAGCAGGCAATGATGCTGAGGAAAGTGGAAACAGTGAGATGTTGTTCAAACCTGGGAAACTCTGTGGCAGGAAACTCCAGAAAAAGAGGGGTAAAAAAAGTGATGTATTTTGGTATTAGTGTAAAACACACACACAAAGGGATATTTACAAAGCGTAAATCACCGATCATATTTACACATTTAAAATGAACCAAACTTTTAAGGAGACGTGATTCCACCACAAGCTTTGCCTAATATAGGCTGATACAATAAAATATATCAACTACAGCTTCCCTCCAATGACGGCAACCTTTGTCTCCAGGGGGTCTGCTCTGACCCAGAAAGTGTTAGGACGGGGATGAGGACAAGGAGAAAGGGCTATACTGTTTCCAGAAATAACTAAATAACAGGAAATGTCACTGAGCAGATCTGCGTCTGCTGTTTCAGGCACCATGGGACAGACAAAGGTGAAACTGATCAGAAACATCACAGACCACACATCTGTAAATTTTGTTACTTTTAAACAGGAACACTTGGAGATGAATGTTTTTTTTCTTTTTCTTTTTGTTAAATAAACAAAGCTGTGTGTACATACAGTATATTCCAAAGAAGCTGAGCTGTAAGAGTACTTGTCAGTGGAGATTTCAAAAAGTGCAACACTGCCCTCTTGTGTTTGCATGTGTACACCCATCACATGCAAATTCACAAGGGTTTATATCACATCCTACATTCCATTGAGATTATTATTGCCATTGACGAGAGGAGCAGAATGATAACTGTGTGTGTGTGTGTGTGTGTGTGGGAGGGGGGGGGGGGTGCAACAATAATGGAGGGGAACAATGCAAACTACGTTTAGTGCTCACAAATCATTTTAGCACACTAGTCTCTGGTGGTTTCAACTATCTCTCTGACTTTCAGTATCAGTGGAAACCAGTCTTGTGAGACATGCTTGCCGATTGTACCTGTGTTATCAGACAGACAGTGTACAGATGAGCCTTCAAACTGAGCCACTGGCCCTTGTGTCCAGGGTCTCCAGGGTTGGCACAAAAAAAGGGGTGATTACTGAATAGAGTCCCAACACCATGGTCAGCCACTTCCCCAAAATAATTAACACAATACCCAGAAGCAGGAGAGTGGAAGAGTCCATGGAAGAGTGAAGTGACCTGACAGAGGAGGAGGAGAGGGAAAATCTAAAGACGAGAGAAGGAAAAAGGCAGAGTGGAGTCCCTGTGCTCATTAGCCAGCTCGGCTCGCCTCAACTAGCTCTTCAGCATTGCCATGGTGGCCATCAGCTGGTCTGCTAACTGTGTAGCTCTCTGCAGTTCATGTTTAGGACCACACCCGAATGAGTGCCTGGTAAAAAAGAGATAAAAAACAATATGAGAGATGCTAAAGAGACATATAAAATATACATAAAACACATATGTAAGCCCACTTACAGTTATGTAAAAGTGTTATATATGACATAAAGCAATGTATAGTATTAGACGGTGTCCTGTGACATACAGTTCTGGCTCACGCATAACACCAAAACTTCCAAAATGCACCATTTCACAAAAAAGCAGAAAAAATAGTAAAGCACATAATTATATAATTACAATGTAATAATTAATTTGCCTTCTTGGATAGTAAACTTGATTTAATTCTATGGTTGATTAATTGTTTGAATAATTCTGGACTTCATTAAGAATTCCAGCGTGCTGGCTCAAAATTGGGTATAAAAACACAAATTACGTTTAAGTTTTTCCTTCAAAAATCATTAGTTGTTCCACATGCTCTAATCAGTAAAATTCCTATATATATTTCTTTATATTGTTACATAGAAGTCACAGGACCAAGTTGGCCAGTTGCAATTTGCTAATCTCAGTGTCTTTCTTAAGCACTCCTAGTAGACCAAACCCTCACAGGATCTACATGCTGACAGGGATTTTTATACAATTTGCTTTATTACATGAAACAGAGGTAAAAAAAAAAATTTTCTAATCTTATATAACAGAACACAATCAGGCTTTAAAATTAAGAATGATTTACTTTTGTCACAATGATAGTCGTGACAAAGATAGTTTAATATGTAAATATACAAAGAATGCACTTATTATTGTCAGGAAAGAAAAATGATTACTTTAATGGTGACCGCCATTAACAATCCACTATATCTATGATCACAAATCAATTCATTACCATCATAACCATAGCCATCATATTGTTTTGTTGTTGCACTGTATTTTATGAGAAACCTTGTCATAAAATTTATAGAAATTATTATATAGAGACATCAGGTCATGTATGATAAAATTAAAAGAATTTTGGCAAGTGTACAAGTATAACTCAGTAACACTAACATTTCCGATTCCTTAGGCATTATGTAGTGCAAAAATTACTGAATGTCATGCAATATGATTAGCTGTGCTTGTTGATGGCCATGAAATGCTATGTGACTACTTTAGAAGCAACGATAATAAACCTCAAAGAACTGCAATGGCAGTAAAAATAACAAAAAGGGGGAAGTCCTTCAGTACCTTGGTGTGTGTTAGCTGCTGGTGTTAGTGGCTTGGGTTTAGTAGCAGTGGTTAGTAGTAGTCCTTATTAGGGAACGGAAGGCGGGGCTACCTCCTGCGTTACCTAGAGTCTGTGAGTCCAGGTCGTCATCGATGTACTCCTCACCCTGGATGATTTGCTGGGTGTCCTCACTGTGATTGACAGGGCTGATCATCTCCTGCTCCTTTACACTGTGCATCTGGGCGTAGTTGTGGGTGCATGGAAGCTTCCTGAAAAACAATGGGGGATATGCATCCTCAGGCCTAAGCCAAGGACTGTGGGATTTGTTGTTTTTGTAAGACGGGGCTGTATAGTCTTCCATTGCGTTCTTTAAGTGACTTTTTGTGGATATTTGTGTTAGAGACACAAGGAGGTGCTGCTGGTGGGTTACTGATATGACAAGAAGCATGCACAATGTGAATTTGCATTCAACTGTTTAGGGTTGTATGACTTCAAACATCATGAGGTGTATGCAACCATCAGGGAATATGATATTTTTATTAAAATAGCTGGTGGTAGCTAAAGATACTGGACAGATGGATACATTTTAGTTCATGCACATCATTACAAAATTTCAATATTGTAGCAATCTAACTTAAGGGATGTTTCAATTTGTGTCACTTACTTTGGTATGGAACCTGAACATTTGATGGATTTCCACACTACCCACAATGGATTTTAAATAGTCAGGTTACAATTAAAATTCAGATTTTCAGCTTTAATTGAGGACGTTTAACAGAAGTATTACATTTATTGTGTAGGAGTTAAAGCCATGTTTAGACACAGTCCTTCATTTTCAGAGGCTTAGAAAATCCAGGGTGATTTCACCAGATGCTGTGTGGTGTATCTCTTGAGATACTCCACTTAGACTTCAGCTGCCTTCAGTTACTGCTTGTAAGTGGGTCTCTCTGCATTCTGCTTAATTTATCATGGAATAATGAAAGAATAGCCCTCACCTAGCTTGTGAAGCTGAAAGTCTGCATTTCAATTACATCTTAATTGTTTCATTTACAATCCACTGCAGTGGTGCACAGAGGCAATATTACAAATATTATGTTACTGTACAAAACTACTGACTTTAGAGCTCACCTCATGAGTTTTTCTTTCAACGTTTGATTTCCATTCTTTGTCAGGTTTTTTTGTGCCTACGTCGTTAAGGTGACAGCACTGTAAAATACATGACTCACCTTTTGAACTTATAGAGGATAAAGGCGCCAGTAGCAATAAGACCAATGAGGAAAATGACAGCTAGAGTCCAAACACCGGCACTTCCAGCTGCTCCATGGTAGCCTGGATTGATGAGCACACAGTAAAGAATGCATCACATTTCTACAATCAAAGGACAAAAGGTGAAAACACAGCAGAGCACAACACCAACAGACCCGGATGCAGGAAAAAGAAAGGCCCAGGAGTCAAACCAAAGACTAAGCTGGTGATGCTAATTGCATTTATAGAGAAAGCAGGTATATTATTTATCAACGCACCATTCTCTGCCTCTGTAACTGTTGAGTCTTTAGTAATATAACCTAGTTCTTGGAAATAAACCAATAGGATGCAATTATCATTTAAAATACTGTATACATTTACAAACTTCACTTAATATGTACTGAAGTGCAAAATACATGTACCAAAATATACCTGCATTTGGGTCAGCTAGCATCACGAGCACCTGTAGGCCTCCTCGTATCACAAAGCTGACGTTGTTGTCGTTGAAGACCTGAATGATGGCTGGAATACGCTAAAGATGAGATTAAGTGTATTAAATGTAACTGATGTTACTTATAAAAAACAAACTTGCTAGTCTGTGTCTCCACAGAGTAAAACATGCCACCACCCGTGTTCAGGCATTGGATATGTTTATTATCAGTGATCACATACCTTATCTACAAACAAGCTTCTCTTGGCTGGTTTGGTGTCCAGTGGGAGAACATACAGGTTGGCAGAGGTGGGGAGACCTGGTTTGACCACAGTAACTAGGGAATTCTGAGGTACACCTGTAATCTGGGGCCACAAGATGAAAATGCCAGTCATGTCTTAAATCTGCACTAATCCAATAACTGTATAATTCATATCCTACAGTGTTTAGTGTTAATCAGCAAAGGTTAGCATGCTAACTATGATTATATTATTATTATGTGATTATAACATGGACTATCATTATCTAACAGTAATACTTTTATGTTTTGTATTTTTATAGGAGTACCAGACATTAGACTGGACTGTGCGCTATGAAAAGACAAGAAGTTAGGTTGCGTGACACTACCATCCATTCTCTTTAAAGACCTACCTTAGCCAGTATTTTGGTGACCACCTGGCCAATGTCATCTCTCCACTCTGGGATATTTGGATTGAATCTGTCTAGGTTTCTGCTGAAGCTCAGAGGGATGACTTGGAAGTTATCTGCAGGAGCAGTCAACAAGCATCATGGCTATGATTTAAATTGATCAAATAAAACCTAAAATATTATTTTAGCAAATAAATAAAATTAAAAAGAAATTGCAAATACCTACACATTACGCTGTTTGGACTGATGTGTAACACCTTGGTGGGAACATATGTGGTAAAGAAATCAGTCTGCCTATCCATATGTGTATTTTTTTGCATGAACTAATAGAAGTAGTGTAGCTTGTTGAGAAGCAGCATTTCAAATATGTATAAAACTGTGTACAAAAATCACAAAATAATTTGAGCAACATAATGAAACCAAAGCAAAAAGCTAGTTAAAATGTACTTGAGTTCAGACAGTAAAAAAATCCGAGTTAAACTAAAATAAACTCCCTCTATCTTCAAATATTAAAGCTTGCTTATAAATAAAACAAGCACATCTCTTTGTCAAATGAATTCTAACTTGCTAACTCTGATACACCAGCAATAAAATCATGAGATCATACAATATTTTCCAAAGATGGAAAAATGTCAATTCAATTTTATTTGTACAGCGCCAAATCTCAACAACAGTCACCTCAAGGCGTTTTATATTGTAAGGCAGACCCTACAATAACAGGCAGCAAATTTGTCTCTGTTTGTCTCAGTGACTCTTAGACCAGGAATAGCTTTTAAGTTTTGACTTTACTATCCGAACTCTGACTGAAAAATTTAAGAATGTTGAAAGCTCACTCTCAACAGTAGAAGCCGAGATGTGGTTGAAAGCTATGAGAAAAAGCCTACAGTAGGACAAAGATCTGAATTCAATTTTTTTCAGATTTTTCTTAACTACCTTATCCAAAAGAAAGAATGAACATGTGCATTAAATTTAAGCTAACAGCATTGTTTATGTTAGCAAGAATGAATGACCTCTCTGCACTGAAACATACTTGTTATTACAGTTTTTCTCGATTGCTTAAACACTATCTTTTGAACTCAAATTTCAAAACCATAATGCTATTTTTCAAAAAGCACACCCATTTCCCTGAACTATAAACACAGGGGAATTTAGTGCAGGGAAATACCCTGCTTTAATACATGAGTCAGATTTGGTGAACTGTTATTGGAAAACTGTACACACAAATCCCTTTGATTTTCAGTGCTTACGCCATGTAGTCATTTTGAAAGCACTAGCATTCAATGATGTTGACTTAAGTCAGCACAGCTTGAACTCAATTAGTGGAAACACTAAGAGTCAAAATGTATCACACACCAATCAGAAACTTTGAGGGCCAAAGTCAGCTCATCCGGGTCTGAAAGGTCGAGGAGGAGGAGGCGAAGGAGGTCTAGGACATCAGGGAAGAGGAGGTGGAGGAGGAGGAGGCAGAGGAGAAGGAGGTCTAGGACAACAGCGACAAGGAAGGGGAAGAGCTAGGGCAAGGAGACAAGCGGTCTTGGATGAATTTCGAGCCACTTTAGTTGACTGTGTCCTTGTTTATGGTATGACTATGAGGGAGGCTGGGCAACGAGTACAGCCAAATTTGAGTCGCTTCACTGTTGCCTCCATCATCAGAACCTTCAGGGAGGAAAACAGGTAGGTGTAAGACTGTTCTGTACAGTAACTTCAGTAACTTTTGAGTTACTGAACTCAAGTTTTTTGAGTTTCAGTATGTTTCCATTTTTGTCCTGAAAAAGGTTATTTGACAGTTACAGTAAATGAGTGCTTCTATTTTTTTGTAGGACACAGAGGGGACCACCTGGTGGAGGCCGGTTAAATTGTCAGAGGAGCAAGAGAGGGAGCTTGTAAACATGGAAGATGCCACTAATGTAATCCCCCTGCGAGGAGGAGATTGATTGAGGATGATCATAATTTTCGAGGGATAAATGCCATTAGCCTCTCCATATTGACCACATCCTCCGAAAGAACCAATTCCAGATGAAACTGGCATAGATTGGTTCTTTTGAATGATAGTCTGAAAGAGTGAAAAACCAACAAGTGAGTTCTGATATTGTATGAAGTATTGTGTTACATCACAGCATGATAGTTTATGCTGCCATTTGTGCACTCTTAAACTGTGGTTCAGGGTAACTCTATTGTGTTAGTCAGGTTTTAACCTGACCAAAAGGAGACGCATTGGTTGTGTCTTTTGTCTTCATCATGTGAAAAGGTTTTTGAGGGGAAGAACCACAAGCAACATGACTTGCCAGTTCTGGAAATATTGTTTTTAATTTATTGCACCAATGTGTAAGACTATGTTGTAGTGTGTGTGTTTGAGGCCTTGTGTGTTATGTCTGTGGGCAAAATTAGTTTTTTCAGCAAGTGAATGGTTTTGAGTGTAGAGCTTCATTTTGACCTGAAAATACGATGTTTGGGAAATTGGGTGAGACGTTATGGATTTGTGTTTACTGTTTTGAGAATACGAGGCATAGTTTCGAGAAATGTGTTTAACCACTCGAAAAAAATACTGTAATCTCTGGCTCACTTCCACAACATGTCTTTGATCCTGTCCTCCTTCTCTCTCCCCAACCAATCGTGGCAGATAACCGCCCCACCCTGAGCTTGCTCGTAGGGGGTCATATGGGGTTGGGTTTTTCTGACAATAGTGCCTTGAAATGACTGTTGTTGTGATTTGCCGCTGTATAAATAAAATTGAATTGAAGAATTGAATTAAAATGAATATTGTAATTCTATTTTGGCCAACAGACAAATGTAACTTTCTCAGAACCTTTGATATAATAACCTCTTTCTCTTCACCTCTTAGCACATACAAACATACGTTACCGTAAACTCGGACAGTTCTTGTGTCCTGCACCATGGATCGGCTGTTTGTGGCCTGTACCGTGACTGAGACTTTGCCTGTTCCTGGGAAACGAGTCAGAAGGTTGTTCTGCAGAGTCAGGATGGGCTGCAGGAAAAATTCACAGTATTAGTGATAAAAACATGTGGAACATCTGGAAAAACAAAAAAATGGAGGTCTGGAGGTCAGAAATATTCAGAACATTTTTGGGTTTATTTAATAAACCTATGCAATATGAAACCTGCTGTGCATAATAAATTTTGAGACTATTTTAATTCATTGCTATAGTCACTGGGCCACAAATTTGCTCATAGCTTAAATTAAAATTGGTATTGCAATTGTTCCAAGCGAGGAACCCTAACAAGAAACCCCCCATATTGTACTCTGGGTCCAGCAACCAATAGCAAGAAGGCAGTGCACAATGTAACTAGTTAATACTTAGCAGCTACACAAATTTTGGTCTCTTTGTCACTGTAAAAAGAAACTGAAAAGTTTATACATATCAGAACATAATAAAAATCATCTGTTCTTTACCAGGTCTTAAAATTAAATAAATAAAACTTCAGGCAAAGTACAAAACATTTCCTATAATGCTGTGTCATTGTTTATTGAACAAAACCTTATCCAAAATGCACAATCAGAGTGTCAAATTTAAGTACACCCTTACTAGTTCCTTGGGAATTAAAAAGATAAGTAGCCACGGGGGGCTGCAAATTAAATGCACGTCATTAATTTAATTCGGGAACCCAACCACGGCCACAAAATCAGATTTTTTTGGCAGTTTTCTGGTCTGGAGGAAGAAGTGGAATAAATTCAAGACATTCTTCCTAGTAGTAGAGATCTTGGGAAATTCACCCCAAGGTTACAGTGCAATGCTCAGAGAAAGTGCAAAAACCACCAAAACAACCAACCAAGCAAAAAAACAATCCAAGAACTACATCTCAGACTCTACAGGCCTCAGCTACCATGTTAAATTCAAGATTTAGAAAAAGACTGAACAAGTACAGTGTGTCTGGAAGGGTTCCCAGGAGAAAGCCTCTTTCTAGAAAGAACACAGCAGCACTCATTATCTTTGCAAAATTTTATCTGAACAAACTACAACACTTCAGCAACTGTGTTTTTTGGACATATGTGACTAAAGTGCATATGTTTGGCCATAATGCATAATACATAAAAACCAAACATTTCAGCACAAACACCTCATACCAATTGTCAAACCCAGTTGACAATTAGGTGATTCTTTGGGCTCATTATACAGCAACTTGGCTTAGGCACCATGTAGTCTGCTGCTGCTATTATTTATTATTGTTTGCTGGGTTTTTTGTTGTTGCTACGGTATTTAAACGTAGAATGGGAGGCAGAGCCTTCAGCTTGCAGGTCCCTCTTCTATGGAACCAGCTCTCAGTTTAGATCAGTCTTAGAGATTTCTTTTTTTGATGAAGTTTTAGTTTAGTTTCCAGCATCAGGCCTAAAGTGCTGGGGAGTGCTTCTCATGACACACTGTTTCTTCCTCTTAATCACCACTTTTCACGTTTGTTTGTACACCACTCTGTATTCAATCCTTAGTTACTTAGCTGAACTAACGCAATTTTAATGGAATTCCACAGATTTTACAGTTAGAAATGAATTTATAAATGAATGACAATTGAAGTTTTTCCTTTACCTGCATGCTGTCTCCTATCCACCAGTAAAAGACAGTCAGGTTGGCCTCACTGGGAAGGACAGTAGCAGTGAGATTGACCTCATGGTTTCTCCCAGCAATGGGAACCACTTCTAGGTGTACTTCCTGTAGTGGGGCTACAAGAAATGAAATTCTATTAAAATAATAAGAAAGGGTCAGACTCTACAGGCCTCAGCTACCATGTTAAATATTAAAGTTCGTGTCAGTAGAATTAGAACATTTCTAACTGACAAATAAGAAGTGAAAAATGAAGTGAGATTCAGAACGGTCTCCACCATATTTGGCAAAGCTAGACAGATATGAGAGGAGCGAACCAACTGGCAAAAGATGATTTCATCACGTTTTTTCCCTGCTAGGTATTAATAGAAATTCAGGACAAATGAGTATAGATGTTTGTGACAGGCAGTGTGAGCTTCAGTGATGAGACATCAGCAAAAACTCCACCTCCAAGAAAGAAAATACATTTTAGAGGCTGTCTAATTAAAAGACAAGGAAGTTCACCAGGAAACCCAACCTGTGACCTGGATGTACATGGTAGCCTCATCGTGTCCAGCCATATTCTCAGCCTTCACTTTGACCTTGTAAATGCCTGGATTTTCATAACGGTGCTGGATGGGTTCATCAGTCACAGTCAGGTTCTGGTAAATTGTCCGTACCCCATCACCAAGATCCACCTGATACTTGGTGCTGCTGGTGTCACCCTGTTAAAGAAAGATAATGTTCAACAAACTGAAACTGAATAAATGAGGAAAAAGTAAAAAGAAAACAACTTTTGTCCTACCTGCTCCTGGTGGACAGTGAATGTGATGTCATCCCCAGGTGCCACAGCCAGCATCTGCCCTTTTATGCCAACTCGTAATCCTTTAGGCGCGAGCAGGGGGCAGCTGTGCTTTTTAGAGCTCTGCTGCTTGTTTGGCTCCCCTTCACATGAGTTAGATATCATCTTCCTGTAGCTGAAACACAGCAGAGGACAGAGTGTGAAGTCAGGCGTGCACTCTTACTGAAAGCAAGATTAGAGAGTGAATAACAATGCTGGTAGGTGTGAACTTGAGACAGAGCTGGAGCTGGGTTGGAGAAAACGTAAAATCAACAAGAACAGACCCAGTGCTGGACATGTAGGTCTGTCCTAGGTGGCAGTCTTCAGGTGGTGAATCTGGATCATACCAGAAGTCAGCAATGCAGCGGTCAGTTTCCATGTGTGATTGCTCGAATCCATAATCACTACAAAGACATTTCAGCATCATAAAAATTAATAACTGTTCACTAAGCAAGAAAGTTATGCTGGTCTGAGCAAATACTTGAAAAAGTAAAGGCCTCAAAGATAACACAGCATGAAGTACAGGGTGGGCCATTTATATGGATACACCGTAATAACATGGGAATGGTTGGTGATATTAAAGTCCTGTTTGTGGCACATTAGTATATGTGAAGGGGCAAACTCCTCGAGGTGGGTGGTGACCATGGTGGCCATTTAGAAGTCGGCCATCTTGGATACAACTTTTGTTTTTTCAATAGGCCATGTGACACATCAAACTTATTGGTAATGTCACAAGAAAAACAATGGTGTGCTTGGTTTCCACGTAACTTTATTCTTTCATGAGTTATTTACAAGTTTCTCTTTGTTCACAGTCATTGACATGTCGAAGAGGTTAACACGTGAGGAGCGGATCGAAATTGTGTTGATATCTGGTGAACGCAGTAACCGGGTCATTGCAGCAGATTTCAATGCAAGACACCCTACGGGACCACCCATCTCCCATGCTACAGTCAGCAAACTGCTTGCTAAGTTTCGTGATTTTTGCCAAAATGTGGACGCAAGCAAACTGTTACTAATGAAGAAACATCAGTGGCTGTCCTAGCTTCATTCAGCAAGAGCCCACAGCGTAGCACTCGCCGCATCTCACTGGAGAGTGGCATTAGTTGAACATCCCTTCGGCGGATATTAGCTTCTCACAAACGGCACCCTTACAAAATCCAGCTACTGCAGCATCTCAACGAGGATGACCCAGATCGGCGCACAGAATTTGCAGAATGGGCAAAACAAAAACTGGAACAGGACCCTCAGTTCACGCAGAAGATTTTGTTCAGAGATGAGGCAAACTTTTATGTGAATGGTGAAGTTAACAAACAAAACCACCCCTATTGGTCTGACACTAACCCATATTGGATGGATCCCTCCAAGACTGTTGGACCAACAAAAGTGATGGTTTGGTGTGGTATATGGGGTACAACGATAGTGGGTCCATTCTTCATCAATGGAAACCTCAAGGCCACTGGATATTTGAAATTGCTACATGATGATGTGTTTCCCTCTTTGTGCACTGAAGCTGGCATGTTCCCTGAGTTTTTCCAGCAAGATGGTGCTCCACCACATTATGGGTGCCAGGTCCGAGCATTCCTAGATGAACAGTTTCCTGGAAAGTGGATTGGTCGTGGTGGCCCGAAGGTCTCCCGATCTGACCCCCTTAGACTTTTATCTTTGGCGCCATCTGAAGGCAATTGTCTATGGTGTGAAGATACGAGATGTGAAGCACCTGAAACTACGGATACTGGATGCCTGTGCTGGCATTTCTCCTGTGGTGTTGCTATCAGTGTGTGAAAAGTGGGAGAAGAAGGTTGCATTGACAATCTAACACAATGCAGCACATTGAACACATTTTATAAGTGGTCAGAAACTTGTAAGTAACTCATGAAAGAATAAAGTTACATTGAAACCAAGCACACCATTGTTTTTCTTGTGACATTACCAATAAGTTTGATGTGTCACATGGCCGTCTTCCTATTGAAAAAACAAAAGTTGTATCCAAGATGGCCGACTTCTAAACGGCCACCATGGTCACCACCCATCTTGAGGAGTTTGCCACCTCACATATACTAATGTGCCACAAACAGGACTTTAATATCACCAACCATTCCCATGTTATTATGGTGTTTTCCATATAAATGGCCCACCCTGTAGTGTGCACAGTGTCCTTTATTTGCATTTATAAACAATACATTTGCTTTTGTTTCCGCATTCTACTTTCAGATACAATAATAGAGGAAATATGATGTAATCTGAAACCAGTTCAGTGCATATTTACCAGTTGTAGTCTTTCTCAGTACACTGGCAGGGTTTGTTGGTCAGAGCTGATGTGTAGCTTTTTCCTTTTATGCAGAATGCAGTGTCCTTCCTCTTCCTGAACGTCCGCTCCTGGCCCATAATGCACTTTTCCTCCTAAGGGTGATAAAATCCATGTGCACACTCTGTAGCCACTTATATGTTTGTACAATCTGATACAACCAAACACAGCTCGAGAGCCATGACCTTAGAAATAGATAATTTCCCTTGGAAACTTCAAAAAGCTAGAATCTATAACACAGCTTAAATCATGTGAATGTGCTGCATCTCTGTGTGAGTCCGTGTGCATTACCTTCTGATCTGTGAACTGCCAGGAGTCATAATCAGACTCAGTGCACTGACGGGGAAAAGACTGCCTAAAGTCCACTTTCACCAGCTCCCAGTCTGACCTATAGCTGATGTGGCCAAACACACTGCAAGAAAACACACACACACACACACACACAGTATAACGAAAAAAGCCTTTTTTTGTCGGCACAAAGGAAAGTCTGAACATCAGGCTTTTTTCATTTTTTAGCATCAACACCTAAATGGTAAAGACAGGATATTTCCTTAATGTTCTGCTTGTTTGATAAAACATTAACAACGTTCTTGCTTCCAGCTGTTTGTTAGATTCTTTCCTCTGTGTTTCCTCAGAGTCACTGAGTTGCACTCACTTACACACCTGACACAAACAGCAGCAACTTCATTAATTATTCTAAGACTGGTAATTCACAACATGTGCTTTTCTAAAACACAGAGTGGCAGTTTTAAAATGTAAGTATTTATTTTACAGCATTATTGTGGCATTATTGTGTATGATGCAAGGGGCAACACTGAGATAATCTTTACCTAAACCATCTTGCAGCTTTACAAATGGATTGTATCTCTATTGGAAATGTAGCTCAAGTGATAAAGCCTTTTAGCAAAGTCACAGTTCCCCATCCTTTCCACTAGATGGTGGTGTTCTACAGGAAATCACAGGTGATGCGCCATATTCCCATTACTGAACTCAGCTGTTTAATCTGTGTGTGTCTGTTAGAACATTTTTAAGCATACTGATGTGACTCAAATCAGTCACTCTGACATATGTTATTGGCTTGCAATCACTTCGTTGGAGTGCCGCGCAAGCAAGACTAATGTTGTCTTTACCAGCGTCGTTAAAAGGTAGTGACAGATGTCTCGGCTGCAGATTCACATATGCTGATGTTCCACTTTTTACCTCTGTTGTTCTTCTTGCTCTTACTTGTTTGATTTGGTCAAATACGGATTATCCTGCTTCTTAAATTTGGAGGATTTTTAAAGCAATTATCTGATTTAAAATTATTCCATGCTGTGTGGTACAGACTGTCAAAAAAGTTTGGATTTCAGTTTTGCTAAGGTAAAATTTGAAGTCTTATTTAGTAACAATTAGCAGGATCTGTGCTAATATTAGCTGATAGCTTACGACATCACCCTCCTGATCAAATATGGTAACCTCTGACTCCAAAATAACGACATGGCAGCTGCCCAAAAATACTTATCTTGAGTCTTTAATCTAATAAGTAGCTACAAACTGTCTATCTTTGTATACAGTCTATGATCACAATACGCCAATTTCAAAATTCTGAAAACCACCTATGGAGGACAAGGAGAAGATCCTGCCTTAGTAATGTGGATGAACGCATGTTTAACATTTCCATCCGTGAGTCTTATCTAGATTTTGTAAACAACATTTTGCTGGGTCACTGCAAACCTTTCAGTGTACTTCAGTGTAAAAATGTTTATTGCTTTATTTGTGTATTAATTCCCACCAGCTGTGGAGTTAATTTAGTTATTTCTTTGTCTACTTTTGAATGGGCGCTCCAGAGCATTAACACTTCTGTTAGTGGACAAACAACAGTCCAATCAGCTCAGTGAACACAAATCAAAACTTATTACAGTTTTTTCTGATTGCTTAAGCACATTTTTTGTAACTATTGGCTAATTTTGCAAAACTCTTCACACAAATAAGAAAACCTGTCACCCAATAATCAAAACATTGTAGTTCTCTTGCAAAAGCAAACACAGCTGGATTAACTCTTCACACCTTCGTAAAAATGGTGTTTCCGTATCAAACAGTACACATAAGCCATCATCTACTAAGCACACAATGCGCCAACTGCACACTGATGGTATGAATACAAAACACATCTGGCTTTTGCTTTCTCTGCGCACAAGGTAGGCTATGTCAGTTTGAGCTCATACTTCTGTCATAGATCCATAAGCATAGAGGGATCCAAACTTCAAGTACTGGTGTTTATTCAAACACATCAAAACAAACACAAGTGTTCATTTCCAAGTATAGGATTATTTGCAATCGCCATAATGACTATATGGGTTACTTGGTCTGCAGTGAACATGCTTCCTCTGCCCCCAGCATCTGGTCATCTAGCAATTCTGTAAAGTAACAATTTCAGTATTTTTACATCAGTGGTATTGGTGTGTTTCTCATTGGCATATGGCAGTGCTACAAATCTTTGTGCGAAGTGACTGTACTAACCGATTCTCATTTCAAGATGTCCTTATGGTACTTGCTACAGTGTAGCGGCTCGAGTTAGGCTGGACCCGTTGGCCAGCTACCCTCAGGGTCATTCCACGGTTGATGACATGGTCCACTATTGTAGCTCTGATGTCATCAGCAATTCTATTTCTTACTCTTCCTACCCTTCCTCTCCCCCTTCCTCGTCTTCCTCTTGCTCCTCCTTGTCCTTGTCGTCCTCTTCATCCTACTTCTTCACCTCCACGTCCTCTTCCTCGGCCTCCTCTACTTCTCACTCTTTCTGCTCCCTCCATTGTACTCCGCACACACAGCTTACCTGTATTATAGTGCTTAGGCTGATTGCAAAGTGAACTAATTATCTAAAAAAGTTTTCACATGTGAAAGTGTGCCAGACAGTTGGCAAATTAGTGTTAATGATAGCCATACATGTGTATACTTTTGCTAGGAGTGTGTTGGAAATTTGGTAATTGAGTGTTGTGCAGTGAATTGTGCCTACAGTTTTGCAAAGTGTGTGTTACAAAATTGCAAACTGAGTGCAAAGCAGTTTTTGTGCTTTTAGTTTTGCAAACTCAGTGAGTGGTTTTGCTATAAGTCTGAATAGTTTTAGAGATTGTGCTACAGGAATCACAGTTAGGGTTTAAGCATTCAGAAAAAACTGTAAGAGCTCCCTTTGTTAAACAAACAGAGCTAAGTAGGAGAAAACACATGTTTGTACATTGTTTTCAGGAGAGTTTTGTTGCAGAATGTGATTAGATACAAACCAGTGATGTGGTTTTCTATTATGTTTCTTACAAGTGGTTTAGAAGCAGCAGAATGAGGTGATTTCATGATCTCACAAAGCAGTATGTGCAGTAGAAACCCGCCTGTGCTGTCCTGATATTTGACTGGGTGTTATTAGTATGAGTGGTGGACGAGCTCTACTCCCCACCTGTCCTTGGTGCTAAGTCACTGTTCAAAGACTTCATTACGGGATGGCAGCCTCCGCCATCAAAAATCGAAACTCCGTGGCAAGGATATAGACCCTGGCTAATCTATCAGACATGAGCTGCCCTCAACACCCTTCCTTGGCCGCCGACCCTATCTCGCTGGAGTCAGTTGGATGGCACATATATATGTGTGTGTGTGTGTGTGTGTGTGTGTGTGTGTGTGTGTGTGTGTGCGTCTGAGTGTGTCTCAGCCCAGAGGCTGTGTGCCTGACATCTCTGATAATGGTGAGTGAGCTTGAATGTTCGATCTCTCCTCCTCATGTGTGTGTGCCTGCGCGTGTATCTGTGCGTGTGTGTGACAATCTCTTTGCCCTTCTCAGCAGATTACTGCTAGGAGTGAGTCTTATCTGTGTGCCAAGGTCTGGAGTCTAAGATGATGTGACAAGTGTCACTCCTGCTAACTTAGAGATGGAGAGATTTGGAGAGAGCGAGTGAGAGAGAGAGAGAGAGCAAGCAAGAGAAGACAGACTTTACGCCTAAAAAGATATGAACGCCTGACATCTGCACCTAAAGCTACCTGCAGTTGATATTCAGTACTCATAGAGTGAGAAGCCAAAGAAATCGAAAACTGTAGTGGTACCAGTTTTCAAGAACAAAAGAGTTATAGTAATTACAGACTGATGAAGATGATAGCGATAAGCTATGAATCTGTTGATGGTAGATGTAATATTTTCTTTGAAAGTGCTGATCAGGAAGTACAGAAAAGGTCAGAAGGTTTTGCAAAATGCTTTTGAGGATTTCGAGAAACAATATGATAGGTTGCCAAACTCTATGCTACAGCATTAGGAAGTCAGGATTGGCAGAAATGTACGTGAGGCCAGGACATGAATGAGGACAGGGAGACAGGTGGAATTACAAACAGGTACTGGCTTTGACCCCCTTCTTGTTTACAACAGTGATAGACAAGCTGACAGATGCAATCAGGCAGGAGTCTTTGTGGATAAAGATGTTCACAGTTAACACTGTGATTGTGTAGGGAGGAGTAGGTGGGAGAGCCTGGAAAGGTGGAGGGATACGTTGGAGAGAAGAGGAGTGAAAGTCAGAAGAAGCAATGTGAATGAGAAAGAGTGACAATACAAGGAGCAGAGGTAGTGAAGATGGACAGTTTCAACTAATATGAGGCTGATGCTCAAATTTTTGTTGGGAGAGACCAAATGGACAGTATTAGAAATTAGTATATCAGAGAGACGGCTCAGGTTGAGTACTTTGAAGACAATGTTAGAGAGGCAAATAATGAGATAGTAAAGAGTTTGGACAAATAATGCTGTATATCAAGCTGCCAGGCAGAAGAAAATAAGAGCAATCACAGAGGAGGTCCATGGACCTAGTGAAGGAGGACAAGCAGAGCGTTAGTGTAAAAGATGAGGATGCAGGGGATATGGTGAGACAGAGGAAGGTGATTAGGCTGTGTTAGAGTGTAAAGGTTCTCAGGCCTTGGTTTAGCTCACTGGGATGAGCAGGCGCCCATAGGCCGTTTGGCTGAGAGTGGCAAATCCGAATCTGAATCCGACCCCTGTTCATACAATACTGTCTTTCAAGCTGTATATAAAGAAATGAGGGCTTATGGCTCAAGACTTATGCACAGCACCGTAGACGCTAACTAAGCTGCCTGTACTGCTGTACTAGTCTAAGCCTGCTCAGGATGCGTTCATAAATACTTAGCAGACTATGGGAGTAATATGTCAGCAGGTGAGTATGTAGGGGTCCTCTGCTCCCATCATTCTCTGCTTTAATGTGAAACTGAAGAGAAACTAGGTGCCACTCTCCAAAAAGGGGGACTGCTTTATTGGAAAAGAAAAATGAGCTCCTTTAAATGTACTCTATTACCCGGTAGACCTTTCAGACAACTTATTAAAAACGTATACGAGTACAGGAAGAGTTAAGGATACAATAAAAGGTAAATTGTAGGAGATGTAAGGTATTTAAATTCTTCTCCACAATGCTGAATAGATATGGAATATGAGAGAATATATTGTCAGCTACATAAAGGAAAGTTTGAATTTGTATTTTTTTAAAAGGCACCTAAAATTTCAGACCCTTTTCAGTTAATTTAACTGAACAGTGTGTTTTATCATTCTGGCAGAAGCACTGAAATTGAAATTTTCACTCACGTCATGACCAGGGTCTCATCTCCTGGCTCACTCAGAAGTCCATCGACGAACACGGAGGTGCTTGTAAAGTTGTGAATGTTCCACGTCCGTCCTTCATCAATACTGAACCTGTGGGAAAGGATGAAGTGTTCAGAATCACCAAGACAGAAGCAGAGTCTCATGAAACTGTCTTCAGATATAACAAAAGAGCCTTGCCCTGATGTCAGCAAATGAAATCTTAAATAACAATCAAAAGACTAGAAATCAACATTAGACTTATCATTTGGTACTTCTAATGTTGATTTCATTTGGTACTTAATGAATTTAGATTATGTTGCCCTTTATACTGTCTGTCTAAAACCTGCGTGATTAGCACAACTAGCTAAATGCTGAATACCTAGTGCATCCTAGAAAACTGGTGTATCCACTTCATGGTGTAATTTCAGTTTATTTTCAGTACAGTTTCTCACATTGTCCCTCTGTTTGGTTCAGAAAGCTATCAGATGTTAAGGTAACTTTTTCAGCTCATAGCTAGCTTGTAGCTATTGTTTGCCATTGTTTACGGGCCTGGCAGACTCACTGAAATTATTAGTTCTTTAAACCAACTGCAATATGGATAAAATTATTTATCAGATACTAAATTTTATGTACCGTTAGAATCAATACAGAGCACATGTACTGTTTTATATTTGAAATGTAGCTCTGTTAAAACATTTCTGAATTAAAAGTATTATTGTCTTTTGAGATAAAAACAACTAAGATTTGTGTAATTCATTTTTGAAAGTAATCGCATAAAATTTTGGCAAAGCCATGGAAATATGGTTATGATCAACTACCTAACATTCATATTAGGTCAAACAATACTTTGTTTGCAGAGTCTTGACATGTTTTCTATGTGGGATAAATGGTAAATGGTAAATGGCCTGTATTTGTATAGCACTTTACTTGTCCCTAAGGACCCCAAAGCGCTTTACATATCCAGTCATCCACCCATTCACACACACATTCACACACTGGATACTGCACACATTCTTACCAACAAAATGCTTATTTTATCCCATTCTGTTGGTTTTTGTCTTTTGCCCTTCTCCCCCGTCCCTCTTCTCAGCTGTTTCTCTTTCCCTCTTTCTTTCTCCCCTTCTTTCCCCCAGTCAAGTCTGTCCCATATTCAGTAAGTGAAAATAAAATAAACAATAAAAGGTGAATCAAATGGACCATTACGGCAAGGTCAATTTGGTAAAGTAAATCCGTTGGGCATCTTTCTTTGCCTTTAGACAACAATTCTGATGGCAAAAGAGCCAAACGGGACAGGCAAAAAAAAAAAAAAACATACAAAAAGTGATTGCAAAATGTTTGATATTCTAAACATGGGAGCAGCTAGGTGCTTTCCATAGCTATGGTCTTTCACCAGAATTATCTTAGTGAGATAATAAGGTGGCTGTTAGCTTAGGAGGCAGAGCAGATCATCTGCTAGTCAGAAGGTTGGTTCTTTAATCCAAGGCTGCCAGACAAGATACTGAATCACACAATGAGTGAGGAGTTTGAACTTTAGATTAAAAAAAACCCCCAAAAGCTTATGCAGTAGAAAACTGTTCAATTTAAAACTGGTTAATATGAGATGAGGGTGTACCTTTTGATTTCCTTCATGTTCACTTCAATTCAATTTTATCTATATAGGGTTATAGACAACAATAGTTGCCTCAAGGCATGCCATGTTGTAAAAACCCTACAATAATAGATACCCCCTCATAAGCAAACTCTTGTGACAGTGGGACAGAAAACTCAATTTTTAACAGAATGAAATATACGTTTTCAACAGATATTTTTAGTAGGTTAAATGAAACATCATTCTAAAGTCATGGAAATTCATTGGTAAAAATGTGTATAAGAACTGTGTAATTTGTTTTTTATAAGTAAAACTATGTAGTGCGAAAATGCACATACATAACAAAGTTGGATCACTGAAGTTGTCTATACATAGAAAATTGACAAAATACAGCATTCATTGCTAATTAAGTGCTTTTTATGCTTTTAGTCACAATGAGATCCTTTTTGTGAAACTCAAATGTCTGTTATTCAAGTTTTCTTTACTCCTGTCTAAAATGAGGTTTGTGAAGCAAGCAATAAGAGCCATCTGCCCAGCTTTATTTACTGTGCCGACAACTCATGCCATCAACAGTGGCAGCAGTACTGAATAAGTGTGACTGTGTGATGGAGAGGGATCAATGTTGAATCGAGCAGTGTGTGGCTCGCTCTGCGGGCTGTGTTTTAACGATGTCCTAACAAGGAGTGCAATAAGATAATCACTGGGTAAACAGGCACTGTGAAAGAAAAACAGAATGGATATACAAAGCCATCAAAGCTAGGCCTTGCTAGGCCTTTTTATGCGTCAAACAAAGGGTTCTCTAATCTAACAGTGTGTGAAGCCACTTTCCAAAGGCAGAATCAGTTACGTCTTGGGGCCTTTCAACTTTAATTCCTTAAAATTGATGAATCAAGGAGTACTGAGGTGTGAATGTAAGCAGGCTATGAATTTCACTCAGACTCTGTTCCTTCATTTCTACTCACTACTTCTTGTAACATCTGACGTGTACAACCAAGCGCAACATCATGAAAGACTTCTGACAGTTCAAGTTTTATTATCTACAGGACAAAGACACTAATGGGCACCACCAAGAGAGTTCTTGGCATTAGAACAAGAAAGCAGAATAAAACTGCCAAGGGGACGGTTCGTCCAAATTCCTTGCCTCTGAGTTTGGTCATTTGGATTAACTATAAAAACATTTGCCCTTCAAAGTGATCAGACAGCAGATCACAGGTAATTCGAGGCATGCTGAGACCCTAAAAGTCTTTCACCAGAATGATTTTGTTATTTATCAGTAATAATGGTATGAGTGATATGGATGAGTGAATAGTAAATGAGGCGCTAAAGGCTCTTTTAGACTTTGGTTCATTTGACCGAGGAAAGAAAAAAGACATTGCTATCTAACAAAACACATAGTTACATAAAATGAGGCATAACGCAGTGACTAGACAGGTTTAGTGCCATCATCCTGCATGATCAGTTCTTATCATAGTAACTAAATATGATATATATTTGAACTGCTTTTTGTCAGCTTTCTATACGTATAAATACGATCCCTAAAGACCATGGAAACTTTGACCAGATGGCAACTGATGATGGACTCGTTGAGCAATAATGCCTTTTTTCTCTTTTAGAGTTATTCTTTTTATAATAAAGAGCTTTATGTCTGTGAAGGTTCTCAGTCATCCAGGTCATTGTAGTCAAAGGAGCTTGCAAAGAAAAGCGTCCTAATTACTCCAAGTTTGTGTTCCAGAGGGTGATGGGAGTCAAAGAGGAGGTACTGGTCCGTGTGTGTGGGCTTCCGGTTCTATGTTAAGGTTGCCGTTCTCTTCAATGTGCACAGCGCAGTCCAGGAAAGGCAAACAGTCGTCCTTTGTGTCTTCCCTGGTGAACTTGATGTTTTAATCCACAGCGTTAATGTGCACAGTGAAGGATTCCACTTCTTGTGTCTTGATTTTGACCCAGGTGTCGTCTACATATCTGTACCAGTGGCTGGGTACTCTTCCTTTGAAAGAGCCAAGAGCCTTCCTTTCCACTTCTTCCATGTAAAGGTTGGCTACAATAGGTGACACGGGGGAGTCCATGGCACAGCCATGTTTTTGTCTGTAGAAGCCTTCGTTGTATTTGAAGTATGTTGTGGTAAGGCAGAGGTCTAACAGTGTGCAAATCTGATCGGGTGTGAAGTTGGTCCTGTCTTCCAAGGAGCTGTCTTCTTGTAGTCGTTTTCTGACAATCTCCACTCAAAAGGAAGCACTCAAAACGTGCGGCAATCCTAAATGGGCGTTCTTAAAGTCAGCAAAGAGGCACAGAAAAGAAGATCAGACACCAGCGAGGGAGGATAAGAAGGACAGACGCAACAACATTGTCATCCCCTATGTAGCCGGTGTATCAGAAAAACTCAGGAGAGTTTTCTCCAAGCATGACATCCTGGTGCATTTCAGACCCAGCAACACACTCAGACAAAAACTGGTTCACCCGAAAGACAAAACGCCAAAACACAGACTTAACAATGTGGTGTATGCTGTACAGTGCAGCGAGGAATGCCCAGACCTCTACATTGGAGAGACCAAACAGCCACTTCACAAGCGCATGGCACAACACAGAAGAGCCACCTCCACAGGACAAGACTCAGCAGTCCATCTGCATCTTAAGGATAAAGGACACTCTTTTGAGGATGCCAATGTTCACATTTTGGACAGAGAGGACAGATGGTTTGAAAGAGGAGTGAAAGAAGCCATCTATGTCCACTGTGAGCGACCATCTTTGAACAGAGGCGGTGGTTTACGACACCAACTGTCTGCCATCTATAATCCAGTTTTGAGTTCCCTCCCCAGACGCCTTAACGCCCACTCACATCCTGGGCCATCTGACCTCAGGAATTCGCATGATAAGGTGGGGCCAGGTTTCACAATGAGCTCACCCGAAACCCTGGCTGATTGGGACCCACACCCATTTTCACACCTTGGCTCAGGCGATTAAAAGATCATCAATCAGGGGGTCCTTTTGTCCATCTGTGGGGGGTTACTCCCACTAGGTTTAAATCTGGGACTCTCCCCCATTTAACCTTAGAACTGAAGAAGCTTCTCGGATGAGAGGTGAAACGTCTTCAAGCAACTTAAAGAAGTCCAGACGCTTTTCTTTGCAAGCTCCTTTGACAATAAAGAGCTATAATTATATCTGTGTGGCCTGGCTTAACCTCACAGAGACAAAGAAGCAAAGCTGATAAAAAACAATGGGTAGAAAGGAGAAAGACCCTCCTACTCTCCTGGCAGAGGTCTGAAGGATCTTCTAGGAATCACTCAACCATCCATATCTGTTGCTCTCTAAGGCTCTCAGTGTAAGTTACCACACCACCTTACCCCAGTAAGAAGAAAACCTCTTTTATTGTACAGAAAATCCAGGGTTAACCATGAAGTGAAAATTCTGCTCCCTCATTCACCAAACTAATTAATTATCTCGTTTCCATCTTTTAGTAATATGAACTGAGAAAAGTCAAGCGTGCAGCTGCCAAGATGCCACTTGCCACCAGTTTGGCCATATTTCAGAGCTGCAATATCACTGGAGTGCCCAAAAGCACAAGGTGTGCAATACTCAGAGACATGGCCAAGACGACCACCACTGAACAAGACACACAAGCTGAAACGTCAAGACTGGGCCAAGAAATATCTCAAGACTGGTTTTTCTAAGGTTTTATGGACTGATGAAATGAGAGTGAGTCTTGATGGGCCAGATGGATGGGCCCGTGGCTGGATTGGTAAAGGGCAGAGAGCTCCAGTCCGACTCAGACGCCAGCAAGGTGGAGGTGGAGTACTGGTTTGGGCTGGTATCATCAAAGATGAGCTTGTGGGGCCTTTTCGGGTTGAGGATGGAGTCAAGCTCAACTCCCAGTCCTACTGCCAGTTTCTGGAAGACACCTTCTTCAAGCAGTGGTACAGGAAGAAGTCTGCATCCTTCAAGAAAAACATGATTTTCATGCAGGACAATGCTCCATCACACGCGTCCAAGTACTCCACAGCGTGGCTGGCAAGAAAGGGTATAAAAGAAGAAAAACTAATGACATGGCCTCCTTGTTCACCTGATCTGAACCCCATTGAGAACCTGTGGTCCATCATCAAATGTGAGTTTTACAAGGAGGGAAAACAGTACACCTCTCTGAACAGTGTCTGGGAGGCTGTGGTTGCTGCTGCACGCAAGGTTGATGGTGAACAGATCAAAACACTGACAGAATCCATGGATGGCAGGCTTTTGAGTGTCCTTGCAAAGAAAGGTGGCTATGTTGGTCGCTGATTTGTTTTTGTTTTGTTTTTGAATGTCAGAAATGTATATTTGTGAATGTGGAGATGTTATATTGGTTTCACTGGTAAAAATAAATAATTGAAATGGGTATATATTTGTTTTTTGTTACGTGGCCTAATAATTATGCACAGTAATAGTCACCTGCACACACAGATATCCCCCTAAAATAGCTAAAACTAAAAACAAACTAAAAACTACTTCCAAAAACATTCAGCTTTGATATTAATGAGTTGTTTGGGTTCATTGAGAACATGGTTGTTGTTCAATAATAAAATTATTCCTCAAAAATACAACTTGCCTAATAATTCTGCACTCCCTGTATACAGGCAGTGTGCTAGGGAGTCTTCTCATTTCTCAGCCTGCTGCCTTTTCATAATTAGCTGATATGAATGCCTTTTGAGAGCTACAGAGTGTAAAAAAAAAACTCATTCAAGTTTGAGTGAGTGTATGAGGAGCTGGGGAATTATCGGAAATGATTTGAGGGAGTGTGTGTGTGTGTACAGTCACTTATAAAAGTCGAGATGCACTCTTCAAGTGTCTGTGAAATGGCATGGCTTTGATGCACACAGTTGTAGCTATCTTACCCCCGCTTGGGAACATGGTGTAATCATTTTGGAGAGTCAAAGGCACTACAGAATCTGGGAACAAGTCATATTTTCAGGATTTGGAAAGATAGTATGGAGTGTATAAATTTGGAGGACTTTATGAAGAAGCATTTCAGGTCAAGAACAGTTCTTAATATACAAGTACTGACAACCTACCCAGTCCTCCACCTATACTTGTTTACTAATATATTTTTCCTTTTCTTGCCATTATACACTTTTTTGTCATCTTTGCTTGCTGTGTGTGATAGGTTAAACCAGGCCACAGACTTACTGAAAGCTCTTTAATATAAAAGGAATACATTACCCCTAAAAGAAAAAAACAATCACATTACTTCCCTAATGTGAAGTAAAATAAAATATATTCCAGTTTTTACCACTAATGACTACCTTCTAAAGCAGTTAATAGGAGAAGTTCACATTAAACTATGAAGTATAATACCAAGGTTCAAAAGAAAACTTTCTAAGATTAAAAAAACAAACAATGGGACTGGACAAAATCATAATGTTGTCTCTCACATGTACACAGAAGAAATACTTATCCTCAAGAGTTTCACTTCTAGGTAAAAAAGGTTAATAATAAATCTTAATAGTGACGCTTATAAATACAACTTACACTTTCCAATACATTACTGTTCAGAAGTATGCCAGATGACATACAAAGCAGAAAAGACACCATTCAAAGGCTGACCATGAACTGCAGTGTCCCAGGTTTTAGGATCATTTTTCAGGGTGCACTGTATATGCAATTTATAGCACAGCAAAGTACTGTGGATATAGAGAAAGGCTGCATACTAATGTATAATGGATAAAAATGTGTTTTGTGTGTGGTATAAAAATGTTGTTGTTGATAATTCTTCATAATGCAATCAGTAATTTTGTTTATAAAGGGCAGTATTTTCCAACTTTTTGGAGCCACAGCACATATTTCACATTAGAAAAACCACACCACCAAACAAAAATGTAACAAAAAACATATTGATAATTTTCTTACGCGCACCAGGTATAGCGGAATTGGCTTGGTTTATCCTCAGTATACCTTTTTACGTTCTTCTGACCACTACTCAAACATTGATATAGGCGTTCTTATATATGCAGCTAGCATGCTGAAAAGGCAAGTGTTTTTAGTTGTCTCTAGGTCTCTGTTCTCCATACCTCATGAACACCTAATATGCATTACATGCATTACACCAAGTCAGCAAAATATTCAGATTCTTCACATTTCCAGGGCATTGAAAAGTGGAATGCTGTCAAAGCTGTTTGCCTTTCTGAATAATGCACAATCACCCCTTTGATATCTGGGTTTAGGCTATAGGAACGTGGGCCTGTCACTCCAAACTCTCCAGATGTTTACACCTGAAAAGAACCCCTTGCTGTCACTTTTAAATACAGTAGCCAACTTTAATTTTCTAACTTGTAGGTTTAATCATTTGCAGGGGCAATATTTTTACTTCAACCACATAACAAAGTATTTTTCAGAGCCTAAACCTAACCAGGTGTAGTGTTACTTAGACTATCAACAAAACATGAATGAAAACCAAAGGAAGCAAAGTTTAAATACACAGCTACAAAAAGGATACAAAATAAGATGTACTGCACTAATCCACTAATGCCAGTGCTGCTTCATCTATTATTCATGTGCACGATATTTCAGCAGTCAAGGCGCATATGGAAAGGGTATATCTGGCACCTCTCTAAAGACATTCGTATCAGAATGTCAACAGGCTGGCAGTAACTGATGCTTTGGGAGGGATCACCTAAAATAATATAGGAATATAGTCGCCGATCTCCGACTCACCCCAGAGATCTCCAGAACACCGGAGGCTGCCCACTCTCCCCGGCTGGGCGGAAGTGCACGCAGACGGCGCCGAGATCGTAAACAAAGGCGAGGTAGGCGCGGAGGGCTACGGGCTAAGCTAAAGCTAACACCACACCGGCTGCCTTTACCCAGTATTTTTCTCGCCAATGTCCGTTCTCTGGCAAACAAAATGGATGAGATACGGCTCTCCATCACTAACAACAGACGGATTATGGACTCAAATGTCATGTTTTTCACCGAAACATGGCTGAACAACAGCTGCCCGGACAATGCTATCGAGTTAGCAGGACGCCACACACACCGAGCCGACAGGCTAGCAGATGACTCCGGCAAGACCAGAGGTGGAGGTTTGTGCATTTATATTAACAATGCTTGGTGCATGAACTCCACTACTACTGAGAGTCACTGCTCACCTAATGCGGAGTTTTTAATGGTCAAATGCAGACCTTATTATCTCCCCAGAGAATTCACTTCGATCATACTCACTGCCGTGTATATACCCCCCGACGCTAATGCTAGGTTGGCCATGAAAGAACTTTCTGCAGCCATTAACAAACACCAGAATAAACACCCCGAGGCTGCTTTTATTGTTGCTGGCGACTTCAACCACACCAACTTAAAGACAGTCCTCCCCAGATTCCACCAACATGTCTCCTGCCACACCAGAGGAGACAAGACTTTAGACCATGTGTATTCCAACCTGGCTGGAGCCTACAAAGCCACACCCCTCCCCCACATTGGACAATCGGACCATCTCTCCCTGTTCCTCACACCTCGGTATTCACCACTCATCCAACTTGTGAAACCTGCTGTGAGGACAATTAAAGTGTGGCCAGAGGGGACAGACGCAGTGCTCCAGGACAGATTTAAAAACACAGACTGGAATATGTTCACCCACACAGACCTGGACCAGTACGCCTCATCTGTACTGGATTACATCTCCAAAACCACAGACAGTGTCACCACCCAGAAACGGATCACCATGTACCCCAACCGGGATGTTCGTCTCCTCCTGAAGGCCCGCAACACTGCCTTTAGGTCAGGAGATGCACACGCCTACAGTACAGCCAGGGCTAATCTAAAGAAGGGCATCAAAAAAGCCAAACACCATTACAAAAAGAAGGTAGAAGAACACTTCTCCAACTCCAACCCCCGACGCATGTGGCAAGGACTCCAGACCATCACAGACTACAGGACCACCAAACCCTCTCCCGCATCCTCTGATGTCTCCTTCCTAAACGAGCTCAACAACTTTTATGCTCGTTTTGAGCGAGGGAACCCCACAACCACAACCAAAGCAGACATGACGCCAGACCACCAACCTATGACTCTCTCCCCCACCGATGTAGGAGCGGTGCTGAGCAGGATCAATGTCCACAAGGCTGCAGGCCCTGATGGCATCCCCGGGCGTGTTCTCAGAGCGTGTTCTGGGGAGCTTGCAGGAGTGATCACAGACATATTCAATCTGTCCTTGGCCCACGCTGTGGTACCGGCCTGCTTCAAATCCACCTCCATCGTCCCGATACCCAAAAACTCCAACCCATCTTGCCTCAATGATTACCGCCCAGTAGCACTCACCCCCATCATCACTAATCTTGCCTCAATGATTACCGCCCAGTAGCACTCACCCCCATCATCACTAAGTGCTTAGAGCGACTGGTCCTAGCACACTTCAAATCCTGTCTCCCCCCCACCCTGGACCCCCACCAATTCGCATACCGCCGGAACAGGAGCACAGAGGATGCAGTCTCCATCGCAATGCACTCTGTCCTCTCACACCTGGACAACAACAACACCTACGCCAGAATGCTGTTTATAGACTTCAGTTCAGCATTCAATACAATCCACCCCTCACAACTCATCAGGAAACTGACAGACCTGGGTATCAGTTCCCTCATCTGCAAATGGTTACTGGACTTCCTGACCAACCGCCCCCAACATGTCCGGCTGGATAACCGCTGCTCATCTACCATCACAATGAACACCGGTGTACCACAAGGCTGTGTGATGAGCCCTTTCCTCTACTCCCTCTTCACCCACGACTGCAGACCTGCTGATGGTTCCAACACCATCATTAAGTTTGCAGATGACACCACGGTGATTGGCCTCATCAGTGACAACGATGAGGCCGCCTACAGGGAGGAGGTGGATCGTCTGGCTGAGTGGTGCGACACAAACAACCTGCTGCTTAACACCGAGAAGACCAAGGAGCTCATCGTGGACTACAGGAGGAATGCTGACCCACATCCACCCATCCACATTAAGGGGACGGCTGTGGAGCGTGTGAGCAGCTTCAAGTTCCTGGGAGTCCACATCTCCGAGGATCTCACCTGGACGACCAACTGCTCCAAGCTGGTCAAGAAGGCTCACCAGCGCTTCTTCTTCTTGAGGACTCTGAGGAAGAACCACCTGTCCTCAGACATCCTGGTGAACTTCTATTGCTGCACCATCGAGAGCATCCTGACCAACTGTATAACAGTCTGGTACAGGAACTGCTCTGCCTCGGACCGGAAGGCGTTGCAGAGGGTCGTGAAAACTGCCCAGCGCATCGCCGGAGCACCACTTCCTACCATAAAGGACATCTACAGGAAGCGGTGTCTGAAAAGGGCTGGGAAAATCATCAAAGACCCCAGTCACCCATCACATGGACTCTTCACCCTCCTGCCCTCTGGGAGGCGCCACAGGAGCCTCCGGACTAAGACCACCAGGTACCGGAACAGCTTCTTCCCCACAGCTGTCAGACTCCTGAACTCTGCCTCCTGACATCTGACCCACGTTAAACTCATGGACTGAACATACACACACCCACAATGGACAACTGTACCCTCAAACACAATAATAACATGGACTGAACCACCACTCACAACCACCAGCACTTTATATAGCCTCTGTAGAAACTATCTACACCCTCACTTATCTTAACTGCACTAATGTATAGCTCTGTGTAAATAATCATTCTGTACATTCGATAATCTTTAATCCTACAACTGTTTACAACTTGCATAGTTCCCATTTCTGTATAGCTGTATATCCCAGTTCTGTAAAGTTATTTATCTCATATTCTGTATAGTTTTTCATATTTATATCCTGTTCATATCCTGTACATAGCTTGTACTCACTACAGCCTGTACATACTTATAGTTATAGAATATTCACAACATACTTCATACCGTGTACATTATAACATACCATAATAGACCCATTTCTGTAATATACTCACATATCTATATTATTGCTAATATATATTGTAATATATCTATATCACTAAAGCACTTCTGGATGGATGCAAACTGCATTTCGTTGCCCTGTACCTGTGCATGTGCAATGACAATAAAGTTGAATTCTATTCTATTCTATTCTATTCTAAACAAGTCTCAACTACAAAAAAGAAAGGAATAACCTTTAGACCTTTATTATAACATTGCTAGTTAATATGGTTAAGTGGCATGCATTATTTTTCCATTGAAGGTATGATTGATTATAATAAACTAGTTTGCAAAGAGTAAACTTTGATTTGGCTTTGGCATTTGTCTGGCAGATGCACATTACCCTGCCATGCCAGCTAAATTAAGCATGAAAATCAAGCTTGGATATAGAATTATAGCTTTAAAAAGGCTACATAAGGACTTGCAGGACTGAAAAATTATCCTTTTTTCTAAAAGTCTGTAAATGTGACCGGCAACTTAAAGAACAAAATTGTATTTTGTCATAATAATAATAATAATAATAATAATAATAATAATAATAATAATTGTTGTTGTTGTTGTTGTTGTTGTTATTGTTATTGTTATTATTATTATTATTATTATTATAGGGTCTTTATGTTACAATATAAGGCATCCTTGAGGTGACTGTGTTTTTGATTTGGCACCATACGAATAAAACTTAAAATTGGAAAATTGAACAATAATGTTTAGTGTGTGGCTCTCACTCTTAGTGCTATAACATAGACGTGAAAGTGAGAATTTTGGGGGGGTCAAGGAATTCATTTCTGACTCCAGAACAAACTATACAAAAGGAGTGAGTCTTGGAAGTAAGAAATATCAGATTACATTATTTTGATTTTACATAATAAAGTGGTAATAATGAACATTCACACTTCTATTACTTAAGAAGTTCCCTTTTTACCCAAGCCAAAGTGAGGGAAGAATGTCAAGGACTCTGTTCCTATCCGAAAAGTCATTTGATTTAAATTTGTGATAAATGCTTTTCTTTTTTCTTTTTTTTCCTGAGCACTGTCTTATCTATGCGCCCTCATTATTTGATCCTTATTTATTAAGGTCAGTGAGATATTATCTTGCTGAGGTAGAAACTGTATTTGTGAACTAAGGGGAAGGAGAGAGAATCGTTTTTAAAAAATTCAAGGTACCGTACCAGAAATCGAAACTTTTTCAAAATCTACAAGTATGCAATTATACTAAGCAACATTTATATAAGAAATGCACCCAAAACATAATACTTTGCAGGGGTTGTTACATTTGCAAAAACGGTATAAACATCTCAATTCAACGTCTGCATAACAATGATCGCATGGCATTTTGAACATCCACTGACTGACTCTACATTGGAGTGAGTGTTTCTTTACTGTTAATCATTTTTACTTTTGTCTCCCGTTGATTTAACATCTCCTTGATTACTTCGTTTTTTTCCATTTTGTCAGTCATGCATATAAAACTAGGGCTACAATTAAAAGCATACTTATTGATTGACTGTCACAGGCTTCTAACGGATGATCACTGCTACCAGTGAATTTCAGAATAAATCATTCCATTAACTTTCATTATATTGATTATAACTGATTTTGGTGACACTAAAAGGCTTTAATAAGAAGCCAATCATGAAAAAAATCACACTCCATTAAACAATGTCTTATAGCAGCAGCAAGGAGTAAGCATTACTGTCTTTGTCTGTAATCTTACTTGAGTATCTTGAGGGGAATCGAGGTATCTTTGATGGCAACGATGACACCACCGTGGTCCAGATACAGGATATGATGCTCCTCCTCAAACACCTTTCAAAAGCAACATGTTTAGAAATAACAAAAGGCATGACAGTCAAAGGCTAATAAACAATTTGAAATGATAGATATAATATACTTTTTTATCCTCTCAGATTCTCCTCAGTGGAAAGCTGAAATGGTGAGGTCAGAATGGGAAGAGTGAAGCAGTATAAAAGAAGAATTAAGAGAGAGGATGTGTACCTGTCTCCACGTCTTTCCGCAGTCTGAAGAGATATACATTTCTTCCTTATACTCTACTAGCTTGGAGCCCAGGTTACCTGAAGGCACAATGAGGAATGGAGAATTTTATCAGGCATGAAGTGAGCCTTCATGTGGGGCAGGCAACAATAATGGATTCAAACTGTGTTAGGGATGCTAGAAAGGGAATAACTGAAGAGACAAAGTCACAAAGGTTGAGCGCTCCTCGAGAACTTTTTATTGCTGTGTGTGGGGTTTTTTTTGTTTGTTTTTTTTACATTTGGCCAAAAGGAGAGAATATGTTTGAATTCTGAATCTGCCAAAATTAGCTAAGATATAAAAAAGGATTTATCTCTTTCTCTGATCAAAGCTGGAGGCGTATATTTGAATATCGGAATAGATTTTCTAATTTAGTAAAGTTACGCTTTAAACCCGAATATCTTAAGGGTTTAGAGTTTGTACTTCTTTTTTAAATTAAAATGTAGCTACAATGTGTGTGCTTCAGTAACACGTCACTAATTTTAATAACTTTTTTGGTAATGTTGTTGCTATAAAGTTTCCAGACAACCAGTGAAGACCCCAACAGGTTATACAGACGTATGATGTATGTTTTGTGAAAAATTAATTTAGCCAATGAAGATGTCACCCACTGGTTTCTGGACTAATTCGGAAGGTTAAAGGTTATTTTTTGGTTATTTTTTTCAGATATCAGTGGAAGAGTGCTGGAGAAGTGGGCAGCCCTGGTACCTCCTAAATAAGAGTCCACGTATTTAGGAGCCAGGTTAAGGCAGGTACTTAAGGGGCCAGGATGTCTCCTTCTCCAGGCCTCTGTCATCTTCCCCCAACCTATGAGGGTCATACACGATTCCAGTAAGGACTCGAGGTGGTATACCGTAGGCTATGGTTATAGGGCCATACACAGTCCAAAATCAACCAGAATCGGGTTTGCCTCGGGAATTTGGTTGAAGCATGGTGGGTGAGTATTAAGTGTGTGAATGGGAATGTGCAAATGTAGTACCACTTAAATTAAATATAAGTGCAAAACAATGACTACAACTATGCCTTACAGTATGCATCCACTGATTCTAAGTACAGATTGGACAGAATAATAAGTTAGTGGGGCAATATCTGACGGTGTGCTCTGAATGCTGATGTGAGGTCATGTGATACTGTAGAGAGGGACACTTGTGTTGGTGAAGAGAACACCAGTTGCTGGTGGTGAAGAGCTGCTGGGAAATGGCTTTTCAGGCAGCCCATTACAAACCCATACCTGGCCTGTAAACTATGAAAAGAATAGGCCTGATTTTACTGGCATTTGTGCTAGTGCAACACTAGCATTTGTGCTATTGTTGCCTATCCTGTCCTGAATGCCAGCTGGTTAATCCAGTGTCTATGCCAAAATCACCTCGACACCTCCTAACCCTCATGGAAGTCCCAGTCAAGTGTATTATTATGAACTTACACAAGGTAAGAGCTTTATTACAGGGGACCAAGTCAATTCAAATGAACTTATTCTGCTCTACATAAATAGACAAGAGCCTATTTAGGTCACACATATTCCCAAGTGGGGATTGTTTATTATGAAGTTGTGTGAACTGACAGAGGCAGAGCAACTTAGATTTACCATTTCAACTTCCTAAAAGCATGGAAGAAGGCGAAGCTTGTGTCTCTGGTGAGCTAGGTGAACGTGCTTCCCTGTGATAACCATCTCTCACCGGCTGAGAGTGCATATATAGCTAAGTTGCAACTGAGCTATATCTGATGCGTTTTTTCTCTGGGGCCAGGTTGCACTAACCTCATAAAGTATATTTTGGTAACTTTCCCAAGGCTGTCAGTTCAGTTACAACCCTATAGGCTGCAAAAACACCAAAGCAAAATGGTTCTCAAAGAATTGAAGGCAATGCTGGAGATGGGGCATATAAGAGTCACTCAGTTTCTGATATAGTCCCATTGTTCTTGTTGTGGTTGTCTAAGGGTGGGCCTAGCTTGGAGAGCATGGCACACCTTGATGCAGCTCAGTGTCCTGTGGTAACTGTGGGCAGGGATAGCTCAGTAGGTAGAGTGGTGGCCCCATGATCGGAAGGTCGGGGGTTCGATTCCCCTGAACAGCTACCCTGAGGTACCCCTGAGCAAGGTACCATCCTTACACACTGCTCCCTGGGCGGCCAATGGCTGCCCACTGCTTCACTGAATGAATGGGTTAAATGCAGAGAGGAATTTCCCCACGGGGATCAATAAAGTACACTTTCTTTCTTTTCTATATAAATAAAATTCAATTCAAAAACTATACTGTGTGTCTTTGTTTCTGTGAGAGTTTTTTTTTTTTAAGCAGAAATGGGCTTTAGTAGAAAATCAAAAGTGTGACTTAAATGGCTTGTTTTCTCTTTTTCACAAACAGACACAGGCAGCTTACTCAGTGACTTAATTTCATTTTCAAGCCTTTTTTGCTTTCTGTCAGCAATGCCCCCACAAAGACAAATATAGTAAAGTATCCAATAAATAAAATTGCTGGCAGTTTAGTAAACTCCACCTTGTGTAAAAGTCCCCAGGCATGAAGCAGTGTGGCAGCAGTTTTATACTCCACCACTGCACAGACAGAAAGGAACAGCCAAAGCTTTTCCCTTGGTAAATTAACTGTATTTTTTCTCTGGAGGAAAGGGGTTTTCTTGCCTAACCATGCAAACTCTTTACATAAATACTGTGCAAAAATCTTGAGCCACACCTTATTTCTTTATATTTTGATAGGAAAATGGGAAATTGCTGGGAAATACAATATAAAAGAAAAAAACCTCAAATTTGTTCAGTTGTAACAAACTTTATTCACCTTTATTCTTCAGCACAGCCTGAATTCTCTTAGGCAAGCTTTCTTTTTGTCATTCCTTTAAGTTGTCTTCAGGAATAGTTCTCCTTGATTCTTGAAGGACATTCCAAAGATCCTTTTGAGATAGTGGCTGCTTTTTCTCTGTTCTCTGCTAAGATGACCCCACACTGATTCAGTTACATTGAGATCTTAGCACTGGGGAGGCCAATACATGACTGGTAATGTTTCATCGTGGTTTTTTTATAATTAGGTATGTTTTTACTGCATTGGCAGTTTGTTTGGAATACTTGTTACACTGAACAATAAAGCCATCTGTGATGGTTTGGTACTGAATTTCAGTCAGTGGTGTTGGAGATCTTGTCAAACCTGATGAACTTATGAATACAGAAAACACTGTCTGATTTTGATCTGGCTTGCAATATCAAAAGTGCCTGGAAAGCAATTGGCTAATGGCCAATCATTTTTCAGCCCGATAATTATTCCAAACCCACTTCCAATGCTGTAAAAATATACCTGGATAGAAAAACGCACAGTTGAACACTATCACACATGGAACCCAGAACTTAACATTACTGAAGCAGTGTGGGAAAGGAAAAAAAGGCAGCGAACATCCTTGGAGAGTTTAGGCTGTGCGGAAGAATAAAGGTAGTCATCTCGAATCTTGACTTTCAAGCTAGACAAAATTGTACAAACTCTGGGTTTTGCCTTTTAAATTATATTTACATGATATTGTATTTGTACAGGTTTCAATAGATCGCTACATTGGCAAATGAAGACTCAAGACTATTTCATTGGATGGATGGCATGGATAGACTTTTCCATCTCACTTTATATTAGGGGCTTGCTGCTGTACTGCTTCCATGTCACTCTACCCATCCTCCTCATTCACACCAGCCCTTTGCATGTCCTCCATCACAGCATCAGCAAATCTTCTCTTTGATCTTCTTCTCTTCCTCCTGCCTGGCAGAGCCATATTTAATATTCTTTGTCCAGTATATCCACTATCCCTCCTCTGCACATGTCCAAACCATCTCAGCCTTGGCTCTTTGTCAACCTGAGCTGTCCCTCTGATACACCGATCTACTCTGATATACTGTAAGTTTCGGGCTATAAGGCGCTACTTTTTGCACAAGCTTTGAACCCTGCGGCTTTTAGTCAGGTGCGGCTTTTCTATGGATCATCCATGACTTTTGTGATATCGTAAGACGATTGTTTTGGTTGTTCCGCTGTTGTACGGCACTACGTTGCCTGGCGGAAGGGCATGTGATCAGACACACAAGAGTACAAGGGTAGAAGAGTGGTAACACTGGTCACATGTCCGTCCGCCAGGCAACGTAGTGCCGTATGAAGTAGCGCGAAAAACAAACTTGATTAGCAAGGCTCTCAGCGAGGGAAATAGAGCTGCTGCACGTACCCTTGGTATAAACGAATCAATGGTGAGACGCTGGAGACGCCAGCGTAAAAAACTAGCTCGGTCCAAAAAGACGAAAAAAGCTTTCAGAGGAAATAAGAGCAGATGGTTTAAACTTGAAGACTGGATGAACACACAGAGAGCAAACGGGCGAGGTGTTTCAACTGTGCAGATCTGATTAAAAGCCAAAACAGTCGCCAACGAAATGAAGATAGAAAATTTCAGAGGTGGGCCATCCTGGTGTCACAGATTTATGAAACGAAAAGGACTGTCCATCAGGGCACGGACGACGGTGTGTCAGCAACTCCCTTCCGACTACGCAGAGAAAATAACAAACTTCCGCAAATTCACACTAAGAAATAAAAACAAATGTATTCCATCGGACCGGATGAGATCATAAACATGGATGAAGTGCCGTTGACGTTTGACCTGTTAATAAGCAAGGTGAATCAACCATCACGGTGAGAACCACTGGCCATGAGAGAACAAATTTCATTTGTGTGCTGGTCTGCACAGCATCAGGGTTTAAACTTCTGCCAATGGTGATTTTTAAGCGAATGACTGTGCCAATAGAAAAGATCTCTGCTAAAGTCAACAAGAAAGGGTGGATGGTGGAAAGCGTAATGAAGGAGTGGCTGCAAGAGTGCTATGGGAAGCGACCTGGAGGATTCTTTCCCCCAAAAAAAGCGTTGCTTGTTTTGGACAGCATGAGGGCCCATATCACAGATTCTGTGAAAGCAGCCATTAAGAGCACAAACTCGATTCCAGCTGTGATTCCTGGAGGCACAATGAAGCACCTGCAGCCACTCGACATAAGTGTGAATTGTGCGTTCAAAGTAGCACTACGCGTTCAGTGGGAGGCGTGGATGATGAGCGGCGATAAATCATTCACCAAAACTGGTTGCATGCGAAGAGCAAGTTTTGCCCAAGGCTGTCAGTGGATTCTGACAGCATGGAGAAGTGTGAAAACATCCACGATCACCAACAGATTTTGAAGGGCTGGACTGCTGCGTGATGGAGAGGGGGACACCGCCATGGCCCTTCAGAGGGTGTTCAACTCCGACACTGACAACGAGGATTTCTTTGGTTTTGAAAGCGACAACGAAGGAGAGAAGCGGAGAGTGGATGACGAAGCCATCCTAAGCCTGTTTGTTTCCGACACTGGAGAAGAGGACTTTGGTGGTTTTAGTGCGCAGGAAGAAGAGAAAGATGGTGGTGAATGACTGACTTTTCTTCTTGTTAAAGCTGTGTCACTGCACCTGAGCCTAAAAGGTAGGCCGAATCTATTTTTCTGGTGTGCTGTAGGTCATTGTTATACACTACATTTGTTACTCGTTTATAAAGCACAGTACATGTTTCGTACTTGTAATTACCTGTACTTGTATATATTAATCAAAGGGATGTGTTCCCAAACAGCCATCTCTTTCCTGATAATCCCCTTTGTGCATATTCTCTTACATATGGTAAGTAAACATTAAAACACCTGCGCCTTTCAGTCAGGTGCGGCTAATGTATGTACAAAACAGAATTTTCCCCTGATTTTAGCTTGTGCAGCTAATATTCAGGTGCGCTTTGTAGTCCGGAAAATACGGTACTCATTTCTAATCTTGTTTATCCTGGTTACTCTCAATGAAAACCTGCTCCCTACTCTCACTATAGATCAAAATGTTGTCTGCAAACATCGTAGTCCACAGAGACTCCTGCCAGACCCCAACCTGACTCAGACCTCAATCACCACAGAAAACAAGAAGGGGCACACAGCTGATCCTGGATTTAATACCACAGCCACCTTGAACCCCTCTGTAATTCCTATGACACATTTTGCCATTGTTTTGCTGTCCTCATACATCTCCTGCACCACCCTCACATACTTCTCTGCAAATCCCAACTTCCTCTCAGCACCCTATCATACACTTTCTCTAAATCTACAAAGACACAGCCAACCCCTCTAGAAAATTCAAGAAACAAGTTACATAAAGTGAAAACAAGTGGAGGAAGCTCATAAAAAATTACATAAATAAAAATAGGTTTACTTACCAGCACCCATAATAAGACCGGGAGCAGAGTCTTTGGTGTGGACAGTCCCAGACACATAGGGGTTGTCTGCCCAGCGCAAGTGGAGGTGGAGGTGACAGTCCGGCTGCAGAGGAGACACATGTAGAAAGAACTTAGGAAGCACTCAGATCCACCCACCAAAACAATGTTCAATGTGGCCCAAAGTACTTAGAGTAAAATAGTGGGTCTACTGAATACCGGAGCACTCGCTCAGCAATATTTAATGAGTCTTACGACAGATACCTGATTATCCCACTGCAAACTAATCGCAGTTCAAAAGGGTTTTAGTTCTGTTAATCAAACTGTATTTGTGACAGATATTTAATGAATGATAATTCATTTCAAATATGAGAATCAGAGTGGAGAGTCACCAGTGCAAACGTTAGGCATTTTATGAATTACATTTCCACTTGTTGCTTCAAACCCTAATGCCGAGGATGTTGACTGCAGTTTCAATAGAAATGTATTGTTTTGCACAAAAGATTGTCATGAACTGTTTCTGATAATATATCAAAAACCAGTGTTTGCAAATAGCTGGAAAGCAAGTTTGATCTATAAGAACCTGAAGACTTGTTGGTTGCATCAGATCATTACTCACCAAGATCCATCTCTGTTTTATGAATTACAAACAGTATATTACATCACTTTGGCTCATTCCAAAATAGGGTTTTCAGTATGCTTTCTCATAGATTCCAAAGCAGTGAAGACAAATTGTTGGTTAGGTAGCACAGGACATATTCTTCAGCAGTGTAAGTTAAGTACCATCAGAGGTGTAGTGCTGTTTGTCTAAACACTGTTTTAAAAAATGTTAGTGTGTCTGACTTTACCTGTACCAACTGTACCTACAACTAGCTGTTTTACAACTACTCTTTCAAGAATTTCTGAAATAAAAAGAAGGCTGGCGATTGGCCTATAATTAACTAAAACAGCAAGTGCTGGCTTTTTAAGTAATGGTTTAATTTTTGCCACCTTAAAAGCCTGTGGCATGTAGCATGTTACACTGATCACATTTAAGATCGACGCAATCATTAATGGTAGGAGTTTTATAGGAATGGGGTTTAAGAATGGGAACAAATTAACCTTTTATACCCTATGTAATTTTGCCAGTGTCTGGCTATATGTGCTTTGTGCAGAATTGCTCAGTAAATATATAAAAATCTTTTAGCATCTGCACATTTCTTTGTGGTGCTTCGTGGAGCACGCAAACTACAACACACCGCATTCCGAAACGATAAACCTCTCCTGTGTATAGAGGTCATTTCTCTTAAACAGTCTCTGTCAGGTAATGGCTACAGCTGACAGCACGTGCCTGTTACACTGACATATAGATAGTAGATAGTACATCTGCTATCTGGCTTTGTCTATCTCTGTGAGTTGTGATGTCAGTGAGGCAATACATGTGATGTCAGCTTTTGAAATAAAGCCGCCTCTCTGACTGATAGATGTAATAACTGGAATCCAGGCAAGGTAATTCTGTTGAGGTATGGAAGAGGCTAAAGGGAAGAGAGGTCAATATCAGAGCGACCAACCACGGCTCAGAGATGGTAAATGAGTCTCAAACTGATATCTGTGTCCTACCTCCAGATGTGTCAGCTGACTGAAGCGATGGTTCAAATAAAAGAACAGACTCACACCCCCTCTATCTCCCTGCGAGGTATGATGTATGGATATCAGACTGTGGGTGACTCATTGCTCTTTGCTGACTAGCCTACCCCTACAGCAGCAACTTTGACAAGATGGATGGCAAAGCTAGGAGGGCATCTCAAACACATCCTTCAATGTACAACACTCATCCTTCCTTCGCTTACTTTATGCTTACACTCTGAACAACCTAGTCAACAGGTCTGAACAGTCTGATTGATTGCTGCTTGTGCAAGATTGCATCTGCACTTCAGTTTATAGATACAAAGTCTAAGCCAAGTGTCTACTACTACTATGTACAATATGCATGACTATGTGCAGTACTAACGTACTCTGTAAAAATCTGTATTGAGTACAGACTAGTTTGGTTAGATGGATGCTTACCGCTTTGCAACTGACAGGTTTGCCATTCATGTCAGTGGTAGGTGGGGCCAAGGGTTCCCAGTCACGTCCTTTGTTGTAAGTTATTACAGTTGCCACTCTTCCATCAATTTTCTGGTTTGCCAAGAAGACTCCTTTGATTCCACGTACCTGACAGAATGAGATAGATTTTTCATAGCTTGGGTTAATTTTGCAAAAAGTTATTTCTGTTGCCCTTTTAAAGAAATCTTTGAACATGATGCAAGTCATTTTGAAAAAAAATGTGGTATATATGTAACTACTGCTTAATCTTCTGTCAGCTGCTCCCTCTAGGGCAGGGGTGGGGGAACTCCAGGCCTCAAGGGCCGGTTCATTACTTGGCCTCTGGAGAACTTCAAGACATGTTGAGGAGGTAATTTAACCATTTAAATTAGCTGTGTTGGGTCAAGGACACATCTAAAACCTGCAGGACACTGGCTGTCGAGGCCTGGAGTTCCCCTACACCTGCTATAGGGGTTACCGCAGCAGATCATCTCATCCTATCCCTAGAAGGTCACCCCAAATGACAATCTTAATATATTCTACCATCTCTATCTCTGCCTCCTGTCTTTTTATTAATGTCACCATCTCCAAAACATACATCATACTAGGTCTCAGTACCCTCTTACAAATCTTTCCTTTCATTGTGTTGATGCATGCTCAATCATCCAGGTAAGGAAATCCCCCAAAACTGATTCTGGATGATCATGTTTACTGTAAACCAACACATACCAGTATGTAAGATTTGATCATTATCATCCACTGGAGCACAAACTGGGTGTCATCAGGGCTATACAACACAGAGTGAACACAATCCCCACGGATACAGCAGCCAGGGAAGCAAGAATCACTTGGATGTGCGAGGAAACATTTTTCCCACTGAAAAAATTACGTCCAGATGAACAGAATCAACTTTATGGGCTTTCCTTTTATTCTTGCTACCTCTCACAGAACAAGAATTTATGTTAACTACTAAAACAAAATGTGACACAGATGCTAAAATAAAGACAAAGTTGTAAATTCAATCAGCTGACTGACAGCAGCTTAACATTGGCTAATACTAAGCTAGAGGTCATGTGAAACTTGTAGTTCAACAAGCAAAGGGAATGTTCTCTTCCAGCTGAGTCACTCAGTAGAACACATGTGGTATGGGATATCTCGCAGGATCTTTTTGGTGTAGTGGAAGTAGATCTTTTTTCTTTGCTCACTGCCCCTACTTCTCCATAACCAACTATTATTGCACCTCTGGGGATGAATGCGATAGCGCATGTTCCTTGACATGTTCCTGTATGCCTTTCCCCCAAAGGAAATGATACCAGTAATTCAAGAAAGAGTGTCTCAGCAGTGCCTCTCTCAGATTCTAGTGGCCCCTTGGTGACCAGCAAAGCTGTGGTATGCAGAGATAATCAGTGTGTTGGCAGTGAGGCCGTCCTCTCTGCAGGACCTCCTCTCTCAGGTGGGAGGGGAGGTGATTCATCCATGCTCAGAACTATGGCAGCTGCATACTTGCCTGTTGAGAGGTCAAACTTGGTAACCAGGTCTTCACCCACATGTGGCGGCAAAAATTTAGAGTGCTGGAGCTTCATATACTAGAGGCTTGTATGCATACAAACAACAGAACTTTGAGCAATGGAGCCAAAACCGACGCATTCTCCCATTCCAGTGCTCTATTGTGGATGTTTTAAAATTCCTGCAGGGACTGCTGGATAAAGGTCTTACCTTTTCTATCATTAAATTTTTTTGACATCTATATGTGCTAATCATAATTGCTTTAATGGGGGTCACAGCAGGTATACAGTGCACCAACTGAATCTTTAAGTCTGTATATATGAAGTTCCTTTCATATAAGACTACGTTGCTTCTTGCTTTGGGTTCTACAAAGCCAGTTGGTGACATTCATGCTTTGCCTTCTTGAACACAGTTTTCTGTTGGCCTCAGAGTTATACTATGTATGAATGTAACATTTACCTAAGGTTATTCCTGTGGCTTGTAGCTCTCTGAAATTTGAGCTTCTGAGTTTCTGCCTCCTTCCTTTGGCTTCTGAGGAGCAGAGGAGGCTGCTTTTTCTGTGTCTGGTGTGAGTACTGAATATATACATTGACTGCACTCAGAATGTGTGTTTATCTGACCAGTTGATTGCCTGCTTTGCTAATCCAGTCAGTAGTAGAGCTCTTTCTAAACAGAAGCTCTCCCAGTGGATTATGAAGGCTTACTGGCATAACGCTCCAAGAGTCTCTCTTTGCCTCTGGGTGTGAGAGCACATTTTATTTATTATTATTGTATTATTTTAGGTATTTATTCTGTTATGTTGCCCGGTCTTATAATAGAATACACCTTGAGGCGACTGATGATTTGGGGCTAAATAAATAACGCTGAATTGAATATGAGGTAATGAATGAGAATTGGGAAATTCAGGGGCTCTTTTTAAAGGGGTCATTGTGGATGATATTTATGCTGCAAACATGTTCAATTCTATCACTTAGAAGTGATCGCTCCTTCATTACCTTATTTTGTCCTTTCTGCTTAGTCTACAATGCACTAGGTCCCACTTAGGTCTGGTGGCTGCTTTCCGGGGCCTGTATATATTTCCCACACTATATGTGTTGTACCAAGTAAAATGACTGAAAAGGAACAAAGTGTGATGTCTGTAACTTCTGTTCCCTCAAGGAGCAGAATGAGGTAGACTTTCAGGATACTCCTCTGTGTAGCATAGCTCAGTGAAGGGCAGCTACAAAACTGAGGGATGACAGCGATGACAGGGTTGTGTAAGTGTGGGAAGAGCTGTGCATATGTCATCACATCATCTGCCTTAAAGGTGTGAATACAGGTGTCTTTGGCCAGGGCATGCAGGGGTGTGATAACCCACAATATACAGTATGTGTTTTACCTCATTGATGTCCTACAAGGAACAGAAGCTATAGACATTAACACTTTGATTTATTGCTTTTTTATGTGTGCTAGTTCAGTTTTTAATATTACCGGTACTGGTTTTATGTTGTAATCTAGATAAAGGAATCTAAAACTGGAATTTAATGTAACTTTGAATTCCAGAGTCTGAGTCATAATATCAAATAGAATATGCCGTTTAACCATCATTAAGGTTTAAACCACTGGACTGTTAAAGTTTAATTCACAGAAATCAATATCTACTGCATAGTTTTTGTGGCTGTGATATTGTTAGCTTTAGGTTCTGAAGATAAAATATAAAAGACTGAAACAATAATGAACAAAAACATTTAGACCAAGCCAGGCAGCATATCAGATATGTCTGCTTCTATAGCCTTCCTCAGCTCTCAGTGGCACTGATGTCCACACAAGAGAAACAAATCGTTTAAATCAAAGTACATAAGCCTGCCTGTATTCTCTTTGTACGTCTGGCTTCAAACCTCTTCCTGTCTGTATTTTATAGTCCTTCTGCTTCAATCTGTCTTTATTCATCCAACATATATTGTTCACCTCTCTATCTATATCTACAGCCTGTGACGAAAGCGCAGCCCAGAGCAAGGGATGACACATGGGAAGGAGGAGATGATCCACTGCCTATTCTTTCCCCTCTAACGCTCCCTCTCTCTTTCTTCCTCCACCCTTTGTGTCACGTCTTCTGTGCCCATTTATCTGGAGAAATTGGCAAAAGACTCAGGACATACACAAATGAACAAATACATAGCATAGCTGCCTTGTAATGTGAAAGTTTTCCTGGCATGCTTAATGTGGAGAAGAGTAAGGAATTAACGTTTAACTTGGGTTTATACAGGGAGTGCAGAATTATTAGGCAAATGAGTATTTTGTCCACATCATTCTCTTCATGCATGTTGTCTTACTCCAAGCTGTATAGGCTCGAAAGCCTACTACCAATTAAGCATATTAGGTGATGTGCAACTCTATAATGAGAAGGGGTGTGGTCTAATGACATCAACACCCTATATCAGGTGTGCATAATTATTAGGCAACGTCCTTTCCTTTGGCAAAATGGGTCAAAAGAAGGACTTGACAGGCTCAGAAAAGTCAAAAATAGTGAGATATCTTGCAGAGGGATGCAGCAGTCTCAAAATTGCAAAGCTTCTGAAGCGTGATCATCGAACAATCAAGCGTTTCATTCAAAATAGTCAACAGGGTCGCAAGAAGCGTGTGGAAAAACCAAGGCGCCAAATAACTGCCCTGCCCATGAACTGAGAAAAGTCAAGCGTGCAGCTGCCAAGATGCCACTTGCCACCAGTTTGACCATATTTCAGAGCTGCAATATCACTGGAGTGCCCAAAAGCACAAGGTGTGCAATACTCAGAGACATGGCCAAGACGACCACCACTGAACAAGACACACAAGCTGAAACGTCAAGACTGGGCCAAGAAATATCTCAAGACTGGTTTTTCTAAGGTTTTATGGACTGATGAAATGAGAGTGAGTCTTGATGGGCCAGATGGATGGGCCCGTGGCTGGATTGGTAAAGGGCAGAGAGCTCCAGTCCGACTCAGACGCCAGCAAGGTGGAGGTGGAGTACTGGTTTGGGCTGGTATCATCAAAGATGAGCTTGTGGGGCCTTTTCGGGTTGAGGATGGAGTCAAGCTCAACTCCCAGTCCTACTGCCAGTTTCTGGAAGACACCTTCTTCAAGCAGTGGTACAGGAAGAAGTCTGCATCCTTCAAGAAAAACATGATTTTCATGCAGGACAATGCTCCATCACACGCGTCCAAGTACTCCACAGCGTGGCTGGCAAGAAAGGGTATAAAAGAAGAAAAACTAATGACATGGCCACCTTGTTCACCTGATCTGAACCCCATTGAGAACCTGTGGTCCATCATCAAATGTGAGATTTACAAGGAGGGAAAGCAGTACACCTCTTTGAACAGTGTCTGGGAGGCTGTGGTTGCTGCTGCACGCAAGGTTGATGGTGAACAGATCAAAACACTGACAGAATCCATGGATGGCAGGCTTTTGAGTGTCCTTGCAAAGAAAGGTGGCTATATTGGTCGCTGATTTGTTTTTGTTTTGTTTTTGAATGTCAGAAATGTATATTTGTGAACGTGGAGATGTTATATTGGTTTCACTGGTAAAAATAAATAAAGGCAGCACGGTGGCACGGTGGTTAGCACTGTTGCCGCACAGCAAGAAGGTCCTGAGTTCAATTCCAACTTCATTTCTGTGTGGAGTTTGCATGTTCTCCCCGTGTTTGCGTGGGTTCCCTCCGGGTACTCCGGCTTCCTCCCACCGTCCAAAGACATGAAGGTTGTGGGGATAGGTTAATTGATAAATCCAAATTGCCACTAGGTGTGAATGTGAGTGCGAATGGTTGTCTGTCCCTGTGTGTTGGCCCTGCGACAGACTGGCTATGACAGCTGGGATAGGCTCCAGCGCCCCCCGCGACCCTGAAAAGGATAAGCGGAAGCGAATGGATGGATGGATGGTAAAAATAAATAATTGAAATGGGTATATATTTGTTTTTGTTAAGTTGCCTAATAATTATGCACACACAAAATATCCCCCTAAAATAGCTAAAACTAAAAACTACTTCCAAAAACATTCAGCTTTGATATTAATGAGTTTTTTGGGTTCATTGAGAACATGGTTGTTGTTCAATAATAAAATCATTCCTCAAAAATACAACTTGCCTAATAATTCTGCACTCCCTGTATGTCCCCTGATCACTCAATATGGGTTAGAAGAGCTGTCCAGAAAAAATGACCCAGCTTCCTAAGCTTTGTAGCTTTGCCTGCCACCACCATGACCTAGGCTGGAAAACAGTTTGATTAAAAGATCCAAACGGGGTGCATTAATGGGTGGGTTATAAGGACACAGTGTACCCCTTCTGCAATCAACAGGAATTTTCTGTCATAAAAATAGTTTTTACATTTTGTCATTTTTTCTCCCTATTTCCCTCTTAAACCCACAGGTCTGCTTACAAAACTCTTTATTTTAATACTGTTTTGTGGAACTATAACAACTTTTTAGCCTGACTTCCTCATAAGGGACACATATAAAAACAGAAGACTTTAAAACATGTATTAAGATTCAGAGTCAAGAAACTGGTGTTTAGTTTAGAAAGAAAACAACATAGAGACGTTTGAAGTAAGAAACTACTTTGAAAATGGCCTGTATTTATATAGCGCTTTACTAGTCCCTTAAGGACCCTAAAGCGCTTTACACATCCAGTCATCCACCCATTCACACACATATTCACACACTGGTGATGGCAAGCTACATTGTAGCCACAGCCACCCTGGGGCGCACTGACAGAGGCAAGGCTGCCGGACACTGGCGCCACCGGGCCCTCTGACCACGACCAGTAGGCAACGGGTGAAGTGTCTTGCCCAAGGACACAACAACCGAGACTGTCCAAGCTGGGGCTCGAACCAGCAACCTTCCGATTACAAGGCGAACTCCCAACTCTTGAGCCACCATCGCCCCACTCGTTTCTCACAACAAAAAGTTAAAGTGCTTCCTAACATTCACATTACTCTTTTCTATTTTAAACTTTGCGCATGTTCAGGTCAATGAACATGCGCAAGGATATGGTTAACAATATTCTCTGTTTTTCTTGTACTGATTGTGTATTATAATACAGTTGCCCAGGCTTTGGATGTTATTTCATTAGAGAAATAATAGCAATTTGACAAGTAAATCACTTTTAAAGTGTTTTGAGTCTTTGTGCTTTAAAATTACAACCCCATCTTACCTCCAGAATGTCAATGAGAACATTCTCTTCTGGCTGCTTGGTGCTGCGAACATTTTCCAGGACGATGGAGTAGTAGATGCCTTCGGGATCTGACTGGTACAGGTTGTATGTGTCTGACTGGTACCACTCCTGGAGGGCGAGGAAGACCTGGTTCTCATCTGTGCTCACTATCTGAACATCCTAGAGAATGAAACAGAAAAATTAGTGCTCTTGGGAGTGAAACAAGAGAAAAGAAGCGTAAAAGAAGGAAACTGAATAAAGAGAATAAAGGGGATGGAATAACAAAGTAAGCTCAGAGAAAGAAAAGAGAAAATAAGGTAATAATGACAGATAATGAATACAAGAGAAATGACTGACAAAGAAAATGAAAGCAAGTAATGACAGATGGAGAGAAGACAGAAAAAAGAAACTGAATAAAGAAAAGAAAGGAGAGTGAGAATAGATAAATCAGTAACAGAAGCAAGTGTAATTCATAGAACTTTGACAGTGATTTGCAGCAAGCCAGGGAACATAATCGGATAAATACAAATGTAGAGAGTGAGGAAAAAACTCAACAGAAAACGGGGGAGATGACGAATAAGGGTTCTACCCACTGAACACTGTTTCCTGGAGTGTAGAATACCGTTAGGTGTATCTGACAAAGCTCTTGAGACTCTGATGAAAATGGTTTCATCACTCATGAAAGACTGTAATGAAGGATCAAAGAGCAATTCAGCACTTTCTCTCTATTAGTGATTACATTAACATAACATTTGGAGACGAAGCCAAGAAGGTGTGTCTATAATCACTGACACGCTTCCATCTTGTTTATGAAAAACACTCAAGCTCAATTACCCTTAGATTTATGGTGGTGGTTCCAAGTAATAGCAATATTGAAAGCCATATGCTGATCTTCATATTCATAAAGGTACTCTTTCTGAGTCACTCAGCAGCTTTCTGCAAATTGCAACAGTGCTGATTATGGACGGATGCTGTCTCAGGACCCATGGTGACACATTTGAAAGGACTGGGTACCTTTTAGCTTAATTTTTTTACTGTGCAGAATTAACATTGTGACCTGAAAACCACTAATGCTTCCCTGAAAGTAAAAAAAAAGTTCGATTTTTGAATCCAACAGAACTGTGAGCAATAAAAGACTTAACAACTTAAACACTTGTAAACACAAAGCTTTTAAACAGGACACATGGTATGGTCTTATAAGAGACTCTTGAGTCTTTTGCTATTTATGGCAATGCCAGCACACCTATTGTACCACAGTGTGAGATTGGTGCAAAAAGTGTTAAGCAGCTTATTAAATACAGCCGTATTTGTTACTCTGGGAATGGGAAGAGACAATGTTTGTATATAAAGAATTCTTCTTCTTTTATTTATTAAGGGACAAAGGTTAGCCAAGCCTGCCTGGCCAAGTGTGGAAAATGTAATTGTATTGCATTTGTATCCTTGAGCAACATACTGAATCCGTGTGTAAGTTCAAACAATAATGTAGACAGAACAATAGCAAACAAGGCAAGCAGTGCTTGTCTTGTGAAATCTAAAAATTGACATTAGTTCAAATGCAGCTGTTACGGTTGTTGATATGGCTAGGAGACGCTCCCTGTGGGAGAATGCTGTTGTTTCCCTTTCCCCCTTCCTGTCACGTCTTTCGGGTTCTGGGTGACGCAGCTGAGTAGCGTTACGGCTCGTTAGCCACGGGATCAAAACGGCCGTGTCTCACACGCTAGCCCCCCCTTCCCTGCGACGCGCTACGGCAGCTCGGAAAGGTTGAGCGGACTTCTGGAGGCTCTGAGCGGCGTGTGTGATAGTGTTTCTGTGCCCCTCTGCTGTTTGGGATATTGAGATCGCGGGGGACTGCCGTGGAAGCAGGTAGGGGGTTCTCCGCCATTTTTGTTTGACCAGTTTTCTCCCGTTTCATGGAAAGCCAGGGAGGTCGGGGTATTACTTCCCTGATCAAGAAAAAGAAAATACGACACCTGACCTCCCTGGTGTTTTGTTACTAGAATGGGGGAGGGTTTTTGTTTGTTATTTTGGCCTCGGAGACTCCGAAGCTTTTAGCTTCCCGGCTCAGCTGTGTGCTGCAAGTATTTTGCTTGGCTTGGTGAAATAAACCCCGTGAGCCTTCCAGTGACTGGTTTATGCGCGGTTACACTCTTTTCCCGTGTTCTTCCACTATTCCGAGAAAAGGTTGCACCTCTGGCCAGTGGCTATCCCGGGCTAAAGGGGACGGGGCGTAACAGTAACACAGTCTCTCTCCTTTCATCTCAAACAGCATTCTGTCCCACAGCCCCTCACCTTTTTGCATCTATCCTTCAAATCATTGCCAACTTGGGTTGATCTGATATCCTCGTGTTGGTGTTGTTCCCAGATCATCATACTAAATGTTGTTCCAGGATCAACATTGCAAGTGACCAATCAGAATGTTGTGACGTCATAGTTTTGCGACTTCGGGAAAAACCGGCGTAAAACAAAAAACTGTACTTAAGCTGCGTGAAACCGCCTCTGTCCGCCGATCAACAGACCCTGACCCTAACCCTAACTGTAACCCTTTAATAAACAGGAAGCAGAATTGATATTGTCCTTGCAACATTGGAATTTCATAAATGCACGAATGGCTTGGCGCGCAAAGGAATAACGTCACAACAATGTGATTGGTCACTTGCAATGTTGAACCTGGAACAACATTTTCATGATGGTCTGGGAACAACACCAACACGAGGATATCAGATCATCCGCCAACTTGTGGCTGCAGTTGACTATTGACAGTGCAAGCAGTCTCGACTCTGCTTTTGGCCAGATTCAGGTGCGTGTCCATATCCCGTTAAGAATGGCTTTAACTTTTCAAGTTCAAATGCAAACTGTGGCTGTTTGTGCATGGTGTGTGCATGGTGGACAAATCTCTGATCAGTTCCCCTCTTTGATGGGGAATTAATGGGAAACTGAGATGATGCCTCTGCTTTCACTGTTCTGAGATCAGTTGCCAGAACAGAACTAGGACTAGCAATTAAACAAGCACACACTGATACCTCAGCTTTCTTTGTACTAACCATCTTGGTCAACATGTGTGATGAAGATGAGTTGGGAGTAGTGTGAAAGGCACATCAGCAAGAAAAGCCTTGATGGTGCAGGGAAACCATCAGCTCCTGCTAAATCCTTCTTTATAAAACAGTCAATTTAAACAAATAAGGTGGTTTCCAAATACAACATCTTGTATTTGTTTATAATTCCATATTCACACTTATCAATGTCACACAATGCTTAAACCTATTAATTCAGATGTGATTTTAAAAATGTTAGAAATACATTTATTCTTTTTAAAATTAAGATTTAGGTCTTTTTCTGAGCTAAATAGTCCTACCCTACTGAAGCTTAAAGAGAATATAAAGTATTTAAAATGGGCTCAGTTTCAAACTTCTGCAAATAGACTAATGTGACTAATGGGGAATATTTTTCTGCAGGAGTACTTTTACTTTTTGAACCCGACAACACAAACTTTTGTGTCTTGAGGGGTTGTCATAATGTTTTCCTACTTTTGCTTGATAAATGGCTCTGAAAGAAATTCCTCCAGCAATTTTCATTGTCAGCAAATGGAAAATATTTGGGTGACAAATACAAAAGTAATATTTTACAATTCTTCAGCCGGGAAGGAGTGCAAAGAGGTGAAGATGTACAGAAAGAGTCTATCAGCATTTATTAAAGAATATCAAACAGGCAGCACGAGACAGATTAATCTGGTCTAACGTCCCTTATTAAACAGGCAACTCATTCCAACTCTAAATTAATGAGGCATACAGCAAAGTACAAGCTCTTTTTTGAGACACATAAGATTGGTGTCTGTGTGAAATTGGCTGTATGTTAGTTGGACAGGGACTATCTACGAAGTGCAACATCAAACGGCACAATACCTAAATATTCAACTGTAACTTCACTTTTTCTGTATACAGCCCATCTCTGCTGGTTCCACCTGTCCCCAGTTACTTCCCCGTGTCCTTTTTAGTCCTGGCTTTGCCTCACAGTCCTCGTCTGGATTTCTGTTTCATTTGTCTATTGGACTTTGAGTTCTTCTGGACTGTCTTATATGCTTTTTCAGCTCAGTTAAGTTTGTTTTTGTGGTCATTCTTATTCCTGCCAGTGTCTGCTAACTCAAAACAAATTAGTCTTTATTAACATCTACAGACTTCTGGCACTGCTCATGCATTAACATGCAAGACTGCTGCTCAAATTACACAAGACTGTGACAATGGCAATCAGTAAGTTAAACATTTAACCATAAAACAATGTCAAAATGCCTAATCAGCAAATCAAGTTGCCAACACTCAACCACAAACCATCAAAGAATATAACTATTATATGATGAAAGTAGAACATCGTTTGTTATGCTGCACGTTCCAGGCAGATATATTGTCATTCCTGTATAACACATTACCATGCAACACTGCCTCTAAATGAAAAAATAAATGAGCAGTCTTCATAATGACACCATCATGTTTCAGTTCAAACACAAATATTCCACCTCATTTACTTCTCCTTGCATCTTCAACTCCATATACCTTTTCTTTCTTTCTTCTTTATTCCAGTCCTCCATTAAAGCCCTGCGCTGCAGCCTGTTTTTGGCTGACAGTTCATCTGAGGCAGCAGTATGGAGCTTGGGAGGAGTTGGAACTGAAAAATGTCTAAACTTTAGCTTCAGATGCCTTTTTAACATTCAGAGATAGTCCTCCACCTACCAGAGGGACTAAAAAAACAACACAAAAAGAAGAAAAAAAACAATCATACACCAACACCAAGGACTGTTGGGGTGACAATGTAAATATATGCAGACAGTATTCATGGAAATGCTTGGGTGGAAGACCTCAATTTAGTGGCCAAACAGAGTAGGAAGGAAAAGAATATCCTGTGACTCAACTCAGGAATCGGATGTGATAAAGATGGAAAAAAGCACTGTTGTCTCAATATAGGTAAGGGTTATTAAAAAGGGAAACACATGAGCATATTTAATGGCCTGAGATACTACAGTATGTCCCACATTTTTTTTTCATCAATAAATCCTTATTGTAACAAGGATACATGCAATCTTAATTGTCTTTTAATTTTTAACACAAAAACAAAAAGCAGAATTGGTGAACAAAAAAAAGCCCAAAAGCGTTTTTGGTCATTTCAATGTGGACACACAACTCTGTGAAAATGATTGAAAACACTAGTGTGGACGTGTACAGTTTTCAGACGAAAACGCTGTTTTCAAATCTACCTGGGCTAGTGTGGATGTAGCCTTAGTGGGTTACCATGTGGCTGTGAGTGTCCTTTCCACACTCACATGCTTGATTTGCCTGCCTGATTGCGTGAGGCTGATCTGCCTGTCAACGATCAAGAATTCTGGAAATTGGCAGATTCTGGTCCCTTGTGGTGGGTGAAACTCTTGAAGTGGCAACCACTAGTGCTGAAAAATGAAGCAATTACAGAACTGATAGTTTCTCAGGTTCCCACTTGAGGCTTGTACTCATAGACTCCCATGTGTAAAAAAAAAAAAAAAAACAAAACACAACAAACAAAAAAAAAAAAAAACAGCCCCTCCATTAAAAAAACATTTGCTTAATATATACAGTAAAACCTCTTTACTCTAAGCTAGTAAAATACCTGAAGATTTTCATGAAATTAAATCTGCCATACGCTATAATATTAAAGTTCATTTGATGATCTGAACATTTTAGAGTAATAAATATGAAAGGAAGGAAGAGGGAAAATATTCTTTCACAGCGGTGTATTTCACTGTGTACTTGATCCAAACTCAGCACAGTGCTAATAACACTAGAAAGGCAAAGGCAGAACACTATAATGAGACGGTGCAGAATGTAAAGCTCAATTTACATTTACACATGAAAGGAAACTGTCTGGGTGCACATCCTGAAAAATCTACCAACCCTGTGTGGAGCAAAAACAAACCACAAGAATGAGTGAAAATAAGGATCCCCTGACTTTAAATTGTACACACTAGCAGAAGGAGGCATAAAATAAAATGAGGAAATTGTGAAAGTGAAAGATGTTTTCGTACATCTTGTTTTACATTTAGGTGAAAGAGACAGCAGGTTTTAATAATGTTATCAGACAACATTCACTATTAAAGGCATACGTACAAGACTGACCATCAATCATCTCACCCTTGCATATCCTAACAATCCTTTGTTTTGGATTTTCACAGTGACTTATACATTGTGTGCTCTGACTGCCTTGCTTCAGCCGTGCCTCCTAAAAGTTTTGTTTCCATACGTTGATGTTTACAGTCTATAGTAAAAGTATAGTAAGAGAAAAAGGTTTAACAGTAATCACTTATAATCATGTAGCCATGATTGGTGTACAAGCCTGTGACCACAGTGTCTACATGGATCACTGAGAACAATAGCTGAGAAGTCTTACAAAGGCAGGACAACCATGTTGGTCATGTTACCAAATACTTCATTCCTTGATTTATTTATTTTTTCCCTGTCTTACCTTTTCAGGCAGCCATTCAGAAACATACAACAGGAGCTCTAAATGGTTACCATTGTGATGAAGTACACTAAAGGATTCACTCAAATATCCAAATAATTGAATTCAGGTGTTTCAATTACTGCCATGGCCACAGTTGAATAAAACCAAGCAGCTATGGACTGATTCTTATATAGCGCTTTGCTATTCTCCCAGAGTAATCAAAGCGCTCTATACAACGTCCCACATTCACTTTCTTCTAAGCTTTTAGTGCCTCCTAGCTAACATTCATACTCCAATGGATGGATCGGAGAGCAACTTGGGGTTAGTATCTTGCACAAGAATACTTGGCATGGCCTGCTGTACTTCCTGAGCTACAGCCACCCTGCAGCTAGGCATACGCTCAGAAGCGTAGTGGTCACATACAATCACAGAGTGGGGTCAGCGGATGCTGAGACACAATCCCTCCTCTCACCTCATCTAACACCTCAGCTTGTTCCTTTCTCTTTGACCAACAGTACCACAGTTTCCACTGGCACCCTGCTGGCCATCAGGGTGGAAACTGAATTGAAAACACAAGTGTCTTAAATTGAATTTCAGGCCACGTGCTAAAAGCAAATGCTTGGTTGACATGTGAAGGAGATTTATAAACTTCTATTACTTATGCCCGTTCTCAATACTCCTGCCGGTGGCTCATGTACAATTATTTCAGACATCTTTCTGACAGATTATACTCCATCACTGTCCCATTTCCTACAGTAACATCACTGAGCCTTGGTCAGAATGGTGCGAGGAACGTCTTGCTCATTTAATTAATGGGAAAAAAAAAAAAAAAAAAAAAAAGGACAACATCTGATGCCAGATTTCCCCCGGCAGTCAGCTGGGACATAATAGCCTCTTCAGTGGGCTCACCCTCTCTCAGCAGCTTTGAGCTCATTTCCTTTCACACTCTAACAGATCACATTAATCACATTAAAATCCCCATCATGCCCCGTGGACATTACTGAATTCAGTAAAGAGGTCTTTGATACAGTCGGCCCACACATTTCAGCTTTCTAAAAGATTTAACTGCTTTAAGATCTCATCCAGCTGTCTTACACATACCTCTTAAAGATAAAATCAATTCTCTTAGTAATTATAAGCACTCACTCAAAATGCTTACAGGTCAAGCTTTTATTTCTAAATACTGAAAAATTAGCTGTCATGGGTCACAGAGTTTTGACTGTTGTCCTGATGTGAAAAAGTCAGATTATTTTTTAAGATATTATTTTTATTTCACATTTATTATGTACTGCTTCTTCACTGCAGCATTCTGCCTCTGCAGCAGAACACACCCTTGCAATCCTGAAATGTGGTATTGACAGCCACAAGTGTTTCTTTGGACTTCTGGCTTCACAATGTCATTGACAGCTCCTGAGATTGTTTGGATTTTCATTTTATTCAACTCAGCTTGTACCTGGTAATACAGATGCACATAGGATTCTTATACATCCTATTCTGTCCCCTGCGTGCGTGGTTCTGTTGCACGAAGTGACAGATAGCTAAACATATGCAGCAGGCACTGAAAGCGTTAAATGATGAGTCAGATGTGGAAGTAAAGTTGAGGGCTGTTTACTTGTTTGTCTTCACCAATGTACATCTTACAGTGCTTTCCCAGAGCTTGTGAAACTACAAAAATACAAAACAGAAATATGCTCAATGAAAATAAAGAATTATGCACAAGCCAAGCCACAGAAAAATTCACTTGACGGTAGTCTCCAAGCTAACCACTAGGAGATGCTAAAATGCTTAATGTGCACATAACATTATACATCCCATTTAACAGACTTTAAGTCTCTCATATCTAAAGACATTAGAGTCATAATAAACTATTCATGTATCTTATAATGAGATTCCTTTTAGGATTACTTTCCAGTCGTGTTGTTAGAAATTTACAAGAAGAAAAACTGGAATAATGGAGCAGCAGCACGAGGACGTTTAGCCCACAGCTGACCTTGTGTTTGGAATGGGTGGTTCTGGAAAAACACTCCTTGCACACAAATAATCTCTGACTCAACATGTCACCAATTAAGGCAAATGGAGAGTGTTGTTTGTTGACAAATTCTTCAATTTCAATTTTATTTCTACAGCACCAAATCACAACAACAGTTGTCTCAAGGCGCTTTATGTTGTAAGGTAGACCCTACAAAAATACATACAGAGAAAAACCCAGCAATCACATGACCCCCTATGAGCAAGCACTTTGGCGACAGTGGGAAAGAAAAACTCCCTTTTTACAGGAATAAATCTCCAGCAGAACCAGGCTCAGGGAGGGGCGGCCATCTGCTGTGACCAGTTGGGGAGAGAATTCTCTTGCATATGTATAACTATTACACATGCAAGTCCAGAAAGTTTAAATAAAGTTGTTGTTTTTTTTGTGGTTTTTTTGTTTTTTTAACATTTATGCATCCATTCCCTTCCACCTATCCAGTTCAGGGTCATGAGGGCTGCAGACTTTCCCAGCTATCATAGGGCAAGAGGCAGAGTACACCCTGGACAGGTCGCCAATCTGTCGCAGGGCTAACACAGAGAGACAGACATTCAGTCATTTTAAGTAACCTTAATACATCTACTTATATCAAAAGCCTGACATGTTCAACAGAAAACATCTGTTTTCTGGTAAAATGAGGCATTTAATAAAACCAAATATTCAGTTCCGTCATCTACAGTATGCCCTACAGCTATTACCTCATTTAGTTGTTTTTATTTTTATTTTGAGATTAAAGTAAAAAAATCTTTGATTTTGCCACTTACATACACCCTACAGCCTGTCTTTCTCCTATGAAATTGGCTGCACATAAAAATAAAGCCTCATTTTACAGCTTTATCACTCTTCAGAAATTCTGCTTTAGAGAAACTTATTGTGCTGTAGCTGCATGCCTCTATTCATTCAGATGGGTATCTGTTGTCTCGTAAGTCTTTACTGGCTTGTGGATTCAAATAACACAGGGTTTTTTTGTGTTTTTGGTTTTGTTTTGTTTTTTTAAAAAATAGAAAGTGTGTCATTGCAACTAATGTGTATATACATACAGTTAGGCCCATAAATATTTGGACAGAGCCAACATTTTTCTAATTTTGGTTCTGTATATTAGCACAATGAATTTTAACCAAACAACTCAAATGCAGCTGAACAAAAATATTAAAAATGTGATGAACTAAAGCATTTTTAACAATATCCCTTCATTTCAGGGGCTCAAAAGTAACTGGACAAATAAATGACAGTTATTTATTTGTCCAGTTTATTTGTCTAGAAAACCCTATGCTGGCAACAACAGCGTGAACTCTTAAACTCATGGACATCACCAGATGCTGGGTTTCCTCCTTTTTTATGTTCTGCCAGGCCTTTACTGCAGCTAGTTTCAGTTGCTCTTTGTTTGTTGGCCTTTGTCAGAATGTCTGTGAAGGTTCTCAGTCATCCAGGTCATCGTAGTCAAAGGAGCTTGCAAAGAAAAGCGTCTGGACTTCTTTAAGTTACTTGAAGACGTTTCACCTCTCATCCGAGAAGCTTCTTCAGTTCTGAGGTCAAATGGTGGAGAGTCCCAGATATAAACCTAGTGGGAGTTTCCCCCCACAGAGGGACAAAAGGACTCCCTGATGATCCTCTAATCGCCTGAGCCAAGGTGTGAAAATGGGTGTGGGTCCCAATCAGCCAGAGTTTCGGGTGAGTTCATTGTGAAACCTGGCCCCACCTTATCATGCGAATTCCTGAGATCAGCTGGCCCAGGATGTGAGTGGGCGTTAAGGCGTCTGGGGAGGGAACTCAAAACTGGATTATAGATGGCAGAGAGTTGGTGTCGTAAACCCCCGCCTCTGTTCAAAGATGGTCACTCACAGTGGACATAGATGGCTTCTTTCACTCCTCTTTCAAACCATCTGTCCTCTCTGTCCAAAATGTGAACATTGGCATCCTCGAAAGAGTGTCCTTTATCCTTAAGATGCAGATGGACTGCTGAGTCTTGTCCTGTGGAGGTGGCTCTTCTGTGTTGTGCCATGCGCTTGTGAAGTGGCTGTTTGGTCTCTCCAATGTAGAGGTCTGAGCATTCCTCGCTGCGTTGTACAGCATACACCACATTGTTAAGTCTGTGTTTTCGAGTTTTGTCTTTCGGGTGAACCAGTTTTTGTCTGAGTGTGTTGCTGGGTCTGAAATACACTGGGATGTCATGCTTGGAGAAAACTCTCCTGAGTTTTTCTGATACACCGGCTACATAGGGGATGACAATGTTGTTGCGTCTGTCTTTCTTATCTTCCCTCGCTGGTGTCTGATCTTCTTTTCTGTGCCTCTTTGCTGACTTTAAGAACGCCCATTTAGGATAGCTGCACGTTTTGAGTGCTTCCTTTACATGTGTGTGTTCCTTCTTTTTTCCTTCCGGCTTAGAGGGAACATGTTCTGCACAGTGGTGTAGGGTCCTAATTACTCCAAGTTTGTGTTCCAGAGGGTGATGGGAGTCAAAGAGGAGGTACTGGTCCGTGTGTGTGGGCTTCCGGTAAACTTCGATGTTGAGGTTGCCGTTCTCTTCAATGTGCACGGCGCAGTCCAGGAAAGGCAAACAGTCGTCCTTTGTGTCTTCCCTGGTGAACTTGATGTTTTTATCCACAGCGTTAATGTGCACAGTGAAGGATTCCACTTCTTGTGTCTTGATTTTGACCCAGGTGTCGTCTACATATCTGTACCAGTGGCTGGGTACTCTTCCTTTGAAAGAGCCAAGAGCCTTCCTTTCCACTTTCTCCATGTAAAGGTTGGCTACAATAGGTGACACGGGGGAGCCCATGGCACAGCCATGTTTTTGTCTGTAAAAGCCTTCGTTGTATTTGAAATATGTAGTGGTGAGTCAGCAAAGAGGCACTGAAAAGAAGATCAGACACCAGCGAGGGAGGATAAGAAAGACAGGCGCAACAACATTGTCATCCCCTATGTAGCCGGTGTATCAGAAAAACTCAGGAGAGTTTTCTCCAAGCATGACATCCCGGTGCATTTCAGACCCAGCAACACGCTCAGACAAAAACTGGTTCACCCGAAAGACAAAACGCCAAAACACAGACTTAACAATGTGGTGTATGCTGTACAGTGCAGCGAGGAATGCTCAGACCTCTACATTGGAGAGACCAAACAGCCACTTCACAAGCGCATGGCACAACACAGAAGAGCCACCTCCACAGGACAAGACTCAGCAGTCCATCTGCATCTTAAGGATAAAGGACACTCTTTTGAGGATGCCAATGTTCACATTTTGGACAGAGAGGACAGATGGTTTGAAAGAGGAGTGAAAGAAGCCATCTATGTCCACTGTGAGTGACCATCTTTGAACAGAGGCGGGGGTTTACGACACCAACTCTCTGCCATCTATAATCCAGTTTTGAGATCCCTTCCCAGACGCCTTAACGCCCACTCACATCCTGGGCCATCTGACCTCAGGAATTCGCATGATAAGGTGGGGCCAGGTTTCACAATGAACACACCCGAAACTCTGGCTGATTGGAACCCACACCCAGTTTCACACCTTGGCTCAGGCGATTAGAGGATCATCAGGGGGTCCTTTTGTCCCTCTGTGGGGGGATACTCCCACTAGGTTTATATCTGGGACTCCCCACCATTTGACCTCAGAACTGAAGAAGCTTCTCGGATGAGAGGTGAAACGTCTTCAAGCAACTTAAAGAAGTCCAGACGCTTTTCTTTGCTTTCTGTCAGAAGTTTAGTCTTCAACAAGTGAAATACATAGTTGGGTTGAGATGGGGTGACTGACCTAGCCAATCAAGACATTTCCACTTCTTTGCTTTAATAAACTCCTGGGATGCTTTGGCCGTATATTTTAGGTCATTGTCCATCTGTATTATAAAACACTGCCCAATCAATTTGACTGCACTTAGCTGGATTTGAGCAGACAGTTTGTCTCTGAACACTTCAGAATCCACTCAGCTCCTTCTGTCCTGTGTTACATCATCAATAAACACTAGTGTCCCAGTGCCACTGGCAGCCATGCACACCCAAGTCAGCAGACTGCTTCCGTAGGACCTACTAGGCACCAACAAGACACTGTCTGGTCAATGATACACTGATAGTTAAACAAAGTGTTAAAAACCCCAGAAACATGATCACATTCCGAGTGGCCAGAGGAGATGGAAGCAGAGCAAAAAGGAACAATTATTACTTGTGATTTCACACCTGTGTGGGTGTGTGTGGGTGGGTGTGTGGTTAATCCATCACTTGGGTCAGGTCTCACAGGACACAGTAAAACTGCTTTCTCTCATGGCCTCTGCATTTTTTATCTGCCAACCTTTCAATTATTAACAGTGGAAAAACATGGAACCCCTTACTCACACACACACTTTCTCCTCATCTTCCCCCTTCAGTCTCTCTCTCACCATCCCTCTCGCCTGTCTCTGTTTCTTTGCCCTGACACCCCACCCCATGTCGCTCGACCTAAAAGCTTCGCAAAGCGTGACCTATCTGCTCACCCAAGTAAGAGGACACATGTAGAGAGACAGAGGGAGCGATGAGCATGAGAGTAACTAGGGCATATTTTATCTAAACACATACTTACACACAAACTAATTTATCCACTGGCTTCCCATTACAGCAGATCCCCAGATGTGTGTTTGTCTGTGTAATTCAATTCCTTTCACCTTAAGGATCACGGAAATTGTGGAGCTCTTGGTGCTGAAGTAGCCAGACAATTCAGGTTATAAGATTTCTGTAAGTGGTGGGGTTAGTATTTTACGTATTCGTGTTGCTAAACACCTTGCATAAGATTATCAGTGACAGACTAACAATCGCAGTGTCTGGCTAAAAGGGCTTAGTTTAAAGCCAAGAAAAATAAATAAATAAAAACAAAAATCTTGAAAGATTTCCTCAGGCTTACCATGCAATCAGATGAGTTCAATAGCACTCTGGCAAGTGTCACACTAAAATGGTTCCCTGTGCAGCTGATGCTGACAGCAAAGGTTCCAATACTGGCCTGTATTGAAGTGGAGCTCATTTATCCTCTCTGGCTATGTGAGTGACATAAGATGCTGCTGGATCAATGCTGAGGTGTGAATATTTTATGGAGGTTATCATGTATCAGGGCAGTTCCAGGATTAATTTGAGTGCAGGTAGTGTACTAACACTTGAGACCAACAAAGAAGTGGAACATATTGGAACAAGGGGTTTGATTTTAAAAGTTTTGAATCCATAGAGTTAGGAACATGAAATTTCACACTAAACCCTTTGTATGGGGAATGGGACACATTTACAGTATATCATTCTAGCATGCCTTCCTGTGTCTGAACAGATAATAACAGAACTTTGAAATAATGGACCTTCCATGATTCTCAGTTACCTGCAACAGTCTGTGGACTTTCTATTTCAAGGATACACAATGGATTTCAGCAAAAAATCCAAAGAATGTGATGGTTCAAATGCATTGCTTGTCTACTCCTGGCATCAGTGAGAATATTATTAGCTTAGAAATTTAGTGCAGCGCAGCATGATACAGACTTGAACATAAATTATACATTAAGATATAAAAAAAATAAAAATACACACATATAGTGTTTTGATAGTGAAAGGATTACCAAGCAGTAGATGAGGTCAATGAGACTGACCTAGTTAGTCACATGGCTGTTTTCAAATCCTCAGTTATAGGATAAAACATAGTAACGTATGTGTAATGTGAAAGGGTACTTCAAGAGTACTTCCACCAGGGCAGGGATAGCTCAGTAGGTAGAGTGGTGGCCCCATGATCGGAAGGTCGGGGGTTCGACTCCACTGAACGGCTACCCTGAGGTACCCCTGAGCAAGGTACCGTCCCTACACACTGCTCCCCGGGCGCTGCATTGGTGGCTGCCCACTGCTTCACTGGGTGAATGGGTTAAATGCAGAGGAACTATTTCCCTATGGGGACTAACACGCACACTTTACTTTACACTTTTTACACACTTTACACTTCACCAGTAAATCAAGTAATCACACAGCAAATATGTATAAGTAATGTGGTGTGTACAAGGAGTGGTAGGCCAGTCTGGTCTAATTTAATGAACTCACATAGGTGAGTATCCCAAACTTTTCTGGTACTGTCTTATTTAAATTCATCATTTCCAAGTAAATGTTGTAACCGTGTGTGCTGATACACGGGTATATATGGTGTACGCTAGTCCCTCAAATATTGTACAAGATACAATAGTGCGGGGCTCTAGCGATGGAGTATCATGAAATACTGTTGTGAACCTGGTCACACATGGAATGTGAGCATAAGTGTGTGCAAATATCAGAATACAAACTGCAGTTCACTTAATGGTGTGGGTTTCATCAGTAATGACTTTACAGAACCTACACATTTAATGTCAAAAGTAAAAATAAATCTGATTCCACTGAATTCTTGTAATTATTCTTAGCTAAACAACTATAAATGAAAGTGTTCAAAACACTGATCCCTGAGGGATGCGTGCATAATTCAGACTGAGAAGTCTTTCAGGGAGCAAACTGTGTCAACCTTAAATCAATATTAGCAAAAGATGCACCAATTTTCTCGTCCATTACCTTTGGTAAGGCATACTTAGGAAACCTCATCTGGACAAATTCATTCCGTCGGTAGGACACATAGTGCTTGGTCCGATTGCCTGTGGTGACCTGGGAAATAAGCAAAAACAACAGCAACAGCATGAATAACAGTCTAACAGTTCTACAGTTATAATATAGTCAAACAGTTTTAAATTTTTTATAGACATACGACCCATAAGTATATTACTTTAAAGGGAAAGCTGCTGAATGCACTGAGATTAAAAACGAGGCAAGAGTGAAACAGAAAACAATTTGAGTGACACAGCATCAAGAGACATATTAAGGCTGAATTCATCCAGTCATTTAAATATTGTCCTGCAGAAAAACAATCAAATGTTCAACATCTGCAAATGTCCAGCTGACTAATTGTGGAGGTGGAGGTGCACAGTTCACCATCTGTTGCCGGTGACTCAGTCTGTGCTGATAGGTAAATGCAAAGAAACTCCTGCGCATTGCACAGACCTTGGCATTCAACTCACAAATGGGTAAAAGGCTGAATCATGCCGTCGTCCTGCTGAGTGCTCAGACGATGAAAAAGCTCACATAGCACGAACCAGAATACTCAAACAGGTGATTCTACAGTTTAGCAGAGGGAGTTGGGAGAAAAGAGACCGCACTGGTGACTGACAGTGGATTGGAACAAGAGCTGAATGTGTCATATCCCAAGTGACAGGCTCAGAAATGAGTTAACCATGTTCTGAAACAGGTGAGCAGCACTGAAACTCCTTTTTTTTTTTTGTGTTAAAAAAAACCCATTTTTTCTTTTGTCAAAATAAAAAGGAAAGGTTTATAACTTTGCATTCAGTGCTTCTATTTTTGACTTTGCCTTTTTTCCCTTCATGGAGATGTCAGTCTCTGTCATCTGAGTTCAGACTGAGCTGTGATTATTGCCATTGCTTGTGATTGAAAGGAGCAGGTAAGTTCCACTTTTCTTTAATGATAAGCATTGCAGAGGGATCAAACAAAAAAAGCCATTTTTAAAAAATGAGAGCTACTGAAGAAAGTGTCATGGACTGAGGTTTCAAAAGGAATCACTTTCTAAAGGACGGCTGGCAGAGTGGGATGAGAGCTGCATTCTCAGCTCTGACTCTGCATATTTATGTAGTGCCTTAATGTTGGAAAAGTACCCCGAAGATCTGTTTATACCATTAAGATTTTTTTTTTTTTTTGGACAAAATTTATACAAAGAGCCAGAGTTTCTTGTGTTTGTGAAACTTGTGTGAATAGCTGAATGTCAGAGGTTCAGTACTTCATTGCAAATCAATAAACTTGTCAGTTTCAGAAAGAAATGTTTTGGGTGAACCCCCAGCAGCTGAAAGGATTAGGACTGCAGGCTGCCAGTTGTTGAAAACGCCTTCACTTAAAATAACAAACAGGAAACCAGCAAACTAAATGAAACCCAAAATCATAATAAAAGAACAGAGCACAGTAAGGAACATGTAAACAAGAAGTTACTAGACAACAACCAACCAACTGAAGGAAGGGTTAAAACAAACAGGTGAACTTAATGAACAATGAAGGGCTTTAAAAAACTGAAAACCTCACGGGAAATGTTCACCACATAACAGCACACTGAAAGGAGAAAAAATAAAAAAAAGACTGACAAAGCACATGAAAAGCTGGCAATGCAAGTGACAAGATGTATTTGGTCTATCATCACCTCCAGTTTTTTTCTTTGTCTATATGTACCTTGTTTTAGTTTCTGTACTCAGTATAGAGACTTGTGTTTAGGTATCATAATCCACAACACACTTTTTACATTAATTCTCAAAGTGTGGAGCTCTGAAAACTAATTTTCCAAAAGGTATTCCATTATTTGCTGTTCTGGACGCTTTCAAATCTACATAGTTATTCAGTTAGGTTAGAGATTATTCTAATTAGGACCTCATAGATTAAAGGTGACCAGTCAGAGCACTTTGTATCGTACTGTATTGTATTGTACTTGATGCATGCTCAATCATCCAGGTAAGTCGATCACAAAAGGTTGATTCTGTTCATCTGGACGTAGCGTTTTCAGTGGAAGAAACGTTTCATCACTCATCCAAGTGACTTCTTCAGTCTCAGTTGACTGCAGGTTTCCCCAGCCGTATAAACACTACATTTGCACAATAACTGAAACCATCTTTTGCCATCTTACAAAGCTGTGATTGCAGCCATTCCCCAACTCTCTCTGTTAATGGTATTCATGGCCTTTGATCAATGGGTTTTGATCAGTTGTTGATCAATGGTTATGATAATTTTCATATTAATGATCAAGGAACAGACCTCACCTTATAAAGTTGGGGATGAAAGTATCAACAATTACTTTAAAGGGAAAGTGACACATGCAGTAAATGTTCGCACACATACATCACTCACAGAACTGCCAGGTGTTGGGTTTCATTATAGGTAAACACGTAAGAACTGCTAGTAAAGATTGTTTGAGGTGTTGTTCTTCAAACCTGATATCTGTATGTAATGCTTGAAATATTAGGAGAATTATCCCTTAAGGATAATGGGCCAGTCTACAGTGACCTGATGAGTTTTCATTCTTCTCACAGATGCAAACACTCATGCACACATAACTTTATACATAGGGGGACAACACCCAGAGAGAGCAACTTTGTCCTACTGTGGAGATTGTCCTCTAGCATACCAGCTCATGTCTATTCTCCATGCAAATAGAATTGAACTATTGGCCACTGCAGAGTGTGCAGTACTGTACTGCATGGCAAATCAATTATAGACAAGATTAATTCCGCACACTATCACGAATAGAAATTCTTTTTCCATTTCAAGTGACAGCACTGTATGTTATCTGGGCAGCAAGAGTTTATCAGTAAAACAGACATAAAGCTGCAAATTCAGCTGTAAGCGCAAACACAGCTGCAACTGAATAGATACACTGACAGATACAACATATACACAAATGCTGAAAGAGAAATAACTGGGGAGATGCAGGTTTAAAAAAAAAAAAAACTTGCTCAGTTTTTCCTTACTAGTATTATGTATATAGAACTATCTCATAGTATAAGACTTTAACTTTGTTGTTTATTGCTTTTTTATTGTAGACTGTAGTAATTTTATTCTTTTATTCTGCTGATTTAATGCAACAGTTTCTCTCGTGGGATCATTAAAGTATCTATCTACAGAGTGCTGGAAAGTAAATGCAACAAAAGCCGCAGTATAGGTGCCTCTGCCTCGACCCTTGGAGGCTGCCTAGATTTTGGGTCCACTTTAGAGACGTACAGTACAAAGAATGTATTAGTCAGGAGACAAGTTTTGTTTCTGGCAAAAAAGAGGAAGAAAATAGAAGTTTTCACTATTTCACTAAGCTCGGGAAAAGATCATAATATCAATCATAATTTTTTCCTGAGACCTATGCATAACCTGAAATCTCAATTTGACTGTAATGCAGACTATATGATTATAATTCTGATAACACTCTAGCTTAAAATAATGTTTAAGCTTGGCTAAGCTATGCAATTTATCAGTATCACATCTTGAACACCCTGTGATAAGAAAAATACTAGCTTGAGAAAAATGTATTGTTCAATTTTTAATCCATCTATAAAATGATGGCCTCTACGGTTGAGTGACCAACGGATAATCCTCCTTTTGAAGTTCAGTTACTGTTTTCTAGCTCACCCCTGCATTTCCTGTCTCATGTTTTCCATATCATATAGCTTAGTGGTCAGGTTGCTGTTTGCATGTTCTTCCCATGTCTTTGTGGGTTCTCTCCAGGTACTCTGGCTTCCTTCCACAGTTCAAAGGGTTATTGAGTGATTCTAAATTGCCCATAAGTGTGAATGTGAATCAACATGGTTGTCTGTCTCTCTGTGTTAGCCCTGAAACCTGTTTGCGGTTGCAGGGCTGGAATAGGGTCCAGACTTCCTGAATTGGACAGGCAGAGGAGAACAGATGGACTATATGATCATGCAAATGCATAGGTGTACACATTTCCTCTCCCACAACACAAATAGTATTTATTAAATGTGTACAAAAATGCTGTCTACTGTGTGAAAAGCTGAACGAGTTCAAATGGAACAAAGACAAAACAATAACCTGCAACACGAGACATTAAAATAGAATTTGAAACCATCAGAGGAGCAATTCCTGTCTTCTCATTAATGCAGCAGTCAGATGTAATGTTGAGAATATTAGGTGCTGTGGAATCTAACAAATGCATCAGACAAAATGGAGTGGATACGTGACAGGATTTAAAATTTAGTTTGAATAGAATGGCAGTAGTCTGGAATATGAGAGAAGATAAGTGACATTTATATAGCACAGTGTTTCAAAGTGTAAAATAAAAACATTCATGCACATGTATTCCTCTTTTACCTTGACAAATACGTAGTCATCCTGCACCAGCAGCGAGTTGTGATCAATTTTTCCAAGGAACTGTGCCGTCACCATTTTGTCCGAGCAGTTCTGAATGAGGCAGGTGACATACAAGTAGCCTGGAGTGACATGGACAGCAACAGGACAGGAAACAGTGACACAGTCAGGAAACAGGAAGGGATAATTACTGCTGGAAATTTTAAACAAAACACATTGGCATTCTAGAATATCTTGTTAATAATTGCAATGCATCTTTGTAATTTCTGCCTCCACACCCTTGAACAGGTCCAGGCAGATCATGGATCCTCTCTGTGCCTTGCTCTGCCTGACGTCTCTTCCTGTTAAAAGTTCTTCCTTCCCACTGTCACCAAGGGCTTGCTTACCAGATGGTTGGTTTTCACTTTTGTTGGCCCATAAAGTCCCTCAACTGGACTATTTTGAAAACACATTATAAAACTGAATAAAATATAATGTAAAATATATTTTTTATTATGTCTCAGCTACTTAATATCTGATGTGTTTAAATGTGTTGTAAAAATAAAGTAACTTAACTTGAGTAGGTTGAATAT